>NC_138533.1:41487940-42189922 GCF_964234715.1 Podarcis melisellensis
GGGTTGTCAGCACCCGGGGCAAGGCAAGTAATTTGCACCCCCTAAGCCATGGATTTGCGCCCCCTAACCCTAACCCCCAGATGTTGCGCCCCCTGCACCCCCACGCTACGCCACTCTATCTATCTATCTATCTATCTATCTATCTATCTATCTATCTATCTATCTATCTATCTATCTATCATCTATCTATCATCTATCTATCTATCATCTATCTATCTATCTATCTATCTATCTATCTATCATCTATCTATCTATCTTCTATCTATCTATCTATCTATCTATCATCTATATCATCTATCTATCTATCTATCTATCTATCTATCTATCTATCTATCTATCTATCATCTATCATCTATCTATCTATCTATCTATCTATCTATCTATCTATCTATCTATCTATCATCTATCTATCTATCTATATCTATCTATCTATCTATCTATCTATCTATCTATCTATCTATCTATCTATCATCTATCTATCTATCTATCATCTATCTATCATCTATCTATCTATCTATCTATCTATCATCTATCTATCATCTATCTATCTCTATCTATCTATCTATCTATCTATCTATCATCAGTCATCTATCTATCTATCTATCTATCATCTATCTATCTATCTATCTATCTATCTATCATCTATCTATCTATCTATCTATCTATCTATCTATCATCTATCTATATCTATCATCTATCTATCTATCTATCTATCTATCTATCTATCTATCTATCTATCTATCATCATCTATCATCTATCATCTATCTATCATTTATCTATCATCTCTCTCTCTCTCTCTCTCTCTCTCTCTCTCTCTCCAATGGCGTAGCCTGGGTTGTCAGCACCCGGGGCAAGGCAAGTAATTTGCACCCCCTAAGCCATGGATTTGCGCCCCCTAATTCTAACCCCCAGATGTTGCGCCCCCTGCACCCCCCACGCTACGCCACTCTATCTATCTATCTATCTATCTATCTATCTATCATCTATCTATCTATCTATCTATCTATCTATCTATCATCTATATCATCTATCTATCTATGTATCATCTATCATCTATCTATCTATCTATCTATCCATCTATCTATCTATCATCTATCTATCTATCTATCTATCTATCTATCTATCTATCTATCTATCTATCTCTATCTATCTATCTATCTATCTATCTATCTATCATCTATCTATCTATCTATCTATCTATCTATCTATCTATCTATCTATCTATCTATCTCTATCTATCTATCTATCTATCTATCTATCTATCTATCTATCATCTATCTATCTATCTATCTATCTATCTATCTATCTATCATCTATCTATCTATCATCTATCTATCTATCTATCTATCTATCTATCTATCTATCTATCTATTATCTATCTCTATCATCTATCTATCTATCTATCATCTATCTATCTATCTATCATCTATCTATCTATCTATCATCTATCTATCTATCTATCTATCTATCTATCATCTATCTATCTATCTATCTATCTATCTATCTATCTATCTATCTATCTATCTATCTCTATCTATCATCTATCTATCTATCTATCTATCTATCTATCTATCTATCTATCTATCTATCTATATCTATCATCTATCATCTCTGTTTACACTGACAGGGTCATCTCAGGACACTTGCACACCACACAGTGAAAGCCCTTGATAGTCACCTCCCAGAGCTACAGTTCCCAGCATGGTTTAACAACCCACCCCTCTTCACAAGGAGCTCTGGGAATTGTAGCTCGGGTGTGTGTGTGTGTGGGGGGGGGAGTGTTGCCTAACAAACTGCCAGGATTCTTGGGGAGGAAGCCATGGCTGTTTAAAGTGTTATTGTGGCACTTTATTTTTTTTATATATATACAATATTTTATAAAGTGTTTTTTTTAAGAGAAATAACCGCACACAGAAAAAAAGAAAGAGAACAAAATAAAAAAAAATACACACTTTAAAGGGAGGGTATGAAGGGGTTTCAGTCACAGAGAGGTCCCTTTCCCCATGGGCTCTTCCTGATCCTCTCCCATAGAGATGCAGGGAGTGGGCATTCTGTGCTCAGAGACACTGCTTTGCCACCCTCCCCCAACCAGGCACCCCAGGAAGCCTCTCTTTCTCTCTCTCCTCCCCAGTTAAAGGACAAATGGAGGGAGCTGCCCCCAAACACATTTCAAGTCCCTCTTGGCTGGAGCTTGAACAGCTGCAACTGCTAGTTCTTAAAGGTTACAGAGTGGGGAGCAGGGAGTTGTCGCCCTTCCAATGTTGCCGAAATGCAACTCCCAGCTCCCTCTCTGGCTGCTAAGGCTGATGGGAGTTTAACTCCAAGAAAGCCTGGCGGGTCATGGGCTCATCACCCATCTCCAGTGAGCCTCTGCATCTTGCGCTGTCAGCCCCTCCCCCAGCATTGCCCTTTCCAGGCCAGGAGGTGGCGAGGCCTCTGGGCACCCTTCCAGGCACCCACCAATGTAGTTCAAGATAAATCCCTGCCCTTTTCCAAAGATAAGCCCAGCCGGGTCCGAGTGGAACTGGATGGTCAAGTCTGGCGTGGAGGAGTAGAGTTTCTGAGGCCCACTGCTGCCCAGGTAGTGTCCCAAGATGTGGGTGCTGACGTCGTCTCCATCATAGACAGTGAGGATATCGCTGTTGCTCAGGTTCAGACTGTGCCGGGGGACGGGGAATGGGCAGGCAGAGAAAGAGAGGGTCACCGTGAGAGGAGTCCTTCTGGATCATCTGGTCTGGGCTCCAACCTCCTTCCCACAGTGGCCAAGAAGCTTCCTCCAGGCTGCCCACAAAGCAGGACATCAAGCATTTGCCTCTGATAAACCAATATTCAATATTGCCTCTGAACTTGGAAACTCCATGATCTGCTGCCATAGGAAGGAGCAGGAGGAGTGGCTGCTAGACGTCCCTGCGGTGAATGTGTCTCAGCAACAGCAAGAACACCAAAGGAGCCGTGCAGGATCAGGCTCAAAGCCTCTCTGGCCCAGCATCCTGCTTCCCACATAGGCCAGTCCAATGCTTTCAGGAAGTGTGCAGGCTGAGCATGAAGGAAGTAGCTCTCCTTTGCTGTTACTCAGCCCTTCTGGATCAGACCAAAGGCTCATCTAGAGGTATATTTTGGAACATGCCCTATTCTTTTGATCATAATTGGTCTTAACTAGTTTTAATATTGTATTTTTGAGTTGTTGTTACCCACTCAGGGACCTCAAAATGGAGAGGTGGAGAAGAAATCTAATCTTGTTGTCTGTGTGCTTGCTTGATCTGCGTAGCTCAGTTGGTAGAGCATGAGACTCTTATAGTGTTTGATGTTGTAACTGTGTTTTTACTATTTTTGTTGGGAGCTGCCAAGAGTGGCTGGGGCAACCCTGTCAGATGGGTGGCTTATAAATAATAGAAATTAATAAAAACAACAACCACCACCACCACCCAAGGGATGCAGGTTCAAGCCCCAAGCTGGGCAAAAAGATTCCTGCGTTGCAGGGAGTTCGACTAGATGACACTTGTGGTCCCTTACAACTCTACAGTTCTATGATTTAGACATCTTAAGATACTGTAATCAAATTTCAGATGAAGAAGCAAATTTTCTTCTATTTTTCGAACCCAGGATGGTGGAACAAACTTGTCAGAACAGGGGTTTTCTCTGTCTTGACCTTAGACTGTTTCTGGACTTTGCTTCTTGAGTTGCCCCTGTGTTTTTACTATGGAATTCCTTTTTGGATTGCCCTGAGTGTGGACTTGGGGCAGCTGGGTCCCACAAGCAGGAGTGAAGGCCACCAACTTGGATGGCTTTAAAGGAGGATTAGAGAAATTAATGTGCCTAAGGCAGTCAATGGCTACTAGTCACAATAGCTATGTTCTGCCTTAACGGTTCAGAATGTGCCTCTGAATGTGCAAGTAGTGTGGGGTGGGGGGAGCACTGCTGTTGCTCTGGGGTCCTTCTTGCAGGATTCCTGTGGGGAACTGGTTGGGAAGATGATGATCGAGATGGGCCCTCGGCCTGATCCAACAGGCTCTTCTGCTGCTCTTAGCAGGCTGCTGTTTATGTCTGGATGCCATTTTCAACCAAGGTGGTGGACGGAATATTTTAAAACTGCACTGTTTTTAAAATTTTGGTTTTCTTAGAGTTCCTGGGCAATGCTAGAAACTGCCAGTACTTTGTATGTTGACATTGGAAAGCAGATGTCAAGGTTGAGCCCTGCTGTACATGAAGCCTGGAAATCAAGTGCTGCAGTTTCCCAGAACAACTCAAAAGTTTGCCCAGACCTGTTTCGATCAGAGGCAGAAGTGGGATGCACATCCAGATCACTAGGAGAAGTTGCTTTTACAAGCCCCCTTGGCCCCCTGAGCTAGTTTACCTTAGTGGTAGACAAGCAGGAAAGAACCAAGCCAAGTAGGCATGACTTGCAAAGTGATGAAATCCAAAATGCAAAGCAAGACCGTTCCCCAAGGGCATGGGAAAATAAAACTCGGATGTTCCTGTGCCTTTAAAAGAAGTCAAATGCAAATGGATTACAATTATCAAATAAATAAGTATGTATTCTGTTGTTTTGTTCTTGTACTATGTTTTAAACTTCATGGATCCATCCCCTTCATGGATCACTGTGATCCATCCCCTTCATGGATCACTGCCTTGCTGTGGCGAAGGGGCTTGAATAGCTCAGAGTAGCTATGAACTATGCCGAGCAGGGCACCCAAGATGGACAGGTCATAGTGGAGAGTTTTGACCAAACGTGATCCACCTGGAGGAGGAACCGGCAAACCACTCCAGTATCCCTGCCAAGAAAACTCCATGGACAAACACAACAGGCACCAAAAAGTTATGACGCTGGAAGATGAACCCCTCAGGTCGGAAGGCGTTCAACATGCTACTGAGGAAGAGTGGAGGACAAGTACAAGTAGATTCAGAGCTGATGAAGTGGCTGGGCCAAAGCCGGAAGGACGCTCAGTTGCGGATATGCCTGGAAGCAAAAGGAAAGTCCAATGCTGTAAAGAAAAATATTGCATAGGAACCTGGAATGTAAGAACCATGAACATTGGCAAGTTGGATTTGGTCAAAAATGAGATGGCAAGAATAAATATTGACATCCTGGGCATCGGTGAACTAAAATGGACGGGAATGGGCGAATTCAGTTCGGATGACCATCATATCTACTACTGTGGGCAAGAAACCCATAAAAGAAATGGAGTGGCCCTCATAGTCAACAAAAGAGTGGTGAAAGCTGTACTGGGATGCAATCTCAAAAATGATAGAATGATCTTGATACGGATCCAAGGCAGACCTTTTAACATCACAGTAATCCAAGTTTATGCACCAACCACTGGTGCTGAAGAAACTGAAATTGACCAATTCTATGAAGACTTACAACACCTTATAGAAGTGACACCAAAGAAGGATGTTCTTCTCATTATAGGGGATTGGAATGCTAAAGTAGGGAATCAAGAGATAAAAGGAACAACTGGCAAGTTTGGCCTTGGAGATCAAAATGAAGCAGGGCAAAGGCTAATAGAGTTCTGCCAAGAGAACAAGCTGGTCATCACAAACACACTTTTCCAACAACACAAGAGACGACTCTACACATGGACATCACCAGATGGGCAGCATCGAAATCAGATTGATTATATTCTCTGCAGCCAAAAATGGAGAAGCTCTATACAGCCAGCAAAAACAAGACTTGGAGATGACTGTGGCTCAGATCATCAGCTTCTTACAGCAAAATTCAAGCTTAAACTGAAGAAAGTAGGAAAAATCACTGTGCTGGTAAGATACAATCTAAATCAAATCCCTTATGAATACACAGTGGAAGTGAGGAACAGGTATAAGGATTTAGATTTGCTGGACAGAGTGCCTGAAGAACTATGGATGGAGGCTCGCAACATTATACAGGAGGCAGCAAAGAAAACCATCCCAATGAAAAGGAAATGCAAGAAAGCAAATGTGGCTGTCCATCGAGGCCTTACAAATAGCAGAGGAGAGAAGGCAAGCAAAAAGCGAGGGAGATAGTGAAAGATACAGGAAATTGAATGCAGATTTCCAAAAAATAGCAAGGAGAGACAAGAAGGCCTTCTTAAACGAGCAATGCAAAGAAATAGAGGAAAACAACAGAATGGGAAGAACCAGAGATCTGTTCAAGAAAATCGGAAATATGAAAGGAAGATCAGTCTACATCCCAATCCCAAAGAAGGGCAGTGCCAAAGAATGCTCCAACTACCCCACAATTGCACTAATTTTACACGCTAGCAAGGTTATGCTTAAAATTCTACAAGGAAGGCTTAAGCAGTATGTGGACTGAGAACTCCCAGAAATGCAAGCTGGATTTAGAAGAGGCAGAGGAACCAGATACCAAATTGCAAACATGCGCTGGATTATGGAGAAAGCTAGAGAGTTCCAGAAAGACATCTACTTCTGCTTCATTGACTATGCAAAAGCCTTTGACTGTGTCGACCACAGCAAACTATGGCAAGTTCTTAAAGAAATGGGAGTGCCTGATCACCTCATCTGTCTCCTGAGAAATCTCTATGTGGGACAAGAAGCTACAGTTAGAACTGGATATGGAACAACTGATTGGTTCAAAATTGGGAAAAGAGTATGACAAGGCTGGATATTGTCTCTCTGCTTATTTAACTTATATGCAGAATTCATCATGCGGAAGGCTGGGCTGGATGAATCCCTAGCCGGAATTAAGATTGCTGGAAGAAATATCAACAACCTCAGATATGCAGATGACACAACCTTGATGGCAGAAAGTGAGGAGGAGTTAAAGAAGCTCTTAATGAGGGTGAGAGAGGAGTGTGCAAAATATGGTCTGAAGCTCAACATCAAAAAACAAAAACAAAGATCATGGCCACTGGTCCCATCACCTCCTGGCAAATAGAAGGGGAAGAAATGGAGGCAGTGAGAGATTTTACTTTCTTGGGCTCCATGATCACTGCAGATGGTGATAGCAGCCACGAAATTAAAAGACGCCTGCTTCTTGGGAGAAGGGCAATGACAGGCCTAGACAGCATCTTGAGAAGTAGAGACATCACCTTGCCAACAAAGGTCCGTATAGTAAAAGCTATGGTTTTCCCAGTAGTGATGTATGGAAGTGAGAGCTGGACCATAAAGAAGGCTGATCGCCGAAGAATTGATGCTTTTGAATTATGGTGCTGGAGGAGACTCTTGAGAGTCCCATGGACTGCAAGAAGATCAAACCGATCCATTCTTAAGGAAATCAGCCCTGTGTGCTCACTGGAAGGACAGATTGTGAAGCTGAGGCTCCAATACTTTGGCCACCTCATGAGAAGAGAAGACTCCCTGGAAAAGACCCTGATGTTGGGAAAGATTGAGGGCACAAGGAGAAGGGGACGACAGAGGACGAGATGGTTGGATGGTGTTCTCGAAGCTATCAGCATGAGTTTGACTAAACTGCAGAAGGCAGTGGAAGACAGAAGTGCCTGGTGTGCTCTGGTCCATGGGGTCACGAAGAGTTGGACATAAGTAAACGACTAAACAACAAATGTTTTAAAAACATATATTTAATTTACAGGAAAATCAAGTTGTTACAATGTGGTATGATGAACATATGTCCAAAGAAACCAATAAAAAAGAACAGCAAAAAAGAAGAAGAAAGAACAGGAGCGGCAGGCAAAGCTCATGGCATGAAGATCAGTGAATCTCTGCATGGCAAGCAGACAGGGGACAATATCAGAAACTGGTAACCCCTCACTGGTCTCACTTCTAAATTCAACACAGTAGCAGAGCTTCTATTGGCCAGCAGAGGGTGCTGCTCTTCAGTAAATTCAAACTTTCCCCTTCAACTCAGAGTTGATGGCAAATATTTGGGCGTGAGGGCAGGTGGAGTCAAGGAGAAACACCAGTCTGCTAGCCAGCCAGAAAAGAGCCCCGCCATGTTCTTGTGTCTTTATTGGTAGGAATCAGCAGCAGCCCAAAGCATTCACAGTTATCACCATCTGCTAATGTCTGCACACTAAATTGTGACTTCCAGAACACCACCGGGTTCTCAGTTCTGTTTAATAATTTTAAGGTCCTGATGCTGGTGGCAGGAGATGGGTGAAGGAGAGATGCAGAAGCTGCAATAAAAAGTCCCTGGAGGGAGCAATGGGAAGGGCTAGCAGAGCACCATCTAAGACATGGGTAGGCAAAGGGGTGTCCTCCAGATGTTGCTGGATTAAAGGTAAAGGTAAAGGTACCCCTGCCCGTACGGGCCAGTCTTGCCAGACTCTGGGGTTGTGCGCCCATCTCACTCAAGAGGCCAGGGGCCAGCGCTGTCCGAAGACACTTCCGGGTCACGTGGCCAGCATGACATCGCTGCTCTGGCGAGCCAGAGCTGCACACGGAAACGCCGTTTACCTTCCCGCTAGAAAGCGGTCCCTATTTATCTATTTGCACCCAAGGGTGCTTTCGAACTGTTAGGTTGGCAGGTGCTGGGACCGAGCAGCGGGAGCGCACCCCGCCGCAGGGATTCGAACCGCCGACCTTTTGATCGGCAAGCCCTAGGCGCTGAGGCTTTAACCCACAGCGCCACCCGCGTCCCGTTGCTGGATTACAACTCCCATAATCCCTGGTGCCACTGGGCTGATGAGAATAGGAATCCCAAGAACATTTGGAGAGCACCATGTTGCCTACCCTTGGTCTAAGATGTAAATTGCACCAAACCGTGCTGGTCCACAACAGGAGAGAGAGCACTTGGAAGTCACCTGTTGTGAAGATCTCAAAATATCCCAAGGGCTGCCACATGGAAGATGGAGCAAGCCTGTTTTCTGCTGTTCCAGAAGGGAAAACTGGAACCAATGGATTCATATGATAAGAAAGGAGGTTCTGATGCAACATTAGGAATAACATTCTGGTGGTAAGAGGTGCTCGACTGTGGAACAGGCTCCCTTGGAAGCTTCCTCATTGGGTGGGCATCTGTCAGAGAGTCTTTAGCTGTGATTCCTGAATTTCAGGGGGTTGAACTAGATGACATTTGGGGTACCTTCCAACTCTACAAGTCTATGATTCTGTCTCCCTTGCATGGAATTCTGCCTTGCTCAGATCTGCCCCCACTCCTTGCCTCAGCCCATACAGCTGCTGAGGCTCCCTCCTCATCCTTGGCTGTGTGCCAGCATAGCTGGGAATTTGATTAAAGTTCTTCTTGGAAGCCACTTGGATAATCCCACTGGAAAGCTGACATTTTATAGTAAATCGTGGCTTCCTGTCTAAAGACTGTTTTCCTGGTGACATTTATGCCTGGTAACACACAGTCCCTTCTTTTCTCCTAAGAGCTGAGGAGAGCACAACTCTAATGGGTTCACACTGGAACATGTCCAGAGGAGGGCAACCAAAATGGTCAAAGGCCTGGAAACGATGCCTTATGAGGAACGGCTAAGGGAGCTGGGCATGTTTAGCCTGGAGAAGAGGAGGTTAAGGGGTGATATGATAGCCATGTTCAAATATATAAAAGGATGTCACATAGAGGAGGGAGAAAGGTTGTTTTCTGCTGCTCCAGAGAAGCGGACACGGAGCAATGGATCCAAACTACAAGAAAGAAAATTCCACCTAAACATTAGGAAGAACCTCCTGACAGTAAGAGCTGTTCGACAGTGGAATTTGCTGCCAAGGAGTGTGGTGGAGTCTCCTTCTTTGGAGGTCTTTAAGCAGAGGCTTGACAACCATATGTCAGGAGTGCTCTGATGGTGTTTCCTGCTTGGCAGGGGGTTGGACTCGATGGCCCTTGTGGTCTCTTCCGACTCCATGATTCTATGATTCACACAGAGAGCAAAAACCTTCTGATTCTGAGGACTGCTCCAAATACGACGAACAGACACTGCAGACTGGAAAAGGACCTACCCTGGATTAGAAGGCTGACCAAAGATTTGGAGAGGGAAGGGTGGGTGGGATCTTCCTTCAAGATTCCTTCAAGGGTGGATGTAAATTGCCCTCTTCTTATTCTCAAATCACAGGTCAGACAGAAAGGGTCGTGCTACTGCTACCCACACACCTGCCAACCACTACTGTTTGTGACCTGCAGAGCTGTGAAATCCAAAACCCCAAAGCTAGCAACTGGCATGTCATTGGCCCAAAGTGCAACGCAAGAGGGCACCCTTGCAGGGGTGAGTCATGGGACCTGCTGTCCTCTGACTGGAGCTGGCAGCCACCATTTAGATGTGGTTGCCAGGCTGTTGTAGCAGTTGCAGCCTCTTCAGAAGCAGCAGCTGGTTCAGAGGATGGGCCCTATATTGCATGTTAAATAAGCATAAGGTCTGCAGTCTTGAACTGGAAAGCCCCTTTGGTCCCCTTGAAATCTCCAGGTGCTGCTTCCAGAGGTGGAAAGCCTGCAGCTCACACTTGCAAGTGTAGATTTACAACAGGGGTTTGAAGGAGGTAGAAGCTCAGAGGCAGATGAGGGGGAAAACTGGGAAATCACGGGAGAGACAGAGAAGAAGAAGAAGAAGAAGAAGAAGAAGAAGAAGAAGAAGAAGAAGAAGAAGAAGAAGAAGAAGAAGAAGAGGAGGAGGAGTTTGGATTTGATATCCCGCTTTATCACTACCCTAAGGAGTCTCAAAGTGGCTAACATTCTCCTTTCCCTTCCTCCTCCACAACAAACACACTGTGAGGTGAGTGGGACTGAGAGACTTCACAGAAGTGTGACTGGCCCAAGGTCACCCAGAGGCTGCATGTGGAGGAGCGGAGACGCGAACCCGGTTCCCCAGATTATGAGTCTACCGCTCTTAACTACTACACCACACTGGCTCTCTGAGCATGCACATCCTTCTGACATGCTGTCATTAGAAAGCATTCCAGGCCCTCCATCACCAAGAACCCTGTGAGCCTTAAAAGTAGGAGAGCAAAGAGCTCAAAGACAGAGGGCACATAGCAGCACCTGTAGAGGAGACGATGACCAATGAGGAAGTGGGAAAGAAGGAGGGGTGGAGATTCACTTGGGACAATGCCATTATCCAAGAGGCTGGGGTCCATAGCCTCTCTGTGTAAAGATTAAAATAAAAAAGGACTGCAAGGAACTTTTCCTTGTCTTTATTGTTGACAGCATCCTGACAGTGGCATGTACAGCATGTGAGCATTCAACATTAAATGTGCTTAGATGCTTGAGATGCTTTGAAATGTTTTCAGCTGGTTTTAAATGTTTTTAGTGTCATAGAAATTATAGAAAAAATAGAATTAAAATTTGAAATGTCTGTGAGAAAGGCTGAACAAGTGAAGCTTGGAAAGTGAAGGTTGTGATTGTGGGAGAAGCTTCTGAGAAGGACAGAAGGAGACACATGCAGGAGCTGTTTCTATGACTGTTGAGGGCAAAGGAAGGAGGGAAAGATAAGAAAGTTGTGATGCCTTGTGATTAAACCAGTATACGCTGGAAGATGGAAGTCCTGCCATAGAACTGCCGCTTTGCTTCCCTTTGCTTGTAAGTGTATACATGTTTGTGCCTTTGCTATATTTGTGTTGCCACCTCTCAACTCCTTGCTGGCTGAGGTTGTGCTACACTGGCCTTGCAACACCTAAATAAATGTCCTGCTTGACTGACAATTGGACTCTGGCCACCCACAATTCAGGAGCAGCCACTGAAAGGGCTCCCCTGGGTCATTCCTAGCTGTGCCTCTGGTTTGAATGGGACCAAGATGGGACCAGAGAGAGAAGATGCTCACCTGAGGATCTCAGCATATGGCAAAGCCATCTGTCAGGTAGCCTGGGCCTGAGCATCCCCATCCATTGTGTGGAGGATGCTCTATAGGGTCTGAGCAGCAGGTTTTGCTGCATCACAGAGAATGTCTGCTTAGTTATTAAAAAGTCTTTATCCCTTTCCTTTCCTTGTCTGCTTGCCTTTATCATATAGAACTGTAAGGTCAGAAGGGATCCCGGGGGTATCTAGTCCAACTGCACTTTCACCAAGGAACTGGCTAGAGATAATTTACTTTATTATTTACTAAACAATATTTATATATTGCTCAACTGTAGGAAAAGCCTTTAAGTGGTTTACAAAAATATAATATAAAATATCAACATGTCAAAAGCAAGTATTTAAAAATATTCAAAAGATAAGGGCAGTGGTTAAAATCAGTGCAGCTTTGAAAGGTCCATTCTGCCATTTTGACTCAAAATGATATCCAGTTATATCCAAACAGACATGCAAGCCTGCTCCTTGATCTTGAGAGCCACCAAGCAAAATCTGGTCATGATCTCTTAAGAAGTGTGCAAATGCATAGTGAACAAGCAACTTTTCAAAATATTGTGTGTGTGTGTCAGCCTGTATGGTGAGTCCCTTCAATGGAGCAATGCACACAGCCGAGAGAGGCACAGTCCAACAAGTAGGAAAACTACTCACAACTGGATGTCCAGGAAAATGCGCTTGTCCTCTCCGACGTGCACCCTCCAGACACAGTCCTCGCCCTCGGCATAGGGCTCCGGCCAGTTGGGGGAAAGGATCACCCCTGCCCCGGTGGAGAGCTCCCCTCCGCACATTGCTGTAACATCAAGAGAGGCCAGCGTTAAATGGCCAGGATGCAGCTCATAGCCACTTGGGAAGGCCAGATCTCTGCTGTCGTTTGCTAAGGAGTTGCACATGGAGTCTGCTCAGCCTCTGCTGAGGATGAGATCTGCTCCTGGGGAACCAAAAGGTGGTGGCAGGCCTTGGCGGGAGGCTGCTTTGAGGTGGCTTGCTCTGGGCAGAGGACAGAAAGGCCATCTGAGAGCAGCACAAGAAGCAGAGGAGGTGCTGGACTGAGACCTGGGAGACCAGAGTACTAGTGCCCTCTCAGCCAGTCTCAGCCTTACCTACCTCATAGAGTTGTTATGAGGATAAAATGGGAAGAAAGAAAACCATGGATACATTGGCTAGGGTACAAATAATATCACCAACTCTCCAATCCCTGTAGTTTTGTATGTTATTATTATTATGCAAATTGTAAGGAGAAGGGTGAATCTATACATGACACACATATTGCACAGCAGCTGCCCACCCTGGTGGTTGGTCCTTCTGGTCTGGTGGGTGGGAAAGGGGCCCAAGAGTGGCGGCTAGCTGACCCATGTTGGCTGTTCAGTTGACTTTATGCCATTTTTAGTTTATCACATGTTCATTATTGTACCCTACCCTGAGATCTACTGTGATGAAGACTAGGCTATAAATATGCCTAGCAAACATGCAGAAATAACAAAGGCAAGGACTCCCTGTGTGAATGGCCCCCTGCAATCATTGTTATGCCCATTTTCATCCTGGTACAAAACAACAGAAAGAAAGAAAGAAAGAAAGAAAGAAAGAAAGAAAGAAAGAAAGAAAGAAAGAAAGAAAGAAAGAAAGAAAGAAAGAAAGAAGACTTGTGTGTACGCATGCGTGTGTGAAAAAACATCCCCCCAGAACAGGTGAGTTGAAGCCCTGCGGTACAGAGGTCTTCCCGCTCCTTCCTCTCACCTCTGCACAGTGGCTCAGTGTCATTCCAGTAGGGCTCCCTGATGTTGATGCACTCAATGATGGCTGGTCCTTGCTCCAGAGAGTGGCCAGGTTCACAGGTGAACTCCACAATGGTCCCAAGGTTGTAGGTGGGATCAGAGGCGGTGAAGTTCCCATTCTGGATGTACGGCTCATAGCAGTGACCTTTCTCAAAAGCTTGAAGGGGAACAGAAGGACAGCCATTGTTTGCATGCACAACCCCCCCACCTCCTCCCTCTGCCAGACTGGGCCCTCCTCTGATTGGATCAGGCCTTCCCTTCTGTATTCTAGACAGAGAGAAAGAGGAAAAGAGGAATAATGAGAGGCAGAGAGGCAGGAAGCACAACAAAGAAGGACTAGGAACTTGTAAGAACACGACAAGAGCCTGGTGGATCAGCCCAAGGGCCCACCTAGTCCAGCATCCTGTTCTCACAGGGGCCAACCAGATGCCCTTTATGGGTAGCCCCAAAGCAGGAGCTGGGCACAGCTGCCACTCTCCCCTCATGAAACTTCCATCAACTGGCATTCAGAAGCATCCTCTGAGTTCCAGTGTTATCTGAGAGGGAGAAAAACACAGAGTCGTGGAAAGAAGCTTATATTACACTTATACCGAAAATAGAGTCTGAGAAGACACAGCTTAAGAACTATTGCCCCATATCTCTGCTTAACGTGGATTACAAATTTTTTGCTGAAATTATGGCTAAAAGATTAAAAAAGGTATTGGTAGAAGAAATTCATAAAGATCAAGCGGGCTTCCTCCCAGGGAGGCATTTGTCAGATAATACAAGGAATATAATTAATATTTTAGAAAAATTACAAGTGAATATTAATACTAAAGCAGTTTTGATATTTGTGGATGCGGAGAAAGCCTTTGATACAGGGAATGGGGGTAGGCCAAGGTTTTGAAAACGGTATAGGTGCAATTTATTCAGAACAAAAAGCAAAATTAATTGTGAACAATGTAATTTCAGAAGAATTTAAGATTGAGAAAGGAACACGACAGGGCTGCCCAATTTCCCCATTGTTTTTTATATCGGTACTGGAGGTTCTGCTCAATACAGTACAAATTGAAAGCATTCGCTGATGACTTGGTCTTAACATTACAGGAGCCAGAACCCAGTACTAAAAGAGTATTACAATTAATTCAAGAATTTGGTCAGGTTGCGGGTTTTAAGTTGAACAAGTTGAAAACTAAGGTGTTAGAGAAAAACCTAACAGTGACTGAGAAAAAACAAAAAAAATTCCTTCCAGTAGCACCTTAAAGACCAACTAAGTTAGTTCTTGGTATGAGCTTTCATGTGCATGTGTGCATGCACACGAAAGCTCATACCAAGAACTAACTTAGTTGGTCTTTAAGGTGCTACTGGAAGGATTTTTTTTGTTTTGACTATGGCAGACCAACACGGCTACCTATCTGTAACAGTGACTGAGAAAGAGAGGTTTCAGAAGGAGACAGGATTAACATTGGTTAAGAAAGTGAAGTACCTGGGGGTTAACATGACTGCCAAGAATGTGAATTTATTCAAAGATAATTATGAAAAATGTTGGATGGAAGTGAAAAGGGATCTAGAAATATGGTCAAATTTGAAGTTATCATTGTTAGGCCGAATTGCTGCGATAAAGATGAATGTATTGCCAAGGATGTTGTACTTGTTTCAAACATTGCAAATTTTGGACAAGATGGACTGTTTCAAGAAGTGGCAGAGAGACATTTCTAGATTTGTCTGGCAGGGCAAGAAACCTCGAATAAAATTTAAGATTTTAACTGACGCTAAAGAAAGAGGTGGATTTGCCCTACCAAACCTGAAGCTTTATTATGAATCAGCCGCTTTCCGCTGGCTGAGAGAATGGCTGCTTCTTGAGAACATGGACATTCTGGATCTGGAAGGTTTTAATAATGTTTTTGGGTGGCATGCATACTTGTGGTATGACAAGGTCAAAGCGCATAAATCATTTAAAAACCATATTGTCAGGAAAGCATTGTTTAATGTGTGGATAAGATATAAGGATTTGCTTGAAAACAAAACCCCAAGGTGGCTGTCACCAATGGATGCTTAGGCTCTGAAAAAACTCAATATGGAGGCAAATTGGCCGAAGTATTGGGAAATTTTGGAACAAGAAGGAGACAGATTAAAACTGCAGAGCTTTGACAAATTAAAAAACAAAGTACGAGACTGGCTTCATTATTATATAAGGGAGATATATAATTTGGATTAAAAAATTGGTTTCCAGGTGGAAAAATCAAAATTGGAAACAGAATTGTTAGAACCTAAAACTAAGAACTTGTCAAGAATGTATAACTTGCTGTTGAAATGAAACGGTGAAATCTGCTATGATTAAATGGGCACAGGATGTTGGACACAACATTATGTTTGCTGACTGGGAACAGTTATGGACCAAAGGTATGAAGTTTACGGCATGTAATGCCTTAAGAGAGAATATAATGAAAATGATTTACAGGTGGTACATGACTCCAGTCAAGCTTGCAAAAATTTATCACCTGCCCGATAATAAATGTTGGAAATGTAAAGAGATTGAAGTTACCTTTTTTCACCTTTGGTGGACATGCCCAAAGATTAAGACCTTTTGGGAGATGATTTATAATGAAATGAAAAAGGTATTTAAATATACCTTCCAGAGGAAACCAGAGGCCTTTCTCTTGGGCATGGTCGGCCAATTGGTGTTAAAAGAGGATAGAACTTTCTTTATGTACGCCACAACAGCAGGAAGAATACGTATCGCAAAGTACTGGAAAACACAAGATCTACCCACCCAGGAAGAATGGCAGATGAAGGTGATGGACTACATGGAACTGGCTGAGATGACTGGCAGAATCCGAGACCAAGGAGAAGAGTCGGTGGAAGAAGAGTGGAAGAAATTTAAAGTTTATCTACAGAAACATTGTAAAATTAAGGAATGTTAGAAAGATGTTGGAATAAAACTACTGTATGTGGTTTTAGCAGAAAAGATATAAAGGATTAAGTAAAAATGATTTGATGAAAGAAGAGAAATTAAATTACAGTATATTAAGATGGAAAGGATTTGCTGAAATATCTAACTGAACTAGAATACAGAAATGGGAGGTGTGAGGAGGTCAAGGAAGTAAGTGAATGAAAGCAAGTAAAGGGTTTTTATGTACTGTTTTCTTTTATGTATTGTTTTTGTATTTTTTTATTGTATTGTCTGTTTTTTACTTATATTTTTTCTCCATTTGTTTTTTCTTGTTTTTCTGTAACCTTTTTTTTAATATATATATATATATATATATATATATATATATATATATATAGGTTACAGAAAAACATATATATTATATATATTATATATATATATATATATATATAATATATATATATATATATATATATGCTTTCGTAGATTTTCACGGGTACAGGAATGCAGGTTTTGGTGTCCTCGGGTGTCTTCCCGTGTAAAAGTTGGGGTGTCTAGGCGACGTTTCGACGAGGTCTCACTCGTCATCTTCAAGATCTTGAAGATGACGAGTGAGACCTCGTCGAAACGTCGCCTAGACACCCCAACTTTTACACGGGAAGACACCCGAGGACACCAAAACCTGCATTCCTGTACCCGTGAAAATCTACGAAAGCAAATATCTCACCTCTACGGGGAGGAAACCTTCCAGCTGAAGATGACGAGTGAGACCTCGTCGAAACGTCGCCTAGACACCCCAACTTTTACACGGGAAGACACCCGAGGACACCAAAACCTGCATATATATATATATATATATATATATATATATATATATATATATATAATCTATATATATTATATATTTATATAATATAATATATATATATATATATAAACTTTCCTCAGCCCACCCATTCCAGGCCAGGCATAATTTTATCGGCTTCTATCCTATCACCTCTTGTGGGGGTGACATGGAGCCAGTGCCTGAGGGTGAAGGAGAGGGGCTTGGCAGGTGGTTCTCAGTTTACCAGAAGAGGTAAGTTTCTGGAGCCTGTCTTCTCCACTGCCCATCCACCTGCTTTTCATTGCTGTTTTGCCCTCTTTGCTCCTTCTTGCCCCTCTGGTTTCTTTCTTTCTGTTTCTCTTTTGAGATCATGTAATGAGCAGCTAGGCTGCATTTTGACATGCCAGATTGAAAGAGCAGAAGTCCTTGCAAGTGTTGGCGGCGGAGGGGGCTGGAGAGAACTGCTTCCCCTTTAAATCTCCCCAGAAAGAGGCTGATCCATCTTTACTTCCCTGGGGAATGAGCTATTTTTTCTGTTCTATCCTAATTAAAATGAAGAGCTGGGATGCTCAGCCAGAGGCCTGCCTGGCCAAGAGTGAGCGCTGGGACCACAGACAGCATACATCCCTCAGAGCTACGTCTCCCTTGTTGCTTTCATCAAGGGAGCTGGGTGGGACTGATGCAGAAAACAGAAGAAAGGGTTTGAACTGCAACTGTGCAAAGGATTTAGGTCCCCAGTTAAGGAAGGAAGCCTATTTCTTCCTCACCTTCTTAGGAAGATCAAGAATTAAAGCCCCAGACCTCCCACCCAATCAGCTGCAATGTAGAATCTTGAAAGGCCTCCCTGGGGTGCTCTGTCCTTGTGTATGGCATGATGCTTTGCTGTCTCCCCTCTCATACAGATTCTCCAATGTGTACATTTAGTTTTAGAGTAGCAAGTGCATTCCCCCCTTCTTGGAAAGGCACATCCTAGCAAGAGGGGCAGCTTTGGACTGTTAAAAACTGGAGGAATCTGGTGTCACTTCCTCGTCCCTAGATTTGTAGCTTGCTATCGCCATTCCCTGTATTTCCAATTTCAGTCTTAGAGCGCCATGACTTTTTGCACCATCCATACAAGAGAAGGAACTATCAGTGGAACTGGAACCAGCCCCAAGGTTTGCATAGGTAAAAAAAAAAAGATTTGAGAGTAAGACAGCAGATTTGGTGGGGGCGGGGGAGGGTAAGGTTTCAAAACAGCCCAGTGAGGACTATGCATATTAGTGTCCACAGGAGGCTGATTCAGGGAAGGGGCAGAAAGCCAGAGCAGGGGCGGGGGGGGGCGGGGGCGGCAGAGAATCCTGAACATCTGCACTTGCTGCAGGTCCAGGGGCATAACCAGGATTTTTGTTTGGGGACAGGGCTTTTGTTAGGGGAGCAGAAACAAGCTTTCTGCAGTATGATTGGTCAGTTAAGTATTTTTATTTATTTACTTAATGGGGGGGCAGCTGCCCGCCCCCTCCCCCTTTGGCTACACCCATGTGCAGGTCCAGCTTGTTCAAATAACAAAGGATGAACGTAGACCACCTTTCTGAGAACTCTTCTTTCTGTCAGCTATCTCTGATTGGCATGAAGCAAGGGAATCTGGCTGTCACTAAAGGTTTAAAACAATATTTGTCCTTTCATACTTGAGGGATATGTTACATTTCTGGTGCTTGCATGTGAGAATCCATGTCACTCTAATTGATTTAGGGCTTTGCTTTGTCAGGATGCCTTTTGTGTGAGCAGGGAGGAATAATGAGAGGACTAAATGCAATCTTAATCATAACTGAACAGGATAGCAAAGAACAAAGCATCATCCTCTACCCAAACAAATGATTTTTTTTAAAAAAAGATGACTTAAATCTGCTCTACTGGTCAGTTTCTATATCTCACTTGTTCCCTGTTTCTGAGCGAAGCCTCCTTCCTTGCAGCTCCAGAACATTTTCTCCCTTCTAAAGCATTTGCATCCAGCAGTGTTTGATCTGCCTTGAGTATTTCAGCTCCAGGTTGCAAAATACCTGCTGGAGAACAAGCGGTAACATCACACGCTGTGTTGGCAAGCGGTGTATTAATAAGGACTGAGCTGGGATGATACGGAGATTGTGCAAAGACAGTGGAGTGTAGCAAGACAGATCCACAAATACAGAAGAACACATTTTCATGCCAGGGGCTGCGGATTGCCTGACAAAGATGCAAAGAGAGTCGTGACTGCAACCCTGAGTCTTTTTTCTTTAAAAAATCCCTCCTGACGCAAAGCCAGCACAGATTCCCCATCCCCCGAAAGTTCCTTGTACACTGCCCAGAAACACCGCCCTGCCTCAGGTCTTGTTGTGGGCTTCTCCAGGGGCACCTGTTTGGCCACTGCCGGGACCATGGCTTTGGACTGATCCAGCAGCCAGATCTCCATCTGCTCTTCATTCCCTGGTGAGGAGCTGGAATCAAGGATATTTCTCTGCCTGGAAGGCCATTTCAAAATAATCCCTGACACCACCAATGTGACTGGAGACAAAGAGATACAGAAGCCTATGTAGCTGCTTTAGATAATGCACTTGTCTTTTATAATCTTATTTGGCTTTTCAAGCTTGCAACGGGATCCACTCTTTGCATTCAGTTTTGCACACAGAATACCTGGGGGGGGGGGAGAACTGTTGTTCCCTACATTCTAGATTAGGAGCTGCCACTATGAGAGTGGATGATGCCCCCCTCTTCCTGACTCACACCACATTTCATGGCAATCTCCTGAGGTTTCCATGTCCAACTTGTGTCTCTGCATCCCTGCATCTACCCAGCTGTATTTATATTGCATATGCATTCCGGGTTGATGTTACAGGAATGAGAGGGTTGATGGTCCAAAATGCTCAACACTTCAACAGAAAAGTGGGACTTTGGGGGTTATCTAGCCCACCTCTCTGGCTCAATGTAGGATCTGCAACTATAGCTCTCCCCGACAGACAGCTGCCTTAGCCTCTAAGAACGTAAGAAGAGCCTGTTGGATCAGGCCAATGGCCCATCTAGTCCAGCATCCTGGTCACCCATGGGATGCCCCAAAGCAGCACCCAGGGACAAGAGCCCCTCCCCTCCTGTGGTTTTCAGCAATCACAATGCAGAAGCATTTCTGCCTGACTGTGGAGGCAGAGCAGAGCCCTCCTGGCTAGCAGTCCCTGATCACCGTCTCCATTCAGCAGTATAATTCTCTTTTAAAGCCATCCAAGCTGGAAGCCATCCCTGCCTCCTGGGGGAGCGAGTTCCAGAGCATCACTATGTGCCTCCCCCTTCAACACACACATACCTTCACTTGCCACTACCTCCCACCCCAAGTGCTCTCGTGCAGGCATGGAGTACACCTGGCCTTCCAGATGTGGTTGGACTCCAACTCCTCCGGCTTGTGCCTGCCGGCCATGTTGGTTCGGGCTGCAGGGAGTTGTCATCCAATCCCATCTGGAGAGCACAGATGTCCATTCCTCCTCTTTCCTGGTAGGGAAAGTGCCTCTGCCCTCTGGTCCTGCTGGTTGCCCTCTTCCACCCAGCCCAATAGCATCCTTGTTGAGCTAGGATCACTGGAACTGCCCACAAGACAGCTTTGGGGTGGTGGGCTGTTGTTGTTTCAGCCAGATTTTGTGGGGGCCCAGGCTTCACCCCTGCAGGGCCTTCCTTACTGCCAGACCAACTGAGCCTTGGCCCCTTTATAACTGGACAGGCGAACCAGCAGTTTTCCCGGCGCCTGGCAAGTGTTGCAGTGAAAATTGCTGATGCCCAATGAGGCCAACTCTCTCTGCTCTTGCCCGGGACATTACAATCAATGCCTGGATTAATTGCCTTAAGCTATCGTGATCTGCAGGACTGCTGCATTTCCATCATCATCAGAACCACAAGTGGGGAGGGAATCACCTTCGAAGCGGATGTTGAACGTAGGGATGGCGCTGGGGTCCTCCGAGGCAAAGTCGATGCGTAAGGTGGTGCCCTCGCTGATCACCCCCTCAAAGGGGACGCTGCCGCTCTGGTGGGAGTTGTAGAGCACGGCCGACTGGTTGCTGTCTCCGTTGTAGACCAGTATGCTGTGGGTGTGGGGGATGGGACGGGACAGGCACAGGGTCAGGAAGGCCAGATGGAAGGTCCAAGGGCTCCCTCCCAGAATCCTCTGCTGCCACCTGTCCCAGCTTGCCTAAGGCAATTGCTTGCTTTCTGGGAATTGTCCTTCTTTTGCCTTTGGGAAGAAGGAGTCTCCTAGGTGCAACTCTAAGAATATTTCCTAGACTCACCTTTAAAAATCTCCCCTCCCCCCAGCGCCATGTGCCCTCAATAATAACATTATGATGAAAGGAAAGATCAAAGTGCGGGACAGCAGACATGAAAGCAATGAGATCCAGCAGAGCTATAGCATCCCTGCACAGACAC
Organism: Podarcis melisellensis; assembly: GCF_964234715.1. NCBI lineage: Eukaryota > Metazoa > Chordata > Lepidosauria > Squamata > Lacertidae > Podarcis > Podarcis melisellensis. The sequence continues at coordinate 41,509,490 of NC_138533.1, forward strand.
ATCAAAGAGGAGGCAGGGATGTCTTCAACCAGTACACATTACCTGTTTGGTTTCCCTGGCCCTGCACCCCCCAACCCCCTCCTGTTAATGAAGCAATCATCTGAGCATGTGCAACAGCTGTCTCAAATGGAAACACCTCGTTGAACTGTGAAGTTTTCCATTTGGATGGGAGCTGATTTGAAGGGAAACCCATCAAACAGCTGCATTTTTCAAGAAACTACAGGATAGATATGGATTGTGGTTAACCTTGTGTGTATATATCTTCAAAAGCCAGTGGAGGGAGTCTGGGGGTTGCAGAGTAAGCAGCAATGTGTGCTCTTGTCGTGTGTGGGGAAGCATCATAGCTCAGTGGCAGAGTGTCTGTCTTGCAAGCAGAGGGTCCCCAGGTCAATCCCTGGCCATCTCCAGGAGCGGTTGTGCGAGAGCCCTTCCTGAAACCCTGGGGTACTGCTGCCTGCCACTGTTGACAATTTTAGGCTTGTGGGCCTGATAGACGGGCTTGGTATACAGCAGCCTCCTCTGTTCAGTCCAATGCTCTCTCTGTTTCTCTAGTTCACATTTGGTTCAGCTCCCACCTCCACACCTCCATTTTTTAAGAACAACTAAGAGCAGGGGATTACCATTAACAACTCTCTGTGAGCCCTTTTGCGACTCTCTCCATCCCATAATTTTCCTCTTGGTGAATTGTCCCACCCTGCTCATTCCTCTTGCCCCTGCTCCTGCATGAAGCCATTATTTTAGAAGGATTATACAAGCTGAAACTCTCTCTCCACCTATGTGTTTACTGCAGTCATAAACAGATGTTTTACTCTTGGATTTCACTACAGCTCATAAAGTTGCTTTATTGCCCATTACCAGACTGCATTTTCTAATGCTCCTTTAAACACAAGCGTCAGTTCCTTAAACAGCCTTCTGTGTTGCAGGAGGCCTTCTGTCGACTGGTGCTGCTCTTTGAGGCTTGGGGGTTCCAGCAGGATTGTTCTGGGGTTGGGAGGAGAACTGGGCTCTGGACATGCGGCTTCCAGGCTACCAGAACTGGCAGTCATGTAAGGAAGAGAGTGAATGGCCTTCCCTTCCCTTCTGTCACAGGGGCAATTTTGAAGACCATGTTTGTTTGTCAGACATTTTCACCAATACAATCCAACCTACTTTTCTCTTCTCATCCCAGACCTGTGGCGTAATCATTCAGTGTGTCTGGCTGTTAACCAGAAGGTTGGTGGTTCAATTGCAGATTCTTTGATTTCTTTTCTTTGCTATGTTTGCACCTTTTTTGTTGTCAATAAATAAACAGTTAAGGTAATTTCCCTGAATAACTCATCCATCAGAATTATTGGGAGGGGGCAGAATTTTGCAGACATATCTGGAGTGCGGCCCAGTGGATTTGCACATCTTAGGTGTTTCCCCTCCTTCCCCAGCAGATGCCAGCTGGGCCACAACTCCGAGATCTCTGCACTCACTGAGCTGGAGCAGCAGCTGTAAGGAGACCTCACCTTTGCCTGTCTCCCAGCAAGAGCCTCTCAAAATGCAGGTGGAGCTTCTGGTCCCCCTGGGTGCTGATAGTCCAGGTGCACAGCATGCTCTCAGTGTGATTCCTCCAATGAGTCGGGGCCAAGATGCGTCCCATGATGGCGTTGTGCACCGTTCCTCCACAGGGTGCTAGAGATGCAGGTGGGGGGGGGAGAGAGACGGGTGTGTGTGTGATCATCAGACAGTGACATCTTGCACCAGGCGCCCACATCCTTGCACTCCCAGCTCTGTATACCTGAGCAGATGGGCTCTGGGCTGCTCCAGTGCGGCTTGGAAGCATTAATGCAGGTCAGAACCTCTGGACCTTCCAGCTCATAGCCCAGGTGACAGTGGAAGTGTGCTGTGCCACCAGGATGCAGGCCCATGACGGTGACTTCCCCAGAATCTGGTCTCCGTGGGAAGCTGCAGCTCAGCATAAATACTGCAATGGAAGTGAACAGATGGGATTACAATCAGGCCCTGGAGGAGCACCTACCATGTCCCTAAAGGATGTAGCATATCTAGGCTGCTGGGTTTTGCAAGACCGTGGTTGTTGAGATCCTGTCTCATGAATATCATCTGGCCAATGGCAAGAGAGAACATAAGAACATAAGCAGAGCCTTCTGGATCAGACCAGCACCCCAATTGGAAGGAATCCAAATGTTCTGTATCCTCCAGGCATGCTTGGAGTTGTTCAGCAACCACCCACTCAGTTACCTTGCCCAAGAATGGAAGATTTGAGACTGGGCAATAATTGGCCATATTGGTCAGGTCCAAAGATGCTTTTTCTAATAAGCGCTTTAATAACCGCCTCTTTCAGCAGGTCTGCGAAGGCTCCCTCACAGAGAGAAGCATTCACCATCCTATGGAGCCCATTGTCCAGCCCTTCCTAGATCACTTTTATGAGCAAGTTGCATATGATCAGTTTCAACTCCCAGGCCCACAAATATTAGTGCTTGGCCTCCACATGTCTCTCTCCTGTTTCTAAAAGCCAGAAGATGCTCTCTGCTTCTTGAGCCAGGGAGGGAAATAAGAAAGGCAGGTGGATGGAGCTCTGCTCTAAGGGGCCAGAAGCAGCAATAATTTCACTCCTTAGAGATTTTTGGAGCTGTTGCTATTCAGTGGACGAGATCAAATTAGAGGAACTAGTGGTCTGACTGGTGTAAGCTATCTTCTTAGGTTCCTCCATAAAGAACTTCTGGGATTCCTTGCTTATCAGGTGTTAGGCATTAAAATCCTAATTAAAAGCCCCCCTTTTTCTGAATGCCCTAAATATTTCTGGGGGAATTTGGGGAAAAACTGGGGGTTGATATGTGAAGAGAATCAGAACTTACAGGGTTAAGCAGTTCTGAGTGACGTCTCACATTCTGAGGCGTGGCTATATTCACAGAGGGGAGTGTTTCTCTGTGTCTTTTTTCCTTTCGCTTTTGCGGGGAGGCAGCAAGATGTGCGCTCTCTCGCCGGGGTGATTTAAGATGTTTTTCTACACGATTAAAGACTATTGGAGTTAAGCAAGAACGCTTGCGTGCAGTCTGATTTATTACACACACATTGCAACAGTTTCTAACCGCTGTGTCGACTCTGCTACAGGAAGCTGACGGAGAGCTATCCACGGGAGTCCAGTGGGGCACAGGGAAGCGTGCCGGACTCCATCCAAAAGCCAGAGGTTATGGGGGAAGTCAGCCAAGCTTTGAAACTGTTGCCAAGTCGTGCAGGTGTGTGTGGAAGCCAGCTGAGAGGAGGCTGAAGCCAGCTGGAGTCCTGCCTAACGTTTGAGGCAGAGGAGCTCGCTGGGAGAAATCGGATCTCCAAGGACCGGGTGCCAGAGGAGCTGCTGCTGTTACATGAGTACGCTCAGCCCCGGGGGAGAAATGGCTCAGCCCCAAGAATATGGCTTTGGGCTTAAGCTGCCATGTCAGAAACTGAGTAGCCAAAGTTGGCTGGAGTGGAGTTTCCAAGCAGAGCTTTTCCTAGTCGGCGAGCAGCTGTGGCACGTAGTCTAGCCACCACAGAAGGCAACTGGGAAAGCAGATGCTGAAAGGGCTGCAGAGCAAAGTGAAGTGAGCAGCGTGTGCTTGCTTTTTTTTTGGTAGAGAATGTGAATGCTCATCTAAGGCCAGTTGTCTTGGATGCTAAAAGGCCAGAGGCTGCTTGGCTAGCACTCCGTGAGGCTTGTGAAGCTGGGGTGGGAAGCAAAGGCCAAGATGTGGCTGCATCCGAAGGGGATAGGCAAGATGGTGCTGGCCACATTCTTGAAAGCTGATACACAGCTGGGAGGAGCTGGGAGCCCTCACAGGGGGACGAAGCGACTGTTGCTGTAACGTGTCTGTGTGAGGAGCCAGGAGAGAGGCCATGTGTTGGAGGCCCTTTACCCACCAGAGGGGGTGCAGGAAAACATCCTGGGAGCCCTGGGAGCAGTGGGGGGGGGCAGTGAGCGGTGAAAGCTCAGAGACGCCTCATTTTCCAAAGGCTGCCAAGAGTTGTTTACGCCATGAGCTGAAGCCTAGCCGTGCTGGAGGCTTCAAGGCCAGCCACCTGCGACAAGTAGAGATAAGAGCTGTGGAGTTGTGTGGGAACGCTGAGACAAGTCCGGTCTCCAAGGCAACTGAAAGAGTTGCATCTACGGAAGCTGTGAAGGTCGTGGGCAAGTCTTCCTGCTGGGGGGAGTCTGTTGCTGTGACAACCAGCGAGGACATCTGCAGAGGCCCCAAGGACGGGGGCAGCGAGAAGTTTGTTGCCATGGCAATGCTTAAGGACAACTCCAGTGAGGGCAGAGTGCTGCGCTGGGTCATAGACTCTGGAGCGAGTCATCACCTGATAACAGCGACACCTGGTGTTGAAATGTGGAACTGCAGGGCTGTTTCAACTGGGAAAACAGTTGTTTTTGCTGATGGGTCACAGAGGCCTTTGTCTAACGTGGCAAATGTTTTTGTTTCTTTCTTGCAGGCGGAGCTGGAGGTTTACGTTGTGCCTGAGATGAAACACTGTCTTTTATCTGTATCTTGTCTCTTAAAGGAGGGGTACAAGGTTTGCTTTGAAAATGATGTCTGTTCTATTTCCAGGGGTGGGAGGCAACTCGTCAGTGTTGCATGCCAGAACAATCTCTTCGTTTTGGAGACACCTCTGGATGGTGAGGGAGCACAGGCGAAGTGTGCAAACATTTCCACTCATGATTCATGTGCTTGCTTGTGGCACAAAAGAATGTCACATGGCTCTTGGGGAGATATCCAAAGGTTGCCCCAGTACACAGTAGGGTGCAGGATAAAATCATGTGACCAATCCCTAGATTGTAGGGCATGCAGAAAGGCAAAGGTAAAAGGGTGCAGTTATCCCAGGGTGGAGAGGGTAACCACAAAACCTTTTGAGCTTCTGCACACAGACCTTTTTGGGCCCATGACAAAGCCGAGTCTGGGCGGGGCCAGGTTTGTGCTGACGCTGACAGATGATTTTAGCCAAAATGGCTGGTACTTTTCGCTGAGAACGAAGGGCGAAGCAGCGCAACTGATCAAAGATTGGTTGTGGCAATGGAACTACGGTTCTCCACCAAAGTGCAGGGATTCAAGAGTGACCGAGGTGCAGAGTTTACTGGGTCTGCTCTGCAGAGTTTCTTCCGTCAGAAGGGGATACGGCACAAGGTGATGGGTGCTACTTCTCCTCAGGAGAGGGGCGTGGCGGAGCTTAGGAGTAAAGCTCTGGCTCAGGCAACAGAGGTTCTACTGTGTGACTCCGGTTTGCCTCAGAGTTTTTGGAGCGAGGCCTGGAGGGCAGCCAATTTCACGATGAACAGGTCCTACAATGGGTGCCACCCCATTTTCCATGCTCCACGGAATGAAGCCAAAGCTGCATTTCTTCCGTGTGTTCGGTTCACAGGCCTGGGTGCCTGTGCCAAAGGCTCAACGAAAGCAAGGTGACCCGAGGTTCCAGAAAATGATCTTCTGTGGATATGAACCTGCGACAAAGGGGTGGAGGTTTGCATATCCAGAAGGTGATCAGACCAAGCTTCTGATCAGTAAACATGCTTAGTTCTGTGAGCAGAATGGTTGGTCAAGGATCCATGCAAGTCCTGACGTTCTCTCAGAATGTCTGTCTGATTCTGAGGAGGAGGGAGAGCTAGAGGCTGAACCTGTTGCTGAGGACCAAGTCTTTGAACAGGGTCAAGAACAGGGTTGGGCATCTCCACAGGTTGTTAAAAGAGAGCCCAAGAGTGAGCCTTCGTCTCCTGTTAGCAAAGTACAGAAGGCGCGAAGACGCACTAGGTCAGAGGGCGAGTCTTCTGATGTAGAGGACACACTTGCTGGCCACAGTGGGTCAGAAGGAGCACCTGAGTTTGTGTTCGGACGGTCCACTCGCACCACAAAGGGAGTTCCACCTCAGAGGTTTCAGGTCACCAGTGCGTGGATTGGTTTCGCAAAGTGCGAACCTGGGAGTTTTGAGGAGGTTCAACAGTTGCCTGAGACAAATGCCAGAAAGGGACGAGAGGCAATGGAAAGGGAGTTGAACTCTCAGAGGTCTGTAGATGTGTGTTCACAGTTTCCCTCAGGATGTGAGACGAGAGGGGGTGTGAAGAGAATCAGAACTTACAGGGTTAAGCAGTTCTGAGTGACGTCTCACATTCTGAGGCGTGGCTATATTCACAGAGGGGAGTGTTTCTCTGTGTCTTTTTTCCTTTCGCTTTTGCGGCGAGGCAGCAAGATGTGCGCTCTCTCGCCGGGGTGATTTAAGATGTTTTTCTACACGATTAAAGACTATTGGAGTTAAGCAAGAACGCTTGCGTGCAGTCTGATTTATTATACACACATTGCAAGAGTTTCTAACCGCTGCGTCGACTCTGCTACAGGAAGCTGACGGAGAGCTATCCACGGGAGTCCAGTGGGGCACAGGGAAGCGTGCCGGACTCCATCCAAAAGCCAGATGATATGGGTTATTGGGGAGGGTATTAATGTGGGAGAATAAATCAATTAAAGATTACTTCAATCTGAGATGCTTGGGGGGCTGCTGAAGAAGAGTTGAACTGATTCAGAGAAGGATCTGTTGGTTTCCAGCAGGCTAGCTCTCCGATGGTGAAGACCACTCTTTTCAGAAAGCCATTAGATTAGTTATGCTGCTCATCATATTATGGGTTACATCATAGTAACTGCAGGTGCCCAGGACTCTGAGCTTTCATTCCTTCCCTCCACTACCTGTTTTTAAAATATGTCTCTACAGTGGCAGTCACACCCCGGGGGGGCAGGGGGTGGAGGGAGCCCACTGCTGCTCACTGACTCTCCTCCAATCTGCTCCCAGGTCCAACCTGACCTGGGAACAGAGCTGCAGCTGGGCACGAGGAAGCTGTCTAGTCCTTGCATGACTCTCCACTCTGCCTCTGGGTCAGGTCTGATCCGGGAGTGGAGCTGCAGCCAGGAATAAGGGAGCTGCTAATGCAGCTCTCTCTCTCATGCAGTGCAGCCAAGGAGAGGGGTAGCAGCTCTGCTGCCAACTCTCCTCCACTCCGCCTTGTGGGATATGAAACACAAGAGCAGTCAAGTACAACATTCCTAGAGTGAACATGTTTATACATGGGGAGGAATTGTTTGTCCAGCCAGCAGGTAAACTTCCTGTTTCCTTCTGGTCTGGGACAGACTTCCTCTGCATGTGACTAAGAGGTGGGCATGGCCTTACCTGTGCAGGTAACGACAAAAGCACAGGGCAGGGCAGCCATCTCTCTCTTTTTTTGACTACATGCATCGAAGAAGCAACATCTGCTTTGCCAAAGATGCCCAAAGGGACTGTCTTCTTATGAGATAGTTTCTAGGTATATGTTACTTTTCTAAGCTAAGTCTGCCATCTGGGATCCTATTGTGAACAGAATGTTGTGTGAGTAAACCTTTTTATACTTTTATAGAAGACTGTGTCGTGTCTTATCTTTTATGAGGGAATAAGGGGAAAATCCCAGAACAGTTATTATAGAGGCTTTAGCGAGCCTGACGAAACGCATCCACTGCAAGTTTAAAAAGGGGAATGTTACTCTGCTGAAATTGTGGAACTTGTTAACACAAGTTGGAAAAGGATATCAAACAATATACCCTCTCCTGCATCCCTGAACATTCCCACACAACCCCCGGGTCAGACTGACCTGGGAGCAGTGTTGGTGCTGGGTGCACACTGGAGGCGGGCTCTGACAGGAGCTTGTTGTGGTGTGCCTTGTCGCACCCCCTCCCAAAAATGGGCTTGGGGCAACACACACACCCAGCCCTCCACACTATGCCAGTGTTTCTCTAGCCACCATAGAAAAAAAGTTATGAAGCAAAATGTGCAGGCAACTTTCTGTGAAATGAGCCAGCCAGACTGCTATAACCTGGCAGTGTTTTCCATGAAGTCATCAGGCTGTATGAATCCCTGGGGTCCCAAAGAGTTTCTGATTAGTGCACCTTCCCTGTTTTTGCTGTTTTTCTTGCTTGTAAAATAATAATAATAATATTGCTTGTAAAATATTATTATTATTATTATTATTATTATTATTATTATTATTATTAGTCTATATCAGAAGGAAGTCTCTTTGGGTTTAACTGGGCTTACTCCCAGGTAAGTAGGCACAGGGTGTTGTTGTTGTTTATTAGTTTAGTCGTGTCCGATTCTTTGTGACCCCATGGACCAGAGCACACCAGGCACGCCTGTCTTCCACTGCCTCCCGCAGTTTGGTCAGACTCATGTTTGTAGCTTCGAGCACACTGTCCAACCATCTCATCCTCTGTTGTCCCCTTCTCCTTGTGCCCTCAATCTTTCCCAACATCAGGGTCTTTTCCAGTGAGTCTTCGCTTCTCATGAGGTAGCCAAAGTATTGGAGCCTCAGCTTCACGATCTGTCCTTCCAGTGGGCACTCAGGGCTAATTTCCTTAAGAATGGATGCGTTTGATCTTCTTGCAGTCCATGGGACTCTCAAGAGTCTCCTCCAGCACCATATGCCTGTTGTCTTTGTCCATGGGGTTTTCTTGGCAGGGATACTGGAGTGGCTTGCTGGTTCCTGCTCCAGGTGGATCACATTTGGTCAAAACTCTCCACTATGACCTGTACATCTTGGGTGGCCCTGCACGGCATAGCTCATAGCTTCTCTGAGTTATTCAAGCCCCTTCGTCACGGCAAGGCAGTGATCCATGAAGGGGAGGCACAGGGTGGCAGCCCACAATTTGCTTTAGGGTTGGCATTGGTGAAAACATGGCTCTTCTTGTGTGTTTGACAACTGCATCTCCACAATCGGGATCAGTAGGGGAGATCTGACTTCCCCTTGTAAGCCAAGGGAGGAAAATCATGCAACATCCCCCTCATGGCAGCCATTTCGTGACTGGTGCCCTCAGCATCCTCTCAAAATGTGAAATGTGCCCCAATAGTTCAAAAAGGTTGGTGACACCCCCCCCGCCAAATGCACAGTAGCTGCATAATCCAGGGATTCCTCCTCACCTTCCCTGGGACAGGGAAGATGTTCTGCCCCTAACAAAAAGCCCCTGTACCTTGATAATGCAGCTGGAAAGTCCCAATCACGTCGTCTTGGAAGGTGCGGAAGAAGACTGAGATGGTATTGGTGAGGCTGCGTATGACTTGGCCCTCCACCAGGAGTGTCTGATTGGCCAGGACTATCAGCTGGTCATCATCCATGCCTCGGATAGACAGCACTTCCCCCTCGGAGAGGTTGACGCTTTTCACCTGTGTCCCAGGGAAGGAGAAAGAGCGCCATGAGATGCCCAGGATCGAGGGAAGGTTCATTCCTTGGGTATCTCCCAACCTGCAGAATGCTCCCCCTCACGCACAACAGGCAGTGACATTGCTCTCATATGGCACCAAGTCAAGATGTCATTGGGCACTGATGTATTTTTTTGTAATTTTGTTCTGATTCTAATTTTCTAATGCACAAAAAGCAGCAACAATAAATAAGAAAGAGAAAGGGAAGAGATCAAAGCAAGAAAGGGAAAGGAATGGAATAGACAGACATGAGGAGAGAGGAGGCAGCAGGAGTACAGTATTAAAAAACATTGATGACTTTTAATTCCATACAATTGTCCTTCATAAACATATTCTCTTAGAATGTTTTCCCAAAGGAATCCATGAGGAGACGACAGCTGCCAATCTCATTCCTTTACTATGATGGGTTCACTAAATGGATGCTAAACTTTAGAAAAGTTGTCCTTCATATTTGAATTGTGTAGGGACGCGGGTGGCACTGTGGTCTAAACCACTGAGCCTAGGGCTTGCTGATCGGAAGGTCAGTGGTTCAAATCTCCATGACGGGGTGAGCTCCCGTTGCTCGGTCCCAACTCCTGCCAACCTAGCAGTTCAAAAGCATGTCAAAGTGCAAGTAGATAAATAGGTAGCGCTCTGGCGGGAAGGTAAACAGCGTTTCCGTGCACTGCTTAGTCATGCTGGCCACATGACCCGGAAAAACTGTCTGTGGACAAACGTCGGCTCCCTCGGCCAGTAAAACGAGATGAGCACCACAACCCCAGAGTCATTTGCGACTGGACGTAACTGTCAGGGGTCCTTTACCTTTACCTTTTTAAGTAATTTTAAAAATGGGTTTAATTGTTTTGAAGCCTTCCGTGCCATCTCTGTTTATAACTTGATGGGTTTGCTGTCTGTTTTTATTGATTTAGCTGTTTTTACAACATCCACTTTTAAGTAACGGTATCATTGAATAATAGGCTATAAACCTTTCAAACAAATAGCTTAATAACCGGGGATGGGTGAATTTGTTCCTCTCAGTTTCTCCACCTGATAATTCATAGGTATTTGTGTGTGTATACACATTTGTATACACAAGGTATACACAAAGCAATTTTCTTTAATATGAGGTTTCACTAAGGCACATGTTTTTACCCCCAGTTCCTCCTCCCCATGTGTGCTGGTATCATCAGAACAAGTTCATTGTTTTCATTGAATTAATTAAACTAAATAGTTTTAATTGGATTTTGAACAAATGTTCAATTGTTTTGAATGTTATTTTGTTCTGACCTTTCTTAGTGGCTCATGCAAACTTTTGTTCTGAATAGTATTTTTATGGGGCAGGGGGGAGGGCCCTGGGATGGGTTCATGGAACCAAGGGGGTGGTGTTCTGAGAAGGTTTGGGAACCACGGTTATGATGCATTCTGTATGAGGCTGCTGTTGAGAACAGTCCAGAAGCTTCAACTGCTACAAAACCCATTTGCCAGAATTTTAGTAGGATTCCCCAAAGTGTGCCATGTGACTTCCGTTCTAAGGAGCTACAGGGGCTCCTGGTTCACTTCCAAGCACAGTTCAAAGTGCTGATGATTACATTTTAAAGTGCTAAACAAGTAACATTTTAAAGTGCTAAACAAGCCAGTGTGGTGTAGTGGTTAAGAGCGGTAGACTCGTAATCTGGGGAACCGGGTTTGCGTCTCCGCTCCTCCACCTGCAGCTGCTGGGTGACCTTGGGCTAGTCACACTTCTGTGAAGTCTCTCAGCCCCACTCACCTCACAGAGTGTTTGCTGTGGGGGAGGAAGGAAAAGGAGAATTGTAGTTGCTTTGAGACTCCTTTGGGTAGTGATAAAGCGGGATATCAAATGCAAAACTCTTGGCCCAGGGCCCAAATACATGAATTAACACCCTATTCCTGAATCAATCTGCCTGTTCACTACAATAGTCATGGCTCCTTCTTTGTGTTACTCCTTGGGGAAAAGCACGTCAGCTGCATTGTTCAGTTGTTTAGAGAGTGGTGCTGAGAATGCTGAGGTTGCAGGTTCAGTTCCCGTAAAGGGCAGTTCCATATTCCTGCATTGCAGGGGGTTGGACTAGATGATCCTCAGGGTCCCTTCCAGCTCTCTGATTTTATGTACAAAAGAGTGAGGGGATCTTTTTTTGCAGTGACATTCCCAGCTTTGGGATGGATGCCCTCCAAAGGGACATTGGCAAAGGGTCAATTAATCCAGCCCCTTCATCAACACGGTGCCTTTCTATTTGCCTGGGCAGTTGTAATTATGGTATTGTTTTAGCTGTCTAATTCCTTTTAATTTCATTGTATAGTTGGTTTTTGGAATTTTTAAGTTCATTTGTATACCACCCTGAAAATCTATTTGTGGATGAAGAGCAGTTTATAGGAATTTCTAAAACCTTCTCTATATTTTGGAAAGGGCGTCTTTCCATCTGTCCTCTACAGGCTCAGCTGCCTTGCAAGGATTCCTGAGGTGAGGGTGGCAGTTGTTGCTGATGTTTAGATGCCAACTGCCATTTTGAATCAAGACTGAAACAAGACTTTGCCCTTTTTTGGCAGAGATTTGCCCATCTCTCAAGATACCCTCAACCAACTCAGGACGGGGTTCAGGATGTTTGGATGCCGAGCACCGTTCTGATTTGAAATGGCAAGTTGAAACATGACTTTGGCATGATTTCACCTGCTTTTTGGTGTGATGGGACTAAACTCACAAATTACATTATCCATTAAAAGTCACCCTATTTGTTGTTTTCTAAAAAATCCCAAGCAGTACTGGGGACTCCCCACTAGGAAAGAACCAAGCCAAGCATCATGTTAGGAAGAGATGTTCAACAGAAACCTGAAAAGAGGAAAAGAGGGGGAGAGAACCACCAGGACTGGGCGTGCATTGGACATCCTTTATACTGCTTTGTTACCAGCTTGTCACCAGTTTGTTTGTGCATGTGTGTGTCTCCTGGTTGCCAGGTGATGAGCTGTGACATGAGCAAGGCCAGGAGAAGAGGCTGCCTTGTCAGCCTGCAGCAAATCCAAGGCTTGTGGACAGATCCACAGCGACTGTGAAGTCAGCTCAAAGCCATCCTTCTGCCAGGAAGCAAGCCAGAAACTGACAGCTTTCCCCAGACAATTTGAGAGGTGATGTCAAAGCAGAGCCATTTGTTAGCAGCTGAGCAGCCCTGCAGAAATGCAGATTGCTCAATCTGGACCTCTCTCCTTAAGCCTCCTGGAAGCTGCAGGGGATTTTTTTTTTAAGGGAAGGGGCAGCGATGGAGCAGTACAGAAAGAAAACAAAACAGTGACAGTTTGGTTTGGAGCAAGAGAAGGCAGAATGTCCTTTGTGACACATTGCCTGGCTCCTCCAGCTCTTGGGAAAAGAAAACGGAGACTTCCTTTTACAACTGGAACACTCCCATTTTCCCACCAACCCTCACTATCCAAGACCCCCCCTCCCACCATTGCCTGTGCTTGAAGCTGCTGAAATGCCTTGCCTGTGCTGACTTCTAAAGCAGGGAAGGGTCTCTATTGAAACAGGACTGGGGATGGACAAGAAGCTTTGCAGTAACCCTTTGGTGACCAAGGGGAACTGCACTGAGCTGCCTCTGAATTGCACTGGAGTCAATAAGCCCCCTAGAGCAGAGGTCAGCAACCTTTTCCAGCCGTGGGCTAGTCCACTGTCCCTAAGACCATGTGGTGGGCTGGACTATATTTTGAGGGGGGGGAATGAATGAATTCCTATGCCCCACAAATAACCCAGAGATGCATTTTAAATAAAAGGACACATTCTACTCATGTAAAAACACGCTGATTCCAGGACCATCCATGGGCTGGATTGAGAAGGCAATTGGGCTGCATCTGGGCCCCGAGCCTTAGGTTGCCTAGAGGTTTGCTGAAGGACTGAAACATTCAAAAAGGAGAGAAGGAGAAGAAGAAAATGGAAAGAAATCAGAAGAAGATGAAGAAGAAGAGGACAGGGAAAAGACGGATAGGTTATAAGAAAATAAAACAAATTTATTTTAATTAGGAACCATCATGGCGCTAAAGTTAAAAGGTAAAGGTAAAGGTGCCCCTGCCCGTACGGGCCAGTCTTGACAGACTCTGGGGTTGTGCGCCCATCTCACTTAAGAGGCCAGGGGCCAGCGCTGTCCGAAGACACTTCCGGGTCACGTGGCCAGCGTCACATCGCTGCTCTGGCGAGCCAGAGCCGCACACGGAAACGCCGTTTACCTTCCCACTGGTAAGCGGTCCCTATTTATCTACTTGCACCCGGAGGTGCTTTCGAACTGCTAGGTTGGCAGGCGCTGGGACCGAGCAACGGGAGCGCACCCCGCCGCGGGGATTCGAACCGCCGACCTTTCGATCGGCAAGTCCTAGGCGCTGAGGCTTTAACCCACAGCGCCACCTGCTAAAGTTATGGAATTGGAATATTAATGGGATGAACGAGAAGAAAAAATGGAATAAAATTGAACAATTTCTAAAAAAGAAAAATTGGGACATCATATGTTTACAAGAAACACACGTGGCAAGAAAGCATAGAAAATTTTTGATTAAAAAAAGATTAGGAAATGAATTCATATCTTCAGATAGAGAGAAGAAAAGAGGGGTTGTTTTGTATATAAAAAATAAAATTGAATCACAACAAATTTTTAAAGATGAAGAAGGAAGAATTATAGCAGTCCAGATCAAATGGCAAGGGGAAATCGTCGTGATCTATGCACCTAATGGAAACAAGACTGATTTCTATAAAACTTTGGAAGAAAAACTTTTTGAATACATGGATCAGAAAATCATACTAATGGGAGATATGAATGGGGTAGTTTCGTTGGAAATGGATAGACTAAGAGATGGAACATCTAAAGAAGGAAAACTGCCCCAGTCTTTCTTTTCATTGATTAAGAACTGTAATTTGATTGATATATGGAGACTTAGACATCCATTAGAGAAACAATTTACATTTTTTTCTGAACCAAATCAGTCAATGTCAAGAATAGATCAAATATGGGTTTCGAATGAATTGACCCCAAGAATCCTACAAGTTGAAATTCAGCCTAAAGTAATTTCAGATCATAACCCAATAAAATTGGAATTAAAAGGGTTTGAAGAAAGAACATTTAGATGGAAAATTAAAGATTATCTTTTGGATGATCAGAAAATCATAGAAAAAGCACAAAAGAAATTAACTGAATATTTTGTTGACAATTATAATAAGGATACAAGGATGAGTGTAGTATGGGACGCAAGCAAGGCAGTGATGCGAGGTTTTTTTATCCAACAGAACTCACTGAAGAATAAAAACAGAAAAACGGGAAAAGGAAATTCTAAAGCAGATAATGGACAAAGAACAAAAATTAATTAAAAAAACCAAACAATTTTAAAATAAAACAATAAATTAAGACTCTGCAATCTCAATTTGCAATGATAATAAATAAAGAAGTGGAATGGAACATTAAAAGGCTAAGACAAAAAAACTTTGAGTTTGCTAATAAATCAGGCAAATGGCTTGCGTGGCAAATCAAAAAAAGAAAGGAGCAGAACACAATCAACAGAATTGTTGTAAAGGGAGAAGAGATAGACAATCCGAAAGAAATCAGAAAAGGATTCTTGGACTTTTATAGACAATTATATAAAAATAAGGAAAGGAATAATATGAGGAAAATAGAGAAATATTTAAAAGAGAAAAAGGTGCAAAAGATCCCGGCAGACAAAAAAGACCAACTGAATACCCTAATAGAAATAGATGAGATAAAAGAGGTTATAAAGGAACTGAAGAGAGGGAGAGCCCCGGGACCAGATGGATTTACATCAGACTATTATAAAGAGTTAAAAGATGTTTTGATGTTACCCTTAAAGAAAGTCGTGAATAACATTCTAAAGGAAAGGTTTCCTCCCAGGCAGACAGATGAAGGATAATGTAAGGAATATAATTGACATTTTGGAATATCTAGAATCATAGAATCATAGAGTTGGAAGAGACCACAAGGGCCATCGAGTCCAACCCCCTGCCAAGCAGGAAACACCATCAGAGCACTCCTGACATATGGTTGTCAAGCCTCTGCTTAAAGACCTCCAAAGAAGGAGACTCCACCACACTCCTTGGCAGCAAATTCCACTGTCAAACAGCTCTTACTGTCAGGAAGTTCTTCCTAATGTTTAGGTGGAATCTTCTTTCTTGTAGTTTGGATCCATTGCTCCGTGTCCGCTTCTCTGGAGCAGCAGAAAACAACCTTTCTCCCTCCTCTATGTGACATCCTTTTATATATTTGAACATGGCTATCATATCACCCCTTAACCTCCTCTTCTCCAGGCTAAATATGCCCAGCTCCCTTAGCCGTTCCTCATAAGGCATCGTTTCCAGGCCTTTGACCATTTTCGTTGCCCTCCTCTGGACACGTTCCAGTTTGTCAGTGTCCTCCTTGAACTGTGGTGCCCAGAAGTGGACACAGTACTCCAGGTGAGGTCTGACCAGAGCAGAATACAGTGGCACTAATACTTCCCTTGATCTAGATGCTATACTCATATTGATGCAGCCCAGAATTGCATTGGCTTTTTTAGCTGCCGCGTCACACTGTTGGCTCATGTCAAGTTTGTGGTCAACCAAGACTCCTAGAATGGGAGGAAACAAGAGGAAATGCCAATGATTGAAGACTGGAGACTGAAACTAACAGACTATGCAGAACTGGACAAATTAGCTGGGAAAATAAGATATCTTAAGGACCAAAAATTCATCGAAGACTGGGGGAAATTTGTAGAATATCTGAAAAATACATGTGACGTTCAAACAACGTTAGTGGGATTTCAAGAGGCACTGTGAAAGCTGAGATGTATTGTTAAGAAAAAAAAAGAGTAGTGGGAGGGAAGATCAATGACAATGCTAAAAAAGGAATGCGTAACTAAGAGGTAGAGATGGAAGATTGACAGAGAAGCTGAGGGAAGTCCAAAAAGAGAGAATTTGTTTGTCAAAGATTGGATAAAATTGAATATTTGTGTTGTAAATCAATAAAAATTTTATATATAAACATTCAAAAAATTCAAACCAGCTATATACTAAGGATCTACACACCAGCATCCTAGATAGCTGGGTAGGCTTGTTGAAACAAACATGTTCATAGCAGGTGCTGGAAAGAACACAGAGGCAGGGAGTTCCCAAGTATGGGTATTGCCACATTCATAATTGATTCTTGCAGTTGCAGACCAGGTACTATGTGGCTCCTCAAAACCATGCCAGTTCCGCCTATCTGAGAAGTCGAGAGGCTTTTATGAGGCAAGGCAATCTTGCAGGCTGATAAGTTTATGTCTGTGTGCCAACCTCTATTTTATTGTTGTAGGTGTTTCTGGGATTCCTTAATCTTCCCAGCAGAGAGGTGGGTTACCCACCCTGCTGGTCTGTCAGTACACTAACATATTTTAAAACCCGGGGATGAGAGTTGCCTCCCGCCTGTCGGCTGAGCGTTTCCCCATGAGAACCTAAGAAAAGCTCTTCTGGATCAAAGGCCCGTCACATCCAGCATCCTGTCCTCGCAGTGGCCAACCCTTCCTCATAGGGAACTTGCTCCACCCCCTTAATAATTTGGGAGGCCTTTTTCTGAACCATTTCTGAATCCACTTTGCCCTCTCATAGCATAATGTTGCAAAATGTGGATTCCTCCAAGATGCCTTTGGAGGCGAGGTGAGTATACTTCAAATGCTGCTTCCCTGGAGCTTTGCATCTTCTCCTTCTGCTCTCCGTCGCTCTCCTAACTGCCCCTTGGCCTGGAACCCCCTTTTCCACAAGTGGGCTGACATCTTTGCTGAACTATCCATTATGAGCATTGTAACGGAGGTGAGCTCCCCGGCATCCCTGAGAGATGGCACTTTCTTGCCCCATCAACACACACAGTTTAATACTGGTGAGAGCCCAGCTCCTCATCCCTCTGAAGGGTCTCTCTGAAGCTCAAAGTGTTTAAAGAAAATTCTGTTTCGGGTTAGTCTGTAACTAAGAAGATAAAAGGCAGAATGTACAGCAATTTTAACTCCCCTGAGGTGGTGGAGCCTCCCTTTTGTAACAGAGAGGTGAGAGGAGGGGTCAGCCAGCCTGCTTGAAATCCCTTTTTGCTTGCAATAATTGGCTGCTCCAGACAGGAAGCTCATCTCCCAAGGAAATAGAGTTATTCAAAAGCATGGAAGTGGCTTACAAACTGTGCGGCTGATACTTTCCCAGCTCAAATTGTTTTGCAAGATGGCCATTTGCAGATGGCATGGGGATTTGGGAGAGGAGGCTGCAAAGCGCAGGGCCTTGAAAATGTCTGAGTAATAATACCGAAGAGGGACAGACACAACCCACCAGGAAGGTCTCCTGCACAACTTCCTCCTCCAGTTCTGGGTTCACCACCTGGCTTGCAAAACTATTCAAATCCTACAAATCACAAACTTAGAAGGAACCTCAAAGGTCATCTAGCCCCAACCACCTGCTGCTGATTTACTACAAAGAATCAGAGTAAATACAGTGGTACCTCGCAAGACGAATGCCTCGCAAGACAAAAAACTCGCTAGACGAAAGGTTTTTCCGTTTTCGATTTGCCTCTCAAGACGAATTTCCCTAATGGGCTTGCTTCGCAAGACGAAAACGTCTCGCGACGTCTAAAAACAAAGACATGTTTTGTTTATAAAGTTAATTTATTTTCCCTTCAGTTTTTGAACTGCTCTTTACAGTATGTGTGACTTTAAAGAGCAGTTAATAAACTGTTGTTGTACCAAATTTGGCTTTGTTTAGACCTTTTTTGACCATAGGAACGCATTAATTGATTTTCAATGCATTCCTATGGGATTTCGTGCTTCGCAAGACGAAAAATTCGCTAGACGACAAAAATTGCGGAACGAATTAATTTCGTCTTGCGGGGCACCACTGTAAGTCAGACTGCATTTTCCTGCCCCCCCCCCCACATAATAGTACTCCTCTTTGTCATCTTCTGAAGTCATTTGGACTGGTGTCCATTACTGCCTAGGGAACCATTACTGGTTCCATAGTTTAACTGGGTGCTGTGTGAGGAAGTCCTTCCCCCTGAATCTTCCAACATTCCACTTCCCTGGCTTTCCATGAGTTCTGGTGTCAGGAGAGAGAGAGAAAATATTTTATCTATTTACTTTCTCTGTGCCATGCACAATTTTATAAATGTCTCTCATATCTCTATCTCCCCTTTTCTCTAAAAGTCCCAAATGCTGCAAACATTCCTCATAGGGCAGTCACTGAGCACCCTGGATCGCTTTGGTCCCCCTTTCTCTTCTGAGCCTTTTCCAACTCTGCAAAATCCCTTTTCAGATTGGCAGCCAGAATATGGCATGATTTTATTGGCATTTTATTTTCCATCCCTTTCCTAGTGGTCGGTCTAGCTCAGCCCAAGGGATACTCTTTGTGATGCTGTCACTCACAACGGTGTGAAAGAAATCAAAGAAACCCGGTTTGCATTTTGCAGATGCCTCTTGCCTTGAGTGTTTGCTTCTACCAAAGCAAGATAGATGTGGGGTCGGGGTCAGGTGGGGGCCCTTTTGAGAGAGCCACGGCCCTGCCTTCCTCTGACAGCGGCCACCTGCCTACCTCATGGATGCAAATTTATCTTGCCCGCCTCTGCTGGGATCAGCTTAGTGCTTCCCTTCCTTTCTTTTTATCCTTTAAGCTGGAGGGATACGATAAGAGTGACCCCTGTAATCGCCGGGAAATTCTCACCACTAAACTCCACCAGATGTTGCTCTGCTCTGGCTGCGCAATCCACTGCACCACCCCAGCCTCATTCGCTGGGGCTCCTGCCTCCATCTCCAGCTCTGGTGTCCCTCTCCCAGAGCAAATGCTGCCTTCCATAGATGCCCTCATCTGCCAGTGCTGAGGGCACCCTGGAAGTTTGTGGAATTGATACGTGGATGTCATGACCTGGGACCCAGGTGGATGTCATGGCCTATGACATGCACACCAATGTTCACACCTCTGTTCCAGAGTACATTCCTGATACACGATTGACCTCTGCCTGCTAAGTGCTGAGTCTGCATAAACACGTTCTCACAACCACAGCCACAAGGTATCTGTATTTTGCTGGCATTGCACCCATTGTAAGCCTTTCTTATCAGCTTCCAAAGCAGAGAAGAGCAAGCTAACCTTGAGGAGAAGAAATACTGGGAAATCTTCAATGATGGGAAACGGTAGATTCTCCTCACCCAGACAAGTCTGCATATAGCAGATAACAGAAAAGCAATATTTTGTATAAACTTTGCTTAAAGATACCTGTAGCCATAGTAATTAGGGGCAGGCTGTTCTGACCAATGAAATTTGTTTTAGGGGTCCACAAGCTGTCCATGCATTCTGTTATCCAATCATATTGCTGAAAAGGATTGTGCACAAGGTGATCACACATGTAAATATTATAAAAGTGTCTTGAAATTTGAATTCAAGATCTAGAATTTGGAGAATTCCTTTGGATCGGTTATTTTTGCTGCAGCATGCAATAAATATGAACTCTTTCCATGGCGTTGCTGTCTTTATTTGGCTAAAGAGGACTGGCGTATTTCCAGACCCCCTTTGTAGAGTAACGGAATCACAGAACCTCTGTGCTCAGAGATCTGTGCTGGTTGCCCATCTGCTGCCAGGCCAAGTTCAGGGTGTTACCATTACATGTCCTCCAACATTTGTCTGATGAAAATAGGGCTGTCCTAGTCTGTAATTATATATATATATATCCCTCCCATCTGACTGAGAGGCCCCAGCCACTCTGGACGGCTTCTAACACATATAAAAACATAATAAAACTATACAGGGCTGCCTTCAGATGCCTCCAGGATCAAATTAGAAACTGGGATGGCTTCTGTAAATCTAGGACTGTCCCTGGAAAACAGGGACACTTGGAGAGTCTGCCCTTAATATAAAGGTAAAGGGACCCCTGAGCATTAGGTCCAGTCGTGACCAACTCTGGGGTTGCGCCCTCATCTCGCTCTACAGGCCGAGGGAGCTGGCGTTTGTCCACAGACAGTTTCCGGGTCATGTGGCCAGCATGACTAAGCCGCTTCTGGCGAACCAGAGCAGCACACAGAAACGCCGTTTACCTTCCCGCCAGAGCGGTACCTATTTATCTATCTGCACTTTGATGTGCTTTCGAGCTGCTAGGTTGGCAGGAGCAGGGACCAAGCAACGGGAGCTCACCCCGTCGTGGGGATTCAAACCTCCAACCTTCTGATCAGCAAGCCCTAGCCTCTGTGGTTTAACCCACAGCGCCACCCACATCCCTGCCATTAATATACAATGCCCTTAAGAACTTGGGACCAGTTTACCTGCGAGATCACCTCACCCCATATACGATGCCTATTTGAATGCTTCAAACAGCAGAAGTGGCCCTGTTACAAAGGCTGCATAATCCCCATTTTACATTTGTAAGAATTTAAGAATTTTAGTGTGGCAACAACTTTTCTTTGGACATGTCTGATCATTCACGGCACTCTTTCAATGCCTGCTAAGAGCATTTTTGTTTAGACAAGCCTACCCACATGTTTAGCACGCTGACAGAAGTTTTAATATGTTTTAGTTTATTGTTATTTTAATTTTTCAAAAGTCTTACATTGTTGTTATTAATTATTCTTAGGAATCATTTTATTACTATCTTTTTAGTAAACTGCTTTTTTAAGCAATCCAGCAGTGTATAATTTTTATGAAATAAAAATGAAATAAATAAAAAAGTCCAATCCCCAATGGCAGCAGCATCTCCAGAGAATGCTGGGAGACACTCTCTGCCTGACCCTGGAGAGACCCTGTCAGTCCATGAGGACGAGACAGAGCGAGATGCACCGAGGGTCACACTCAGTAGATGGCAGCGTCCTACGTTCCATGTAGTTCAGTATTGCCCACACTGACTAGCAGCTGCTCTCCAGGGTTTCAGTCTGGCAGAACTGCATCCCTACTTGTACCTGAAGATGCTGGGGATTGAATCTGGGACCTTCCGCACTCTAAGCAGGTGCTGTACCACTCGGCTATTCCTCCCTCCCCTCTGCATTTTTTCTGTGTATCTGCTCCAACTGCCCCTACTAACCAGGCACAATGGGTATTTTTTACGACGTATGTACACTGTTTAGATCTATATTACATGTTAGTTTTCCAAATAAAATTAATTTCAACAATGGTGGTGATAAAGGAAAGGCACTCTGCACATGATCAGAGGCACTCTGCTTAAGCATTGCTGCTTTGCATGGCTCAGAGCTTACACAGAAAGCAAGACTTGAGGGCTCCAGCTCAAACTGAGCGCAGACCAGCTTTGACATTTGGGTCCAGGTTAGCCTAGGCAGTTGGGGCCTAGGCTCGCACACTCACACCCACACCCTGATGTAGGCTAGGGCTGGGCTGCCTCCCTCTTGCATGCCTACCTGCAGTTCCACCCCATATCCAGTGTAGACAGTCACATTGTAGGTGCATTCCAGGAAACGGTTCCACGGCAGAGGTGGGTAGTCGGTTGAGTCTATGTATCCTTCCGGCTCGTAAAAATTCACGCCGCAGAGAACTGGAAGGAAACTCCATGTTAATCATAGACTTACCTACCCCATAAAATCCATAACCAAATGTCCACTAAAGTCTAGGGTATAACCAACCAGGCACTAATTCCCCTTAAAAGATTCATTTGTTTGTTGTCAATTGTTGTCAGGGCTAATGCCCTCCATATAAACTTTACAATGCTTACTAAAAAATTAAGTAAAAGCATAATGTGCTTTGGGGGGAAAATGGGTTGGAGGCCTTGTTAGTCCCCTCCCATCTAAGAGCCATACCACTCTACCCAGTTCTGGGAGTGGGTTGGGACAGTTAAATGCCAAAAGTAAAGGAGTGTTTAGTGGTGGGGAGGAGTCCATTTGGGATGGCAGGGCTGAGAAGGAGAAAGAGGCAGTGGTTTGCTTGGGACCCTTCCATGTTGTGGGACAGAACAGAAACCAACATCCGGAGGTCCACAGATTCCCCATCCCTGGCTGACGCTGACTGGCAGTGGCCCTCAAGGGTCTCAGGCAGAGGGTCTTTCCCAGACCTATGCAAAGCTGCTCCCATTTGCTTTCTGCAAGCAAAGCAATTATTCTGCTGATGCTCTGTGGCCTCTGTCAAATGCACATGGTTCCTCTCTTCATGCCTCTACCCTTCTGCCTTTGCTGTCCCAAAGACAAACGGCCGTTTAGCAAATGCACTGACCATCTGGCAAGTCAGCTGTCTCCCACTGCCCTGCAAATTTGTGATAAAGCAGCAGCTGTGACCACCCCAACTCTCAGAAGAGGGGCGGGTAACATGGTGCCCACTAGAGGTTGTTGGCCTCCAAGTTCTATCATCTCTGAGGCAGAGGAATTTGGTAACGAGGGGAAGTCCCCAGGGGGCACAGGCAGCGCCTGGAATGACTTTGGCTAACACCACTTTCCCTCCCTGCTGACTTCTTGTGTGCAAACCCAGCATTTCTGTCACAATGACATCATTGCAGAAGTAAGATGTCTTACTTGGAGTTTGCTCAGTGGTGATCACAGTGGGGGTGATGATGGTGGGTGTGGTTGTGTCTCTGAGCTCCTTGGAAAAAGGCCCCCTCTTCGTTTCATCCTCTGGGCTCTGGACCGGAATCTGGGCTTCGCCCTCTGGAAAGGCAGCCACAAGCAGCTCTGTGGCTTTGGGGCCGTGAGAGAAGGTCTGTGGGATTGTCGGCTGCATTGTAAATGGTGAGATTTGAAACAGGGAGTGACTGGTCACTTCACGGCTTCCTTTCCTGCTGCCCCATGAGGTCTGCTCTGGCGTCGTGGGCTTCTCCTTGTGAACTGTAGCCATCATGTCATTGTTGTCCCCCCAAGTGTGCAAGTGGTCTCTGGAAAGGGATGCCCTCGATGTTGGCAGGCTGGGCTCGGCAGCAGCTGTGGTGGTTCTGAGTTTCTGATGTTTCCTGGCTGTGTTTCCTTGCTTGGAAGAGGATGGCTTCTTCTTGGAAGGTTGGATGTGTCTCGTGTTGGTGTAAGGGGGAGCTGTCAGTTTTGGGGACTCACCCATCTTATTCATTGGGAAAGCAAAGATGTCCTCTGTTGACACAATGAGACTCTCAGGGGTAGGGTATCTTGACTCCATGTTCTCTCTTAGCAGTGTGTTGTTGGTGAACTCATCTGAGTGGTGTGGGGATGCCTTCAAAGAGTCCCTCTCCAATCCAGAGTTTATGCCTGTAACAGAAGGTCCAGAGAAATAGACTTAAAAGCTCTGGCGTGCATTAGGTACATTTGCATTGAAGGGGGTTGGACTAGTTGCCCCTTGGGGTCTTGGCAGAGGCCAGGAACACTTTGCTCATCTCATAGGATCATAGACTAGTAGAGTTGGAAGGGACCCCAAGGGTCAACCAGTCTAGCCCTCTGCAATGCAGGAACAACAGAGTCTTTCCTCCCCAGGTAAAGGTGGCTTTCTTCCAGACCTCTTGGCATCTGTAGCATTCCCAGCTTCAATGTAGCTTTGTCAGCCTGGGGCCCTGCAGCTGTTTTAAGAGCACAACTCTCATCAGCCCTAACATCCTCTGCTTGGGTTGGTTGGGGCTGGTGGCAACTGCAGGCCAAAACATTCAGAGAGAAAAGGCTACTCTAACGCCTCCAAAAGATGGTGGGCAATGGCTTTCACTCAAGATCTGAATGTAGCCCCACATGCTGAACCTACTCAAGTTAAGCAAGACAGTTGACTTGGAAACTACCAGTAAGCTATGTCAAATCTCAGGTGCTTGCATCAAAACCCAGAGCTCTTTAAAAGCTCTTTCTCTGTATACAGATAGTGGGCATTTATTTCAATGTGAAAATAATAATAATTTATCTGCTTGGTAGGAAAGCACAGTATCCTCTTGGGTCAGGAAAACTTTGCCATCCAGCACCAGCACCTGATCAGGAAACTGGCTGTGCAGGACTTGCTGTAGTGATGCAATGATCCTAAACAGGACTAAATGGCCGCAAGGTGTCATTGCCTCTTAGTCAATGGCTGTCTGCTTGGAACTGGTCCCAGGAAGGACATCTGAAGGCAGCCCTGTTTAGGGAAGTTTTTAATGTTTGAAGTTTTATTCTGTTTTAGTCCTCTGATGGTAGCCACCCAGAGTGTCTGGGGAATAAAATCATCATCATCATCATCATCTTTGCTCAGTCAGAGATTTTCCATGTCTGCATACTAATGGGTAATTTATTTGCTGTCTTAAAAAAAGCCCCTTCACCTGTGGTTTCACTTGGGGTTGAGGAGAAGTGCCACCTTCAAAAAGCAAATACAGAACCGCCACATGCACACACCAATCCACAGATACGACAAATCCCCTCCTGCATTTCAAGCCTCTCGTTTCACCTCAACCCAAAGCAAAGAAGCCCACTTGCTTTCACAGAAAATCTTAAATTGAGTGAGATTTGGCCAGAGTGGGTTTAGCACTCTTCCCATGTACATGCCATCAGACCAGAATGGCTAAATGGTTGTTTGTGCTCTTCCTCCACAGTTTTAATGCTTTTGCTTGAGCTGCTATGGCAAATTGTTTTCCATAAAAGAGGCTTTAGAAGTCACCTCTGTGGAGCACAGTGGGTGGGAAGAGAGCCCAGTGCCCCTCTTAGCTGCATTGCCTTCGGTACAGAGAGGAAGCCAATAATAAAGAGCAGCAGTGACAATGGCAGGCTGATGAGAAAAGTGGCATTCCGCTGCCTTGCTGCCATAGCTCTCTTTCAGCGCTAAGGAAACTCTGGAAGGTCAGGGAAGTGTGCGTGGGTGATGGGGCTGCTGGCATTTTTGCAGTTCTGAATGGGCTCCTGGGTTCCAAGAGCAATCTCCATGCTGGGTGCCTGCACCAACCTACGCACCACGTCAGAAAGCCCACGCTAATGTTGCCAGGGGGTGCATCCAAGTGGAATCCGCCTAACCGAGCAATGCTCTCAAGGGAAAGCGACTGCAGGAACCCACTTGATGAAATAATTTCTGAGCTGGTTAAAATGGAAAAAACAAGGGAACTTGAATGTGCGCAAATAAAGAAACTTTCCTTTTGAACCCTTTCAGACTCCTGTACCGCCTTCACCTTATCACGTTCCTTTATCTTTGAAAGGAGGCAGAACAGGAGGGAGATGAATGAGCATGCAAGGCAGGAAAAGACTGCCTTCAAACTGACACTCCCCACCTTGTGGCTTTGACCTGTCTGTGCTCCGGTTTGGTGGGAACAAGCATCTTTCTCCACCCCCCCCTTGATTTCTTTTTTAAAATATCAATTCCACCAAATATTGGGCTGAGGCTCTTGATTTCTTAAGTAAATCAGTTGAATTGTTTAATCAAATTACTTAATGCTCTCTAGGCCTAAACTCAGGACAGCACACTGAAAGGCAAATGTTCTTTCATTGCTGCAGACTTGGTGATTAAACTTTAAGAAAGGATAAAACATACATTGCAGGGTTTGCTGGGTAGTGATGATCAGTTTTGGTGAGGCATGGCACCCCCCCTCCCAGTAAAACACCTCATCCTCTGGAGCTTGTGGAGAAATTTCACTGTCCTGTCCCCCCCACACACACACTTTGGATTTTATGGTAAGGAGATGACATTAAATAAATGCCAGTCTCTTGTCAGGCCCTCAAACAAGAACCAAGCAGATGCTGCTGCTCCTCCTCTTCTAACTTGCCTTCAGAGCTGTGTTATGGCAAGGGTGAGGGCCATTTGGGCTGGTGGTCACCGGCTGGAGTAAGTAGAGTGTCTGTGCCAGAACCACCTTTGGCTTCTCCTTGCCATCCTTGGCCAGCAATCAATGGATTTGGGAAGTTTCCTGAATGTAATAAGTTATTGAAAACCACGTGTGAAATCCATACATTGTGTCAGTTCATTGATTGGTGCTTTTTTGTTTGATATTTGAATATAATTTATTCTCACTGTAAAATAATTGATGGCCAGAGAACATTTGGTGTTGTCCTGAGAAAGCAGCAAGGAATTGTTGAGTACCCAGGATGTAGGGGACCCGAGCATCAGATCTTGCTGGGTGTTGGTGTCACTGGCAGGCAGCAGAAGCATTTCTTGGCTGAGTATGAAAACCTCAGCGCCTGTGTGGTCTGGACCTTTTCCAAAGCTGCATGTGCTCCAGCTCTCCCCGCTGGAAACAGAAGGAAGAGGTTGCCATTTATTTGATAAAAGCGGCTTTATCTCATTAGTCTTAAGAACTAAATCATAATCTTGTTGCAATTAATTACATAAACACCAGGCAAGGATGGGAGTGATAATCAGGAAGGTAGGAAATGCTGATGGAATTGGCAGATTCCCTGCAAGGCAGTAAGCTGAAGGATTTGCGGTGCATTAACAAACATGCAGAGAATTGCCAAAATCTGGTGGAAGGGGGATAAATTATCTCTCTGAAATTTGCAAGATGGAGACATTTCTGTGGCCAGCAGAAGTGTCTAGGAGCTTTGCAATTGCTAATCCTGCTCATTCTAGCATACCCACAATTTGAGGTGGGGGATAAATTCATTTGACAAATTTGTACTTCCCGAATAAATAGGTAAACAGAAATGCCTGTTTCTGTTGTGGGTCTCCAAACTGCCCAAGTGCCTTGTCAACCCAAAGGATGCAGACAAATATGCCTGTGTAAGAGGAAAGTGTTCTGGTGAAAATAATGCACAGAAATGAATTGCATTAAGGAAAACTGAAATGTCTATATACACAAAAAGTGTCCAGATGCTTATGTGAACTCTTCTTCTTTGAAAAAAATTGCCTGAATTAGGCCAATGGCTCATCCTGTTTTCACAGCGGTCACCCAGATGCTTGTAGGAATCCCACAAGCAGGACCTGGGCACAAGAGTCGTCTTTCCTCCTGAGGTTTCCAACAGCTGGCATTCAGAGGCATTGCTGAGATCAGCTGTGGTGGTGTAGAACATGGTGCCCGTGCAATTTCCAACCTGATAGGCAGAATTTCAGTGGCAAGAACAGAGAAATGCCCACTGGTGTGTGTGTCATTCCTAATGACTGGGTAATGGGTAAGGAGCCCATCACAGTGAAGGATGGAGAGGCAGTCTTTTGCTGCTGTTGATCCTCTTGGATTTTCTAGATGGCTCCACTCAGGAGCACTGTGAGGAATGAGCTCTGGGAAGCCATTACCCTGAAATTGAGCTATTTCCTAGGAATGCAAGAAGCTGTTAAGGGAAATAAATGGCTCCTTTCACTAGTTTTCTTTCAGTAAATGGCTCAGCCAAAGAAATAGGCAGCTCATACTCATTACACAAGAACCCAGGGGGTGCATGCCGTAACCAATTCCATTGTGTACTTGCCAGGCTTGAGGGAGCCTGAAATAGCACAAGTCTGTTGGTAGTTCATTTTCAGTAAGGAACCCTTTTCAGTAATCCGGAGCTGCTTCAGAACAAGCTTATCTGATCTATACCCTGAACAGGGCCTTTAAAACAACATTTAAATAAAGAAAACAACTTGCAACGTTAAACCCAACAGGCTCTGTAAACACACCAGAGGCACACAAAGGACTCATTAGATTTTAATATGTGTGTCAAGGTAGAAGGCTTTGAGAGACACATCACATCTTTTCAGCTAGTCTGGAAAGATGGTGTTGGAAATCACGAGTGTGTGAAGCTGATTAGGATTAGGATTTTTTTTTAAAGGGGGGGTCACCATGTGGGATGAGGTACACAAAGTGAATATGTTTGCAGATGACATCCTCTTATTTTTACAAAATCCAATAACAGTCCTCGAGCCACCTAAGCAGCAGTTAGAAATGTATCACAGGGTAGCAGGATTGCAAATCAGCTATTCTAAATCCGTGCTTCTTCCTATCAATTTAGATGACACTACAAGAGACTGGTTACTAGTTAACTCTCCATGTGCCATAGCACATGGAAGATTTAAGTACTTAGGTATTAACCTCACTGCAGACACAAAGCAACTGAGACGCAGAACATAGATATGTGGACCACATGTCTGGAGCAGCACAGGAACACCGTCCTAAAACCATTTTGACTCCCAAACTGACCAAGTGTTTCTCTGCAAGGATGGAGGGGGTGAGGGAACCTTCCCATTGTCTCAGGAATTGGGTAATCACCATCTCAAAGGAATGGCCAGACTACCAGGAAAGGCAATCAGATAAGGCATTATCAGATAACCTGACAGACAGGAAAAACAACATTCAAATTTCTGTTGTAGACTGCCTTTTCTCCTATCATACACCCTTCCACCTCCTATCATACACCCTCCCCCAGCGGCAACTCCATGGGCTCATTGGATCCCCTCCAACTTCTTCCTGCTCGGCGGAGAAGTTGGCTCTGGGCTAGGCTCCTCTTTTCTGGTAGTTAATCCTATCTCTTCCTGACTACTTCCTTCACTGGAAGCTGGCTGGGCTGGCTCATTCATGACAGGAGGCTTCCAAGGCCAAGGAGGAGGGGGCTTCAAAAGAGGGGGGAAAGGCTATAGTAGAGCCCCACAGACATGAAGGTGTCTTCATCTGCCAGGGAAAGGAAGATGCACTGGTCACACATAACATGGAGCCTTGGTGAGTCTGTTTACAGAGAGAAGGGGGTTTCTGAGGACAATGGCAAACTGAAGGTGGAATGCTGCACCTGGAAGCCCTTCTGCTCCAAGCTGGTTTGTGCACAGACAGCTTTCCGGGTCATTGGCCAGCATGACTAAACTGCTTCTGCTGCACAGGACATCTGAGTACCAGGGTGCACAGAAACACCATTTACCTTCCTGCCACAGCAGTACCTATTTCTCTACTTGCACTGGCATGCTTTGAACTGCTAGATCGGCAGGAGCTGGGAAAGAGCAAGGGGTGCTCACCCTCTTGCATGGATTCAAACTGCCAATCATCTGATCAGCAATCCCAAGAGGCTCAGTGGTTTAGATCACAGTGCCAACCACATCCCTACAATTAGCAATAGTCAACAGTGGAAGAACCAGACTGAAATACCCCATAACATATGGGAAAATAATTTCTGGGATACAGCAATATCTGAGCATCTCACCAGACACAGGAGGGCAATTAAAAGCGTAACAAATAGAGATACCTTCCAGGAAATGTGGACCCCTTTTGTTAACTATGTTAATGACAAAAATCATGACCTTGTTAAACCAACCATTCAATATTCTCTGTGGAAAGGTTACATTAAGTAATATGTTTGAACACTGAATGTGTAAGTTTATGTCTAGAGTCAATAGATAGAATAAACACCATTAGATGTACTGCTGGATAAGTGTTTAATGGTTCTTATATTTGTATTTGTTCAAAAACCAATAAAAATTAGTTTTAGTTTTTTAAATGTACTGCTTGAAAAAGTACTTTCTTTTCTCTGTCTTTCAGCTTCCTTGGATGTCCACATGTTCCAACATTAGAATGACGCAGCTGTTCTTCAGTCCTGCCACAGGGCTTGCAGTGCTCCTCCACCAGGCTGCCTTGCCTAAATTTGGCGCGTCCTCCTCCGACTCCTTCCTTCTATCTGTCCCCAAGCAACACACTTGTTTCTCTTCCTCTTAATTCAGCCTTCCCCAACTCAATTTGTATTCAACTTGCACAGTTGCCTGCAGAGATCCACATTAGGAGGCAAAAAGGCTTGCATCTCTACTGTGCTGGGAGCCTCTCTCTCCATGTGTCTGACTGCAATTCAGGTGAAGGGGTGATCTTAAGCTGAGGTGGGGCAAGATTTATAAGCAGATGAAGTTCAGTGAATGTGTGCATACAGAGGAAGGGCAAACCATGGGCAGGGAGTAAGGTAAAGGAGTTAGTCAATAAATACACTATGAAGAAATGGAAGAAATGGAGCAGGAAGACTACTGTAGCCCACCCAGGAGGGACATAGATAAGTGAGGCACAAAAATAGACTCGGGAGGTGGGGGGGGCATGGAAGTGTGCAAATATTTGTGGGCTGCAAATTCTGCCCTTCCCCTATTCCTCATTCCACAGCCCCACTCACCTCACAGAGTGTTTGTTGTGGGGGAGGAAGGGAAAGGAGAATGTTAGCCGCTTTGAGACTCCTTAAAGGGAATGAAAGGCGGGATATCAAATCCAAACTCCCCTTCTTCTTCTTCTTCTTCTTCTTCTTCTTCTTCTTCTTCTTCTTCTTCTTCTTCTTCTTCTTCTTTTTCTTTTCACCATGTTATATAGTTATAGAACAGCAAGCATGTGGCTAAGCTTTAGTTTTGCCACCTCGGGGTTTGAGAAGGCCCAAGGCAAGACCACCTCTATGAGGGCATACCAGCTAGGGTTGCCAGACCTCCAGGATGAGGTCGCAACAAATCCTTGTTTCTTTGACCTCCATCCAATTATGGAATTGGCAAACATCATAACCATTCCACTTGTAGTTTTTCTGGTAGCTACACAGCTTCCCCAGTCCGCATCAACAAATACTTCTAGTTTTTCGTCTTGTGTACTAGATATCTTCAAACATACATTTAATGTCCCCTTTAGATATCTGATAAGCCTTTTCAAAGCACACCAATCAGCAGTACTGGGTTTAGATACACGTTGGCTCAGAACATTTGTAGCACATGCAATGTCTGGCCTTGACCACTGGCTTAAATACAACAGTAATCCTATTTTTGAGTGATACAACTCAGGCTGATCAAATTCATCATCACACACTGTCTTTGGGAAATCTGGTGTCATGGGAGTCTGAACTGGCTTGCAGTTTTCCATGCCAAACTGCTCTATCAAACGAAGAATTTTCTCTTTCTGACTCAATAGGAAGCTTCCATCAGCTTCCTGCCTTACTTCTACTCCCAAGTAATTGCTTACAGGCCCCAAGGCTTTAAGCTTAAACCTCTTTTCCAGTTGACTTGTGAGCTTCTGGATCTCATCTGTGGAACTCCCTGCCACAAGCAAATCATCAACAAAGACTAAGAGCATTAGATATTTGTTGCCTGATCCCTTGGTGTACAGGCATGGATCAGCCACACTCCTTTTAAAACCAAGTTTTACAAGGGCTTCATTTAAACACTGGTTCCAACACCTTCCACTTTGTTTGAGACCATAAACAGCCTTTCTCAAACGCCAGACTGCACCATTCTCCTCTTCAAACCCAGGGGGTTGTCTCATTAATACTTCATGGTCTAAATTTGCATGCAGATATGCAGCATCAACATCAAAATGGTGCACTGCTAGTTGTCTTACAGCAGCAATGGAAAGCATTAAGCGAAAAGTTTCACTCTTTACAGTGGGAGAAAACACTTCATCATAACTCTCCCCTTTAATCTGAGTGAACCCTCTGGCTACTAATCTGGCTCGAAAACGTGGTTCCCCAGATGCAAGGGTTTTCCTTTTGTAAACCCACTTGCATGACACCACTCTGCCACCAGGTGGCGGCATTATGACCTCAAACACTTTGTTACGTTTAAAAGAGTCCATTTCTTCTTTCATGGCTTGTTCCCACAAAACACGTTCCCCAGGGGGTAAGTCTAAGACTTCATTATAACTTTGTGCTTCCACACAACTCACATTGCATACTCTCACTCCTCCTAGGGTCAAACGTTGAGGAGGTACACCCTTGTTTGAACGCTGGGAGCGCCTTGGCACAACTACTTCTTCTTCCCCCCTTATCTCTGGCTCCTCTTCCTCTTCCTCTATTGCCACATCTTTTGGGGAAATCTGTGCCTCCTCCTCATCCTGCTCCTGTGTTGCCAATGGCTGAGAAGAAGCCTCTTCTCTTACTTGCAGGGGCAGTAGGCAATCTGGGTTGGCATGGGTCGCAGTCCATCTGTCTTGGTCAGCGAAGTCTGCACTTCGTGACAGAACCACTCATCCTGGGCGTAAATTGAAATGCCACCCTTTGCCATAGGACTGATATCCCACAAACCGCAGTTTCTGCGCTCTAGTGCCGCCTTTCTGGCGCTGAGCTTTGGGGATATTTACATGTGCCCAAGAACCCCAATTATGGAGCATTGTCCACTCTGGTTCTTTCCCAAACAATACACGATATGGAATATCTTTTATAGAGCTAGACCAGGTTCTATTAATCAAAACGTTCGCTGTAAGAAGAGCCTCACCCCACAGCCTATGGTTGTGGCCCAATCCTGCATCCACTAGCAGGCAGTCCTTTACTGACTGTATTACAGCCCCACATCTTTCACACAGACCATTTTCAGCAGGGCTATAAGGGTTAGTCAAACGGTGAGTGATCTCCTTACGTCGCAACCATGCCCCAAATTGTTTGTTCAGAAATTCTCCGCCCCATCTGTTTGCAACTGCACAACAGGGCGAGCGAAGAGCTTTTCAGCTTGGGCAACCCATTCTCTGAATGTGGGGAAACACTCAGATTTCTGCTTTAACAAAAACAACCAACTAAAACGTGATTTATCATCTATTACCAGAAAAGCATATCTGGCGCCCCCTTCAGTCTTCTGTGGGAAAGGGCCTATCACGTCACAATGGACAAGTTCTAAAACCTCTTTAGATACTCTGTCACTTTTAGAAGCCACAGGCTTCCTCTTAGATTTGGCCTTTTTACATATATTGCAATCTAGGAAACAGTTACAGCTATTTACTTTAAGGTTCTTGCACACCTTTTGCATCTCTGAAAGCACACGGAAATTGGTGTGGCCCAGTTTTCTGTGCAGTTCATGTACACACCCCTTATGAACTGGCAAATTATCCTGAGCCACTTTAACAGGCTTGTCCTGCATTACATATAACCCATTTTCCAACTTTGCATGGCCACATACCTGACTTCCATTCTTTATCAGACAGCCATCCTGTGTGAAGTTAACACTATACCCTGCATTAATCAAACAGCTTACAGACAGTAAACAATAGTCCAAACTGCTGACAAACAGTCTCTGGTAGAGTAGTGTTCAAACACTGCAGGAAACATGTTCCCTGGCTATCAATCTTGCTTCTATGACCATCAGCAAGATAGATTGAGTCTTTTCTTCTTCTTTTTTAAATTCTTTTTATTAAGCTTTTTTACCATAAATACAACATAAACTAAACATAAACTAAAACACAGCCATAGACATATCAAAGGAGACAAAACGTAAATTAGTATCATAGAAATGCATTAATTCATGACATGTCGCTAAACTTACTTCCCTCTATCAGGTTTGAGCTATATCTCCTCTTTATATTCTACACTATTCTTTTTATGACCTTTGTGTATACATCACAGGTTTTATATTACCCCTACTGTGATTTTAATATTTCCTAGGTTTGTTTCTATGTATGTAATAAATTTCTTCCAGTCATTAATAAATTTTACATTTTTTTGATGCCTGATCTTCTGTGTCATCATTGCTAGTTCTATATATTCAAATAATTTAGTTTGCCATTCTCTAATAGTTGGGACATTAGGTGTTTTCCAGTTTTGCGCTAGCAATATCCTGGCCGCTGCCATTGCGTATTGGAACATAGTTTGGTCTTCTTTCCTGATCTCGTCTCCCACCATTCCTAAGAGGAAGGCTTCGGGTTTTTTAGGGAAAGTATATTTCAAAATCTTCTTTAGTTCATCATAGATTAGTCCCCAAAACCTTTTCACTTCTTCACAGGCCCACCACATGTGATGGAAATCACCCACTTTTGTTTTGCATTTCCAGCAAGTTTCGTCCCCGGTCTTATACATTTTCTCCAATTTTACAGGAGTGATGTACCATCGGTACATCATTTTTCCCATATTTTCTCGGAGACCAACACAAACTGTGAATTTCATATCCTTGTTCCAGAGTTTCACCCATCTGTCGTAATCTAAGTTATACCCAAGGTCTATAGCCCACTTGGTCATAACCTCTTTCACCTCTTCATCCTTGGTATCCCAGTCTAGCAATAGATAATACATTTTGGATAAGAGTCTGGAATTTCCCTTCAGTATTTCCACCTGATATTTGGATTTTTTTTCACTCATCCCTATTTTTTTATGTTCATTCCACAGGGCATTAATCTGATGAAACTGTAACCATCCGGTTAGTTTATCTTTTAAAACTTCATATGGTCTGATTTTCCAACTTTTATCCGATCTTACTAAGAGGTCTTCATAGGTCCATCTTTGATTTTCCATGTTTAGTTTTTTAATTGTTAGGATATCAATTGGCGATAACCACCAGGGGGTGCCTTTTTCTAACAATCTCTTATTTTTGTTCCATACTTCTAGTAACGCTCCTCTAATGATATGGTTAGAGAATCCTTTATAGACCCTCTCTTTATCGTGCCATAAATAGGCATGCCAGCCAAATCTGGTGTTTACTCCCTCTAAATCCAACAGATCCGTGTTTTTCAGGACTATCCAGTCCTTGATCCAACACAGGCACGAAGCCTCATAGTACAATTTTAGGTTCGGGACGGCAAAGCCTCCTCTTTCTTTTCGGTCTGTGAGTAATTTAAATTTTATTCTTGCTCTTTTGCCCTGCCAAATAAATCTTGACAGGGTCTTCTGTCAATCTTTAAACATTGTTGTGCCTCTAATCACCGGGATGTTTTGAAATAGAAATAGCAATCTTGGGAGAATACTCATCTTAATTGCAGCCATTCTGCCCATCCATGAGAGTTTTATCCTGCTCCAGATATCTAAGTCTTTTTTAATGTCTCTCCAGATCTTCATGTAGTTGTCTTCTACTAAATTTATGTTTTTTTGTGGAGACCCAAATACCCAAATATTTCACACTTTTCACTACCTTAATCCCTGTTTGCAACTCTAATTGGTTTCTTAAATCATCAGCCATTTTTTTTGTCAGAATCTTGGTTTTAGTTTTATTTATTTAAACCCGGATAGTTTTCCAAATTCTTCAAGTAGTTCTACAACTTTATCGATACCCTTTATTGGTTCTTCTAATGATATTACTAAATCATCGGCATATGCATTTAATTTATATTCTTTTGTTCCAATTTTAATTCCTCTTATTTCCGGGGTTTCCCTTATTTTATTTGTAATTACTTCCAACACCATGATAAATAGGAGGGGGGACAGAGGACATCCCTGTCTTGTACCCTTCGAGATCGGAAACGAATTAGTTAAATTGTTGTTAATAATTAATTTAGCCCTTTGGCTTGAGTAAATCGCCCTTATACCTTCCATGAAGGGCCCCTCTATTCCTACCCTCTCCATACATTTTAGCAGGAACCTCCAGGACACATTGTCGAAAGCCTTTTCAGCATCGATGAAAATCAGTGCCGCCGGGATGTCATTCTTAAGTTCCAAATATTCAATGATGTCTATTATGTGCCTCACATTGTCTTTTAGTTGCCTATTAGGGAGGAATCCTGCCTGATCTTTATGGATGGACCTTATCAAGTATTTCTTAAGCCTATTCGCCATTATTTCTGCGAAAATTTTATAGTCATTATTGAGTAGTGATATCTACTCAGTAGTTTCTTATTTCGAGTTTATCCGAGTCCGGTTTTGGTATTAAAGTGATGTGTGCCTCTCTCCAAGAATCAGGTATTCTCCCTCCTTGTAAGATATTATTCATTACATCACGTAAGACCGGGACCAGGTATTCCTCCAAAACCTTGTAGTATTTCTGTGAGAGACCATCTGGGCCTGGTGCTTTCCCTGGTTTCATCTTTTTAATTGCGTCCTTAACCTCCTCTTCAGTTATTAGTTTATTTAAATGGGTTTTTTCTTCATTTGTCAATTGTTCGCCTCCATTTCTTTTTAAATATTTTTCTATTTCTACTATATCTTCGTCCTTCTTTTTATACAGACTTTCATAAAATTGAAGGAACTTTTCCTTTATTTCATTGGGGTCTTCTAATATTTGCTCGTCTAATTTAATTTTATTAATCACATTTTGTTTTTTCCTTTTTCTTAATTGCCAAGCCAATAGTCTCCCCGTTTTATTTGCAGATTCGAAATATTTTTGCTTCATTGATTTTATTCTCCATTCTACTTCTTGATTTATTAATGCTGAGTATTGTGTTTGCAGCATTTTTAAAATTTGTTTAATCTTTTCGTCCCCCGGATTTATTGTCAGTTTTTTCTCACATTCTCTTAGTTGCTTAGCTATTTCTTCTTTCTTTGATTCTCTTAATTTCTTTCTATAGCTGTTCTGTTGAATCAAGAATCCTCTGAGGACTGCCTTGCTTGCGTCCCAGACTATATCAATTTTAGTTTCCTTGTTTAAATTCATGTCAAAGTAATCTTTCAAGGTACCTTTAGCCTTCTCAATAATCTCATCATTTTCAAGTAGATATTCATTCATTCACCACCTATATGGTCCCAATGATTTACATTTTATTTCCAAAATGATTGGATTATGGTCTGAAAGAGTTCTGGGTTCTATTTCGCATTTCAAAGTTCTTGTCGAGAGCTCTTTTGAAACCCATATCTGATCAATTCTACTCCAACTTTAGTGTGATTCTGAAAAATACGTAAATTGTTTCGCTATTTGGTTTTTATGCCTCCAGATATCAACTAAATCTAAATTTTCTTAGAGGTTATAAAATGATTTTGGAAGTTTCCCTTGATTTGATTTCTTCTTCTTTTCACTTCTATCTAGTTCCGGTGTTGGGACCCCATTCATATCCCCAAGTAGAATTAATTTGTAATTTTCTAATTCTAGTAGCACCTGCTCCAATTTTTTAAAGAACTCTGCTTTCTTTGTGTTAGGTGCATAAACGGTTACTACATTGAATTTTTCCCCTTGGTAATTAATTTGGACTCCCAAAATTCTTCCCTCATCATCCTTACAGATTAATACAGGTTCCCATTTCTCCTTAACATATATCACCAGCCCTCTTTTTTTTATTGACGTCTGAGCTAATGAACTCAATTCCCAACTTTTTATTGATCAATATATTTGTGTTTTTTAGCTACATGTGTCTCTTGACAACAAATCACATCGTATTTTTTATTCCTCAAAACTTTCTCTATTTTATTCCTTTTTGATTTTTCATTTAGACCGTTCACATTCCAAGACAGAAAATTCAAAGACATTACTAACCTTAAACTTTATTTATTTGGTTTGAGTTTCCTATCCTATATTTTAGGATTTCCGTTTCCTGAATTTTCTTCCTCTTCTTCCTCCTCACCTCTCACTGCACCTTCTTCCTCTTCTGTTGCTTCGTCTTCCACTTCTTTCCTCTCCCGTAACTCCCCCTCCTTCTGTCCTCTTTTCTCATTTTTATTTCCCTCTCTATCTTTTGATCTGTCCTCAGTCTTGCCGAGCTCTTTCTCATATCTCCTCAAAAATTTTTCCACCTCCTGCTGGTCTGTCAACCTACATCTTTTGTCTTTAAAGAAGAAGGCAATCCCTTCAGGGAATTCCCACCTATATTGTATACCGTTTCTTCTCAAGATACCTACTATTTGCCTATACCCTTCTCTTTTGCGTAGAAGTCTAACTGGTATTTAAGGATAATAATTGATCTGCCATCAATTATTAACTTTTTTTGATAGCTCGTTTTTAATATTAGATTCTTCATCTCGCTTGAGTTAAGAATTACTAGGCAGTCTCCAGGGGGTCTTTTTAACTTATTTTGTTGGGTTCTCATCCTTATTCTAAAAGCATTTTCTATCGTATATGCCACCTCTTCTTCTTTCCATTCTAACCATTTTGCTAGTTCCTTAATCATTTTCTCCTTTATATTGAGTCTTTTCCATCAGCTGGCTTCTCCAGGGTCTTAAAGTTCTCCCGACTGTTGCAGATAATCCTGCTGCTGCCAGAGTCCAGCAACCATGTTCCTCGAGGTATCTTCCTCTCCTCCCGAGAAAATGCAGACACAAACTGAGCAGAATGCGTGTTCTTCTTCCCTGAAGAGAACTCCTTCTGCTTATGTTTCTGCATCGATTGCTGTCTCTGCTCCACGTCGTCTCCTGGAAGTCTTGCCCTGCATTGACGTTGGAGATGCCCGGGCTGGTTGCATCTATAGCATCTCCTCACCGCCATGGCCAAGTCCAAGCCTTGGTGTTGCTCCATTGGCAGATTCTGCTGCTGGCCCCCTCGGCTGTAACTCCTCCACTCTTGGAGTTCAGCCTGTCCATCTGACCTTCTTTCTGCTTCTTCGGTCAATCTTCCAACCTCATACTCAAGGGTCAGATCTCGGGGACGCATACTCTCCATGCTGTTAATCACAGGCAACCAGCTTTCAGGCAAACTTGAAAGGATAATGTAGGTTTGGTCAGTCTCACCATAACGCTTACCTCTCTGTTGTAGTTGAAGAAACAGAGATTTCAGCGTTTGAAGATGAGTTGCCAAACTCTCACCTTCTTTCATAACAGTCCTGAACAGCCTTCTGGTCAGAGAAATTATAGTTCCAGCAGTTTCTCTGACATGCATTGCCCTTAATAAATTCCAGCACTCAAACGCTGTGCTGGCATTTGCTACATGCAATAACTGAGAGTTGCTCAAACACAGCATAATTTGGGCACGGGCCCTTTCATCCAGCCGTTTTTTCTCAGCAGAGTCCTATCTCAAAACCTCAGTTTCAACACAGTCCCATAGTCCATCTCTCTTTAACAACTGCTGCATTTTAATTGACCAACTCAGCCAGTTGCTCTCTGAGAGAAGTTCCAAAGGAATGCCTCCCTCAATATTTACAACTCGGGAAGACTGGAAATCTGCCATCTCTGCTGGTGCTTGCTGAGCCCCTTCTGTGGGGTCTCCAGCAATCTCTCCTGACTCTCTCTTTAGAGTCCAACTGGATGGTCCTGGCTGGCACTCACTGGCTTCTAGCTGCTGCCTCAGGTACCGCCTGGCTCTGCAACTGGTGTAGCCGCTCTGTGAGTCACCTACTGTGGTCCTCTAGCAGTTCAAACTGTTCCAGTAGCTGACGCCGAGTGCTTTCCTGATCCTCAGATCCTAGCCGCTCCAGTGTCACTGCAGACAGTTACAGCTTGCCACCAACTGCTCCAACGCACAGCCACTGGCTCCATACACCACCAGGACTCACCAGCTCCCTGCTGAGATGCTGTTAGTCGCTTTGCACTCTGCACATGCTCAGAAACACTGGGCCCATAACCTGTCAGTGTTTGTAAAAAGCAAAAAAAAAAAAAAGAAAGAAAGAAAGAAAAAAGAAGAAAAAAGAAGGAAAGGGTTCTGACCTCCCTTTGTCTCTTCAGCCTGGTCCTCGGACCCTTGTCAGCATAAAAGAGTCCACGAGAATATCCTTGCAGAGTTTTATTCTTAAATGTCTTTGTGCAAAACACGACTGAAAAACTATACACACCAGCACTAACCAACCAACCAACCAACCAACCAACCCAAACACCAGCCACCAAGCTAACATTTCTCACTTTATATATACAACCTGCTGCAGGCCGCTGAGTCATGCTGACCCAGCTTTATTCGCATTAAAGAAACAGCGGCCATTTTAGCCATGACATGCTCATCCCCCATTCCTAGCTTGCATGTTCCTGGCACCTTCTTCTTTCCTCTTCTGGGGGCCCTGAGGTGGCAGGGGCTGTGTATTCGTGGCCCAGGCTGGTCTTCCTTGCCGTGGCAGGCCACTTTGCACTGCATTAAAATTCAGAAAGAAATGAGAACACCCTGTCCACTGCATTAAATGTGATGAGAGCTGGCAGCTCCTTGCCACACACCCGCAATTGTGATTATGCAACTCATGACAAATAGGTGATTTATGGTCCATCATGCACACTTAAATTAGAAACACAAGAAATTTGGCAGGAGGGGGCTGGCACCATCCAAGCTATTTATTCTCCCATCCTCTCAAAGGCCTCCTCCCCCTTGCAGCAGGGGATCTGAATTTGGGCTGCTCTAAGACATGGGTAGGCAAACTAAGGCCCAGGGCCTGGATCCGGCCCAATCGCCTTCTCAATCTGGCCCACAGACGGTCCGGGAATCAGCGTGTTTTGCATGAGTAGAATGTGTTCTTTTATTTAAAATGCATCTCTGGATTATTTGTGGGGCATAGGAATTAGTTCATTTCCCCCCCAAAAATATAGCTTGGCCCCGCACAAGGTCTGAGAGACAGTGGACCGGCCCCCTGCTGAAAAAGTTTGCTGATCCCTGCTCTAAGAGGAGGTAAGGAACCATGAAATCCATGAGCATCTACAATATGCTGGGCTGGAAGCAGACTTTGCACTTATAATGATGCATAGAGGCAGTGTGGCATAGTAGTTAGTGCTGGGTTCATCAACCTTTTTGGAGCAGTCAGAACATTTTTGAGTGTGTGTGTGTTGGGAGTACCCATGACAAAATTGCTGCTGTGGGGGGAGGGCTTGCCATGACATAAAAGGGCTTCCATGGGAAGGATAGCATCTTAGAGAGACAGCCACCCCGGCAGCCTTATGCTTACCATGGGAAGTCAGCTAAGAACATGAAAAGAGCTTGCTGGATCAGTCAATGGCCTAAGGTTACCAATTTTTTTTCAATGAATCCGGGGACACTTTTCAACTTCAATGGATTTTGTATGGGGGCTGATTTGTAAATCTGGGGACTGTCCCTGGGAAACAGGGACGTCTGGTAACCTTACAATAGCCCCTCTAGTCCAGCATCCTGTTCTCCCAGGGGCTAGCCAGGTGCCCCCAAGGGAAGCCCACAAGCAGGTAGAAGGCCCCAGGTTCAATCCCCACAGGTGAAACCATGGAAAGTCACTGCCAGCAAACTTTGAGAAAAGACGAAAAAATTAAGGGAGTAAGGATAGGAGAAAAACCATACAAAGTTAGAGCACATGCGGATGATTTGATAGTAACAACTGAAAATGCCAAACAAAGTATTCCAGCAGCTATAGAAATAATTAACAAATTTGGTAGACTGGCAGGATTTAAAATAAACTATAAAAAAACCTAACTCATTAGTTAAAAATATGAGACCTGAGGAGAAAATGATTTACAAGAAACTACGGGTTTGTAGATTAAGAATAAAGTAAAATACATTGGAATTTGGATATCCACAAAATGTATTAATCTGTATCAGGATAACTATATAAAAACATGGAACGAGATAAAGATGGAAATTTGGAATAGACTCCACCTCTCCCTCTGGGGCAGGATCTCAGTAGTTAAAATGAATATTTAACAAAAATGATATTCCTGTTTCAAACCATTCCAATTCTAGGAGGAATGAAATGCTTTAAAAATTGGAGGAAAGACATCGCCAGATTCATTTGGAATGGAAGAAAGCCAAGAATTAAACATCAAATACTTATAGACCAAAGGGAGAGGGGAGGTTTTGCCCTACCTGAATTAGAACTCTACCATGTGGCCGCTGAGCTGATATGGACCAAAGACTGGATTACTTTAAGAGATAACAGATCTGCTGAACCTTGAGGGTTTTAATAATTGCTACGGCTGGCATGCATATCTAATTTACGAAAAGGTGAGGATACACAAGGTATTTTTAAATCATATCTGACAGACTGGTTGCAATATTTTCAGATAAATGAAAGACTAAGTTTGGACAGAAAGGAAGGTCTTGCAAAGGAAGCATCTTAATTCGAAAAAGAATTAATTCAGCATAAAGAAAAATACATCTCAAGAATGTATAACCACCTCTTAGAATGGGTGGTGAAAGAGAAATTAGTAAAAGGGGCAATGGTGAGATGTGCACAAGAACTAGGTTATAATATATACATGGACCAATGGGAGAAATTATGGAGGGAGGATATTAAGTTTACGGCGTGCTACAATCTTAGAGAGAATATCATGAAAATGCAATACAGGTGGCACCACACTCCAGCCAAACTTGTGAAGATGTATAAAAACAGATCACCAATCTTCTGGAGGTGTAAAGGTGGTATAGGGTCATACTTGCACATGTGGTGGGAATGCATAGCCATTAAAGAATTCTGAGAAAACATCTACAATGAATTAAAAAAGTTATTTAGGTTTTCATTCAAGAAAAAAACCTGAAGCCTTCCTCCTAGGCATAATGCTGCCAGAAATAAAAAAAGATGTAAGACCTCTTTTCATGTATATGC
The DNA here is from genome assembly GCF_964234715.1 of Podarcis melisellensis. Lineage (NCBI taxonomy): Eukaryota > Metazoa > Chordata > Lepidosauria > Squamata > Lacertidae > Podarcis > Podarcis melisellensis. The sequence continues at coordinate 41,551,465 of NC_138533.1, forward strand.
CAGTAGCAGCCAGGATTTTAATCGCAAGAAAACTCCTACGATAAATGAGTGGCAGGTCCAAATGATAGAATATTTGCAACTGGGAGAGTTAGAGGGTAACCCAATACAGAAGGTACAGAAAAAATTGATTATTATTTTTTTGGAAAATAAATTTTATTTAAGATTCGACAATAACAATAAATCAACAATAACGAATACATCAATTCATTACATTTGACTATCTTTAACAATAGTTAACAAACTACAAAACATCACTTTAGGAGACAAAAAGAAGAAAGTGAGAAGAAAGAAAAACAAAGGAGAAAAAAGCTGAGAAAAAAGGGGGAAACAAAAGAGAAAAAGAAAAGGAAGAAATAATAATAATAATAGTAAAAGAATTTACAGAAACAATAAACACATTTAACTTCCAATTAGACTCTGTATTATTATTTCTAGTGTTCTGTCACACACAGTTCTAAATTACTGTATTACTTTATTTTTATCAGATACCAAAAACATTATATTTCTTATTTTACGTGAATCATTCTGGTTCCTCCAGGAGATGTTATTTATTACAATAGTTTCCCAGATATTCTTTAAAGATTTTGCATTCTTTCTGTACTTTCTGTTTTGGATAAGCTCTCCCTGTCATCATGGCCAACTGCAGATATTCTGTCATTTGGACCTGCCACTCATTTATCGTAGGTTTTTTAATATATTGTGGGTTTTATATATCGTAAGTTTTATTAATTTTTAAACATATCAATTCCAACAGTCATACAACATAACTTCTGATCTTATACAATATTTTAGACTTCCGTCAACACCTCTGATGATTTTCCGTTGTCTATCACTTACCGTATTTTTCGCTCTATAGGACGCAATCTCGCTGCCACTCCTGAACCTGTTCTGGGGCTGGGGTCGGGGGAAGCCCGTCCCCAGCCCTGCAAAGCTCTGGGAGCGGTGGCGAGGTTGTGCGCAGAATTTTGCTGAATAGCCCCTGATCAATGCCTTACATGTATCCCAGGTCACATTTCTGTTTATGCCTTTATCTGTACTGAATTCAAAAAATTCATCTATCATTCTTTTTGCTCCTTTTATTATATTTTTGTCATTTAATAAGGATTAATTCAATCTCCATCTTCTTCCAATTTTCCCGTTTGCTTTTAAACTTAGAAGTACTGGATTCAAGGGAAGTAATAGTGCCACTGTATTCTGCTCTGGTCAGACCTCACCCGGAGTACTGTGTCCAGTTCTGGGCACCACAGTTCAAGAAGGACACTGACAAACTGGAACGTGTCCAGAGGAGGGCAACCAAAATGGTCAAAGGCCTGGAAACGATGCCTTATGAGGAACGGCTAAGGGAGCTGGGCATGTTTAGCCTGGAGAAGAGGAGGTTAAGGGGTGATATGATAGCCATGTTCAAATATATAAAAGGATGTCACATAGAGGAGGGAGAAAGGTTGTTTTCTGCTGCTCCAGAGAAGCGAACACGGAGCAATGGATCCAAACTACAGGAAAGAAGATTCCACCTAAACATTAGGAAGAACTTCCTGACAGTAAGAGCTGTTCGACAGTGGAATTTGCTGCCAAGGAGTGTGGTGGAGTCTCCTTCTTTGGAGGTCTTTAAGCAGAGGCTTGACAACCATATGTCAGGAGTGCTCTGATGGTGTTTCATGCTTGGCAGGGGGTTGGACTCGATGGCCCTTGTGGTCTCTTCCAACTCTATGATTCTATGATTGTGATCCGATATAGTTTTTGGTAAAATCCCTATCTTATCTATTCTCCCAAGTAGCTCCTTAGATAGCCAAATAGCAACTATTCTACTGGCAGATTTATTTGGTTCTGAAAAATAAGTATAGTCCCTTCCTGTTAGATGCTTAAATTCCACGCATCTCTTAAATCCATATTTTCTACCATTTCGAAAAAAACTGTGGCAATTTCCCTTCTTTCCCCCCTCTTTTTCCTGGTGTTCTATCCAACTCTGGATTTATTACCCCATTTAAATCTCCCATGAGGATTATTTTTTCTTCCATGTATTCCAGCAATTTTTTTTTCCAATTCCTTAAAAAATTCTACCGTTTTCTTGTTGGGGGCATATACTCCAACTAAGATGATTACTTCCCCTTGACTTTTAATTCTGATTACAGTATTATTATTCTTCCACTGGAGTCTTTATGTAACAATTCCAGTTCAAGGCTTGGTTTAACGTAAGTCATTATTCCTCTCTTTTTTTACTTGATCTGAGGAGATAAATGCAGATCCTAACTTTGGGTTTATCAGAACTCTTCTATGGTTTCTGTTGACATGTGTTTCTTGTAAACATATGATATCAAGCTTTTTTCACCAATACATGTTCTATATTGTTTCTCTTTTTCTTTTGAATTAATCCATTTACATTCCATGACAGTAATGTTAAATTTGTATTTTATTCATTAAAACAAACAAAAATAATTACAGTAAGAAAATTTTAATAATAGCGTGCAGTAGATTTTGTTGGAGTTTCTAGTCACTTTCAGAATTTCATTCCGGAACCACAGGTTTAGGACTGGAGTCACCATCTTTTCTGTGTCTTTCTCCTCCTAACTCCTTCCAATATTTCCTCCACAAAATATTGGCATCCTCAATTGTTTCTAGTTTTCTCCTTTTCCATTTAAAATTGAAGGAAATTTCACTTCCGGGTTAGTGCCATCGATTAATGGCGGATTCCCTCCGAGCTCCAGAGGGAATCGGTTCTGCAGGATCGGGTTTTACCGCTGCGGCGATGTGGGGACCCTTAAAAATCACAGGCGTGGAAGCCTGTGAGCGTGGTGACTCGGCGGGCACCATTTGCGCCCCCCCAATCTGCGAAGGAGCCTTTTTAAAGGCTTCGGAATGGGGGACAGGGTGAGGCACAGTGCTGAGAGTACTGCTTCTTCTTCTGTGGAGTAAAGCCGCAAGCCATTGTCGGAGAGCGCTGACTTTTTCCTTTGAACAATTGGACTCTAAAGCAACAACCCGTGAGTAGTACGGAAATTGGGACTTTAAAAGAAAAATTTGTTGAATTAGGAACGAGCGGGGAAGGGTTAAAAAGGAAGTCCGCCCCCCTCTTTGTAAACAACTTAAAGCAAAGGACCTGCTAGCTAAGGTCGAGAGAACTTTTTCTTTCTTTTCTGTAAAAGATCTTAACTTCACGGTTTGACATTACAAGAATTCTTGCTGGAGGATAAAAGATTAATTTTGAGAGCTGAAGTTTCACCCCCCTGGATCCGGGAGCGTCCCATGAGAGAACCTGCTGATGAAATACTGAAGAGTTTGACAGCTGTCAAGCTAGCTGTCAAATCAGAAAAAGAGAACTCTGCTTTTGTTATTTCTGCTGGTTACATTTGCTATAATTTGTTGAAAATAAGGAAGGGCTGATACAAAATAACGTGATTTTTGGACTTGAGTTGAAAGGAATATTAAGGAACTAAAATCCCCCTAGAGGGACTTAGTGACATTACAGGAATGGCTGGAAGAGGGAAAATCCAGGCTGAATTGTACAGAGCATTTGTTCTCTTGGGAAAGTTACAAGGCCAAACTAATGTTTTGGCTACAAATGTTATAAACCTGGACTTAGCAGTAAGGAACATTGTTGAATTTGATAAGGATGTGAAACAGGAAGCCTATTCAACTGGACAAATAGAGAAACTTGAGAGTTTTGAGAATATGGAGAAGGAGACATATGTTGCCTCTGAAGAAAAGGAAGGAGGAGCTGTAATTTTGCAGATGTCAAAGGAGAGTTGTACTTTGAGGCCTGACATGATGGCAATAAAAGAAAATAAAAGTCTGATGTGGAAAGTCTGGCCTGAATTGGAGAGTGGAGAACTGAGAGATCTCCTTATGTGGAGATCTGAAGACCGAAGGATTATAAATTTGATGAAGGTGGAAGTTGGAGCTTTGGGGACATTTGGACTTGAAAGGATCATGAAACAAGATTTGGAGTACCCCAAAGGCTTTATTCTTAAATATGGAGGTCTGGCTGGAAGAAACATGGATCCTGTTGGGCCGGAGCCTCTCCGAGATTTGGGGTTTAACACTATGGACAATCGAAAAGACCGGCAGAGAGGAATTGAGAGAGAATTAAGGGCCTCGAACGTGAGATCTCCAGGCTAAACAGAATATTTGAGACTGATGGTCATTTGTTGGGAACTGAAACCCGGAAAAGGGTGGGTGGTGTTTGGAAATCCAAAGGGTATATAATTATAATTTGTTCTGTTTTTATTTGATTTTGCTATTTGTATGGAAATTGGGAAAGTAGTGGAAGGGAAATTTTGGTCGACTTTAGGGAAAATATTTAAGAATGAATAAGTATAAGTATTGATGTTGAAGTTTGGATAAGTTAAAATTGGTTTCTAAAATGGTGCTAAATTAAATGAAAATAAGGTTTGTAAAATAAATGGAGGAAATGGAAGAAAGTAGAAAACTAAAACAATAATATGCTAGAATAAATTATTAAGTTAAAGTGGAGAAATAAGTTCAGGATTTGCTGAATTGACAACTTAAATTGGAATATAAGAAGGGGAGGTGCGAGGAGGTCTGAGAAACAAGTTATATGAAAATATGTAACTGAAATTTTATGTGTTTTTGTTTTGTTTTTGTTTTGTGTGATTTATGAAAATGCCAATAAATATTCTTTTAAAAAAATTGAAGGAAATTTCTTCCAGGAATTCCCACTTATAAAATATTGATTTTGCTTTAAGAGCTTTGGTCAGAACCTGGAATTTATTTCTTTTTTTAGTAGATGGGGTGGTATTTCTTTCAGAATTATAATTTCATTTCCCTCGATTTTAAATTTTCTTTGGCCTCTTGTTTGTAAAATTTGTTTTTTTAATTTGTTCAAAGTGAATGTAATTAGACAATCTCCCAGCCATTTATTTGCCCTGGCTTCTTTTTAAAATTTACTCTAAATACAATCTTGGTGTTTTTTATTATTTCCTATTCTTCCAAGTCTAACCAAGTGGCCAGTACCTTTAATAATTATTGTTTGTATATTTTCCTCTGGGGTTTCTGGGACCCCCAATAGTCAGAGTTTTTTCTCTAGTCTGCATCTGTAGAATAGCCATTGTGTCCCATGTTGCTTCTTGCATTATTTTAAATGCTTCATTTTCCTCTTTAGTCCTTTCCCATTTTTTATTGTTTTCTCTAAATTCTATTGAGGATTTTTTTGATGTTTCTTCCATATTTTGTGTTTTATTTTGTAGTTCATGCACTGTTTTTGTTAGTTTATTATTTTTTCCAGTAAGGTCATTTATGTCTTTTTCAGTTCTACAATTGATTTTGTGTTTTCGTCAATTTTCCTACCCATCCTATCTAATTTATCAATGATTCCTTTAACCTTCTCACTCAACTCTGTTTTTGATTAACTAAAGTCTTTTTTCATGTCTCCTGTATCACTTTTCAAACTCCAAATTAATTATTTTAAATCCATGTCAGAATCAAATCCAGAATTCCTCCTTCCGTGCTGGTTGTGCATAGAAGATGTGGGTTTTTTTGATGGCAGCATATTTGCCCTTATATCTTCCATTTTAAAAATTTCAGTATTTTGTTATTTCAGTATTTCAATATTTTTTGGGGGAGGGGGACTGAGTATTTCTTAATTCAGAATTTCCTTTTTGAATTAAATCCCTTAATTTCAAAAATACTCCACAGTTCGTTATTACCTTATTGTCACCTTCTGAGTCCCTTTTAACACCATTAAATTTGAGGCTGAACTATTTCTCTTGACACTTCCTGATGCTTCTTATACCCTTGTTACAGTCCACCCAGTCTCATTTCAAATTAACAGTTGAAAAATAAACAGTGAAAATTAAAATTATAAACAATTAATTGTATTTCCTCCCACAATAAATTATATAATTCACTTTAATATTCCCAGTGCCCAAATTTGACCTCTTCTGCTAATACAGTGGTACCTCGGGTTACAGACGCTTCAGGTTACAGACTCCACTAACCCAGAAATAGTACCTCAGGTTAAGAACTTTGCTTCAGGATAAGAACAGAAATCGTGCTGTGGTGGCGTGGCAGCAGCGGGAAGCCCCATTAGCTCAAGTGTTACCTCAGGTTAAGAATGGACCTCCAGAACGAATTAAGTTCTTAACCCGAGGTACCACTGTATATTATAAATTCTTTACTTTTTAAATCTTTTATCTATTGCCTTCTAAATTCTTTCCCAAAAATTCCAAAAATTCTTTATAGACAATTGTCACCTATGTTACAATCAACTTGTATTATTGTCACTTTATGTTATTACCACTTAATTCATTGATTGGTTTTCTTATTGTCCTCCATCAATGGCTATTCTTGTTCACTTCTTCTTATTCTTATATTATGGCTGTCTCAGTCCCATTTGAAGTCTCTCTCTCTCTCTCTCTCTCTCTTTGGTTGTAATTATATTTTCTGCCACTTGGTGTCCCTATTTTCTCTTCTTCCAGTTCAACCAGAAGCTCTTTTCTTTCCTGTTTACTCTGGGTTGCCTCTTTTATTCAACCTCCTCCTGCGGTTTCCATCATCGCCAAGGGTGCAGGTCCAAAAAGCCAACATTGAACCATTTATACAAAGCAATACAAAGTGAGAGCTGGACCATAAAGAAGGGTGATCGTTGAAAAATTGATGCTTTTGAATTATGGTGCTGGATGAGACTCTTGAGAGTCCCATGGACTGCAAGAAGATCAAACCTATCCATTCTGAAGGAAATCAGCCCTGAGTGCTCACTGGAAGGATAGATCGTGAAGCTGAGGCTCCAATACTTTGGCCACCTTATGAGAAGAGAAGACTCCCTAGAAAAGGCCCTGATGTTGGGAAGGATTGAGGACAGAAGGAGAAAGGGACAACAGAGGATGAGATGGTTGGACAGTGTTCTCGAAGCGACCAACATGAGTCTGACCAAACTGCGGGAGACAGTGGAAGACAGGAGTGCCTGGCGTGCTCTGGTCTACGGGGTCACGAAGAGTCGGACACAACTAAACGACTAAACAATACCAGAAAGCAATAAAAAGGAATACAAATGAATTGGTGGGTTTATTTTTCCCCTCTTTTGTCCCTTTTTGTCCCTTTTGTGGCTTACTGCTGGTTTCCTCTTGGTATTTAAATACCTTCAGCCAGTTCTTTTAGTCAGTATGCCACTCTTTCTCTTTCCTTTACTCTCTCCTTTGTGAGATAAAGTCAATTATGGCAGATTTTCTAAAGTTTCACTCCGCTTTTTTACTGAGCCTTGCATTAATTAGCTGTGCTAAAGTTCAAATACAATGAGAATAAACTCTGTTTATATTTCCTGTTGGGTTTGTTTTTTGTTGTTTTGCCGTTTACATAAGTTGTCTAATTGGCTTTACATTCAGCTCTTGTTAAGACTTCTCTGTTTTAGGTTGTTTACATTGAATATCGTACTCTCCTTTACGCACTTTACTCTTTTTTAGCCATTTGTTTCCTTCTACTTCGGGGAGTTATTTTCAATCACCAATTAGTTACAGTTGTAAAGTAGAGTCTGGAATGTTTTACCTCACTCTGTGCCATTTCGGGTCTGAGGCCTCTTGTTGTGGGGGAGGTCCTCTCCTTGTGTCTGGGCTTCCCCCTCTATCACTTAACGACAGAGAAAGGGAAATCCCTTTGACGCTGCTGGAACTGCTTCAACTCAGAGTCACCCCATGAGCTTTTTTTTGGGTCACGTAGCCTCCGTATCGCCCCCAAACCCCCTTCAATAACCGCTCCTTCTCTGGAGAGCCCATGGAGCCTGCCCGTCCTGGTCACGGTAAAAACCGGAAGTCCAAAATCAAGAATGGAAAATTTTTAAGGAGTATTTGAAAAATTATTGTAACAACAAAAATCTTCTGGCAGAACTCAAATGACTCTTGTAAAATAAATAGTACAGATAACAACTCTTTTCTTGATAAAAACAAAGAAAATAACATGGTAATTTGAAACTGTGCATAAAACAATAATAGGAACAACAGAACAATGAGTCTAATCGGAAGTCAAATTTATTTTTCTCTCGATTCCCCCCTCTTTTCTTTTTTTCCTTTCTTCTTATTTTTCTTTTTTCTTTTCTTTGTTATGCAACCAGATACAGATAAAAAAAAGGAATGTTGATCTAGTCGATGTAACATTTTGTAATACTATGCATTGTTAAGGATGGTTAACTGTAGTGAATGGTGAATTTTTGTGTTAGTTATTGTTGATTGTTATACTAATTGTTGAATGTCAAATAAAGGTTTAATTATTTTTTAAAAAGGAAAGTCACTGCCAGTTGGTGTACATGGTACCAATGGTCTCACTCAGTATAAGGCAGATTATATTTTCATGTTTTGTTGTTGTTGTTGTTGTTGTTGTTGTTGTTGTTGTTGTTTAGTCGTTTAGTCGTGTCCGACTCTTCGTGACCCCATGGACCAGAGCACGCCAGGCACTTCTGTCTTCCACCGCCTCCCGCAGTTTGGTCAGGCTCATGTTTGTAGCTTCGAAGACACTATCCAACCATCTCGTCCTCTGTCGTCCCCTTCTCCTTGTGCCCTCCATCTTTCCCAACATCAGGGTCTTTTCCAGGGAGTCTTCTCTTCTCATGAGGTGGCCAAAGTATTGGAGCCTCAGCTTCGCAATCTGTCCTTCCAGTGAGCACTCAGGGCTGATTTCCTTAAGAATGGATACGTTTGATCTTCTTGCAGTCCATGGGACTCTCAAGAGTCTCCTCCAGCACCATAATTCAAAAGCATCAATTCTTCGGCGATCAGCCTTCTTTATGGTCCAGCTCTCACTTCCATACATCACTACTGGGAAAACCATAGCTTTTACTATACAGACCTTTGTTGGCAAGGTGATGTCTGTACTTTTTAAGATGCTGTCTATGTTTGTCATTGCTTTCCTCCCAAGAAGGCAGGCTTCTCTTAATTTTGTGGCTGCTGTCACCATCTACAGTGATCATGGAGCCCAAGAAAGTAAAATCTCTCACTGCTTCCATTTCTTCTCCTTCTATTTGCCAGGAGGTGATGGGACCAGTGGCCATGACCTTCGTTTTTTGATGTTGAGCTTCAGACCATATTTTGCGCTCTCCTCTTTCACCCTCAATAAAAGGTTCTTTAATTCCTCCTCACTTTCTGCCATCAAGGTTGTGTCATCTGCATATCTGAGGTTGTTGATATTTCTTCCGGCAATCTTAATTCCGGCTTCGGATTCATCCAGCCCAGCCTTTCGCATGATGAATTCTGCATATAAGTTAAATAAGCAGGGAGACAATATACAGCCTTGTCGTACTCCTTTCCCAATTTTGAACCAATCAGTTGTTCCATATCCAGTTCTAACTGTAGCTTCTTGTCCCACATAGAGATTTCTCAGGAGACAGATGAGGTGATCAGGCACTCCCATTTCTTTAAGAACTTGCCATAGTTTGCTGTGGTCGACACAGTCAAAGGCTTTTGCATAGTCTTTCTGGAACTCTCTAGCTTTCTCCATAATCCAGCGTATGCTTGAAATTTGGTCTCTGGTTCCTCTGCCACTTCTAAATCCAGCTTGCATTTCTGGGAGTTTTCGGTCCACATACTGCTTGAGCCTTCCTTGTAGAATTTTAAGCATAACCTTGCTAGCGTGTGAAATGAGTGAAATTGTGCGGTAGTTGGAGCATTCTTTGGCACTGCCCTTCTTTGGGATTGGGATGTAGACTGATCTTCTCCAATCCTCTGGCTAGTTCTGAGTTTTCCAAACTTGCTGGCATATTGAGTGTAGCATCTTAACAGCATCATCTTTTAAAATTTTAAATAGTTCAGCTGGAATACCATCACTTCCACTGGCCTTGTTATTTGCAGTGCTTTCTAAGGCCCGTTTGAGTTCACTCTCCAGGATGTCTGGCTCAGGGTCAGCACAACCCCACTACCTGGGGTTTGCGAGACATCCCTCTCTTTCTGGTATAATTCCTCTGTGTATTCTTGCCACCTCTTCTTGATGTCTTCTGCTTCTGTTAGGTCCTCACCACTTTTGTCCTTTATTATGGTAATATTTGAACGAAATGTTCCTTTCATATCTCCAGTTTTCTTGAACAGATCTCTGGTTCTTCCCATTCTGTTGTTTTCCTCTATTTCTTTGCATTGTTCGTTTAAGAAGGCCTTCTTGTCTCTCCTTGCTTTTTTTTTTTGGAAATCAGCATTCAATTTCCTGTATCTTTCTCTATCTCCCTCACATTTTGCTTGCCTTCTCTCCCCCGCTATTTGTAAGGCCTCATTGGACAGCCACTTTGCTTTCTTGCATTTCCTTTTCATTGGGATGGTTTTCGTTGCTGCTTCCTGTATAATGTTACGAGCCTCCATCCATAGTTCTTCAGGCACTCTGTCCAGCAAATCTAAATCCTTATACCTGTTCCTCACTTCCACTGTGTATTCATAAGGGATGTGACTTAGATTGTATCTTACCGGCCCAGTGTTTTTTCCTACTTTCTTCAGTTTAAGCTTGAATTTTGCTATAAGAAGCTGATGATCTGAGCCACAGTCAGCTCCAGGTCTTTTTTTTTGCTGTCTGTATAGAGCTTCTCCATCTTTGGCTGCAGAGAATATAATCAACCTGATTTCGATGCTGCCCATCTGGTGATGTCCACGTGTGGAGTCGTCTCTTGTGTTGTTGGAAAAGTGTGTTTGTGATGACCAGCTTGTTCTCTTGACAGAACTCTATTAGCCTTTGCCCTGCTTCATTTTGCTCTCCAATGCCAAACTTGCCAGTTGTTCCTTTTATCTCTTGATTCCCTACTTTAGCATTCCAATCCCCTATAATGAGAAGAACATCCTTCTTTGGTGTCACTTCTATAAGGTGTTGTAAGTCTTCATAGAATTGGTCAATTTCAGTTTCTTCCGCACCAGTAGTTGGTGCATAAACTTGGATTACTGTTATGTTAAAAGGTCTGCCTTGGATTCGTATCGAGATCATTCTATCATTTTTGAGATTTCATCCCAGTACTGCTTTTGCAACTCTTTTGTTGACTATGAGGGCCACTCCATTTCTTTTGCGGGTTTCTTGCCCACAGTAGTAGATATGATGGTCATCCGAACTGAATTCGCCCATTCCCGTCCATTTTAGTTCACTGATGCCCAGGATATCAATATTTATTCTTGCCATCTCATTTTTGACCACATCCAACTTACCCAGGTTCATGGTTCTTACGTTCCAGGTTCCTATGCAATATTTTTCTTTGCAGCTTTGGACTTTCCTTTCATGTTTTACAGAGGGCTAATTCTGCAGGGTAGTGTGGCAAATGCTCATTAAGGTGGTTCAGCTCTTGCATTAACATCCTGAAATCTTCCAGAGTCTTATTTTGTCTTTCTTTACTCATTTGGGGCTTGTGTTGTTGTTGTCTTTTAACAGTGACACCAATATAGCAACTGCTCGACTCCTTGGTTCCTCAAGGACATTTTGTGATAAAAAACTTCCTCACTGTCTCTTGGCAGCCTCGCAGAGTGATTTTTAAAGCACCTAATGATTCCCCAAGGTGACCCTGCTCTCCCAGTCATTAGCGCACATAATGCGCTGTCTCTAGGTTGGGACTGTTGCGGACTGCAGATAGATCTCCCCCAGCTTCAGATTTTGCCCCTGGGTGTGATTATCTCTGCAGGTTGCACTGTTGATTCAGCTGTCTGACTTACCTGACTTATCTCCTGACGGGAGGAAAGAGAGCACTTTGCATTGGTGTAAATCTGGGATAAATATTTGTGTGTCTGTGGCAGGGTGGGCCTTGAGATGTCATTGTTTCCTGTTAGGATGTGGAACAGGCACAGGCTTTGCTGCAGATGTTCCTGGGCTCCATTTTTTGCATCCCCAATGAAAAGCAGTATGGGAAATTCTGAAGTTCAGGCACTCTCCATGAAAACCCCCTGTAGCCTCAGGGGGGCACTTTTGGCCAAACCGCAGGGAGGCACTTTTGGCCAATACAGACATATGACTTCAGCTTCAATCTAGATGTTTAACATCCAGCCTGATGAAGAATTCTGGTGCACTCAAATATTTGCTCCCCATCACGTGACTTTCTGGTAGAGATTTTGGCATTTCCCCAAAATAAAAGTGGCAGCTCAGGCCTGAGCCGGCAGTGGAACCTTTAATCTTCTCGGCTTGTTTGGGGCATTTCCCTCTAGGGAAAGCTTCTTCATCTGGCATGCCAAGGACTGGCGAAGAGCACTCTGGCAGAACAGGTTGCCCTGCTATGAAATAAATCGTGGTGCTTCACCCCTGCTCCACAATGCCACCAAGTGAAAAAGGAAAACTGGAAAGCAGGATTGGGAAAGGCCCTGCTCTGCCTGGGAACCTGGAGAGCCACTGCCATAGGTCATACTGAGCACCAACAACCTGAGCTGGCATAAAATGGCTCCTGGGGAAGGAGAAAGAAACATCAGCACCAGACTCATCAACTCCACCACCAACATCCTTGGTGGGCAAAACAGAAGACCTGACCCTGTTTCTTCTTTCCTTCAGAGGCCATCTCTTCCTCGTGTTCTTCAGTGAATGATCTTCAGAGTGATAAAGCCACTGAATGGTCAGCAGTGGTCAGCAGACATCTTCTCCATGTATTTGTTTCATCCCACCTGCCTCATATGGTCACAGCAGCCACCCAGCTGGGTCCCTTCCATGGAGCGGGGAAAGGCTGTCCTCTCAGGATGCAAAATGTCTTGGACTGGCTGCAGGGCTACTGCTAAGAACTTGTAAACACCCCTCAAATTCTAGCTACTGCCTCTGATAAGTTTTCTTCCACTGTTTCCCCTGACAAAACACTGTACATTTATCATGCACTGAGATGATTATGCTGGACCCTGTTTGTGATTGTAGCAACATCGAATATTGTCAGTTATCTCTTGAAAGCAACTCTATGGCTTCAGTCTTGTATCTTTTGGATATTAATCAAGGGAGGCTTCTTTCTCTGCTGGCGAGACTGAGACTCCAAGCCTCGAGAGGAAAGACATGGTCAGAAAATATGTTATCTTTTAACTATGTTATCTTCCCACTGCATTCAGACTGAGCAAAAACCAGTTTGTAAGCACCACAGCAGAGTTTGGCTTTGTACCCCTCATAGGTTTAAAGGGACGCACTAAAGCACAAGTCTTCATGGAGATTAAATTCAGGGAAGACTGACCTCAGTCTCTGGGATTTCTACATTTGGATTCTGGGCATAGAATTTCACTTCCTGGGAATCTAAGTTTCTAGCACTCAAAGACAATACAGAGATCATTTGGAAGCAAGTAGTTGGAACAAGTGGACATTTCCAGGTGGAAACCAAAGTGCCTGTCCCCTACTACTTTTAACTATGGATCACTAGGACGACTCTACCTATGAAAAAGAGAATATGTGGCAACCTTAATTAGGGTGAGGATAAAATTGAGAGAGAGAAGGACCAGGTTAAGGAAGGATAAAGAAAAACTAGAACTGCCTTAAAATCATAGAATTGTAGAGGTGGAAGGGATCATCTAGTCCAACCCTCTGCAATGCAGGAATCTTTTAGCCCAACGTGGATTGAACCCGCAGCCCTGCAATTAGGAATCTAATAGTAGAGTATTATCCTTGTTGGATCATACCTAGACTAGCCCTGAGTTTTCAATTGGAGCCAGTCAAATGTCTCTTAAAATAAATATGAAAGAAAGAGAGAGAACCTCCCTCCCACTGCTACTGCTTTGTCCCAGCAGATGCCACTTGAAGATATACTACTTCTGAGCATGGATGTTCCATTTAGCTGTTGACAGAGCCTTGAAGAGGACATCTATCTCTCATCCAGGCACTAATGAGACCCCAGCTAAGATCAGATCATCCTCTGGGCTCACAGTCTTCAAAATGCATCTGCTGCTTTCTCCCTGGGTTGTCTATTTAACATTGTCTATTTAACAAACACACAGAAGTTGAAATGCAGAATGAAGACTTAGATGGACAAAAATGAACAGCAATTCTAAAAGCAGCAAGGAAAGCAGACAACAGCAGCCAAATTAACAGCAGAGCAGATTAGCAGACATTCAATTTAAAACAAAGAAGTCTTTAAGATATCTTATTGACTGGGGATTTTTGTTTTGTTTTACAAACTAACAGTTTCTGAAAAGTGCTCTTCTCTCTCTCTCTCTCTCTCTCTCTCTCTCTCTCTCTCTCTCTCTCTCTCTCTCTCTCTCTCATTTCCCCTGCCCAGCCTTCCCCATCTTGGTGCCCTCCAGAATGAGGTTGAACTGCAACCAAGGATAAATTAAGAACTTTAGAGGTTCTAAGCACTGAAAAGATGGTGGTGTCCTCCCCATATGTGATTCAACATGAAAACCCAAATAACACACTATTTTTGTGTATACATACATACATAGGGTGTTTAGGGCATTAGGGGAGAGGCAATACTTGGGGGGGGAGTTAAGTTGTGGGTGAACATATCAGACGACACAGTGATTCTTCAAACAGCTCTTGTTTATTCACAGTCCAGAACAGAACTGAAATGAAGGGTTCAGCCAGCCTGCTTATATAGAGCTCCACTACAATACATATAGAGTAACCACTTTCTGTAACTATCCAATCACTGAACATCACTTTCAATCCCTTATTTGCATATGTGGACCTGAGTGAAAACTATCTACAGTATCCCCCTGCTGGCCCAGGGTGAGAACTTCAGTAAATAACAGGGGGGACATGCCATACTCCTTCTGGGATTGTTTGCCCGCCTTTGCACCCCACTCTGCACTCAGCTGCCACCTGTGGCTTCTAGAAGCTGTCAGCATGCAACAGCAGCCACAATCCTGGTGCTATAGGAATTCTAAGATCTCACATATATATAAATCATATGTTCATTAATCTACAAGGCAAATACATACATAAGTATATAAACCATATGTCTTAAATAGTACAAGAGAGCAATCCTGAAGCCATTTTGACTCTTCCAGTGACCTCAAATAATTCTCTGCAGTGAGGAAGAAAATGGGAAAAGCCTCCCCATTGTCTCTTTGCTCACAAATTCTGTCATAAGGGTGTATTTGTGCATGAATAGGGTGAGCCTGTGAACTGGATTCGAGAACTAAATATTTAGCATCTCAAAAGGAATGGCCAGGCCCCCAGGTAAAGCAATCAAGTGACCATTATCAGTATCCTACCAGGCAGGATTTCTGTTGTAGACTGCCCCCTCCTGTGATGTATTTCTGCTGTAGCCCACCTCCTTCTGTGATGTATGTATGACGTTTTGGAGGGTGGTCACGAGCTACAGGGTGGACAGTTTCAAAAATCTATATAAGGGCTTGCGCACCATTGTTCTGGGTTCCTCTTCCCTTCTGCTTGTGGTGAGTGAGCACCCTGTTGCAACAGTTTAATAAAGATCAGGCTTACTAGCTGCTTTGCTTCTCAATATTCTCTGGTTGGCCTCTGTTATTTTCTCCTACCAATAGGGAACCTATGTAAGGACTCTAAATGGACTCTATACCCCATAAGGGATATAGGAGCAGTTTTTTCCTATAACACTGGGAACGGCTTTGACTGGCTGGCTAAACCAGGGGAGGGGAGCCTCAAACCCTCAGTGACAGCAGCGTAGCTAGTTGCTTGGGCAGCGTGAGCCGCCCATGGGGGCAGAGCGAGCCAGGGCAGGGCCTGCTGCGCAGAGCCTCCATGGAGTCCACCTGCTGCCTCCCCTTCAGCAGTAGGGCGGCTGAGGGGAAGGCGGTGGAGAGACGCAAGCCCCACACTGCCATTTCAAGAGTCCCAGGAGAAAAGTGTGGCTCGGGCGCACTGCAGCCCCTTGGCAAATGCCACTCTTCGCGGTGTCCCCCCCCCCGCCAGCTATACCTCTGCTCAGTGATTGAGGGACTTCCCCTGCAAATGAAGATAGGCTCTGATGGATGGAGCGGACAGGACAAAAGTGAGTCCAACAGTCTAGAACAGGGGTCAGCAACCTTTTTCATCAATGAGCCGGTCCACCATCCCTCAGACCATGTGGTGGGCTGGACTATGTGGTGGGGAGAAATGAATGAATCCCTATGTCCCACAAATAACTCAGAGATGCATTTTAAATAAAAGCACACATTCTACTCATGTAAAAACACCAGGCAAGCCCCACAAATAACCCAGAGATGCATTTTAAACAAAAGGACACATTCTACTCATGTAAAAACACACTGATTCCCGGACCGTCCATGGGCTGGATAGAGAAGATGATTGGGCCACATCCGGCCCCCGGGCCTTAGGTTGCCTACCCCTGGTCTAGAAGGAGGTTTCTGTCCATGCTTTTAAGAGAATTGAGGGGCAGGTGGGGCTCATCCACGTGGGAAGGGAGCTGTCAGAGAATACAGTCATACCTCGGTTTACAGACACTTCAGGTTGCGTTTTTTTTTGGTTATGGACCCGCCGAACCCTGGAAGTACCGGAACTGGTTACTTCCGGGATTCGGTGGTCATGCATGCGCAGAAGTGCTAAATCAAGCTTTGCGCATGCGCAGAAGCACCAAATTGCAACCCGCGTGTGCGCGGATGCGCCGCTGCGGGTTGTGAACAGGCATCCCGCATGGATCATGTTCACAACCCAAGTTTCCATTGTACTCTGAAGATGAGGATTGGGAAAGGGAGGGAGATCAGCTTCTAACAGAAGAGAAGGGGAGCTATTCAGCCCCCCTTGCTTTCAGCGTTTCCAGAAGCAGAGAGACCGGCAGACACAGAGCTACCCAGCTTTGAGATAGTTGCTGAGCAGCCAGAAGGGAGGGAGCAGCTGGGTGAAACCCCTCCCTCCCCCAAACTCGGAGGTATGAGCGTGTCAGAGAACAAAAGATATGCAGGGGAGGAGGGACATCCTGTTGGTGCGCTTCTTGCTCGGAAGGGGGGGAGGAGGAGTAAGAGTGAGCAACGTCTATCCTTGCAGAGAGATGCCAATCTGTGTTCGCAACATGATGCTGTAATAAAAAGACTATAAATCTACCAAATGTTCATTAATTTTTATCGGTGAGCTTCCAGAAGAGAGAGGGGAACTCCCACACTTGGCAGGAGCCCATCAAGCAGAAGGGAAACTGATTCTAAACCTCTGCTGCCTTGTGGGATATCTTTGGGGGAAGAAAAGGCTTAGGAACAAACCCTACACAGAGCCGGAGTGGCGTCCCTGAGACAGTTGGATGGCGCCTTGTACACTTCCTTCTCGCAACTCCTGCAGCCAAGCTGGTGCCCAACACATTGCTCTACTTTCCCTTGGGCCACATCAGCAAAGCAGTCTTGTCATCTAGGCAGCCCAGAACCCCTTCAACTTTAGCCCTGTGAGGTAGGCAGGGGCCATTTCAGTGAGTGATCTGAAGATGCCCAGGGAGCCCCATGGCTATGCAAGATTCAGACACATCCCTCCTTCGCCCAAGCCCCGTGCTGTATTACATCAGCTCCTCACATACTTATTTATTTCATAAAATTTATACACCACTGTATAAATTATTTATACACCACTGTAATGGTTCTAGGGGTTGCTCGTGCATAAATCGACACCACACCTGGCTAGGTTACCTGAGTGAACCCTTTCTGTCTGGACAGCCTCTCACCCGTGGCTGTCTCAGTCGCTGGCAGAATCCGTCAGTTGGCGTTTCTTGAACTTCTTCCAGCAAAGAAGCTCTTTGATGCCTAGTCGCCGCCTACTCTCCCTGCGCGAAAGCCTTCTGTGCAGGGAGGGTGTGGGCAGCGGAGGACCCGTGCTCTCCCCGTTGGTCTCTGGTGAGGAGTCATGGAGCCACCTCGCTGATTCCCCCATCTGCCCCCCCTTCTCCACTGGTGCTATGCTGAATTCCTTCCCCAGCAGATGGGCTGCTTCTCTCCTTCCCGGGACGCTCTCCTGAACCCCTCTGGAGCCCTCCCTCTCCCTCTGGCTCCGATGGCAGTTTCCTGACATCCACCTCCTCCCCAGGACCCCCTCCACCCCCAGTGCGATTTTCCAATTCAACCTTGTCCCTTTCCTCGGCCGACGATGCGGGGAATCCCCTGAAGGAGCTGTCACCATCCTCTGAGGATTCAAAACCAGCTTCCCACCCGCTCCGATCTCTTCCCGCGGGGTGGGCCTCCCAGTCTGATTCTTCTCCTTCTGACACCTCCCCTCCCTCCTCTCCGGAGGCCAGAAAACCCACAAAGTCCCCTTCGTCGTCTGTGGTTCCAAATTCTTCCTCCCAGAATCTTGCTAGTGGTTTTGGTTTATCCGGGAACAAACTGTGGAATTCTCCCACCAGATAGCCGTCATTGATTGATTCAGTGGGGACCCACGTGTTTTCTGACCAGGGTTCTCCCTCCCAAGCTACCAAGTACTCCACCTGGCGCCCTCGCCAACTTGAATCGAGTATTTCCGTGGCTTGGTTATGGTGTTCCTTCTCCTCTACCCGTGGGTGGGTGGTGACTCCTCCCTCCCGCCCCGGAAATTCCCGCCCCTCCCTGTACGGTGAGAGTAGGGACCTATGGAACACCAGATGTATCTTCATGCTGTCAGGCAACTTGAGCTTGAATGCCACGGGGTTCACCTGCTGTGTTACCTCAAAAGGCCCCAGCCGCCTCTGCTGCAACTACTTGCACCCTCCCTTTAGGGGTAACCCTTGGGTTGACAACCACACCCGGTCTCCCACCCGTATGGCCTCCCCCTCCCAATGGTGCTTGTCCACTTGCCTCTTGTAAACTTCCTTGGCCCGCTCCAAGTACATCTTGAGTTGCTGGTGCAAGGCCTCCACTTCTTCTACAAACTGCTCTGCCGCAGGTACACTCCATCCTTCCTCCCCCCTCCCCGGGAAGGCCCTGGGGTGACACCCATAATTGGCCATGAATGGGCTCATTCCCGTGGACACATGTTCAGCGTTATTGTATGCAAACTTGGAGAACTCCTGAGCCCATCGAATTTGTCTCTGGTTGAGCACTCGCGCAGTCCGCCAGTATTCCAAGTTCTTGTGGTCAGTACAAACCCCTATCAACAGATGTCTCCATTGGTGAAAAGCCGCATAGATTACAAGCAGTTCGCGGTCATACACTGTATAGTTTTGCTCTGACTTGCTCAGCTTCCTTTAGAAAAAGGCACATGGCCTCCAGCCCTGCTTGGCCCCTGGTTGCAAAAGGACCGCTCCAACGGCTCTGTCAGACGCGTCCGTCTCCAGTCTCATGGGCTTCTCCAGATCAACGTGCAGGAGCTGCTCTTCCGAAGCAAACACCTTCTTCAGTCTTTCAAAGGATTGCTGGGCACTTTCTGTCCCCACAAACTTCTTTTTGCTACTGAGACAATCTGTGATGGGCACTGTCAAGTGAGCGAAGTTCTTTATGAACTTCCTGTAGAAGTTGCTGAACCCTAAGAACCTCTGCACATCCTTCCGGGTTTTGGGGGCTTTCCATTCCAGCACTGCCTATACCTTGCTTGGGTCCATAGCTAGGCCCTTGTCTGACAACTTGTACCCCAGAAACTCGACCTCTCTGGCGTGAAATTGGCATTTTTCCAGCTTGACCCACAACTGGTGCTTCTGCAGTCTCTGTAGCACTTCCCTGACGTCTCTGACGTGTTGCTTCTCATTGTCCGAATAGATTAAGACGTCATCCAAAAAGGCTACGCAATTATTGTACAGCAGGGGCCCCAACACGTGGTGCATGAATGCTTGAAAGCATGCAGAGCCCGATTGTAATCCAAATGGCATGACTAAGTACTCAAAAGCCCCCAGGGGGGTGAACATGGTAGTTTTCTATTCGTCCCCCTCCCTTATCCTAATCAAATTGTATGCTCCCCTAAGGTCCAGCTTGGTAAAAATTTTCCCTTGCCTCACCCGTGTTAAAATGTCGTCAATTCTGGGCATTGGGAAGGTCACGGGTTCTGACACCAGGTTTAAGGCCCTGTAATCCACGACTAATTTGGCTGATTAGTCCCTTTTTTGTCCACAAAGAACACCGGACTGCCCCCACCACCTTTGATTCCCTTATGAACCCCCTCTTCAGGTTCTTGTCAATAAATTGCCGCAACTCCTGCATCTCCCGGTCGGACATGGCATACAGCTTACCCACCGGCAACTGAGCCCCTGGGAGTAAGTTGATTTGGCAGTCAAAGGGCCTGTGGGGGGGTAGTCTATCTGCCTCCTTTTCGCTGAAGACTTCCTTCAGGTCAGCATATTGTGGTGGCACCTCCCCTTTTTGTTCCACTGCTAGCCCAGCCACCCTGGCCACTGTCATTCTTGGGTTCTCCCCTCCCAGACAGTGTCCTAAGCAGTAAGCTGACCCAAAGGTGGCTGACCGCTGATGCCATGACACTACTGGATCATGCAGTGCCAGCCAGCTCATCCCCAGTATTATTGGGGGTCCTGCCAGTGTGGCCACGTGAAAGACAATGGTCTCCGTGTGCCTGGAAACCCTCATTCGCATTGGCGGGGGCTGGTGTGTCACTCCCCCCCCGAAGTTCCCTGCCATCGATGGTGGTCACTTGCAAGGGAAAATCTAGAGGCAGCAGGTGGAGTTGGTGCTCCAGAGCAAAGTCTCTGCTGAAGAAATTACATGAGTTGCCCGAATCCAGCAGTCCCTTAACTTAGACGGGGTGCCCATTCGGGAGTTCTAGCACCACTTCTATGGCTATAGCTGCCCTGGGAGGGTCAGGCTGGGGCACTTCTATTGGTTGCTGGCCTGGCTGCTGCCCCCACTGGTTGGCAGCCAGGTGTTGTCGTTTCCCTGCGCCTGCCCTTCCTCCCCCTTCTCCTCGCAGCCAGCAGCCCCCACCATCCCTTGCCAGGCTTTTCATTGAGGGCAGACCTTAGCAAAATGTCCTGGTTGTTGACAGAGGAAACACTTCTTTGTAGTTTTCCCCTCCTTTCCCTCCTTTTTACGACCTTCACTGGAGTTTGCAACGTCTCTCTCTCTCGCGCCATCAATTTCCATTGGCTCCGCCGCCTGGGAAGGCGGTCTCGGTATCTCAGGAGACCAGCAGGGAGAGCACGGGTCCTCTGCTACCCACACCTTCCCTGCGCAGAAGGCTTCCACGCAGGGAGAGTAGGCGGCGACTAGGCATCAAAGAGCTTCTTTGCTGGAAGAAGTTCAAGTTCCCCCATCTGCCCCCCTTCTCCACTGGTGCTACGCTGAATTCCTTCCCCAGCAGATGGGCTGCTTCTCTCCCTCCCGGGACGCTCTCCTGAACCCCTCTGGAGCCCTCCCTCTCCCTCTGGCTCCGATGGCAGTTCCCTGACAACCACAAAGGAGTTTACAAAAAGGAATAAAATAATATTATTGATACAAACAATGAAAAACAACTATGTTAAACATTTGAAAAAATTAAGGATGTTGACAAGCTGGAAGGTGTGCAGAGGAGGGCAACCAAGTCTTATGAGGAAGGGTTGAGGGAGCTGGGTATGTTCAGCCTGGAAAAGAGGACCTAAACCAATGGTTTTTCAAGCACATGCTGGATGTTCCTCTGTCATGGATGTTTTAGCTGAGATTCCTGCATTGAAGGGGTTGGACCAGGTGACCCTTGGGTCCCTTCCAACTCTACTATTCTATTATTTTATTATTCTTGTTTATGAAGTCCAGAAACTGGTATAATAATAATAATAAAATTTATTTATATCCCGCCCTCCCCAGCCGAAGCCGGGCTCAGGGTGGCTAACAACACTAAAATAGTGCAGCATTCTAAAAACATTATAAAAATTAATTAAAATCAAAATTGATGGCAACCATAAACTAAAGTTCTGTAAAGATTGCCAAAGGAGGGAGTCAGGCTGCACCCTGACCAAAGGCCTGGTGGAACAGCTCTGTCTTGCAGGCCCTGCGGAAAGATGTCAAGTCCCGCAGGGCCCTAGTCTCTTGTGACAGAGCGTTCCACCAGGTTGGAGCCACAGCCGAAAAAGCCCTGGCTCTAGTTGAGGCCAGCCTAACCTCTTTGTGGCCTGGGACCTTCAAGATGCTTTTATTTGAAGACCGTAAGTTCTTCTGTGGGGCATACTAGGAGAGGCGGTCCCATAGGTATGAGGGTCCTAGGCCGTATAGGGCTTTGAAGGTTAAAACCAGACCTTAAACCTGATCCTGTACTCCACCGGGAGCCAGTGCAGCTGGTATAGCACCGGATGAATGTGATCTCGCAGCGAGGATCCCGTAAGGAGTCTCGCCGCGGTATTCTGCACCCGCTGGAGTTTCTGGGTCAGTCTCAAGGGCAGACCCACGTAGAGCGAGTTACAATAATCCAGTCTGCAGGTGACCGTCGCGTGGATCACAGTGGCTAGGTCAGGGCGAGAGAGGTAAGGAGCCAACTGCTTAGCTTGGCGGAGATGGAAAAATGCCACCTTTGTTATAGCTGCAATCAGCGCCTCCATGGAGAGGGAGGTGTCGAAGAATACACCCAAACTCTTAACGGATGGTGCTGGCACTAATTGCACCCCCGCAAGAGATGGGAGTTGCCCCCTCAATCCCATATCGTCGCGTCCCAGCCAGAGGACCTCTGTCTTCGAAGGATTTAACTTCAACCGGCTCCCACGTAACCATCCAGCCACAGCTTCTGATCAGTGTGTCTGGGGCCGAGTCAGGATGGCTATCCATCAACAGATAGAGTTGGGTGTCATCGGCATACTGATTATACGAAATAATTGCGCCGGGCGAGAGCTAGCAGATGCAATGGAGGCCAAGAAGTAGGACCTCTTAGCGGCCTTCACTGCCATCTCGTAGGTTTTCATAAAAACCCTATAAGATGTTCTTGAAGCTCCGTCACGGGCACCCCAGCATACTTGCTCTAGCCGTCTGAGGTCCCACTTCATATTCCGGTGTTCCTCGGTAAACCAGGGAGCCCGGTTTCTGCAGTGTCGCAGAGGGCGCTTAGGTGTGATCTCATCGATGGCTGCCAGGAGCTGGGTATTCCAGCCCTCAACAAGCTCAGTCAATGAGTCACCAGGGGGAGAAAGGTCCCGCAAGGCTTGACAGAATCTATCAGGGTCCATCAGCCTCTGCGGGCGAGCCCAAATCGGCTCACCACCTAAGCAGGGTGGGGGTGGAACATCAAACCTGGCTTTCAGAGCGTAGTGATCAGACCATGGCACCTTCATCGAAGGAGACATGATCATATCTATACCGACGCCAAAGATCAAATCCAGCGTGTGGCCTGCTTGATGTGTGGGGCCCGAAACAAACTGGGAGAGCCCTAGTGTCGCCATGGAAGACACCAGGTCCAGAGCCTGTGAGGAGGGAGTGGAATCAGCATGGATGTTGAAGTCCCCCAATACCAATAGGTTAGGGAACTCCAAGGCCCAGCCAGCCACCGATGGCGATGGTAGAGCCCTGAAAGGACAATCTTCCCGGATTAATAATGCCACCCCTCCCCCCTGGCCCACAGTCCGTGACTGGTGGAGGACAGAGAAACCTGGGGGCGCCATCTCTTGTAAGATAACAGTTTCCCCTTCGCTCACCCAGGTCTCCGTCACACAAGCCAGGTTGACCCCCTGCGAGGTGAAGAAATCTCACAGGGTGGCAGTTTTGTTGCCTATAGACCTGGCATTGCACAACACCAGTGAAGGTGGTGAGTAAGCCTTGCTCACCCTACCCTCGTCTCTTGGGAAGGGGCGCAGATTGGAAGGGGTACGAGCATATCCGTATCTCGATCCCCTTCGCCTATGACATCTGCCCCCACCGCCATCCCTCCCTCGCCCCCCCCCCACGGTAGGAATCCCAAGCCTCATGCTAGCCTCCATTTACAAAATATAAAAGCAAAACAAACAAAAAATAATTATACCAAAACAAAACCAATCCCCACTCAACAACCATCCCACCCCACCCCAAAATAAAACAAAACAAAATAAAAATACATGAATAAAAACCACCGTTTATGGTGGTACAACAAAGTAAAAAGTAAAAACACTTTTAAAACACTTTAAAATATATAAAAACATTTTTAACATTTGCTGCAGCAGCACCAGTGTCCTTAAAGTTGTGGCGTGGTGAGTGTGCCCCCCCCCCGGGCCTGGTGGAGTGGGCTTCCAGGGGGAGCGGTCCTCCCCACAAACTCACGGCAAAGCGGCAGCAGCAGTATCCTAAGAAATCCATGGTTCTATACACTAATAGTTTCATTTCTTACCAATGTGGAACAAGTATTATGTGGCACCTGTAACAGAGCCAGTTCCTCCGATCACAAGCGGTTGAGAGGGTGTGTTTGGGGTCAGGGAATCTTGCAATTAAATGTATCTCATCATGTATGGATGACTTGTGCAGGGGCCCAGGGGGCCCACAGTTTCCTGCACAGGAGTGAGGTTGTGGGTGTCAGAAGTTTCTCTTGCATAAAGCAGCCTTAGCAGATCCAAGAACTCCCTGTTCTCTGTGTTTCCGCTCAGCTGGCTTTTCGTTCTGAGCTCCTGGCTTGTTTTTTTCTCTGCCTCTATCAAAAATCTCAGCATGTGCTTTGATGCAAGAAATTTAATATTTTGGTGGGATCTTTGGAAACAAATGGAGTTGGGGACAGCCAGGGCATTTTACTGCTTAAATGGTCTTTTGGAGCAGCCCTCTAGATTGGACCTTTAGCTTCTGGAATAGAATATATTTAGCTACATTACTTTTAAACATATATATCCCTTTAGCTTCTACGTGACAAGACTACAATGATAAACTCCCCGTGTGCAGGATGAATTTCAGTTGGTAAAGCTTGGATCAGTCAGGGCAATCCTTCCTCCCTCCCCCACCATCCCACTACTATCACCACCCACCTTTAAAACAAAACTTTTCTCCATATCATTCCTATTGCTATTGATACCTTTCCCTTCCTCCCCCCTTTCCCCCCCTTCTCTCTTTCTTCATCCCCTCCTTCTCTCCTTCCCCCTCTCCTTCCCCCCCCTTTCTTATTCTCTTTAAAGAGAACACATACATACACACTGTTATAAGAATTTTAAGGTCTTATATATATAAAGTAAATGTTCATAAATGTACCAAGCAGACACATACATAAATGTATAGACCACATGTCTGAAACCCACAGAAAAAGTCCTGAAACCATTTGTCTGTTCCAAATTGACCTCAAATATTTCTCTGCAAGGTCCATTTTCTCTTTGCTCACAAATCCTGTCTCAAGGGCACAGTTAAGATATGAATAGGGTGAGCCTGTGACCTGTGACCTGAATTCAATAATAAAATGAAAATGATACAACAGAACTACTGAAAGTGTACAATGACCTGACCTCCAAAGTGGAAACTCTAAAGAACCAGAACCAAATACAAGAAAAAATAATAGAGCAGTACCGAGAAGAAAACACATGTGTAAATTGGCTGAACTGGAAAGCCACCTGGAAAGAATAGAAACAGAAAAAAACAGAAAGGAAAATCAAACAAGCAGGCCTTGAAGATCGAAGTAGATGCTGCAACATTCGTTTCCACAACTTTCCTGAAAAAGTGGAGGAGAAAAGCCTAGCAGACCTAATTGTACACTGGCTGAAAAATACAATCCCAAACCTGACACTCAAGGTAGACAACCTGGAGAGGGCTCATAGATCCCTAAAACCCATGCCGAAACCCAGCACCCCCCCCCCCAAGAGACATCACCGTGTGCTTCACTCGCTACAAAAAGAAAGAAGAGGTATGGAACAACCTCCAAAACTCAACCAGCCTTCGATACGGAGACAACCCCATATTGGCCTTACAGGATCTATCTCAGGACCCCCTAAATTGGAGGGAAAGCCTATGTCCATGCATCCAGCGTCTCCAACAAGCAGGGATCAAGTACCGATGGGGCTTCCCCTTTTGCCTCATTTTAACAACCAACACAACACAACACATGGCTACCAACATACCTGAAGCCCTACAACTACTGAAGAACCTCGAACTCGACCCTCCACCGGAATGGCAACCAACAGACCCACCAAATGACAGCCATGACCATGAAGAAACAACAACAAGCGACTGAACAACAGTAAAGAGGAAAAAGAAATCACAGAAGCTACCTGACAATGCAAAGCAGCACAGTCAAGCACCACACACAGAATAGTCACACCGAACACATACGACAAGACACCAGACTTGTGCCTTGATGTCCTTATGTCCTCAGCTGGATCCACCAATCCAACACATCATGGATGGACAACCCAGTAACAACAACCACAACTGAACAAAGCAACCGGAAAAGACCTCAAACTGATGGACTGGTGAACACCCCCCCCTTTCTCTCCTGCTAGGCCATAAATATAGCTAACACCACCAATATCCCCCCCAGCCCACCTCCACAGAGATCCCCATCCCAGCACCAGTCCAGACAATTTCAAATCACATTCCCCATCACCCAAGAACCCAGAACCCACACTTTCAGCATCCCCCTACTCCATACTAAGTAAAATAACTCCTCCAACCTCAATAAAACAACCCACAAACAGGCTAAAATCTGACACCCTCATCCCCACCCCAACATACCAATGATGTTGCTAATAACCTTGGCAACATTACTTATGAACCCTATACCCAACATTGGCGTCACAAAGACGCTTAACACTGTCTCACTGAACACCCCCTATCGCAAATGACATAGAGGAAAGTTTGTATCTGAACAAGGCCATCCACACCAGCTGAGACCTAGGACCAACCAGCTAAACGCCAGATTGCCCAAGATACCCCAAACAAACACCTACATGACTACATATAAGATACTTTCTACAATCTATCCCCACTCTTTAACCCAAATCTAATTTTACCCCCCCCCTACTCCCCCACCCACCACCAACCCCTGACTTAATGTATGTGTGGGGTTTTGTGTTAGTGACACTTGTGCAGGTTCTCTTTTCTATTCGCTTGTGTTCCTTTGGTGGTAAGAGAAACGGTCAAATCAGCTATGATAAAATGGGCACAGGACATAGGGTACAATATCATATTTGCTGACTGGGAAAAGTTATGGACCACCGGCCTGAGATTCACGGCATGTAATGCCTTGAAAGAAAATATTATGAAAATGATATACAGGTGGTACATGACCCCAGTCAAGCTTGCAAAGATATACCATTTGTCAGATAATAAATGTTGGAAATGTAAAGAAACTGAAGGAACGTTCTTTCACCTCTGGTGGACCTGCCCTAGAGTTAAGGCTTTCTGGGAAATGATATATAATGAGCCAAAAAAGATATTTAAGTATACCTTTCCTAAGAAACCAGAGGCCTTTCTTCTGGGCATTGTCGGCCAGAGGGTGCAAAAGAAAGACCGAACTTTTTTTTATGTATGCTACAACAGCAGCAAGGATACTCATTGCTAAATACTGGAAAACCCAAGATTTGCCCACACTGGAAGAATGGCAGATGCAACTGATGGACTATATGGAACTGGCGGAAATGACTGGCAGAATCCAAGACCTGGGAGAAGAACTTGTGGAGGAGGACTGGAAGAAATTTAAGGACTATTTACAAAAACATTGCAAATTGTATGAATGTTAAGAAAGATGTAAGATTAGCAACAATAAATTAGTACCAATAAATTAGTTAAAAGGAATATGAACTTAAATGTAATTAAAAGAAAAGACAAATTTTGGATAAATACTATGTTAAAACTAAGTCTTTAAAACTGTGATCTAAATTATCTAAAATTAGGGATATAATATTGGAAAATTATATTATAAGAATTGAAACAAGTTAATAAATTGCTGGTAAAGTTTAAGACTTTGGAATGCAGGAACGAGAGTTGTGAGGAAGTCCAACGAGGGGAATGAAATGTGGATATTGGAAAATTATATGTTACTCTGTAAGTTTCTTACTGTCTAAACAAAATTTTAATAAATATCATTATTAAAAAAAAAAGAGAAGTTGGGGTTGGCCTAGGGTAGGGGTTGACAAACCTTTTCAGGAGGGGGCCGGTCCACTGTCCCTCAGACCTTGTGGGGGGCTGGACTATATTTTTTTTAGGGGGGGGACTACAGTGCCCAAAATTGCCCGTGGAGCTAAGAGACATTTAAGGATGAACAACATGCACAGGTGGCCCAGACCAATGCCCTTTAAAGTCTCACCTGCCCAAAATGTGGCGCTCGAAGCCAAATGACTGTCGAGGGAATAGTTGAGTAAGAAACTGCCTTTGCACAAGGAAGACGAAGGAAAGGAAACCGGGGAAAGAAAGGGAAGCGAGCGAAGCAGCTTTTCAGTTGAAACTGCCAAGAAGCAAAGCGGGGAGGGCGGGAAGAGCCAAGTGAACCAAGGAAAAGAGGCCGCTTAGCGAGGCGGTGGGAAGAAAGGAGTGTGAAGTGAGAGAAAACCTCGGGGTTCAGTCCACAACAGCCTCGCTGCTCCAGGGGCTCCTTTGTACCTCGTCAAGCTAGAGCAGTTGCAACCAACGGCGCCCTGGGCGCACGGGGAGCAGGCACCGGGGAAGCCGGCGGCCGATCGGGCAAGAGGCACATGGGAGAGCTTGGGTGGTCGCTGCCTCCTCTGGCCTCACACCGCCGCCAGGGCTCCCAGGCCAGGCACGGCTCCCTGGCGAGATGAGCCTTCTGCCTCAGGGACCGGCTCGGAGCTGCCTGCATGCGCCGAACTTTATTTGCGGGACAGCGCTCGTGAGCAAGGTAGTGCAGCAGCAGCGTTGGAGGAGGGATGGAGGAGGAAAGAAAGCTGCTGGCCCCAATGAGAGGGAAGCAATGCTGCTGGCACCAATCAAAGCCAGGGCGGGGAGAAGCCAGGAGCAGGGAGGGAGGGAGGAGGTGTTGCCGGGGTGTGTGTGAGGGAGGGGGCTCAGCCTGAACGATCAGAATCAGATCCACGCCGATCCATGTGGTGATTCCCCGACAGTCTGTGGGCTGGATCCAGAAGGCAATTGGGCCTGATCCGGCCCATGGGCCTTAGTTTGCTGACCCATGGTTTAAAGTAACACATCAAGGAAAATTCAAGGGAAGGAAATGTGTTTGCTTCCCGCCAAATTACAGGGTTTCCAAATACCCAGGCTGAGGAGGTAAATAGCCAGAAAGTCCAAAGCCTTCCACTCTGATTTCTTATGGATGCCAGATTAGGCAGTGGCCATTTCAGAGAGCTGGAAGAGCCAATTTTTGCTCAACTGGAGGACAGTGAAGGCAATTCTCAGATCCATCCTCAGCTGTGCTTTGCTCTGCCCTATTCCCTGAGTGGAGAAGAGCGGAGGACAAGTACAAGTAGAACCAGAGCTGATGAAGCGGCTGGGCCAAAGCCGGAAGGACACTCAGTTACGGATATGTCTGGAAGCGAAAGGAAAGTCCAATGCTGTAAAGAAAAATATTGCATAGGAACCTGGAATGTAAGAACCATGAACCTGGGTAAGTTGGATGTGGTAAAAAATGAGATGGCAAGAATAAATATTGACATCCTGGGCATCAGTGAACTAAAATGGATGGGAATGGGTGAATTCAGTTCGGATGACTTTCATATCTACTACTGTGGGCAAGAAACCCGTAACAAAAATGGAGTGGCCCTCATAGTCAACAAAAGAGTGGTGAAAGCTGTACTGGGATGCAATCTCAAAAATGATAGAATGATCTCTATACGAATCCAAGGCAGACCTTTTAACATCACAGTAATCCAGTTTATGCACCAACTACTGGTGCTGAAGAAACTGAAATTGACCAATTCTATGAAGACTTACAAGACCTTATAGAAGTGACACCAAAGAAGGATGTTCTTCTCATTACAGGGGATTGGAATGCTAAAGTAGGGAATCAAGAGATAAAAGGAACAACTGGCAAGTTTGGCCTTGGAGTTCAAAACGAAGCAAGGCAAAGGCTAAGAGAGTTCTGCCAAGAGAACAAGCTGGTCATCACAAACACGCTTTTCCAACAACACAAGAATCATAGAATCATAGAATCATAGAGTTGGAAGAGACCACAAGGGCCATCAAGTCCAACCCCCTGCCAAGCAGGAAACACCATCAGAGCACTCCTGACATATGGTTGTCAAGCCTCTGCTTAAAGACCTCCAAAGAAGGAGACTCCACCACACTCCTTGGCAGCAAATTCCACTGTCGAACAGCTCTTACTGTCAGGAAGTTCTTCCTAATGTTTAGGTGGAATCTTCTTTCCTGTAGTTTGGATCCATTGCTCCGTGTCCACTTCTCTGGAGCAGCAGAAAACAACCTTTCTCCCTCCTCTATGTGACATCCTTTTATATATTTGAACATGGCTATCATATCACCCCTTAACCTCCTCTTCTCCAGGCTAAACATTCCCAGCTCCCTTAGCCGTTCCTCATAAGGCATCATTTCCAGGCCTTTGACCATTTTGGTTGCCCTCCTCTGGACACGTTCCAGTTTGTCAGTGTCCTTCTTGAACTGTGGTGCCCAGAACCAGACACAGTACTCCAGGTGAGGTCTGACCAGAGCCGAATACAGTGGCACTATTACTTCCCTTGATCTAGATGCTATACTCCTATTGATGCAGCCCAGAATTGCATTGGCTTTTTTAGCTGCCGCGTCACACTGTTGGCTCATGTCAAGTTTGTGGTCAACTAAGACTCCTAGATCCTTTTCACATGTACTGCAGTTCATCTGGCCCTGGAGACTTGAATACATCTAGGCTAGCCAAGTATTCTTGTACTATCTCCTTAGACCTAAAGGCAGCCTTTGACAGCGTTCCTAGAAATATTCTATGGGAGAAACTGGCGAAACAGGGCATTGATAAGTCAGCTCCACGAAGGTACCCTTGCTAGAGTGAGACTTACTCCTGCGGGCGACCTCACAAATTTGATACCAATAAACAAGGGAGTGCGCCAAGGATGTATATTGGCTCCCTGCCTATTCAACCTATTCATCAGCGACATGCGAGCACCTCTAGTTAACTCATCTCCAAGTACACACGCGCCTAGACTAGCGGATTACCGCTGCCCACTCCTTTTATATGCGGACGACGCGGTAATTCTATCTTATACACGTGTTGGACTAACCAGAGCTCTGAAGATCTTTGCCACGTATTGTCAACTCAACCAATTAACCATCAACCATGTTAAATCCAAGATTCTGATTTTCTCCAGAAGCCGGAGATTATACGAATGGAAACTTGGTGGAGCAAAAATAGAGCAAGTCCTAAAATTTCAATACCTAGGAGTTATTTTTCAATACAATTTGGGGTGGAAAGCTCAAATTCAACACCTACTTAACAAGGCCAAAACTCTGTCATATGCGCTCCTCCGATTCTTTTTTTCGGATGGAGCTTTGCATGTTCCCTCGGCCCTAAAGGTGTTCAAGGCAAAAGTGGTTGCCGTGCTTGCTTATGCTGCCCCTCTCTGGGCCGTGATGACAGATCTTGCTCCTCTTGAGACACTGCAAAACCAATTCCTACGTCGGCTCCTAATGCTCCCCCTGTGCGTAAGCAACGCAGCCATGCGACTAGAACTGAAGATCGCATCCTTAGAAACTTGCCTGTGGAAACAAGTCTTCAATTATTGGTTATCATTGTGGCATAGATTACCAAACCACTACCTTGTCCAATGCTTATGGTGAGATGAATTCTCTAGCCTTTGGACTAGTAGAATTCATGCCAAACTCCTGAGTTATGGAATCTCTCCCTCAGATTCCCTAAAACTAGACCAAATCACTGCTCAAAGACTGATCCGCCAAAGACTGGATGACATCGATTTACAGCGAAATTATACGCTGGGGGGAGGTATTTGTTCGCCCCAGAACATTGGTATCACTTTAACTTACTGCGTTCCATCATACCTCTCCTCCCTTTCGATTGTTGCCCATAGACTGGCCTTCACCAAAGCGAGGTTCAACGTTTTTCCCTCCAACGTCCTGAGACATAGATTCTCAAAGGGCCAAGCCCCCGCCACGTGCGAATGTGATAAGGAGACGCCGGAGTCGCTCCAGCACATTATGTTCACTTGCCCCTTGTTCAATGTGCCACGGGCAAATTTGTTGGGATCAATCATACAGAAACTAGAGGGTACCCCACCAAAATTCCACCTTGCCCAAATCTTGCAGGATAAGGATACTCATACGACCCTGAAAGTGGCTAGGTTCCTGGTCGCTGTCCTTACCCAAAAGCGACGCCAAGGAGCACTACAAGCTAACTAAGGCGTAGTATGCCATTCTATCTTATAGTATTTTATTGTTATAGTGGTGTTTTAGCGGCTGTTTCCCCCCCCCATGCACAAGCTGTTACTTATGTGTTGTTTTTACCTGTATGGGCCTACGGCCGTAATAAATTCAATTCAAAAAATTCTCCTTAGTTATTCTGGGCTGTGTTTCCTCTGCTGAATCATTTGCTCCAAATTCTTCAGATCGGGTATTGTTTTCTTTATCGGAGAAGACTGAGGCAAAGAAGGCATTGAGGGGTTCAGCCCTTTCTGTGTCCCCTGTTTGCATTTCACCATCTTCTCCT
The DNA here is from genome assembly GCF_964234715.1 of Podarcis melisellensis. Taxonomy (NCBI): domain Eukaryota; kingdom Metazoa; phylum Chordata; class Lepidosauria; order Squamata; family Lacertidae; genus Podarcis; species Podarcis melisellensis. The sequence goes on from NC_138533.1 coordinate 41,583,643, forward strand.
CTGAGTGACCCCGCTGTTTCTTTGTTCTTCCTTTTGCTATGAACATACCCATAAAAGCCTTTTTTGTTGCTTTTAACCTCTCTAGCAAGCCTGAGTTCATTCTGTGCTTTAGCTTTTCTGACTTTGTGTCTACACGTGCTGGCTATTTGTTTGAATTCCTCTTTGGTGGTTTCCCCCCTTTTCCATTTTTTGTACACATCCTTTTTTAATCTTAACTCAGTTAAAAGTTCTTTAGATACCACCCTGGCTTCTTTAGGCACCTTCCATGTTTCCGTCTCATTGGTATTGCCTGAAGTTGTGCTTTTACTATCTCCCTCTTAACAAACTCCCAGCCATCATGAACTCCCTTTCCTTTTAGTATTACTGTCCACGGGATCTCACCCAGCACTTCCCTAAGTTTTATGAAGTTGGCTTTCTTAAAGTCAAGAAACTGAGTCCTAGTATGCTTGGCTGCTCCTTTCCGCTGTATAGTAAATTTCAGAAGAGCATGATCACTCGCGCCTAATGATCCTTCCACTTCTACCCCACTAACCAGGTCATCCACATTGGTTAGGACCAGATCTAAAAGGGCTGTTCCTCTTGTTGCTTCTCCCATTTTCTGGACAATGAAGTTGTCTGCAAGGCCAGTGAGGAATCTGTTTGACCTTATGCTCTTGGCTGAGTTTGACATCCAACAAATATCCGGGTAATTGAAGTCCCCCATTACTACTATCTCCCTTCCTTTTGCATGCTTGGCCATCTGTTCCAGGAAGGCATCATCTATGTCCTCCGTTTGGCTTGGGGATCTATAGTAAACTCCCACAATGAGGTCACTGTTATTCTTCTCTCCCTTAATTTTGACCCAAATGCTCTCACTTTGGCTTTGAGGTTCTAAATCTTGGATCTCTTCACAGGTATACACATCCCTGAAGCAGAAGACATCAAGAAGAGGTGGCAAGAATACACAGAGGAATTATACCAGAAAAATATGGATGTCTCGTACATCCCAGGTAATGTGGTTGCTGACCTTGACCCAGATATCCTGGAGAGTGAAGTCAAATGGGCCTTAGAAAGCACTGCAAATAACAAGGCCAGTGGAAGTGATGGTATTCCAGCTGAACTATTTAAAATTTTAAAAGATGATGTTGTCAAGGTACTACACTCAATATGCCAGCAAGTTTGGAAAACTCAGCAGTGGCCAGAGGACTGGAGAAGATCAGTCTACATCCCAATCCCAAAGAAGGGCAGTGCCAAAGAATGCTCCAACTACCGCACAATTTCACTCATTTCACATGCTAGCAAGGTTATGCGTAAAATTCTACAAGGAAGGCTCAAGCAGTATATGGACCGAGAACTCCCAGAAGTGCAAGCTGGATTTAGAAGAGGCAGAGGAACCAGAGACCAAATTGCAAACATGCGCTGGATTATGGAGAAAGCTAGAGAGTTCCAGAAAGACATTTACTTCTGCTTCATTGACTATGCAAAAGCCTTTGACTGTGTCGACCACTGCAAACTATGGCAAGTTCTTAAAGAAATGGGACTGCCTGATCACCTCATCTGTCTCCTGAGAAATCTCTATGTGGGACAAGAAGCTACAGTTAGAACTGGATATGGAACAACTGATTGGTTCAAAATTGGGAAAAGAGTACGACAAGGCTGGATATTGTCTCCCTGCTTATTTAACTTATATGCAGAATTCATCATGCGAAAGGCTGGGCTGGATGAATCCGAAGCCGGAATTAAGATTGCCGGAAGAAATACATTTTAAAAAATAAAATAAAAAATATTTATTACTTTTAAAGCTTACAAAGAAGGAAAAGAAGAGAAAAAAAACAGGAGAAAAAAACAAAAAAGAAAGAACAATACAATACAATATATAAACAATACAAAACACAGCACATTAAACTAAACATATTAAACTAAACAAAACCCTAACCCTAACCCTAACCCTAAACAAAACCAAACAAAAACAATTTAAAAACATAAATTACACCTTTTCCATACTCTATCTTTCAGTCCCTTGTTTCATCGACCTCCTCTCACCTCCCTTTTTGTATTCCACTTCTATTAATTGTTTCAGCAAATCCTTTCCATCTTTCTCTATTTTCTGTCATATTATAAATGTCTTAACATATTTTTAACCTTATTTTCCATTAAAACTAAAATACTTATATATGCTTAACTCCTTATAACATTTCTACTAAAGCCATAAAATTTCATTCCAACATTTTTCTATCACTCATTAATTTTACAGTATTTCTATATATAAACTTTAAATTTTCCAATCTTCTTCCAACTTCTCTTCTCCCTGGTCTCGGATTCTGCCAGTCCTTTCCGTCAATTCCATATAGTCCATCAACCTGGAGATCTTATGTCCGAGGCTCTTAACTCTCTTCCAAGTCCCTTCTGCAGGTCTTCTTCAAATTCTTTAGTGCTAAAGAGCAGATCTCGGGAAGACTCCAACCTAACAATGCTTTTATTCCTTCTTGACAGGTCAGCCAAATTTCCATAGTTAAAGCTAAGATCCATAAAGTGTTTCAGGACATGTTTCAAAATTCCTCCAAATCCAAAGGCCCCCAGAACTTCAATCTCCTCCTGACCCAAGTCCATGTCCCAAAAGTCAGTTAATCCCTGCATAGAGGGATCTTTCCAACTTTCCTTCTCCAGTCCAAGCTGGGCTCCGATCCTCAAAATCTGACTTTTTCTAGATTCAATCATAAAAGGCCTCAACTTATAGTCCTCAATTTGCTTCTGTAAGGCTAAGGATCCCACTTGTATTACTTTAGGTTCAACAACAACAGCTTTCTCCTTCTCCTCCACAATTTGTCCTGCCAAAGTAGATTCCTGTACCAAGTCCTGAATAATTTCTGTGTTGGTGCTCACTTTTTGTCCCAAATTAATCACTTTTTGTCCCAAGTTATCAATTTTAGTAGTCATATCATCCGTCTTATTGTGAAGCTGTTCCAGCGAATAGCTTATCTTACATAATGCAGTCACTATGGCTTCTCCTGTCAACATTCTTAAATGGTTCAAGGTCAATCTCTGGTTCTCACAATTTCTTATCTTGCAGCTGGAGATTCCCCAGTTCCACTCCTGTAACAGTTTCAAAAGCTCCCTCTAGAGGGAAACAGTCTCCACTTGTATCAATCCTTTCAAGCACAACTCAAGCAATAAACATAGTTTCAATTTTCAGTTACTTTTCCTCCTTTTTAAACGCAGAAGAGGACAATGGAAACAGTATATTTCTCTTATTTAGCTAGCTGTCAAATACGTTCTGTTCACAGGCAATGAACTCTCCCAAAACATCACTCTTTTTGGCAGGCCGTTTCCAGGTTCAGAGCGGTGGTAATTTGATTTTTTACTCTCTCCTGCAGGCTCACTAGGTCCAAAATTTTCCCCCTCTTCTCCTGCTTCCAAGGGGGGTTTGATGATTTTAACCGATGGAAATTTAATCCTTTGCCAAAGGCTTTCCAAGACTTTAGCTTGTAACGTCTTTGCTTCAATCTATTTACAAAAGAGGAAGGCGGACTTCCTGTTTAAAACCTTCCCGTTTCGGTGCCAAATTCCGGCAGTTCGAATCCCCGAGGTGGGGTGAGCTCCCGTCGTTCAGTCCCAGCTCCTGCCCACCTAGCAGTTCGAAAGCACAATTAAGTGCAAGTAGATAAATAGGTACCGCTTTTAGCGGGAAGGTAAACAGTGTTCCGTGTGCTGCTCTGGTGCCGGTTCGCCGGAGCAGCTTCGTCACGCTGGCCACGTGACCCGGAAGTGTCTGCGGACAGCACTGGCTCCTGGCCTCTAGAGTGAGATGAGTGCACAACCCTAGAGTCTGTCAAGACTGGCCTGTACGGGCAGGGGTACCTTTACCTTTAAGGATCCAATTTTCCGTTCTACTCACGGGTAGTTGTTTAAAGTCCAATTGTCCACAGGAAAAAGTCAGCGCTCTCCGGCAACAGCAATGCGGCTTTCCTCCATGAAAGAACAACTGATTGATTCAAAATTGGGAAAGGAGTATGACAAGGCTGTATATTGTCTCCCTGCTTATTTAATTTATATGCAGAATTCATCATGCGAAAGGCTGGGCTGGATGAATCCCTAGCCGGAATTAAGATTGCCGGAAGAAATATCAACAACCTCAGATATGTAGATGACACAACCTTGATGGCAGAAAGTGAGGAGGAATTAAAGAACCTTTTATTGAGGGTGAAAGAGGAGAGCGCAAAATATGGTCTGAAGCTCAACATAAGAAAAACAAAGATCATGGCCACTGGTCCCGTCACCTCCTGGCAAATAGAAGGGGAAGAAATGGAGGCAGTAAGAGATTTTAATTTCTTGGGCTCCATGATCATTGCAGATGGTGACAGCAGTCACGAAATTAAAAGATGCCTGCTTCTTGGGAGAAAAGCAATGACAAACCTAGACAGCATCTTGAGAAGTAGAGATGTCACCTTGCCAACAAAGGTCCGTATAGTAAAAGCTATGGTTTTCCCAGTAGTGATGTATGGAAGTGAGAGCTGGACCATAAAGAAGGCTGATCACCTCATCTGTCTCCTGAGAAATCTCTATGTGGGACAAGAAGCTACAGTTAGAACTGGATATGGAACAACTGATTGGTTCAAAATTGGGAAAGGAGTACGACAAGGCTGTATATTGTCTCCCTGCTTATTTAACTTATATGCAGAATTCATCATGCGAAAGGCTGGGCTGGATCAATCCGAAGCCGGAATTAAGATTGCCGGAAGAAATATCAACAACCTCAGATATGCAGATGACACAACCTTGATGGCAGAAAGTGAGGAGGAATTAAAGAACCTTTTATTGAGGGTGAAAGAGGAGAGCGCAAAATATGGTCTGAAGCTCAACATCAAAAAACGAAGGTCATGGCCACTGGTCCCATCACCTCCTGGCAAATAGAAGGAGAAGAAATGGAAGCAGTGAGAGATTTTACTTTCTTGGGCTCCATGATCACTGTAGATGGTGACAGCAGCCACGAAATTAAGAGAAGCCTGCTTCTTGGGAGAAAAGCAATGACAAACCTAGACAGCATCTTAAAAAGTACAGACATCACCTTGCCAACAAAGGTCCGTATAGTAAAAGCTATGGTTTTCCCAGTAGTGATGTATGGAAGTGAGAGCTGGACCATAAAGAAGGCAGATCGCCGAAGAATTGATGCTTTTGAATTATGCTGCTGGAGGAGACTCTTGAGAGTCCCATGGACTGCAAGAAGATCAAACGTATCCATTCTTAAGGAAATCAGCCCTGAGTGCTCACTGGAAGGACAGATTGTGAAGCTGAGGCTCCAATACTTTGGCCACCTCATGAGAAGAGAAGACTCCCTGGAAAAGACCCTGATGTTGGGAAAGATGGAGGGCACAAGGAGAAGGGGACGACAGAGGACGAGATGGTTGGATGGTGTTCTTGAAGCTTCCAGCATGAGTTTGATCAAACTGCGGAAGGCAGTGGAAGACAGAAGTACCTGTCGTGCTCTGGTCCATGGGGTCACGAAGAGTCGGACATGACTGAATGACTAAACAACAACAAATTCCCTGAGTGAATGAAGCAAGAGCTGGTGGGTCACACTTTCCCCCTTAGATACACAAGAGCCTGCTGGTTCAGGCTCATGGCCCATCCTGTGCTCACAGAGGCCAACCAGATGCCTTTGGGAAACTCACAAACAGGGCCTGAGCACAAGAGCGTGAGGGCCTGCAGGGCCAGGCTAGTGGCCCACCTAGTCCATCTCAGTCTTTCAGTTCTTTTTGCGTCTGGGCTGGGTGAGCTGGCTTTATGCCCTGTGTAAACTGCTGGAAGATGCAGCGTGCCTTGTTCCTAAGTTCTCAGGCTGCTTAGCATTTCCTTGGGCAACTCAGACTTTTTCCCATCTGGGAGAGGTCTGTGAGTTCAGAGGGAAGTGGTGGCAGCTGTTATCAGATAGTTAAGATGCACCAGTACTGTAACTGGCCTACTCTGGAAGGCAGTTGTGCAAAGAGTAATGTGAGACACTCTCCAAAGTACTTCCCTTCTGTCTCCCTCACTTCTTGCCAAAGTTACCCACTCCCTCCCTTTATACCTCACAAAAGCCACCTCCTCTCCTTATTCCTCACCAAAGCCATTACCTCCTTTTACATTTCCATCGCCAAAGCCACCCCTTCCCCTCAGAGCTCACCAAAACCACCCCTTCCTCTCCTCTTACACCTCAGCAAACCTTCACTCACTGGCCTCGGCCACCTGCCCGCTTCCTTGCCAGTTTTGAGCCCCACCTGTCAGTGGCCTTGTGAATTTCAGCCTGACTACATCCTTAGGAAAATATGTACAGTATTGGGAGAAATCTATACAGAGCAAAGTTGGTTCCTGAAAAGGTTTGTCCCATTTATTTGTTTATTTTACTTTAAATTATTTATATACATTGCTTTTCACCAAGAAAAGACTACAAGGCATTTCTGAGTTGCAACCTTTCCCATGGCAGAAAGTGATAACTTTAAGCTCTGAATGGGAGCCCCATGCAAGAGTTTTATGTAAAAAAATATTTTCTCTCTCTCAGTCTCTTCATTAAGATTTCGGAAGCTGATAACATTATGAGGCATGTTCCTTGCTGCTCAGATTGGACATGCTCACAGGACTGCTATAGTTCTACTCAAGACATCCCTCATTTCGCGTTATAGAAAGGCATTAGAAATAAATACCCAACACAATCTTCATATCAGATTAGAGATTATTGGCCAACCCATCATAAAACTGGATGTAGTAGTTGCTTTGCTATCTTTATTCCTATATCTGCACCATGAAGCCTGGCTACTGTACGTGCCTGATCCTCAACCATAAAGATCCTATTAGGCATGAATTCCAGTGTGGCATCTTTATCTGTCTCCTCCCCTCCCTGTGATGCTACATTATCTTCAAGGGGAGGGGACAATTCACAAGGGGAATGGTTCTGCACACTTTTCCAGAAAGCCACTTCCCCATCCTCAAAGCAGACCCAGGGAACCCTAACAAGCAACACAACATATTCAGGGAACCCTAATTAAGTCATGTCATGTGTAATTTGACTCTCAATCTTAACTGATATCTGAGAACTGTGTTTGATGGACCCAAGTTCAAACCTTCCACCTCAGTTCTCAGTTTTTCAGTCTTTTAGGGGCCAACTTTGCAGGTTTTTGCAAAGTTAAATGGGATGATTCACTTTAAATGTTTCAAATGTTTCAAAAAGCGATGTGCAAAAATAATGCTGGGGTCAAATAGCCTGTGAAACTATTTCCCTTGGATTCTATTAGTTCTTAGCTCAAGGCTGCCATTCTATGCAGTGTTACTCAGTGGTTTTCAACCAGTGTGTCATGGCACCCTGGGGTGCCTTGAAGGATGGTCAGGGGTGCCGTGAGCAACATTGGCCTCTGTTCCTCTTCCCTTCCTCCTCTGATGCCCTTTCACGTCTCTGCCTCCCAAAGGGTTGCATAGCTGTTTCTTGCAGCAGCTCTGGCTACAAGCCCCGCAAGCAAATAGTGCCTCTGGGGCTGGCTAGGAGGTGCTTCCCAGGCCCCTCTCTTTTGAGGCAGGGGGTGGCAGCTCAGGCACCACGGATGGCATCAGCAGCTGCCCAAAGGACTCCCAAAAAGAGGAGAGCAGAGAAGGGGCTGAAGGAACACTCCACAAGGGAGGGTGTTCAAAAAGGGGTGAGGGGCTGCCAGCTCTGCAAACAAGGGGTGACCTAACTGGGCTCCTTAGCCCCAGAGGGGTGCCGCAGAAAGAATGCAGTTGGTCAAGGGAGCTGTGGACCCAAAAAGGTTGAAAACCTCCAACCTAACTGAATAATATGTTGGGGCTGAAAAGCAAGCAGACACAGTAAATCAACTTAGATGGAAGTAGATTTGCAAGTCCGTGTTGCAACCCAAAATGCCACTGACTCCCTATAAATAGTAAGTTTGTGGTGTCCATTTTTTTAACATGTTGCATCTTGTCCTTGTGCAGCATCTCGCAGTGGGTCTTTAACGCTAGCTTGGCATAATCAATACAGTATTTCATTTTATTATTATTGGTATCCATAATCACTCTCGTCACAAGGGAGCTCTTGAAAGGAAGTAAGACTAAGCATCCTGATCCATCTGCATGTCCTTTTTCTCTCCAAGGGAGAGCTCCCTCCCTCCCACACTTGGCTCGCACACTTCCTGCTCCCTTCAGCAGCCCAGGTTTTGCCAGTCTGCAATTTCCAGCAGAGCTGGCTTATAGAGAGATAGGAAGGAGGAGCATTGCTTTCCAAGTGTCTCAGCAGGTAACAAGCCAGTGAATTAGAAAGACTTGTGGGGGGTCCCAGCTGGGCCCCTCCAGAACTGGAACAGTTTGTGCTCTGTAGCAGCAAAGAGACGCTCTTCATCACTGCTGCTGCAGGTAACTTTGGAGAGCTGATTTTTCTCTGAAACTATTCCTCTTTCACAGCAGTTCTTTAAATCAATGTTAATTGCAGTTGTTACATTAAAATTATAATCAGCATGTGAAAAGACTGAACAGAGCATGGGAGGGGGGTGTCTTCTGCCTCTCTTATAATCCTAGGCCTAGAGGGTTGCCCAATGAAATGGACAGATAGTGGCTGAAATGCTTTGTGGACCAAAACCACTTTAGCATGTGAAAGTCACTGCCACAAGAGGTTTTTTTTTAAAGGACTGTAATTCATAGAAGAGAGGTGTGTCTACAAAAGACTATTAATTAGTGATGTTTAGCAAATCCATTCCTTACAAATCCCAAGATGAACTGACCTAGGATTTATTTGAATTTTGCTATGCAGTTCTTGTCCCAAGAAATAAATACCAAAGTGCATGTTAAAAAGATGCACTTTAGGATTGTAGCAGGAACGCCCCCCCTATCATTCAGTTTGTACAAACTTCATACACACTCACACACTACATATGCTACGCTTCTGTTATAAATTCATAGAAAATCAACCATACATCAGATTTGCACTGTTCCACATTTATTTTACTCCATGAAGGAAGGACTACAAAATGGGGAAGGTTTGACACAGGCCAGCCATAATCCCTTCACCATCCCAGCACATCCACAGGAGCCCTGCCCAGTTGCTATGCCAACCCTGATGGTCCTAGACAGAAGACAATCAAGATCACAAAGAACTTCCATATGGGAGTGGATTCAGCATGGACTGGAACAAAGGACAATGATCAGATCTTCCCTCAGGGGGCAGGAAACTGCGACTACCTTTTGTCTTCTGAAAATGACTCATGGGGAGGGGGGAGAAGGGAATCAGCCAGGTGACAGGACACTCAGGTTACCACCACAACTCCTCCCTCAACCCCTCCTTTCTGTAATGTATGCATGATGTTTCTGGGGGTGGGCTTGACCTACAGGATGGGAATTTCAAAAGTTTTTATAAGGTCTTGCACACCATTTTTCTGTGTCTTTTCCTCTCTCCTGCAAGTGAGGGGAATACCCTGTTGCAACAGTTCAATAAAGGCCAAGCCTACAGGCTGCTGTTTTGCTCCAAGTTATCCTGGTTGGTGTCTTTGTTTTTGTCCAAGGGAGCCCTCGGATTTTTCCGGTAACAGGATAAAATATGTTTAAGAAATTTGAGAGCAAACACCTTAAACATATGTTTATATTCAAAGTTTTGTGTAGATTGCAGATTACTAAAGAAACAGGGCAGGCTTCTACGAACATGTGTGAAACTGCTCCATCCCAATTATTTGCTGTTTGGACCTTTATGCTCTCAAAATTTTCCCCTTGGACTGGGCTCAGGCATCCTCTGAAGGCCCACAGCTTCCCTAGTCATACCCAGTCATATGGGTACAAAACAGCAGTGGAGGAGTCTGTTCATTCCTAGCCACAACGTGTCTAAAATTCTCCTTAAAATTTTAAAACCCACCAAATGTAACTGTTGCAAACTGCTTCATATTAATAAAACAAAAACAACTTCGGATTGTTAGCCCCCAGCTCTAGTGTAGCAGAAGTAATGAACAGCACATTCATCATTTTACAAGCACATCCAGAGAAAACTGCCAGCATCCCTCTCTCTTTGCCAACATGCCTTGTCCAAAAAAACCCCCCTCCATTGCTGAATGCATTTTGACATGGGAGACTTTCTTAGCAGCATAAAATTAGAAATAATATGCAGAGTGAAATCAAGCGGAGCTGATCATCTGTCACTCAAGGGGTAGATGGGAAGCTCACTGGGTATGAGAATGTCTCGGTACTTTATCTTCCCAGACAGCCTTTATCCTCAAAGAAAGATGACAATGAAGAGATCCTTCTCCGTTCTTTCCCAAGGATCCCAGTCTATAGCCTTCTACCTCCCTTGCTTGGGATTTCACAGATTCACACAAATCGCAAAGTCCATCTAGTTCAACCCTGTTACGGAAGGGGGGGGCATGTCTTCTTCACCTTCTTCTTCGCTACAATATATCAATTTATTTCCAATTGTCAATGTCAAAAGGGACTAAAATCTATAAAATTCATGGAAAATCAGCGTGCCAGTTTGCTCGGTTGCTCTGGGACTCCATCGCACCTCCCCTGTCCAGCATGGTCCCTCAAGCAAGGTGTCAAGACCCTAATCCTTTCAAATTGCTCTGATCAGCCTTTCCTCCAGACAATGTCAGGTGGCAGACTATGCATATTTGGGACCATTGTTTTCTCATCCCCAGGAAGTGTTTATCTGTGCATATCTCCAGCTCTGCATATTCCCCCCTCCCTCCTCCATATGTTAATCTGTGTAACCCAACCTCCCTTTAATATATTCATGATGTAATCTGTGTAACCAAACCTCTCTTTAATGTATTCATGACGTGTTTTGCACTGTATTCTGGGACATGGAGGGAGTTTCAAAAACTCATGTCACCCCTTTCTCGCTGTTCAATCTCGCCTTGAACCTGTTGCGCAATAAACTTGGATCTTCTGCAGTTTGCTCCTGTCTCCGGCTGAGCTCATTTTCCTCCGCAGGGACCCACGGACTTAGTCCGATGAGCTGGGTGGCAGAGCAGCCTCGCACCCAGATTTTTGCCGTAACAGTTGGCGCCCACAACATGGGGCATGCGGTTCTCCCGCGTTGCTGACCGGGGGCCCCGAAATCTTCAGCCGGCACCAGGCCATTTTGCCTGGGAAGATCCTTTGGCCCCCCGGCCATCTTCCGGGCGGTAATCAAAAGCCCGAGGAGTTCAGCCGGGGAGCAAAGAGGGATCCAGCCGGCTTATTCATCAATCCCGGGATCATCATAGAAGATACGTGAGTATAAGGAAAAGGAAAATCCAGTGCACTGGTGGGAAAGGGGTGGAAATCTCCTGGCAACTGAATTCTCTGCCCTCCTCTCTATCGCTCCTTCTCGCCTGTCTCTTGGTCCAGTTGGTGAGAGAGACCGTGGACTGCTGCTCGACCCGAAAGGGGGGTTCTGAGCTCTATCTCTTTCTCTAAAACCTCTCCAGCCAGCCGCACCAATTGGGAGTCCGAAAGTAAGACGGAGAGACCCGACTTGAAAAACAGCCGACTCTCCGCAACGGACGTCCCAGTTGAAAGCAAGGCGTTGGAATTCTTCTTCCGAACTTCCCGAGCGTCCTCACCGAGGGGGCAGGAAGGGGTCTGGCTTTCTATCCAATCCCAGCCGCACTGGTCGGTGCCACGTAACACGTGTATCCTGCGTGAGCCCGCTTCCAAAAGCAAGGGGGATTTTCGGTTCGAAACTCTATCCAGGGATCACCCGATCTGGCACCGCACGGCGCGGGCGTTCAGTAGGGCCCCTTTTCCTGAGATTGACGATAGGTAGGAGGTTGCCAGGAGGGATAGCCCATGAGGAATTGGGCGGGATCGGCAGAGTGGAAAAGGACCCCAGGTTATTGACTAAGGAAATAGGAAGGAATACCGGATAGCTAGAGCTCTTTAAAAACCCTCTAAGGAAGTTGCCAAGCGACTAAAGACCCCTCTTTACTATAAATCCCGTATTAAGTATATCAATCTCCTAGATATACCAATCCTTACCGCCCTTTCTCTTCCCTCTTTCTGTCTAGACACGCGTAAAACATAAAATGGGTACCCAGGCTTCCAAACGCGAGCGGGCTCACTCTGGGAAGAAGGCTTCTAGAAAGCCATCTCAGTCTCAGAAGGACCCTGACTCTCCTCTCCAATTTGTCATCACGTATTGGAAGACGATTCCTGGCCACAAATTATTATCGAAACAAAATTAGAGGACCTCTGCTCTGAAATCTGGCCCGCCAGCACCGCCTCCGCCAAGCCCGAATTGCGTTGGCCGGCTGGTTAACTGGTGGTGTTTGAAGAGGCAAGGAGGCTCTTAAAACCATGTGGGACCTTCCTACTAATTTCACTTAATGAAGCTAAAGGAAGCAGCCCAACTCCTTGCAATAACCAACTAAAGGATGAGAGTATATATGTTTACATGTTGTCTGTTATGTGTGTTGTGTGTTAATACATATATGAGAATATGTGTGTTTACATGTTGTCTGTGATGTGTGTTGTCTGTTCCTTCCGTCTCTGACAGACTGCCTTTCTTAAGCGCGCATAGTTTAAACTGCAAGCTTGCTTCAAAATTTTAAATTTAAGGACGCTATGCTGGACCTTATCAGTCCTAAATAAGACAAAATGAGAATGAAGGGTGCAAATGTTTACCCCACCTCTTGCTTTGCCGCAACTTTTCAGATTGTGAGTCTACAGTCTATTTTGGAATGTGAATGTTTCTAATGTGAATTAGATGTTTCTGCTGCAAAAGCGTAGGTGAGCACAACTGCTCTCTCAAGCTAAAATGCAGTGTATTTATTTCATGAAGCACATGCCTATGAAAGTATGGTCTTCCTTCTAAGAAAATAGCTGAGGCCAGTTTTAACTTTTATTTGGTTGGACAGAATAGTTATTGTAAGGCTCCTGATATCAGGCCTCTTTTCTTAGAAAATGCCCCCCCCCCTTGTTTCATTCTGTCTCTTTCAGGATTTTTTTTCCTCTTCTTCTGTGCCAGGTAAATTTACTTCCGAGTAAGCTTCCTTTAAAGGAAACTGCAAATGGGGGGGCATAGATTAGGTCTACTATTCCTCTGCAAATTCAGATTAGGCTTACTATTCCTCTGCAAATTCAGGAAAAATTGTCACTTTTGTATTCCCTTTAAATCAAATCTATGGCTGTTTTAACTATGCTTTATAAGAGATCCTCTCCGTATCTTAAGAAAATGTTCACTTCAATCTTTCTTTAAAGATCATTTGTCTAGGAACTTGCACTCTAAGGAACTTGCACGTCTAAGGAAGTAAACTCAAACTAATCTCAAGATCTGCTAAAGGGTTCTGTATAAAGTTGGGAATTTTTATTTTCCTCTTCCTTAGTACATGATAGGAGCACTGATTGTGCTCTCTTCCCCAGTAGTGCCTGTGTACATAAGTATGTGTGTGTAGTACAAATCTTGCTGTGAAATCTTGCTGTGAACCCATTATTTTGGAGGGTTGGACTAGATGACCCCAGGGTCCCTTTCAACTCTCCCAATTTGTGGCTGTGTGGAAGGACATGTGTCCGCAAGCATTGCAGGGTAATTCTTAAATTCTGGTGTGGTGATGGAGTTGAAATTCAGCCTAGCTTTGCTCTTTAGTTTTAAGAAGGTGAGAGGTGAAGCTGTGATGTTTTGAAGCACAACTGGTAATATCAAGCATTTGAGTGATTACAGTGTTTATCATTTTGTTTATCATTTTGCCTACTATTTGAAAATCAGACAAATACATATGGGCCTTGACCAATCCTGTAAATAAAGGGGCAGGAAAATTTTTGTCTGCAAATGGTAAGGCCGAAAAACTTAGAATGTTAAAAAAAAAATTAAAAATCCTATGAATTCTGACTCTCTGGCCATTTTCCCCCATATATAAGGGCGCGGCATTGTTCCACGAATGGCCAGAGGGATAGTAGCCCTTTCCTGTACATAAAGGAAGCAGTCGCTTTGCTTGGGCTGAAATTGCTAGCTTTTGTTGGTGAATACTTCAATTGCTGAGTTTCTCTCTTTTGTTTTAAATCTAACCCTCTTTTAAAATCTACTCCTTACCCTTCCCTTATTCAAATTCTAATTTTGCCAAAAGATGCAACATTTCAATAGTATAAAAGGTTTGCTGAGACATGAACTCCACACATGCACAGAGACTAGATCAGCAAAAAAAAAAAGGATAGGAAAAGAAATGAGAGAGAGAGAGAGGAAGGAGGTTTATGTAAAACTTGGAACCATTGAGAGAAATCACCCTTAATGTGTCCCAAGTTTGAAATCTTAACATGCCAAATTCTTTTCACAGGTAAATATCAAAGAATTCCACCCCTCAATGGGATTTAAATCACAGACTTTGTGTGCATTTTAGGAACAGCATTTCCTGACAGGCTTCTCACATGAAATAATTTTCCCTTTTAACAGGATATGTGAACCCCGATAACAAAGTGTTTGTCCCTTTTTTTTCTCCCACAACAACTTTCTTTCTGTTCTGTGAAATCCCTGCTGTATTAGTGACTTCCATCTCTTCGTGGCTTCGACACTTTTAAAGTTACAAATAATCTGTTTCCATTTATTTAATCCGTTTTCCATGATGTCTATGAAATTAATCGAAGCATAACCAAACATTGTTTGTGGAGTGGTATTTGTTTACCTTTTGCCTGAGCATTCCTTATTAATTCTGTCATTTTGGCTAATTCAAGGTACTTGCACAACTTTAAATTGCCATTAAGTCATTTTCCAGTATTTTGCTATTAACATTCTAGCCGATGTTGTCACATCAAGAAACACTCTTTTATTTTCATTGTTACTTCAGATTTCTTAAAATTCTGTGTCTTAGCATTTATTTATTTTGGTTCCTCATAGGTCATTGTGTGTGTGTGTGTGTGTGTGTTTTATTATTATTTTAACTGTGTCTTTTAAGTCCACCCTGCCCTTACAGGATATCACTTCTACAAGTGTGTTAGTACAGATCCAATGAAAAGCTTCGCCACCACAACAGAAGAAACCAAAGTTCCAAAGTGGCCACAGCTATCTCTTTCAAAGGATATAGACTGCCGGGGGAGTGGGGCTGACAAGGGGGGGTGGAGTTGAATTGCAAGGACATTTTCTGACTTTTGAACCTCAAGATACATATATAAAATATCCCAATTGTCTCAAGATATGCAACTGATATTTAATTAGTTTGTTTTGTATTATGTGTTATTACGTAGGAATGTTGAAATGTGTCTGACAGTGTGTCATTTCCACAAATGGGGGGGCTATTTTGTGGCTATTTTTGTGTGTAAGTGTTTTATGTCTAATGTCTTATTCCTTACACCCCAGTGGAGGATCCTCATACATTCTATACCTTTAACAGATCAAGCTATTATGTAGTCCAATGTTTAGACTTAGATAAATTTATTACCATATTTCGTTGTTTCACCTGGCACTACTGCCAACTTCCCTACCCATTTTAAAAAATGTGCTAAAACTCACTTTACCAAGGAGAAGCTTCTAAGATACATGAAGGTGGATATGCTTTGGTTTAGCAGGAATGATCCCTTATACAGTTAAATTGACTTATTTCGACAAGTGCCCTTTTAAGAATGGTATTCTTTTAACAGATTGGTTTGAAGAGTTGAGAACCATGGGGCAAGATAAATTCAAATTGGACTCAGTTTGAATTGGGCAAGTGTATCGAGGCTGCAATTAGCTTTTGGTCCTTAAAGTGCAAGTGAGCAACTTCCCATGACTGCAAGAGCAATAATAAAACCCCATAGAAAGGCCAAGGTAAAGACATTTCCCTCAGGACGTGTCCAAACCTGTGCCAGCTGTGATGGGTGCCAGGCAACATGGCTAATATGAAAGCCCTAAGTGGATTCACCAGGGATTGCCACTACTGTGACACGTGAGACCACAGAAGAGCTACCTTGACACCTGAGAACACAAAATGGCGGGGGGCAAAGCAAACTGCATTTTTTTCCAGTCAATAGTGGACCTTCCTGCTAAATGTAAAGCATAGACCACTACTGAACAAAATACAACAGGTGTTCCTTTATGCGATATCCTATATCCAGCTATCTGCACTACTATACTTGCAAATGGCCTTAAGAGGCATGATTTGCAAGTCCCCTTCAGGTTTGCACAAACCCACACATCTAGTACGGTAGATACAAAGTTATTATTTAGTGCATATCTATATAACATAAACATACATTGTATTGGTCCGTGTTGCTCCCTCCTTTGTTGCCCTGCTCAACCAACCTCCTTTTCCATTAGGGCCTATTCCCACTCACACGGCACCCCTACCTTCACCGAGATTTAGGGTGCGGAGAAAAGATTTGCAAGTTCTTACAGAACTTTAATGCAAATCTATCTCCGAATGGGGGACTGTTACGGAAGGGGGGGGCATGTCTTCTTCACCTTCTTCTTCGCTACAATATATCAATTTATTTCCAATTGTCAATGTCAAAAGGGACTAAAATCTATAAAATTCATGGAAAATCAGCGTGCCAGTTTGCTCGGTTGCTCTGGGACTCCATCGCACCTCCCCTGTCCAGCATGGTCCCTCAAGCAAGGTGTCAAGACCCTAATCCTTTCAAATTGCTCTGATCAGCCTTTCCTCCAGACAATGTCAGGTGGCAGACTATGCATATTTGGGACCATTGTTTTCTCATCCCCAGGAAGTGTTTATCTGTGCATATCTCCAGCTCTGCATATTCCCCCCTCCCTCCTCCATATGTTAATCTGTGTAACCCAACCTCCCTTTAATATATTCATGATGTAATCTGTGTAACCAAACCTCTCTTTAATGTATTCATGACGTGTTTTGCACTGTATTCTGGGACATGGAGGGAGTTTCAAAAACTCATGTCACCCCTTTCTCGCTGTTCAATCTCGCCTTGAACCTGTTGCGCAATAAACTTGGATCTTCTGCAGTTTGCTCCTGTCTCCGGCTGAGCTCATTTTCCTCCGCAGGGACCCACGGACTTAGTCCGATGAGCTGGGTGGCAGAGCAGCCTCGCACCCAGATTTTTGCCGTAACAACCCCCAGAAATGCGGGAATCACAGCTAAACAACCCCTGGCTGGTGGCCATCAACCTCTGCTTAAAAAACTCCAAGGAAGGGATAATCCACCACCTTCCTGATTCTATTATTCGGAGGGAGCCCCCTTCTACTGTCAAACAGCTCTTACCCTCAAAAAGTTATTCCTAATGTTTAGTTGGAATCTCTGTTTTTGTCATTTGAATCCTCTGGAGCAGCAGAAAGCAAGCTTACTCCATCTTCAATTTCACAACTCCTTCAGGTATCTGAAGATGGTTATCATGTCTCCTCTCGGTTGATCTGATCCCACAGTTCCTCCTCACCTTCTCAAAATTTAGCATGACATTTTTCCTAACACAAGTTTCTCCCAACAAGCCAAAAAAACATAGGGCACCCTGTAGTCAAGAGGTTTTTTTTCTGGCAGGAAGGCATGGCTGGGGCCAGGCCAAGGCATTTATGCACCTGAGGTATGTCCCCACCAGAGAAGAAGGGGTGAGTGAAGATCTGCATCAGGAACAAGGGTGGGAGGAGATCAACAGGCACCTCCTATTTACCAGGAAGCTCTGTGGAAGCAGCATTGGGAAGGGGCTGCGGAGGAGACGGCAGAGACAGCTCCCAAGGAGCACGCTGCGGCAGGTGATGCATTGCATGGAGGCCACATCTGCTGCCCCTGTGGATCTTGCCCCCAGAGGCAGCTGCCTCACTTTACCTCATGAGTGGGCTGGCATTGGCTCTCCTCTGGAACCCCACAGCCAGGAAGGAAACACGGGAAGACCCTTCAGCTGTATCAGGCCAATGGGACGCATGGTCCAGTGTTTTTGTGGTGGCCAACCAGCACCCTGTTCCCACTCTAGCTTGCTGCCCTGAGGTGTGACTGCAGCAGGGAGGTAAGCTGTGGAACTCCCTCCCACCAGAGGATGTGATGTTTACCAACCTATATGGCTTTAAAAGAGGATTAGACAAATTTGTGGCACAGGAGAGGGTGACCAACGGCTACCAGCCATGCTGGCTATGCTCTGCCTCCATGGCTCTAAGTAGCAATGCTTCTGTATCCCAGTTTCTGGAAACTAGGTAGATGCAGGGGGTGGTCTATGATTGGTCCTTTTTGATGGCTTTCCAAAAGAGGCATCTGATGGGTCACTGGGAGTACAGGATGCTGGCTGTCAGGAGCTGGCCAGCTTGAGAAAACAGCACTTAAGAGGTAATTACAGAAGATTTATTGCAGACAAGCAATTAGCCTCTGAGCGCTCTCTCTGAGTGACCATCTATCACAATCAAGTTGACTATTCTGAAGAACACATCCGGCTACTGCCGAATATCCTGAACCTCCTCGCCTTACATTTCTGGGTTCGTCGTCTGTCTTGGACTTTCTCCATTCACCTAGTTCTGGGACTGATGGGGTCAGCTACTTCCTCTTCCAGTGACGAAATTCCCCCCCTCCCTTGTGCCGTGAGGGACTATAACTCCTCAGAGAGCTGGCTCCCATCCAGCCTGCTTTCCCTATGTTGATAAGCCACATTTCTGCCAGCTTCAGAGTGGGGAGGAGGTGTCAGCCCCCCATTTCCAACTGTCTGAGAACTCTGCAATACTCTCTGATCTGCTGCTGCCTGCCTGCTTTCTAGCTGAGGCTGCCCTTCTTGGTTTTGGGCTGTCGTGTCCATGACACTGGCCTAGATGGGTCATTGGCTTGACTCAACTGAGGGCTCTTCTGAGGTTCTTTTGTCTGTCCCATTGGCAGTGCATGTCGGTCCAGTTGTCCTCTCCATGGGGAATTGTGGGGGGTGAGGCTATTTTGTCCTTCCAGGCCTGGTGTGTGTGTGTGTGTGTGTGTGTCTTTTAACATAGTTATGAAACCCATTAGCTGGAGTCAGCAGACACAGGTGTTTGACCACATCCACACTATAAAGCACATTTAAAGCTAATGGCTTCTCCCCTCCAAATCCTTGGGAACTGCAGTCTGTTAAGGGTACTGGGAACTATAGCTCCATTGGGGTGGGGAACTGAGTTCCCACTTTTGACACAGGCCATTTTTATAGATGCTTTTGGAAATGTTTGCATTTCACACTGGGTAGCCCTGATCAAAGAGATTCTGAAAATGATTCTGAATCCCACAGTTGTAAATCAACTGGAAAGAGCTAAATAAAGGATCTTGCCTCAGGGGGAACAAGGCCTGTCATAAAAAAACAATATATTAAATGGTTGCAGTGTCTCCAGGGTTTCTGGCTGGCTTGCCGGGGTTTTGCTCCTGCTCTCCAGAATGGTGAGATGTAACATTGCATTTCTGTTTGAATTGTGGCAATTGCTTCTCAATTTGCACCTATACATATTAATGAGCATATGCAGATTTCATGCAAATCTGTGTCTTGGTTTTTTGGGGACACCTTCCCTCTCTTCTGAGCAATGTGCCAGTGGCTCTTGCCTCCTTCAGTCCCAGCCTCTCTCTTGTGTTCAGAGTGATCCTTCTGCACTTTATTTCCTACCTCCCAGTGACCCACAATGCCCCCTTGCCTTCCGGACATCTTCTGAAATCTTCTGACAACTGCCCACACCTTCCCACCATCACCCCTGTCACACCCACTCCATCTTTCCCATAAATATATGAGGCTGGATATCCCACTAAAGGTAGTTCTTACGGTTCTCTCTGCCCTGGCAATCATATAACCCTAGGCTTGTAGAGTTGGAAGGGACCTCAAGGGTCATCTAGTCCAACCTCTTGCAATGCAGGAATCATAGAATTGTAGAGCTGGGCTAGAATCCCAACCCTCAGCAATGCAGGAGTCCTTTGCCCAACGTGGGACTCAGACCCACAGCCCTGATGTAATGAACACATCTGCCCCAAGTATAGAAACACAGCATGAGTTTGGAAGCAGTCAGACAGCTTCAAGCAGTCCCCCTCTCCCTCCTCCTGCACCAGAATGGAATGTAGATATGGTGTCAACAGAGAGGGAGAGGAAGAGAAGTCAGCTCGCTCAAGAAGCACAGACAGCCTTGGGAAGCAGGCGGGGTACCTGTTCCTCACCGGAAGAGAAGGCAATAAATCCCCTGAGCCCAAAGAGTAGATGTATGGGAAAGGTCTTAGACAGAAAACAAACCTGGATGCGTAAGGATCATAGGTTCAGGATATTCTGCAGAACCCGGAAACATTCCCCAGAAGGGTCAACTGACTCATAAGGCCCAGATGATCCGAGGCTGTTTGTATTGCAATAAATCTTCAAGCTAATTACGACTTGTGTGTTACCAAGACCTGGGCTCCTGACAGCTGAGATGAACAGTCTCATGGTCTCCAAAGGGCAGCCCTGACAGAGGGGCAAACAACCTCTGCTTAAAAAACCTCCAAGGAAGAAGAGCTCACCACCTTCCAAAAGAGACTGTCAGAAAGTTCTTCCTTAGAATCGCCTTTCTTGTCATTTGAATCCCTTGCTATTTGGGACTACCCTCCATGCATCCATTTTGTGAATGGTACATGGCACATGCTCTGACATGCTCCACTCTTAATTATTCCTTCATCTGTTCCACGGCTCAGCTCTAGAGTTGAAAGTTTCAGGTGAAAACTGGGCTTTAATGATTTGTTCAGAATTTTAAAACAGAATATTATTTTGCTGCACTCAGATGTTCTCAGCTGGACTGTTGTGTTGTCTGCATTGTAAGAAGAAAGTAGATAGATTGCAATGGGTTCAAGGGAGGACAGGAAAGATGGTCAGGGATATGGACAAGGATGAAGGATGAATCAGTTATGTGTAGTTTGGATACTGCTCACTTCAGATGCCTGAAGGGCCGTCAAATGAACTTTAGTTACAAGAGGGTATAGATTTTGGCTGAACATTTGGAGAAACATCTTGCTTAAGAATGGAAGCAGTTGCCTAGAGGATTGATGGTCTTTCTCTCCACCCCCCCCCCAGTCCAATAAAGCCTTCCTCATGCAAGCACATAAACTATAGAACTCCCTGCCACCGGAGGCAGGGATGGCCACCAACGTGGGTAGCTTTAAAAGAGGATTCGGCAAACTTAGGGAGGATCAGTCTCTTAATGGCTATGAGCCACAATGGCTCTGGTCTCCCACCTTGGTCTGAGGCAGCAATGCTTCTGAATCCCAGTTGCTGGGAGCCACAGGGTGGCTGAGGGCTCTTGTGCCTGGCTCCTGCTCCTGCTTTCCCACAACCCATGGTGAAAACAGGATATTGGACTAGATGAACCATTACTCCATTCCAGCAGTTTCTGTTGAGTGATTTATTGCATCTGCAGCCTGCTCTTTTCCCCAAGGGGCTCAAAGAAGGCAATGACTGGCCTCAGGTCACCTAGGGAGTTTCATGGCTAAGTGGGGATTTAAATCCTGACCTCTCCCAGATCCTGCTCTAACCCTCACACCTCATGCTGGTTCCCTTTTGGACAACTCCCCTATGTCCCAGCCAGCATGGTTCTATGCTGTCAGGGCTGATGGGAGTTGTAGTCTGAAGCACCTGAAGGTCATCAGGTGGAGGGAAGTTGTGCTACATCACACTAGCAGGGGGACGCCAGGTGACCAAAGTCCTTCAGTTAACTACTTTTCCATGCCACCCAAAGCTGCTGCCACATCAGATTTTGCTGCCATTGATTTGGCATTGCAAAGTGTTAGTGGGGAGTGGGGATGCCCAGGAGCGAACCCTTCCAAACTGCTGATTTGCATTTTGACAGGTCTGTAAAAGAATAAATTGTGCTTGAGCGATTCATACTCCTACTGCATTTAATCAAAACCCTCTTCCCACAATCTAGAACGTACTGATTAGTACGTACTGGGCTTTCAGTCCTCCAGCCATTTAAAAAGTGGGTGATAAATAGCCTGGGAGGAGGATGAGAAGAAAGGAAAGTGGATGGACAGATCTGAACGAATCTGGCAGGGGAATGCATGTGCAGGTTTGCATTTGGCAGAGTTTCCCGCATCTAGGCCTAGGGGACACTTTGAGAGGAACGCCAAATCCTCATTCCATGTCAGTCTTCCTTTTTGAATTTGTACATAGAGCTCCCGGGTTTGTTCTTCGCTGAAAGGCAACACTGTCTGCTCTCTAATTCAGCAAGAGGGATGACTCAAGGTTAGATGTTCCTGGGGCTGCCATAAATGGAAGGAGGCAGAACATTTCCAGCTTGGTTTGGGGATTCTGTTCTTTGCTGCTTGTTCTACAAACACAGGCAAGTCTGCAGTGAAGGAAGGAAAGCCAAAAGAAAGGGAAGGCTGGTGATGGTGGGGTGCAAAAGCTCTTCCTCAAGGAACTGAAAGAGCCAAAATGCCCACTTTATTCCCCATACTGTGAGCTTTGTGGGACTGGAAACCACCAAAGAGGGAAGGAGCAGCAAAGAGACAAAGGCATCCTGAAGCAAATTACGGTAGTGCCAGATCCCTAAACTAAGGGGCCACTTAGAATAATTGACTTGCAGATCTGGAAGGGACCCAATGGACATCTAGTCCAAACCCACGTAATGCAGGAACCATAGCTAATCACTTAATTCAGATCTCCATAAGAGAGAGGGTTATTATCACATTTGTATACGAGTGATGCAATTGAGTTTTCTGGGCAGCTTTCAGACCATTAAAAACCTAAATAGCATTAAAATGATTAGAGAAAAGCTTTTGGGCATGGGTGAGAAAGACCCTCCAGCTGTTGTCCAGCTCCCACCCCCTGTGCCAGGGTGAGCAGTTGCCAGAGATGATGGGATCTGGAGTCTAGCACCACCCAAGAGGCCACCAGCTCTCGGATACAAGATGCTAATGGACAGGACCTTAATTTGCAAGGGGGTCATCTGAGATATCGTAAATGAGCTATTGGCAAGAGGTGTTATTATTATTATTGGATTTTCCATAGAAAGGGTAACTCTAGATTTAAAAGGCAAATACGGGTTATAAAAATATTTTTTGATGCCACTGGTGTCACATGAATGCTCCCCCCCCCCAAAAAAAAATCTGTATCCATGAGCTCTAATTCCACAAGACGGCCTTGTCTAGGTTCATTTATCATCAAGATCAAATGGCAACAAGGGCCTCTGAGAGCATCTCTTCATCTGCCAATGCGTTTGCTGCCCTCAGCTTCTTAAGGAGCAAGGGAGGAATATACATTTAATAACTAAATAATAAACTACATATGTCATTTAATTCCATTTATAAGGTTTGCAGGACAATACCCAGCTGAACTGAATTTTTTAAAAAATAATATATGCATTCAAATAAAACCTGCATTCAAATAAAACAAAAGAATAAACTGATAAATATAATAACATTGCAATCCAGCGGCGGCAGCAGCAGCAGCAGCAGCAGAGAGAAGTTCTTTTGCTCAGGCTTCATCAAATGCTTGAAGGAAAAGACTTGAGGTCACACAATCAATTAGCATGCGAAAGAGTTGTTGGTTCCTGGAATTAGTAAGACAAATCACTCCACATGCTGAGAACAGCTAAGTCTTCCAGGACAATTTCCATGCTGAGGCTGGACAAGGTTTTCCCCATGTTTTGTAGGGTTGTCATATTCCCTCTTTTCATGGATAGATTCATCATAGAATCATAGAGTTGGAAGAGACCACAAGGGCCATCGAGTCCAACCCCCTGCCAAGCAGGAAACACCATCAGAGCACTCCTGACATATGGTTGTCAAGCCTCTGCTTCAAGACCTCCAAAGATGGAGACTCCACCACACTCCTTGGCAGCAAATTCCACTGTCGAACAGCTCTTACTGTCAGGAAGTTCTTCCTAATGTTTAGGTGGAATCTTCTTTCTTGTAGTTTGGATCCATTGCTCCGTGTCCGCTTCTCTGGAGCAGCAGAGAACCATAGTGAACCATAGTGAAAAGTAAAAAAGGTAAAGGTAAAAGACCCCTGACACTCTGGGGTTGGGACGCTCATCTCGCTTTACTTGCCGAGGGAGCTGGCGTTTGTCCACAGACAGTTTTTCCAGGTCATGTGGCCAGCATGACTAAGTCTCTTCTGGCGAAACCAGAGCAGTGCATGGAAACGCCATTTACCTTCCTGTTGGAGCAGTACCTACCGGTATTTATCTACTTGCACTTTGATGTGCTAGGACCAAACAACGGGCGCTCACCCCATCGCGGGGATTTGAACCGTTGATCTTCTGATCAGCAAGCCCAAGGCTCAGTGGTTTATACCACAGCACCACCTGCCTTAAAAGAAGAAGTTGGCAAATGTGTCCTATTTTTTGCTCTTCAAAATATGGCAACCCTATCAGAACATAAGAAGAACTTGTTGAACTAAGCCTGTGGCCCATCTTGTCCAACCTCCAGTTCTCCCAAGGGAAACTCACAAGCATGACCTGAGCACAAGAGCAGCACTCGCCCTCCTGTGGTTTCCAGCAACTGGGATTCAGAAGCATTTACTGCCTCCAGTCATATAGGCAGAGCAGAACCAGAATGATGAGTAGCCATTGATTGCCTGTTCCTTCATAAATTTGTTCAGTCCTCTTTGAAAGCCACCCAAGTTGGAGGCCATTACTGCCTCCTGAGGGAGCAGGTTCCATAGTTTGACCATGATCTGTGTGAAGAATGACTTTCTTTTATATTATGTTTATTTCTAGAATGCTCTTTATACTAAAGCATCCCAAGGCAGGATGCAAAGCAACCCTCTTCCCTTAAAAAAAAAGGAATACAAATATTAAAAACAATGTGATGTAGTTTATTAATATTTGGGCCATTCACAATATTTAAAATAATTAAAAGCCATACATGAACCAACACATTTCCAACATGGTGCAGCCGTGCTCCATGACCATTCATGGGCTCCATCATTTCCACAAATCCCTAAAGAGCTGAAGGCCTCTGTTGCTCTGCTCATGCAACTCTGCTTCATTAAGGTGGTGGTTTTAAATGCTAACTAACACCTAACAGGTTGGGAAGATGGGCATGTGGTGCATTCTGACTAGAGGCAGTCTACCTGCCTGATCTGGCAATGACTCACTGCAGAGAAGACTGTGGCTTTCTGGAAAGATCTGCCTTTTCTGAAAGAGGACACCTGCTGAGCTGCTGCCAGTCAGAGTAGACTAGACTGAGTTAGATGGCCCAAGGATTTAATGCAGCTTAAAGCAACTTCCTCTTCCATCAACTTAGACAAGGCTATAAATGGCTATGATCAGAAGCAGTAATGCTTATAAGTATCAGTTGCGGGGAAACCAGGAGGGAAGAGTGCTCTTGGGCTTGGATCCTGCTTGTGGATTTCCCATGGGGGCATCTGGGATGAACAGTGTGAAAACAGGATGCTGGACCAGATGGGCCATTGGTCTGATCCAGCAAGTTTCCTTGTTATAGAAGACCTTTTAGCTGGGAATTGAATCTTGGACCCTACGCAGGCACATCTCTCTCCTTTGCCAGGCCCTCTTAGAATTGGGGTGGGGGTGGGGGGGACTCAGCAGCACAGAAAAAGCATCTCTCTGGCCATGGGCACCCAATGCTCTTTGGCCAAAGCCTCAAGGTTCTATGCTTGCCTTACCATGAGGCTTGGTGGTGGTGGTTTTAAAAATGGAATGTCTCCTTGTTAAGAGGCTTATTTCATCCATTAGATCTAATTTAGCCTGTCTGGATTTGCAATTTGTTCAGCCGCCTTCCCATAGACCTGATTAGGCAAGAGAGCAGCTCTGGCAGAAAGCCAAGGCAGCTGGTGGCAAGAAGCCATCTTCACCTTCAAAGGTCCTGGAGACCTACCCAGAGTAAAATGGGGACAAGAGAGAGTTGTCTGGGACTGCTTGCTAGTTAAGGGATTATCTGCTTGCATTGCCTAGTGGTAAGAGTGTTGGACTAGGGCCAGAGAGACATGGGTTTAAGCTAGGTAACAAACCTTTTCTGTTTGCAATCACCTGCTGCCTCCTCCCCTATTGAGGGGGCTTCTGTGATCTCACAGAGATGCCACAAGCATTCTAATTACTTTGAGAGATTGGCGGGGGCGGGAATGGAGCATAGGATGTCAAAAGTTGGTGCTGCTGCTGTAAGAAAAGTGAATCAAGTATTTTGACTATGGGAGACCTTCTCTGGGACAGAGGCAGGAAGAGCTGCATGGGTGAGTGGAAGGTAGGAGGAAGGCAATGGAAACTATTTCACAGGGTCTGAGGATGGGAGAGAACTTCTGTGCTGCAGAAGGGTGGGGTGGGAGCAATGCAAGAGCCAGCAGGGAAGGGGCACATCGGAGTGGTAGGGCATCTGCTCTGCATGTAGAATGTGCCAGGTTCAATGCCTGCCATCTCCACATAGCTCTGAAAGAGACTCTACATGAAACCCTGGAAAGCCGCTGCTACTCAGTGTAGAGACAATACTGAGCTAGATGGGCAAATGAGGTAGCCTCTTAAGTTCCAATTTCTATCATGTGGGGGAGAGAGACAGTGCTCCTGAAGGTAGGAGTCTATCAATTGATGAAGATGATCATCCAAATAAAGGTAAAAAGGTAAAGGTACCCCTGCCCGTACGGGCCAGTCTTGACAGACTCTGGGGTTGTGCGCCCATCTCACTTAAAAGGCCAGGGGCCAGCGCTGTCCGGAGACACTTCCGGGTCACGTGGCCAGCGTGACATCGCTGCTCTGGCGAGCCAGAGCTGCACACAGAAACGCCGTTTACCTTCCCGCTAGTAAGCGGTCCCTATTTATCTACTTGCACCCGGGGGTGCTTTCGAACTGCTAGGTTGGCAGGCGCTGGGACCAAGCAACGGGAGCGCACCCCGCTGCGGGGATTCGAACCGCCGACCTTTCGATCGGCAAGCCCTAGGCGCTGAGGCTTTTACCCACAGCGCCACCCGCGTCCCTGCTCATCCAAATGCCATAGACCAAATGGAGCAAACAGCACACAGACCTAGTGGTGGGAGGAAAAAATCCTTAAATAAGAGACACGGGGGAATGATTAATGGACTTCAATGTCTGTACACTAATGCGCAAAGCATGGGAAATAAACAAGATGAGCTTGAGCTCTCGGTACAGCAAACTAGATATGACATAATAGGCATCACTGAAACCTGGTGGGATAAGTCCCACGATTGGAATGTAATAATGGAGGGATACAATCTATTTCAAAGAAACAGACCAGACAAGAAAGGAGGAGGAGTGGCGTTATATGTCAGGGATGTGTATACCTGTGAAGAGATCCAAGATTTAGAACCTCAAAGCCAAAGTGAGAGCATTTGGATCAAAATTAAGGGAGAGAAGAATAACAGTGACCTCATTGTGGGAGTTTACTATAGATCCCCAAGCCAAACGGAGGACATAGATGATGCCTTCCTGGAACAGATGGCCAAGCATGCAAAAGGAAGGGAGATAGTAGTAATGGGGGACTTCAATTACCCGGATATTTGTTGGATGTCAAACTCAGCCAAGAGCATAAGGTCGAACAGATTCCTCACTGGCCTTGCAGACAACTTCATTGTCCAGAAAATGGGAGAAGCAACAAGAGGAACAGCCATTTTAGATCTGGTCCTAACCAATGTGGATGACCTGGTTAGTGGGGTAGAAGTGGAAGGATCATTAGGCGCGAGTGATCATGCTCTTCTGAAGTTTACTATACAGTGGTGCCCCGCAAGACGAACGCCTCGCAAGACGAAAAACCCGCTAGACGAAAGGGTTTTCCGTTTTGGAGGCGCTTCGCAAAACGAATTCCCCTATGGGGTTGCTTCGCAAGACGAAAAAAATCTTGCATCCCCCCGCGGGTTTTTTTCGCTTTTTTCGCCCTTTTCTTAAGCCGCTAAGCCGCTTATCAGCTGTTCCGCTGATAAGCCGCTTAATAGCTGATTGCTGGAAGCCGCTTGACAGCTGTAGCGCTAATCCGCTAAGCTGTCAATGGGCTTGCTTCGCAAGACGAAAAAACCGCTATACGAAGAGCCTTACGGAACGGATTAATTTCATCTTGTGAGGCACCACTGTACAGTGGAAAGGAGCAGCCAAGCATACTAGGACTCAGTTTCTTGACTTTAAGAAAGCCAACTTCATAAAACTTAGGGAAGTGCTGGGTGAGATCCCATGGACAGTAATACTAAAAGGAACGGGAGTTCATGATGGCTGGGAGTTTGTTAAGAGGGAGATAGTAAAAGCACAACTTCAGGCAATACCAATGAGACGGAAACATGGAAGGTGCCTAAAGAAGCCAGGGTGGCTATCTAAAGAACTTTTAACTGAGTTAAGATTAAAAAAGGATGTGTACAAAAAATGGAAAAGGGGGGAAACCACCAAAGAGGAATTCAAACAAATAGCCAGCATGTGTAGACACAAAGTCAGAAAAGCTAAAGCACAGAATGAACTCAGGCTTGCTAGAGAGGTTAAAAGCAACAAAAAAGGCTTTTATGGGCATGTTCGTAGCAAAAGGAAGAACAAAGAAACAGTGGGGTCACTCAGAGGAGAAGATGGTGAAATGCAAACAGGGGACACAGAAAGGGCTGAACTCCTCAATGCCTTCTTTGCCTCAGTCTTCTCCGATAAAGAAAACAATGCCCGACCTGAAGAATTTGGAGCAAATGATTCAGCAGAGGAAACACAGCCCAGAATAACTAAGGAGATAGTACAAGAATACTTGGCTAGTCTAGATGTATTCAAGTCTCCAGGGCCAGATGAACTGCATCCAAGAGTATTAAAAGAACTGGCAGATGTGATCTCAGAACCACTGGCAGTCATCTTTGAGAATTTCTGGAGAACAGGCGAAGTCCCGGCAGACTGGAGGAGGGCAAATGTTGTCCCTATTTTCAAAAAGGGGAAAGGAGAGGACCCAAATAATTACCGCCCAGTCAGTCTGACATCAATACCAGGGAAGATTCTGGAGCAGATCATTAAGCAAACAGTCTGTGAGCACCTAGAAAGGAATGCTGTGATCACCAATAGTCAGCATGGATTTCTGAAAAATAAGTCATGTCAGACTAACCTGATCTCGTTTTTTGACAGAATTACAAGCCTGGTAGATGAAGGGAACCTTGATTTCAGCAAGGCATTTGACAAGGTGCCCCATGATATTCTTGTAAAGAAGCTGGTAAAATGCGGTCTTGACTATGCTACCATTCAGTGGATTTGTAACTGGCTGACTGACTGAACCCAAAGGGTGCTCATCAATGGTTCCTCTTCATCCTGGAAAAGAGTGACTAGTGGGGTCCCACAGGGTTCTGTCTTATTCAACATCTTTATCAACGACTTGGATGATGGACTCAAGGGCATCCTGATCAAATTTGCAGATGACACTAAACTGGGAGGGGTGGCTAACACCCCAGAGGACAGGATCACACTTCAAAACGACCTTGACAGAACAGATTAGAGAACTGGGCCAAAACAAACGATGAATTTTAACAGGGAGAAATGTAAAGTATTGCACTTGGGCAAAAAAAAATGAGAGGCGCAAATACAAGATGGGTGACACCTGGCTTGAGAGCAGTACATGTGAAAAGGATCTAGGAGTCTTGGTTGACCACATGAGTCTTGGTTGACATGAGCCAACAGTGTGACGCAGCAGCTAAAAAAGCCAATGCAATTCTGGGCTGCATCAATAGGAGTATAGCATCTAGGTCAAGGGAAGTAATAGTGCCACTGTATTCGGCTCTGGTCAGACCTCACCTGGAGTACTGTGTCCGGTTCTGGGCACCACAGTTCAAGAAGAACACTGACAAACTGGAACGTGTCCAGAGGAGGGCAACCAAAATGGTCAAAGGCCTGGAAACGATGCCTTATGAGGAACGGCTAAGGGAGCTGGGCATGTTTAGCCTGGAGAAGAGGAGGTTAAGGGGTGATATGATAGCCATGTTCAAATATATAAAAGGATAAAAGGATGTCACATAGAGGAGGGAGAAAGGTTGTTTTCTGCTGGATCCAAACTACAAGAAAGAAGATTCCACCTAAACATTAGGAAGAACTTCCTGACAGTAAGAGCTGTTCGACAGTGGAATTTTCTGCCAAGGAGTGCGGAGTGTGGTGGAGTCTCCTTCTTTGGAGGTCTTTAAGCAGAGGCTTGACAACCATATGTCAGGAGTGCTCTGATGGTGTTTCCTGCTTGGCAGGGGGTTGGACTCGATGGCCCTTGTGGTCTCTTCCAACTCTATGATTCTATGATTCTATGATTCCTTCAGAAACATGGAGTGGAATCTGACTTTGTTTTGAAGGGAAGAGCTGCATCTCAGTGGTATAGAATCTGCTTTGCATGCTGAAGGTCCCCTCTCTGAAACCCTGGAGAGCCGCGACCAGGCAGTGCAAATAACCCTGAGCTAGATGGCCCATTGGTCTGACTCTGCATAAGGCAACTTCCCATGTTCCTCCTCTGGAAGTTCCAAAGGCCAAGCCAGGGGGGCTGGTGTGCCTGATGGGAAGAAAGAGGCATGGAAGGACAAGGAAGGGCAAGTTCTGTATTACGGTAGTCTGTTTAAAAGCAACTTCCCAGATCTAAGCCAGCATTTACCAACTAGGAGTTTTGGACTACAAATCCCATCATCCACAGATAGCATGATTCTGTTACCTGCAGCTGATGGAGTTTGTATTTCAAACTATCTAGAGGGCAACTAGGGTGGTGTGAGAAATACAGAATCATATAATGTTTGGACAGTTAAAGAAACATTACATAATTTAACATAATTTTATTTTTTTCAGCACTGTTTCAAGGTGTCACCATGCTCTGAGGCTTTGAGAGAGCAACCAGCCTGACAGAGAGGCAAGGCTCCTCTCTTTGGTCCCATGCTTGCAGCCTAACAATTACACCTCATCCAGCTATTAAATCCTGGTGGTGGTGGAGTAGGAGGAGGAGGAGGAAAATCAGAAGCACGTGGCATTGCATGGGGCTGCAAGAGGGAACTTTTCTGTTTTTGTCTTTTTGTTTTTTGCACAGCAGCTTTGGAACAGGAGCAGTCTATCTGAAATGCCAAGATCTTGCACTTTCAAGAGCTTTTTTTTTGCAACAGGGCTCAGCCGCTCTTGATTCTCCCTGGCAGCTGCAGATCGGAGGTGGTGATAAAACTCTCAGAGACATAGAGAAATGCTGAGATGCAGCACTTGCAACAGCAAGAAGCTAGTGCTTCATAATCTCTGGGGCCAAGACCTCCATGACTGACTTTCAGAAGAGTCACTCTTGGGACATGCAAAATCTTCATCTTAAAGGTAAAGGGACCCCTGACCATTAGGTCCAATCGCGGACGACTCTGGGGTTGCGGCGCTAATCTTGCTTTATTGGCCCTTTCTTCCTTTCTTTAACAGCAGCTTAACCCCAATTGAACACGAGAAGCAATGCAGCTTCCAGGGCACTCCGCACACCCCTCCCCTTCCCAGGCAGCACTAGGAGCCCTTGGAAACAAGGTTCATTAACCCACAAGGCAAAAACCATCCGGATTCAATTCTGAGTGCGTTTTCTATTTCTCCTCTCATCTTCCTGCTTATTAACTGCAGAGCAAGATTCTCTGTGGGCCTCTGTCTTGAGCGCTTGCTTTAATAGACTCCGTGGCATTTGCTCTTGCATAGGCTGCCCCATAATGGGGAGTAGGCCAGCCAGATGTATTGGAGAGCAAAACTCATCCCTTGCCTCACTGACTGCATGTCAGGGGCACTGCCAATTCCCTCTTGGCCACGCAGAGACCTCTTTGTGTTAATTGCTTCAGATGCTCCAAAGCTCCATGTCAGATCTCTCTTGGAGGCAGAGCGCTGGGTTTCAGTGGGTCAAATGACACTCCAGAGTCCAGCTCCTGTAGATGAGCAAGCAGTGAAAGAAAGGTCTTTCAGACAGACCAGCTGAACCTAAACCTCACCTCTGCCGTCGAGGGTGTTTTCAAAAGATGAGAGCCATGCTCTTACTTTTAAAGAATACTGTATGCATTCGTAGGAAAATTCTCATCACTTAGGAGGGTGTTGTGTGATGAGACAAGGAAAAGTATAACTTGGAGATCTGTCTGCTTCAGTTACCGTACATTAGCCAATACTGTACTCACAAAAGATACATGAAAATGATTTAAAAATATGTGCGAGGGTTGGCCTAATACTTTTCCTGTTTATTCGTCACACTAAGACTGTGAGAGAATGGTGGGGTTGTTGGGGGAGTTGGATTGCATGGCTGTAGATAGAAATATGCTAGGAGAAGCAGCCATTGTAAGTTTGAATGAATGCTCCTTATTTATTTGGAGAGTGTGGGGGCGGGGTAGCATGGGAGTAGGGCTGCCAGGGTGATGGCCCATGGCACATTTAGGGGGGCGCTGGCAGGGCAGCATGAGGAGGATGCAACAGCCACACACCCTTTGACCCCAGCCTCGCAAAGCAGATTGGGCCTGGCTGTGCGTTGTTGGCAAGAGTGTCTTGCTCCTCCCTCCAGCCAGCCCATGCCCACCCCAGGCACCATGGAGACCCACTCCCCCATTGGCCAGGCCACAGCAACTGCCAAGCCCACCTGGGGACCCCCCTCTCAGGACTATCCAAGTTCCTGCCCAACATTTTCAATTTGCATTTCTTTCAGAAAAGTCATATTATCATAGAGCTGGAAAGGACCCTGAGGGACATCTAGACCAACCCTCTGCAATGCAGGAATCACAGCTCTAGAAGGATTGCACTTGGGCAAAAAAAAGGAGAGGCATAAATACAAGATGGGTGACACCTGGCTGGAGAGCAGTACATGTGAAAAGGATCTAGGAGTCTTGGTTGACCACAAACTTGACATGAGCCAACAGTGTGACGCGGCAGCTAAAAAAGCCAATGCAATTCTGGGCTGCATCAATAGGAGTATAGCATCTAGATCAAGGGAAGTAATAGTGCCACTGTATTCGGCTCTGGTCAGACCTCACCTGGAGTAATGTGTTCAGTTCTGGGCACCACAGTTCAAGAAGGACACTGACAAACTGGAACGTGTCCAGAGGAGGGCAACCAAAATGGTCAAAGGCCTGGAAACGATGCCTTATGAGGAACGGCTAAGGGAGCTGGGCATGTTTAGCCTGGAGAAGAGGAGGTTAAGGGGTGATATGAAAGCCATGTTCAAATATATAAAAGGATGTCACATAGAGCAGGGAGAAAGGCTGTTTTCTGCTGCTCCAGAGAAGTGGACACGGAGCAATGGATCCAAACTACAAGAAAGAAGATTCCACCTAAACATTAGGAAGAACTTCCTGACAGTAAGAGCTGTTCGACAGTGGAATTTGCTGCCAAGGAGTGTGGTGGAGTCTCCTTCTTTGGAGGTCTTTAAGCAGAGGCTTGACAACCATATGTCAGGAGTGCTCTGATGGTGTTTCATGCTTGGCAGGGGGTTGGACTCGATGGCCCTTGTGGTCTCTTCCAACTCTATGATTCTATGATTATAAAGACTGAGATTTCTACCCAAAATATAAGGTCAGTAGAGCCTAGAGCACAATATTTAAAGACGTCCAACAGCTCTTTATCCCATAGAAAGAATTCAGTGCAACTCCCTGTTCCCTTTTCAAACAACACCAAATTAGATGAGGAATTTGGTGCCTCCTACATTTCTATGGCAACAACACCTAAAGAACTCTATGTTGCTGACAATTTGGAGATATCCAGCACCAAATCTACATCTGGACCTTTGTTTGCCTAATGTTCCAAAAACTTATCAGAATGATCAGCCTTCTCTACTGTACTCCTGGCGAGACAGGATGGACAGATCTTCCGAATTCGAATCTGGCTCTTTGTTGGCCAGTGATCCACATTTTATAACACATACCTCATTAATACTTCCACAGCCACAGATAGAACCAACAATCCTCCAATTAACTCAGGAGGGAGAGGGGGATTGACAGTTAACGAAACACCATGGGACTGTCCCCCCCACTTGGGGTGCGGTTGGTTGGGTTTTATCTTCTAGGGACACTTACCCTATCAGACCTCCACCTCTTTCCCATACCATTTTGACCCAGGAGTCCTGGCCCAAGGATGACTTGTTATTGAGGGGATGCTACCCATCTATTGGGGAGGCTAGTATGGGATCTGGGATTTCCACAATTGAAGGGCTAGGGAGGAATGGCGGTGGGGCTAGATATCTCTATCGGAGAAGGGTTTTGAGATGCAGTGATCCTCGAACCCCTTCCAATCTACGCCCCATCCCAAGGGATGAGGGTAGGGAGAGCAAGGATTACACCACTCCATCATTGGTGCCGTGCAATGCCAGGTCCATAGGCAACAAAACCACCACCATGCAAATTGAAATTGCAGAGTTATGAGAAACTTAAAGATAAGGTGCGAGACTGGCTTCATTACTTTCAAATAAGAGAGGCCTATAATTTGGACAAAAAGATTGGCTTCCAGGTGGAAAAGTCAAAACTAGAAACAGAATTGTTAGAACCCAAAGCTAAGACACTATCAAGAATGTATAACTTGCTGTTGAAATGGAATACTGAGGATGAAACGGTAAAATCTGCTATGATAAAATGGGCGCAAGATATCGGACATAATATTTTGTTCGCTGACTGGGAAAAGTTGTTTACCACAGGTATGAAATTTACGGCATCTAACGCCTTAAGAGAGAATATTATGAAAATGATGTACAGGTGGTACATGACTCAGGTCAAGCTTGCAAAAATCTACCATTTGCCCGATAATAAATGCTGGAAATGTAAAGAAACTGAAGGTACATTCTTTCACCTTTGGTGGACGTGCCCAAGGATTAAGGCTTTCTGGGAGATGATCTATAATGAAATGAAAAAGGTATTTAAATACACTTTCCTGAAGAAACCAGAGGCCTTTCTCCTGGGCATAGTCGGCCAATTGGTGCCAAAGAAGGATAGAACTTTCTTTATGTACGCTACAGCAGCAGCAAGAATAATCATCGCAAAGCATTGGAAGACACAAGACCTACCCACTCTGGAAGAATGGCAGATGCAAGTAATGGACTACATGGAAATGGCAGAAATGACTGGCAGAATCCGAGACAAGGGAGAAGAGTTGGTGGAAGAAGATTGGAGGAAATTTAAAATTTATTTACAGAAATATTGTAAAATTTTTGAATGTTGATGACATTGAAATGAAATGAAGGGGTTCTAGTAACAAGGTAAAATGTAAGATTGGATTGATAATAGATGAAAATTTGAAGCTATAATATGTGAGGAAAAACAATTAAGGATAAACTAACAGGATATGAATTTGCTGAACCAATTTTTAAATGGGATACAAAAAAGGGAGGCGTGAGGAAGTCAGGAAAATAAGTTAATCAAAGATGAGAAATTAAAAAAGAGGGTTTTTGGGGTTTTTGTGTTCTTTTTTTCCTTTTTATGTTAAATGTTTGTATTTTTGTATTTTGTATCTTTGTATTTTTGTGTTTTTGTATTCTTCTTGTGTTTTTTCTATTTGTTGTTTTATAATTTCTTTATTGTTAAAACTTAATAAAATATTAATTTTAAAAAAACCACCACCATGCGTGCCTTTTTTGTCTCGCAGGGGATTGACCTGGCTTGCGTGACGGAGACCTGGGTACGGGAAGGCGAAGTAATCTCCCTACCCCCAGGTTTCTCTGTCCTCCATCAATCGCGGACTGTGGGTCTGGGGGGGAGGAGTAGCATTGTTATTCCGGGAGGATTGCTCTTTCAGAGCGTTGCCATCACCGGCGATCTCCGGCATTGAATGTGTTGGTCTCGTGTGGGGCACCAAGGAGAGCTTAGCTGTCTGGCTGGTGTACCGACCACCCAGCACACCTGCAGCCACCCTGTCAGACCTGCTGGAGGTGGTGGCGAGCTGGGCCCTGGAGTTCCCAAACCTACTGGTTTTGGGAGACTTCAACGTCCATGCCGATGCCGCTCCCTCCTCACAGGCTCTGGACCTAGTGACTTCCATGGCAACACTAGGGCTCTCCCAGTTTGTTTTGGGCCCCACTCATCAAGCAGGCAACACGCTGGATCTGATCTTTGGGGCTGGCATAAATGTGATCATGCTGCCCGCTGTGGAAGTGCCATGGCCTGATAACTACGCTCTGAAAGCCAAGATTGACTTCCCGCTCCTCCCCGGCTCGGGTGGCGAACCTAATTGGGCTCGTCTGTGAAAACTGATGGATCCTGATAGATTCCGACAAGCCTTGCGGAACCCTGCTCCTCCTGGCGACTCATTAGATGACCTTGTTGAGGACTGGAATAACTGGCTCTTGGCAGCCATTGATGAGATTGCGCCTAAGCACCCTCTGCGACCCCGTCGAAACCGGGTCCCTTGGTTTACTGAGGAGCTCTGGAAAATGAAGTGGGATCTCAGACAGCTAGAGCGAGTATGGCGACGGACTCGTGACGGAGCCTCAAGAACATCTTATAGGACGCTTATGAAAGCCTATGAGGTGGCTATGAAAGCTGCTAAGAAATCTTACTTTGCAGCTTCCATTGCATCCGTGAGCTCTCTCCCAGCAAAATTTATTAGAATAATTAGGTCAATAACGTCCTTAGGAGGACAACCAAATTTAAGCACAAATTCGACCCACAGCTGTGAGGCATTCACGAGCTTTTTTGCGGAGAAAGTCCTGTTGCTCCGCCGTGACCTCCCTGCCAATTTAGATACAGTCACTGAACTGGAGGCCCCTTGACTGACTTCAGGTCCAGTGTTGGACCATTTCGATCGGATACTCCCTACTGATGTGGATAGATTCCTCCAAGTTGGTAGGCCCACCACCTGCCTCCTTGATCCATGCCCATCTTAGCTGATTAGGGCGTGTCCAGATGTTGCGCGGACCCCCCTGGTTGAAATTATCAAATTGTCCCTTGACATGGGGACCTTCCCAGGGGAACTGAAGGAAGCAGTGGTGTGTCCACTCTTAAAGAAAACTTCATTAGATCCCTTAGACCTATCCAATTACCTCTCAGTTTCAAATCTTCCATACCTGGGTAAGGTAATTGAGAGAGCGGTTGCTGAACAGCTTGGTAGGTTTCTGGAGGAAACATTGGCATTAGATCCATTTCAGTCCGGTTTCCGTCCTGGTTTTGGGACGGAGATGGCTCTGGTTGCCCTAACAGATGATCTCTGTAGACAACTGGATCGAGGCGGGTCAGGACTGCTGATCCTTTTAGATTTGTCAGCAGCCTTTGACATGGTCAATCATGATCTTCTGGACCACCGCCTCGCAGACGTGGGGATACAGGGCATAGCCCGTAACTGGTTGTGCTCTTTTATCTCTGGTCGGGGACACAGGGTGGCATTAGGGAGGGAAATGTCATCGCGCCACTCCTTGGTGTGTGGAGTGCCGCAGGGTGCAATTCTCTCCCCAATGCTTTTTAACATCTTTATGCGCCCCCTTGCCCAGTTTATCCGGAGCTTTGGGCTGGGCTGTCACCAATATGCTGATGACACTCAGCTCTATCTGCTGATGGATGGCCACACTGACTCGGCCCCGAACACACTGACCAGATGCTTGGAAGCTGTGGCTGGATGGTTTCGTGGTAGCCGATTGAAACTAAATCCTTCGAAGACAGAGGTCCTATGGCTAGGTCGGGATGGCATGGGGATGAGGGACCAACTCCCTTCTCTTGCGGGGGCCCAATTAGTGCCATTGCCTTCCGTTAAGAGATTGGGTGTAATCCTTGACGCCTCCCTTTCCATGGAGGCGCAAGTTACAGCAACAGCCAAGGCGACATTTTTCCACCTTCGCCGCATCAAGCAGTTGGTCCCTTACCTTTGCCGCCCCGACCTGTCCACAGTGATCCATTCGACGGTCACCTCCAGGCTTGACTACTGTAATTCGCTCTACATGGGGCTGCCCTTGAAGCTGTCCCAGAAACTCCAGCGGGTACAGAATGCTGCAGCGAGGCTCCTCCTCATGGTCCTCTGCCATGGAAGCATATTCACCCAATGCTTTTCAAGCTGCACTGGCTCCCGGTGAAGTACAGGGTCAGATTTAAGGTGCTGCTTTTCACCTTTAAAGCCCTTCACAGCCTAGGACCCTCGTACCTACGGGACCGCCTCTCCTGGTATGCCCCACGGAGAGCCTCAAGGTCCATAAATAACAACACCCTAGTGGTCCCAGGCCCTAAGGAAGTTAGATTGGCTTCAACCAGAGCCAGGGCCTTTTCAACTCTGGCCCCGGCCTGGTGGAACGCTCTGCCTCATGAGACCAGGGCCCTGCAGGATCTGATTTCTTTCCGCAGGGCCTGTAAGACAGAGTTGTTCCGCCTGGCGTTTGGCTTGGAGCCAATTTGATTCCCTCCCTCTCTTTTTTTCCTTTCTTTTCCTTCTCCTCCTGCGATGAGGCTACATTTTAATATTTTAATGTTCCATTATTTTAATGTTGTATTTTATTTTTGTTTTTAAGTTGTAATCATTCATCTTGTTTTTATTATTGCTTGTAAGCCACTCTGAGCCTTGGCTGGGGAGGGCGGGGTATAAAAAAAAAAATTATTATTATTCTTATTATTACTAAGGGAAGCCTGAAGGAGGGGGCAATGCCCCTCACCTTGTAGCTAAGACACTTTTTGTAGAATTTAAATTACAGTGGTACTTCAGGTTACATATGCTTCAGGTTACATACGCTTCAGGTTACAGACTCCGCTAACCCAGAAATAGTACCTCAGGTTAAGAACTTTGCTTCCGGATGAGAACAGAAATTGTGCTCCGGCAGCGCAGCAGCAGCAGGAGGCCCCATTAGCTAAAGTGGTCTTCAGGTTAAGAACAGTTTCAGGTTAAGTATGGACCTCCGGAATGAATTAAGTACTTAACCCGAGGTACCACTGTACAGTGGTTTACTTAAAGTGTTAAGTCCCAAAGAGAATCCAGGTGCAGAAATAAGATGTGAAGCTAGATGGGTGAAATCTCATTGCAGTTTTCCAATCCTAGAGCAGACCAGTGGGTCCCCATCAAGTTCAGCATCCTCTTCTCACAGTGGCCAACCAGATATCTGTAGGAAACCAGCAAGCAGCACCTGAGCACAAGAGCAGCCCTCTCCCCTCCTTTAATTTCCCGTAACTGATAGTCAGAAGCATCACTGAGCATGACCATCCTGGCTAGTAGCCATGAATTTATCCAATTCTCTTTCAAAGCCATCTGGGCTGGTGGCCCTCACAGCTTCCTGTGGGGGCAAGTTCCAACCGTGCTGCCTGAATAAATCCTTTCTTTTCTCTGTCCTGAAACTTCCAGCATTCAGCTTCAAGGGATGCCCACAGGTTCTAGTATTACGTGAGAGGGAGGAAAACTTTTCTCTCTCTGCATTCTCCATCCCATGCATACTTTTATGGACTTCTAAAATGTCACCTCTTTCTCACCTCTTCTCTAAACTAAAAAGCCCTAAACGGAGAAAAGAGGTTCTTGGGGTTTGTTTTGCTCTTGTTTTTAATATGTATTTTGTGTTTTTATCTTGTATTTTTATGTGGTGAACTGTCCTGAGATCTAAACGGCCTCAGCCCTGTATGCCTGAAGGAGCGTCTCCACCGCCATCATTCAGCCCGGACACTGAGATCAAACACTGAGGGTCTTCTGGCAGTTCTCTCAGTGTGAGAAATGAGGTTACAGGGAACCAGGCAGAGGGTATTCTTTGTAGTTAGTGCACCCTCCCTGTGGAATGCCCTTCCATCAGATGTCAAGGAGATGAGTAACTAAACAACCTTTAGAAGATATCTAAAGGCAGCCCTGTATAGGGAAGCTTTTTAAGGTTTAACATTTTATTACAAAGTCAAAATCCGTTTATTGTGAGGACCATGCCTGTGCACAAAAATCAACACTACAATAGTTAAAAATATTAAAATTCATTACATACTATGCCAACAAAACCTTCTTCCCACAAAATAGAAAAGGAGGGAAAACGAGCAGCGAGTTAAACAGACGATGAAGGGGTCTTTACATTGTCGTCCATAAATCTTTCCCTGGCTTTCATGGCCTTCATCACAAAAACCGCTACCACATGGATAATGCGTGGGTTTGCATCAACTAACAAAAATTTTACTCTATCTTCAGGACTGGTTATAGAGT
Source organism: Podarcis melisellensis (assembly GCF_964234715.1). Lineage (NCBI taxonomy): Eukaryota > Metazoa > Chordata > Lepidosauria > Squamata > Lacertidae > Podarcis > Podarcis melisellensis. Next base: position 41,623,394 of record NC_138533.1, read on the forward strand.
TGGGTATGATTTGCAGCAATGTGTCTCTAAAGCCCGAGTAAATGGGGCAATAGAGGAGGTAATGTGTAAGATCCTCTTTAATTTTCAGAAGGCAAGGACATAAACGATGTTCTACTGGGGTTTTTGTGTATCTACCGGTCAGATAAGCAGTTGGCAATGTTTGAAACCGTGCCATAGTGAAAGCTCTCTGAAGGGTGGGATCAGTGATCTCCACCAAGTAGTTGGCACAGATTTTGACTGCTTTTACTCAGGGGAACCAGTAGGAAAACCCGGAGTTTTTTATCTTGGTGGAGTCCAAAAAGGCGTCCTTTTCAAAGATCCATTCCCGAACTTTATCAGGGCTCCACAATTTGAGAGTATTAAACTCAGGTAGGTTGTATCTGGATAGAAAGTCTAGTAGGCTTTTATGCCAAGTGGTATTATTTTGTAATGATACAAAGGCTTGTTTAGCCAATAAGGTGTTCGGGGCATCTATGAGGTTGGTGAAAAAACGCAGCAATCTTAAGTGGGCCCTAGCAGACACAGAAGGTAATCCTACTTCCACTCTTAGGAGAGCTGCCGGAGTACTCTGAGGGAGGCCTAGAATTCTTCTGAGATAAAAATTTTGGAAGATTTCAAGCCGTTCTAACAGCTTCTGATTCCATCCCCAGAGTTCTACTCCGTATAACATCTGGGGAATCACTTTTCCAACAAAATTTTTTAGAGCCGGGGTCACCAGTTGCCCTCCCCTCGAATAAAAATAGCTGAGCAGAGCACCAGTTGTCCTACGTGTTAGAAGGGCTACAGTCTTGAAGTGGGCAAGCCAGCTAGATGTAGCTTGGAAGGTGATACCAAGATATTTAAAGAAGAGACATTGTTCAATTTTGTGTTCATCTAGAGACCATCTAAATGTGTGGCGAGCTCTAGTAAATACCACAATTTTTGTTTTATCATAATTTATCTTTAGAGAGTTTTGGGAACAATAAGCTGCGAGCCCCTCCAGCATGCTGAGTAGGCCCCTTCGAGTGAGTGCCATGACTGCCATGTCATCAGCATATAGCAGTATATTCAGGTGTTTGCCTTCCAGGGTAGGAGCTGATGACTTATACTTTGCCATATGTTGAACAATGTCGTTTATATAGAAATTAAAGAGGAACGGCGCTAACAAACAGCCCTGCTTAACCCCTTTCCCCAGTGGCAGTGGGTCAGTATAGTTGCCTGACATCCCAGTTCTGATTTTAACTGTGGTGTCTGAATGTAACTCTCTAAGTATTTTGAGAAGTCGTCTATCAATATCTGTGTCATATAGTTTTTGCCATAATTTGTCCCTACAGATTGAGTCAAAAGCGGATGTGAGATCTACAAAAGCCACAAAAAGTTTGCTCTTATGTGTCTTTGTATACTTATCTATCATTGTCTGTAGTACCAAACAATGGCCTATTGTACTATGGCCCTTTCTAAACCCTGCCTGTTCCGGGTTAAGCAAGTTAGAGTGGTCAGCCCAGTCAACCAATTTATTTAGCAGGTGGCGAGTATAAAGTTTATACACAATGTCCAGAAGACTTATGGGGCAATAGTTTGAGGGGTCTTGGGGATCTCCCTTCTTATAGATGGGGGCTACCAGGCTCAGTTTCCAGTTTTCTGGGATTTTGCATGTATCATTTATTACCGTAAAAAGTTGGGCCAAAAAAGCAGCCCACCACTGGGCATTTAGTTTAAGCACCTCAGGAGGAATCATATCTTCACCGGGAGCTTTGCCATTCTTGAGTGTTTTAATTAGCTGAAAACATTCTGATTTGGTAACAGGATCCCAGCCCATTAATAGATCGTTTTTAAGAGGAGGAAACTGGCTCGGTTTAGCAATGTTTGGAGCTGTATATAGCCGGGAAAAATATTGGTACCGTAAGTTAGATGAAATACTGTTGGTTACAATTTTCCCTTTGGGTGAAACTCCCTGAGCAATTATTTCCCAGAACTTTTTGTCGTCCCGCAATTTGATCGCCTTGTCGAGTGCCTCCCATTGTTCCTTTCTATAGAAGGATTTCTTAAATTTTAGAGTATTTTTATAATGAGAGCGCCACCTGCGCAGGTTTTCCACTGAGGACAGGGTCCCTTCCTGTTTTACCTTATTTTGTAGTTTCCTAAGCAAAGATCTTAGATTCCTACAGTCTTTGTCGAACCAGGCCCTCGAATTATTTTGTTGTTTGGGAGGGTTGGAGTTCATAAGTAGTGGGAGGAGCGACTCTGAGACCTGCTGAAATGTTTAAAAAGGGGTCAGAATTAGATAAAATACACTGGTCTCTCAAGGCCAGTAAATCTGATGAATGAAGGTGTAGTTTGATTTTGAGTTCCAGGTCACTGTTCCATTTACGCCTACGAAGGGCCAGAGTTGGAGGTGGGTCTGCACAGTGATTGCGGTATTGCGGATCCTCCAGACCACGGGGAATTAGTGAGATTGATATAGGGAGGTGATCACTCTCAGTTCTGTTGAAAGTCCTAAAGCCCTGTGACCTCTCCAAGAGTTTTGGGGAGACCAGATATAATCAATAACACTCGCACCTCTAGGCCCAAGGAAAGTTTAACATTTTATTATGTTTTTACATATGCTGGAAGTTGCCCAGAGTGGCTGGGGCTACCCAGGGTGGGGTACAAATAAATTACTTCTACTACTACTTCTACTACTGATGAAGAGCAGAGGATGATGATGATGATGATGATGGAGTATCTCTATCCTCTTAATCATTTTAGTTGCCCTTTCTTGAACCTTTTCCAGCGCCACAATATTCTTTTTGAGGATATTGCAAATGAATGTGTCATACCTCAGAATGTCCCATGAAACCCCAAACCCTATTTTGCCATGGTGGAGTGAGAGTGTCCATGGAAGATAGAATGTCAGATGTCCAACAGAAGTGACAGAAGCAACATGCAAAAGCTGGGAGAAAAGCCACAAGAAACATGCTGTGTGTCCACAGCAGCCCGTGACCTATGACAGCAACATCCAGGACAGAAGACCTCTTCAATGCCCCTTCCCAAATGGGAGTGTTTTGGCATGCAAAAATGAGATTCAGGTGACCACATAGGGATGTTTGCAGGCTTCCAGTTGGTCACATGATGGGACTCCGAAGAGCTGGGCAGTCAGCAGCCCGGCATCTTGCAATACCAGTGAAAAGTGATGCTGGCTTCCATCTCAAAATAGTCTCTTCCCAAATGAACTTGCAGGCTGTTGCAGCTTGCAAAGGAACAGGGAGATGCCTGCCACAAGCTCACAAGTAAGGGAGCTCATGCCAGCTAGCATAGTTTCTGTGCAAAGAAAATGTCCCCCCTGGTACATCTTATGCCAACCCCACAGCTCCAGTGGTCCTCTTTGCACAAGGGCAGGAGGACTGAGAAAAAGATCCGCTGCCCCAGACTTCTTTGATAATCCAGGGGATCCGCCCAGGGGAAGGTTGCTTTGCCCGGGGACTTAAATATTGGTTGCTTTATACTGAGTTTGAGAAAAAGAGGCTTCCTGGAAGACCTGTGGCATGGAGTGGGGTGGGAGGAATGTGTTCAGGGCATTTGTGGAGCTGTTGATCAATAGGTCCTATTGACAGTCGCCTTGGGATGTTACCAGTATTCCCAAAGTACGAAGGCACAGAGATGAGTTGGAAAGGACTCAAGCAGTAATCTGGTCCAACCCCTGCAATGTAGGACTCACAGTTACAGAATTCACAGCAAAGTTTCTCCTGGCAGCATTTGTGGGCAGATACTTACTATCCCTAGTTAAAACTACCTGCAGGTAGAAATGTAGCTGCTGGGATCACTCCAGCCACATCAAAGGCTATTTTGCAGAGACAGTTTACAAGCCTGAATGATCATGGGGGGAAAGTACCTGGCCTTCTCACATTGTGTGTGTGGGGGTACTCAAGGATATTGTGAGGAGGTGCCCCCCGCAATGACCACTCCCAATTTTGACCTCTTCTCTACCCTTCATCCTTCATCTTTCCTTTTTTTTACCAAAAGAAAACAGCAGAGGCTACAGCAGTCTTAGAGTTTTTTGACCAGGAAAATCCAGCACATAAAAGAGGGGTAGATCTGAAGACACAGGTTTAAATTTCACCCATTAAGTATTTTGGAGGAGTTGCCCCTTTCAGCTCAAAGAGAAGGTCAGTGGGGGGGGGGAGAGGTAAATTTGCAACAACAGGAGTAGGCACACTTTCCCACCTTACTGAAACAACTTCATGGTGCCTACCAACACCTTAAAAAAAACAGCACTAGGAGTAGGAAACCGACTTAATTATTCAATGCCAACTTGAATAAAATATTGGGGGGCCCAAGTAAGCCCTGCTCTGCATAATTGACCACCTGATGCGAGGCATGGATACCATTTGAATCACAATGCCCATCAACTTTGGGGGGGCTCAAATATTTTATTGGGGGAGTAAAGACCCCTCAGCCTCTAGGAGTTGGCTCCTATGTCAGTGCATTTGAATTGCATTCAGATGGCTGCCACCTCCTCCAACACCCCTCTCTTAAGATTAGCTCCATGGTTTCTCCATCAGCCACCCCCCCCTTGTTTACCACCTAGGGACTAGAGTCTAGTCTGAAGAAGAGTTATGGAGGACTAGAAAGTTTGGTGGTTACTCTAACAAAGGTCATTGCCCTATTATGGATTTTGGATTCCCTCACCCCCTTCATGGGCCACCTTTGCTTTTCATCTTGTTAGGAATATCTGCTTCCTCTGTCTTTCTCTATTTGGCCAGAAAATGATGGGGAGAGTGGAAATCATTGTGTTTGACACACTTCAGAGAGCTTGGCAGGACAGAAGACGGTTTTACTTATTTAATTCTGAAATTGGGCTCAGTTAAACCTTTCTAAAGGAAAGAAGTGGCACTCTGGAATACTGATGGCATGACCCTATGTCTACTCAGAAGAAAATCCTATTTATTTCTGTGAAGGCTTACTTCCAAGTAAGTGTGCATAGGAAGGTCAGTTTCTAAACATACACACAGTCCTGAACCCCTCTCTCCCCAAAGGGAGTACATGTAGGAAGGAAGAAAAACAATATAACCTTAACATAAGCCCTGCCTTGTGACCCTAGACCAGGGGTCAGTAACCTTTTTCAGCCATGGGCTGTCCCTCAGACAATGTGGGGGGCCGGACTATATTTTAGAAAAAAAATGAGTGCATTTTAAATTAAAGCACACATTCTACTCGTGTAGAAACACCAGGCAGGCCCCACAAATAACCCAGAGATGCATTTTAAACAAAAGCACACATTCTACTCACGTAAAAACACCAGACAGGCCCCACAAATAACCCAGAGATGCATTTTAAACAAAAGGACACATTCTACTCATGTAAAAACACACTGATTCCTGGACCGTCCGCTGGCCACATTGAGAAGGCGATTGGGCCGCATCCAGCCCCCGGACCTTAGGTTGCCTACCCTGCCCTAGACCATTGGTCTTTCTCGCTCTGTATTGTCTATAGTATACTGACTGGCAGGGCCCCTCCCGCTTTTCAGGCTGGGCTCGCTCTCTCCCAGCCTTACCTGTAGATACTGCCAGGGATTGGACCGAGGACCTCCTGCCTGCAAGGAAGATGCTCCGGCTTGAGGAGCCTCCCCTCCAGCAGCCCAACTGGGACAGCCCCCAGAGAACCTCTCTCAAAAGGCAGGCCGCTCTCCTTTTTTGGAAAACACCCACAAAGACCCAGAAACTGGTCTGATTAAAAAAGCGAAAAAGCAAAAAAGGGGCTGCCGGGAATTCCGAGTGTACCCAAGTGAAGAGCAGGCCCAAGAGCGAGGCGCCCCCGTTCTCGCCAGCCTTGCGTGGCATGAGATGGGACCGACCGACGAGGATGGGCAGCGGACCAAGCGCGGGGGCGCCGGGCGGGAGCGAGCCTGGGATGGAGAGAAGGAAGGAAGGAAAGGAAGCCGCCAGGCGCTTGCCTGCCTAGTCGCCGCTGATCTCCTTCCTGGCGGCGCCCCGCGTCTCATGGAAGCCCCGAGCGGGTTGTTCCGAGAGGGCATCGCGCGAGCCATTGATCTCCAGCGTGTCAGTGATGGAGGCGGGAGAGCAGAAGAAGCGCCTGGCCGGAGCCTTGAGCTTGGAGGCAACATCTAAGGAAATTTCCTGGCTGAGGGCGGCTTCGTGCGTTTCTCGTGCGGCGGCGAGCGCGGCCCTCCAAGCATCATGTAGCCTGGAGTCCCGCGGGCGGCAGAGGAGAGAGCGAGAGCCCAGGGCTCGGAGGGGCAGCAAGGAGGCAATCGGCGACTCGGCGGACTCCACTCCGCCGCCTCTCTGCCCATACTTCCGCTGGAGGCAGGCAGCCCCATTGAAATTAAAGTCAACCTGCGTTGGATGGAGCGGAAAGCGGGGGCGAGACTTGGACCCGTCCCCAGCGCTGCTTCTGCTCAGCGGTAGATAGTCCGCCTTGCAAGCAGGTCTGCGTTTCAATCCCCAGCACCTACGGGCTCAGTTGGGAAAGGCTCCTGCCTGAAATCCTGGAGAGCCGCTGCCAGTCAGTGTAGGCACTACTGAGCTAGATGGACCCACGGTCTGTCTGGGTAAAAGTCTGGTTCCGATGTTCAAACCAGCCCCGTCTCCAGCTGCTTCTGAGGTATAAGGTAGGAAGTGCAGAAGTGATGGAGGGAGGGGGTTGCTGCGCCCACTGCACGCCTCCCCTCCTCCTCCTCCTGACGGGACCCCCAGCAAAGTTGTTCCCAGAAGCTGCTCAGGCTTCTGTCCGGCCTCTGTCCCGCCGCGGGCAGCGGACACACGTCCGCACACACAGACGCAAACGCGGGCGCAGCGCGAGCTCTCCGCCTCTTCCCCCAGTTTATCCTTCGCTTGTCCCAGTTCAAAAGGCAGATAGGGGTGGGGCGCAATAACACCCCCACCCATCCCCATTGCACCGTGTTGGAAGTTTGAGCGCCAGCTTGCAAGGCGGCGGGGGGGGGGCAAAGCTCCAGCGGACAGGTAAGCGGCGAGTGACTCCTGAACACCCCTCCAAGCACAGCGCTGCTCCCCAATGGCAACGGCACGTCCCCCTTCCTCGGGGACAAAGACCGAGCAGAGAAACGGGACCCCCTCCCTTCCAAGCCGCCCTCCTTCCTGGTTCGCAGGTCCTACCTTGGGGGCGCCTGGCCGCGTGGGTGCCCAGCAGCAGCAGCAGGAGGAGGAGCAGGGCGAGCCCTCGGGGGGCCGGCATGGTGCTGGGTCCCGGTCCCGGTCCGGTTCGAGCTGCTGCCCAGCCCAGCGGACCGCTCCCTCTCTTCCCAGCCTGGCTCGGTAGTGGCGTCGGCAGCGACGAAGTCCCTCCTTTGCAAATCGGCGCTGGAGCTGCGAGGGGAGGGGGGAAGGAGGGAGAGAAGGAAGGAGGGAGGGAGGGAAGGAGGGAAGGAGGGAGGGAGGGGATTATCAGGGCTGTCGATCTGCCCCGCCTTTTGCCACCCCAACAGGAAAATACCTCACCCGCCGCTCGATGAGAGGCTCCAGGATGTAATTCCAACCCACGACCCTCTTTCTCCCAGTGCCAGGGCGCACAGTTGAGGAGCAGGGGAAGCAGAAGCCGAGGAGCGCCTCTGAGCACGTGCAGAGTGCCTTTCCCTCGTGAATCATGGCAGGAGACTTAAGTTCTCCACGAAGCTTTCTTTTGTCAGTCCGAAGCGTCTCTGAAACCTCGTAAGATCCGCACACCATGTCCACAAATCCCTCCGTCCTATTGATCATCAGACCATGTCAAGCTCCGTACATCTCAAGAAAGGACGCGTGAGCTCCAAGGACCTTCAGCGGAGACCCTCTCCGGCCACCCGCCACTCAGGGAAATCCAGCCTCGGTCCCACCCAACCCACTCACTTCCCCGCCGCCATATCCCTGTCCAGAGCATTCAGTCAACATCGAGGCGCTGCTAAAACTCCCGAATGTCCTCTGCGCGGGGACCCGAAGAGCAATCCTCTGACCCCACCTAGCCACCCAAACTTAGCCTAGCCCCCTGTGACCCCGCCTAGCCCCCCTCGCCACCGCCGCAGAGCGCTTACTCTGCAACCAGGTTGAACCCTTCAAAGGCCTCGAACGGTGGGGAGCGAACCCAGGACCCTGAGATGAGTCTAATGCTCTACCGACCAGAAGCCCCTTTTGCGAAGTATCCTAATGACACTCCACACACACAGGGGGGTCCTGAGAGTCCAGGATAAATGCTGCAGGTCTTTTACAACCCATGTATTACCCCAACTGTTCGATTGATGTTATCTAGGTAGGCAAATTCATGGAGGAGGAGACGACTATTGGTGGCTCCAAACCAGGATGGCTCTGCACCTGCCTCCCCAGGCAGGGATGCTTCTGAATCCCAGTTGCTGGAAGTCACAGGAGGGGAGGAGGCTGCTCTTGTGCTTGGATCCTGCTTGTGGGCTTCCTAGGGGCACCTGGTTGGCCACTGTGAGAAGAGGAGGCTGGACTAGGTGGGGCACCATTGGCCTGATCCAGCAGCCAGGCTCTGCTTATGTTCCTATGGAATCTGTTTTCTCCAACATGGTGCTCCAAAGTGGGACTACAGATCCCATCAGTCCAGCCAGCACTGGATTCAGCTGGTTGGGGCTGATAGAAGCTGTGTCCAAGAGATCTGGAGGGTACCAGGTTGGGGAAGACTGGCACAGATCCTGCCCTGTCTGTTTCTGGGCTGTGTTGGATCCTACACTATGATAATAGGTGTGAAAGCAAATCCCTCAACAATGTGATCTGACACGTATGATAATGGTAGCTATGTTGACACTACTGTTTAATAAACCTACTGGATTAAAAAGAAGCAGCAGCAATTATGCTGACTTTGGTTACCTCAGCAACAGTCATCACAAAGCAGTATCACCCAGGATATCAATATAAAAGATGAGTCAAGAGAAGAGACAGCTGAGCTGTTTCCCAGGCAGGGAGGGATTCCCTGTTCTTGGGTTTCAGCAAAAGTGTGTGGCTCTTGCACTCTGCAAATGGCGGAGGAGGAAGTAAGGCCGCATGTCTACATGCTCAAAATCAGGTGCATTGCTAGGTATATGAAGGACTTAGGGAGCAGGCCCATGGTGCATATTTGTATCTAATTTGCATGTGCTGATTTGTATGTGTAGGTGCATGCTGGGCAACGTTAATGGGGCTGTGACTGGGGATTCAACAGCATCACTCTTTGCATCCCAAGATGTTGGTTTTTAAAAACCATAAGATCAGGGCAGGCCCCATGATCTGCTGGACACCTGGCTACACCCAAACTGAAATCCCTGGCATCTAATTGCTGGTGGTGGGGGAAAGTCCAAGGTTGCAAAAATCGAACCACCTCTCTGTAATTTCCTGTGATATGCTTTATCTGATATATGCCTATTTGACTGCTTTGAGCTGAGAAACTGGCCCTGTTACAGGTACCACATAATACTTATTCTGCATTTGGAAGAAATCAATATTTTAGTGTGGCAGCACCAGCTCTTTGGAACTCCCTTCCTATTGACACCAGGCAGGCACCTTCACTGTACTCTTTGGCACCTGCTAAAAACATTTTTGTTTAGACAAGCCTATACAGACATGGAGAAGGCTGATGTTTTTAGCTTATTGTTGATTTTACCCTTTGAATGTTTTAAAGAGTTACTGATCATTTCATTGTTTTCATTGCCTTGCATAGGCACACGCTCTCTGAAAGTTTGTTTCCGTTCATATGAACCTGCTCAGGTTCTGAGATCTTGGGGAAGGCCCTTCTCTTGGTCTAGGGTGCTCTTGGGCAGATTTGGTGGGGAAGCGGGAGAGGGCCTTTTTGGTGGCTGCTCCCAGGCAACTTGGGAACTCCCTCCCAAGAGAAGCTACTGGCCCCCTTCTTGCTGTGCTTCCACTGGCAGATGACATCAATATCTTCCTCTTTCAAGAGACCTTGGATAACTGATTGCATTTAGTGAGGCTCCTGCTGCCATGCTGTTTTTGTTGTAATTATCTGTGTGTGTGTGTGTGTGTGTGTGTGTAATTTGTGCTTAATTGCTTGTTTTTCCCTTCTATGTTTAGCTGTTTTTATTTTATCTGTAAGCCACATTGAGCCCTAATCTGGTGAAAAAGCATTATTATTATTATTATTATTATTATTATTTCATTCTCTGTGTCAACCTCCTTGGGGCTTTAAAAAAAATAAATTTTATGAAATAAGTAAATGCTGCAAATAAATTTCCAGTGAGGCCTCAGCAGCTGGCCAGTTGTGTGCAGAGCCCAGGCAGCCCAGTTCTTATACACACACCAGCCTCTGCCTGCTCTTGGAGACACGTCATGCCTTCATCAAGCAGCAGCTCTTCTCTGAGCTGCAGGGGCTCTGCGTGTCCTTCACTAAAATCCCTGCTGACTCAACTGGGAGGACAGAGCAACACAGAGAGAGAGGCAATCAATAGCTGGGATGCAGCAAAAGATGGGCTTTGTTGTCCCATTTTTTGTAGGCCAAATTGTCTTGCTGAGGAAAGCGCTTGGGATTTACCAAGGAGGGATGCAGACATCCTGCCAGGGTCATTGCTGCCATATCAACATCTCTTTTTTGTTAACACACTGTAAAATAAAATGAAATAAAACCTCTCCTTTCACTCCAGTACTTCTTATGTTGCTCATTCATATCCTGTAAACAAGTAAAATAATACAGGTAACAGTATTTTATTTTGTTTTAAGATCAGAAAACATTAATGTCACTGTAGCAGAGGCACATTGCATTTCTTAAGCTAGGGACGGGGAACCTTTACCAACCTGAGGGCCACCTTCCCTTCTAGGTGACTTTTTAAGGGCCACATGCTGGCAGTGGGAGGGGCCAGAGGCAAAAGTGGGTGGAGGAAAGAAGTACGCTCATTTCTACACACACGGTGGCATCCCTTTCTAGCCTCCGTCCAGCAAGAAGCACAATCCGAGTTCCAGGACCCATTTATGCATGTGTCCTAGTGGCAGAGTGTCTGCCTTGCATGCTGAAGGTCTCGGGTTTAATCCCTGGTGTATCCAGGTAGGGCTGGGGAAAGCTCCTGTTGGAAACCCTGGAAAGATTATGCCAGTCAGAGTAGACAGGACGGAGCAAAAGAGGCCTATGGTCTGACTTGAGACAGACAGCTTCCTGTGTTCCTATTCTAGCCAAGCAGCAACTCTCAGGAGAGTACATAGAGCAAGGCCAGGGAGGGGTCTAGCTTAGGAAGAGTCGTGAGCCAAATAGAAATGGGGGCACAGTTAAGTTTTCCATCAAGCCAATAAAGAGCCCCAACGTCATCAAAGAAGCCTGCTAAAGTTTTTCAGAGAACTTACATCTGTGTTAGTCTACTGCAGCAAAAGCATCAAAGAATACCTTAACACCTGGTGGGGGGGGGTATGCCAAGTTTGGGGACCTGATAATAAATCTGCATCTGATGAAGTAGACTGTAGTCCAGGGAAGCTGATGCCATAATAAATGTGCTAATCTTTAAAGTGCAACAATACACCTGATGGTTTTTGCTGCCAGAATGAGTCTCTTGCCATTGGCCTGTATCTTAGCTTCACTTGATTGGCCCACAGGCTTGCCTTCAAAGTGAGAAGATGGAGGAATTTCTCTCTTGAGGAGCATTGTGGCCTCAGGTGGGAGCAGGATCTCAGAGTGAATTCATATGACCAGGTTGCGGTTCAGGGAATGATGCAACATGCACTGATAAATCTAGTTCTCTCTCATTTGCCCAGTTTGCCCAAGAGATGCCCTGCATGCTCCATACTGCTGCTGCATCGTGAGTGTTTGGAGTGTAAGGCCTCTCCCTCCTCAGGCCAATCCCATCTGGCCTAGGGGGCGGGGCCCAGGCTCACCTTCACCACGGCTTTAAGAGGCCTCATTGAGGCCAGGGACATCGCTGCTGCTGCATCCATAAAAGACTCCAAGGAGGCCCGGGACACTGCTGCTGCCGCTCTGCCGGTGAGTCTTGGGGAGGACCGCTCCCCCTGCAAGCCCATTCTCCATCTTGGGCCTGGGGGCGGGCCTCAGACTCCACCTCAGGAGGCCTCGGAACATTGCTGCTGCCGCTTTGCCGTGCGTTTGTGGGGAGGGCTCTTCCCCCTGCAGGCCCACTCTCCATCAGGCCAGGGGGCGGGGCCCACGCTCACCACTGCCGCAGCTTTGGGGACACTGGTGCTGCTGCAGCGGTTATTTGAAGTGTTTTTATATGTTTTAAACTGTTTTTATTTTTTGCTTTGTCGTACCACCATAAGCGGTGGTTTTTATCTATGCATTTTTATTTTGTTTTGGTTTATTTTGGGTTGGGGTGGGGTGACTGTGGAGTGGGGTGGGGATTGGTTTTGTTTTCGTGTAATTGTTTTTTGTTTGCTTTTATATTCTGTAAATGGAGGCGAATATGAGGCTTGGGATTCCTACTGTGGAGGGGCGAGGGAGGTATGGCGGTGGGGGCAGATGTCATAGGCGAAGGGGATCGAGATACGGATATGCTCGTACCCCTTCCAATCTGCGCCCCATCCCGAGAGACGAGGGTAGGGTGAGCAAGGATTACTCACCTCCGTCACTGGTGTTGTGCAATGCCAGGTCTATAGGCAACAAAACCGCCACCCTGCGAGATTTCTTCACCTCGCAGGGGGTTGACCTGGCATGTGTGACTGAGACCTGGGTGCGCGAAGGGGATACTGTTACCTTACGAGAGATGGCGCCCCCGGGCTTCTCTGTCCTCCACCAGTCGCGGACTGTGGGCCGGGGGGGGAGGGGTGGCGTTATTAATCCGGGAAGATTGTTCTTTCAGGGCTCTACCATCGCCATCGATTCCCGGCATTGAATGTGTTGGCCTAGTGTGGGGCTCCGAGGTGAGCTTGGCTGTCTGGCTGGTGTACCGGCCACCTAGCGCACCAGCAGCCACCCTGTCAGGCCTGCTGGAGGCGGTGGCCGGCTGGGCCTTGGAGTTCCCTAACCTATTGGTATTGGGGGACTTCAACATCCATGCTGATGCCACTCCCTCCTCACAGGCTCTGGACCTGGTGTCTTCCATGGCGACACTAGGGCTCTCCCAGTTTGTTTCGGGCCCCACACATCAAGCAGGCCACACGCTGGATTTGATCTTTGGCATCGGTATAGATGTGATCATGTTTCCTTCGATGAAGGTGCCATGGTCTGATCACTATGCTCTGAAAGCCAGGATTGACGTTCCACCCCCACCCTGCTTGGGTGGCAAGCCAATTTGGGCTCGCCCGCAGAGGCTGATGGACCCTGATAGATTCCGTCAAGCCTTGCGGGACCTTTTTCCCCCTGGCGACTCATTGACTGAGCTTGTTGAGGCCTGGAATACCCAGCTCCTGGCAGCCATCAATGAGATCGCACCTAAGCGCCCTCTGCGACCCCGCAAAAACCGGGCTCCCTGGTTTACCGAGGAGCTCCGGAAAATGAAGCAGGACCACAGACGGCTAGAGCGAGTATGGCGGGGTGCCCGTGACGGAGCCTCAAGAACATCTTATAGGGTTTTTATGAAAACCTACAAGATGGCAGTGAAGGCCGCGAAGAAGTCCTACTTCTCGGCCTCCATTGCATCCGCTAGCTCTCGCCCGGCGCAATTATTTAGTATAATTTGGTCTTTAACGTCCCTCGAAGGACAGCCAAATTTAAATAACAATTTGACACACAGCTGTGAGGCATTCGCGAGCTTTTTTGCGGAGAAGGTCTTGTTGCTCCGCCATGACCTCCCTGCCAATTTGGATACAATAAAGGAACTGGAGGCCCCTCGACTGTCCTCGGGTTCAGTATTGGACCACTTTGACTGGATATCCCCAGCCGATGTGGACAGACTCCTCCGAGCTGGAAAGCCCACCACCTGTCCTCTCGACCCGTGCCCGTCCTGGCTGATTAGAGCGTGTCCAGACGAGGTGCGGGCCCCCCTGGGGGATATCATCAATCTGTCCCTTGGCACCGGGACATTCCCAGGGGAACTGAAGGAGGCAGTGGTGCGCCCGCTCTTAAAGAAAACATCATTAGATCCCTTAGATCTATCCAATTACCGCCCGGTTTCGAATCTTCCATTCCTGGGTAAGGTGATTGAGAGAGCGGTTGCTAAACAGCTTGGTAGGTTTCTGGATGAAACATCGGCTCTGGATTCATTCCAGTCCGGCTTCCGCACTGGTCATGGGACCGAGACGGCTCTGGTTGCCCTAACAGATGATCTCCGCAGGCAGCTGGATCGAGGCGGGTCGGGGCTGCTGATCCTTCTAGACCTGTCAGCAGCCTTCGACATGGTCGATCACGAACTCCTGGACCACCGCCTTGCCGACGTGGGGATCCAGGGCACAGTCCTTCAATGGCTGCGCTCGTTTCTCTCTGGTTGGGGACAGAGGGTGGCGCTTGGGGGGGAATTGTCATCCCGCCACTCCTTGGTGTGTGGTGTGCCCCAGGGTGCAATACTCTCCCCAATGCTTTTTAACATCTTTATGCGCCCCCTCGCCCAGCTTGTCCGGAGTTTTGGGCTGGGCTGCCATCAGTATGCTGATGACACCCAACTCTATCTGTTGATGGACGGCCACCCAGACTCGGCCCCAGACACACTGATCAGATGCTTGGAGGCTGTGGCTGGATGGTTACGTGGGAGCCGGTTGAAGTTAAATCCTTCAAAGACAGAGGTCCTCTGGCTGGGACGGGACGACATGGGACTGAGGGGGCAACTCCCATCTCTTGCGGGGGTGCAATTAGTGCCAGCACCGTCTGTTAAGAGTTTGGGTGTAATCTTCGATACCTCCCTCTCCATGGAGGCGCAGATTGCAGCTATAACAAACGCGGCATTTTTTCATCTCCACCAAGCTAAGCAGTTGGCTCCTTACCTCTCTCGCCCTGACCTAGCCACTGTAATCCACGCGACGGTCACCTCCAGACTGGATTATTGTAACTCGCTCTACGTGGGGCTGCCCTTGAGACTGACCCAGAAACTCCAGCGGGTGCAGAATGCCGCAGCGAGACTCCTTACGGGGTCTTCGCTTAGAGATCACATTCATCCGGTGCTATACCAGCTGCACTGGCTCCCGGTGGAGTACAGGATCAGGTTTAAGGTGCTGGTTTTAACCTTCAAAGCCCTATACGGCCTAGGGCCCTCGTACCTACGGGACCGCCTCTCCTGGTATGCCCCACAGAGGAACCTACGGTCTTCAAATAAAAACACCTTGAAGGTCCCAAGCCACAGAGAGGTTAGGCTGGCCTCAACTAGAGCCAGGGCTTTTTCGGCTGCGGCTCCAACCTGGTGGAACGCTCTGTCACAAGAGACAAGGGCCCTCCAGGACTTGACATCTTTCCGCAGGGCCTGCAAGACAGAGCTGTTCCACCTGGCCTTTGGTCAGGGCGCAGCCTGACTCCCTCCTTTGGCAATCTTTACAAAACTTTAGGTTATGGTTGCCATCAATTTTGATTTTAATTCATTTTTATAATGCTTTATAATGTTGTACTGTTTTAATGTTGTTAGCCGCCCTGAGCCCCGCTTCGGCTGGGGAGGGCGGGATATAAATAAAACTTATTATTATTATTATTATTATTATTATTATTATTATTATTATTATTATTATACCTCCAACTGGAGCTTCTGAGACCCGCCTTGCACACCAGGCTGTGCCTTGACAGCACTTTAAGGTTTGTGCCACTTTTGCAGGAAATGTATACTTTTTGTGCATTCTGCAATTTCCATTTTGTGCTGTGCATGTCCCTGCGAGTTCCCCATGTTTTCTCCAACATGATCTAGGCTAGGTTAACTGGGTCACTAGACTCCCACCCCACTCACTGAGGATGCTTGCTCACCTCTGGGCCCAGCTTGTGACCACTTTCCATCAGATTTCACTATGGTTTTCCCTCCCCACTCTTTATTATCTTCTCTCTGGCATTGTGTGAGTTACACTTTTCTTTTTAAGAACATCTTGCTTTGTTTTTTCTCTTGTTTTAAGTAGTGATGCCATTTTGTTTTTCCTTTCCTGAAGAAATCCATAGTCTTGAACACATGTTTCCTGGCTCTCTGCTCTGTGACTGCATATTTTCAGAGCTCCTGATGACTCAATTGATTCACCTGTAAAAGGCCTGACAAGAAATCAAACATGGTGCTTGTAAGTTTTTAGCAGGACTGCCTCTAGATCACCACCTTGCTTTAAGAAATCCTTTAAGTCCTCCCTCTCCTTTCCCCACCAAAGTGTGCATGAAGCAGGCAGAGTGCACTTGACTCCTCTTTCCTTTTGTTTCTAACTTAAAGCTTCTGAACTATTCCTTTGCAATGGATGCAGAAGCGAGGCCAAGAACTCTGCAACTGCACAGCAGCCTCCAAGAATTTTGCAGGACTCAACCCAATAGGTCTCATCCACCAAGCAGCTCTGGACAGAGTCTGTACCCCTGTTCTCAGTGTTCCCATCTTCTTTCTGCAGTATCCCCAATGACAATGTAGGTTCCTGTAGCTCAGTCTATTCTGCATGGACTGGCAGCAGCTCTCCAACCCCTCTAGGATATGCTGCTGGGCACTGCCCTGTCTGCAGGCAGGCAGGTGTTCAGCCACCAAGCTCTGCCCATGAGGTCTCCCATTCTTGTTTTCTCCACCTGGATAAACAAATGAACTCCATGGGTGAACATCCATGGCCCTGCCCTTTGTGACAAAGGCAAATAAGATGAAAAAGACTTTGCATGTGGGGAAGGCCATGCCTTCTATCATCTATCATCTATAGATCTATCATCTATCTATCTATCTATCTATCTATCTATCTATCTATCTATCTACCTATCATCTACCTATCATCTACCTATCATCTACCTATCATCTATCTATCTATCATCTATCTATCTATCTATCTATCTATCTATCTATCTATCTATCTATCTATCATCTATCTATCTATCATCTATCTATCTATCTATCTATCATCTATCTATCTATCTATCATCTATCTATCTATCTATCATCTATCTATCTATCTATCTATCTATCTATCTATCTATCTATCTATCATCTATCTATATCTATCTATCATCTATCTATCTATCTATCTATCATCTATCTATCTATCTATCATCTATCTATCTATCATCTATCATCTATCTATCTATCTATCTATCTAGCATCTATCTATCTATCTATCATCTATCTATCTATCTATCTATCTATCTATCTATCTATCTATCTATCTATCATCTACCTATCTATCATCTATCATCTATCTATCTATCTATCTATCTATCTATCTATCTATCTATCATCTATCTATCTATCTATCTATCATCTATCTATCTATCTATCTATCTATCTATCTATCTATCTATCTCTATCATCTATCTATCTATCTATCTATCTATCTATCTATCTATCTATCTATCTATCATCTATCATCTATCATCTATCATCATCTATCTATCTATCATCTATCTATCTCTATCTATCTCTATCTATCATCTATCTATCTATCATCCATCTATCTATCTATCTATCTATCCATCCAGCTTAGGCCAAGGCTATCTGAAAGACCGTATTCCCTCACACAAACCTGCCTAGGCACTGAGATTTGGGGATTTTTTGGGGGGAGGCCCTTCTTTTAGCTCTGCCACTCTCTCAGGGATGCTCACAGGGGAGGACCTTCTTAGTGAGCTGCTCCTTCCTTCCCTCTTTGCTGTCCTTCTGCTGGCAGGGGAAGACCTTCTTGTTCCAACTGGCTTTGGGGAATCAACTGCTTTTCAGGAAAGGGCTGCTGCAGTGCTGTTTTTGCTGTGATTACCTGTATCTTTTAAGCAGATTATATATCTATCTATTAATGTTTAATTGTTTTTTTAATGATTTCCCCCGGTGTTTTTAGTTGTTCTTATTTTATCTGTAAGCTGCCTTGAATCCCTGTCAGGAAAATGGTAGGGTATATTATATTTATTTGCCCTCATTTTTCCCCTTGATCGGACTCAAGGCAGCTTACAGAAAACAGCAAGAATCATTAAAAACATTTTTAAAACCATTAAAGAACAATCAAACATTAATAGAATTAAAACTAGATATATCTGTTTAAAACATACAAATAATTACAACAACAACCTATCTATCTAGATATAATAAAGGTAAAGGTACCCCTGCCCATACGGGCCAGTCGTGTCCGACTCTAGGGTTGTGCGCCCATCTCACTTAAGAGGCCGGGGGCCAGCGCTGTCCGGAGACACTTCCGGGTCACGTGGCCAGCGTGACAAAGCTGCTCTGGTGAGCCAGCACCAGCGCAGCACACGGAAACGCTGTTTACCTTCCTGCTATAAAGCGGTACCTATTTATCTACTTGCACTTAGGGGTGCTTTCGAACTGCTAGGTGGGCAGGAGCTGGGACCGAAGGACGGGAGCTCACCCCGCTGCGGGGATTCGAACCGCCGACCATGCGATCAGCAAGCCCTAGGCGCTGAGGTTTTACCCACAGCGCCACCCGCGTCCCATCTAGATATAATATCCCAATGAGAAAAAGGAACTGCCTTCTATCTGCCTTCTAGCCACTGCCACTAGCTCGATGCACCAGCCAAGCGCTGGAGATGCATCCCTGGCTCATAGTATAATACCAGAGGAGAAACAGGTGAGCTGCCTTGTCCAGGTCCATCCTGATATTTTATGTGAAATATTAACACCTACACACAGGCAGAGTCTAAGGACCTGTGTTAGAAAACCTGTTTTTGATGCTAGATTTGTTGTTTTGTGAGGATACTTGGTGCCCATAGCTGAGCAAGAATTTTGGATTTCTCCTCCATGGATGCTTATGGATAGCTCTCATCTCCATCCCACAGAAGGGCAACTGAGGAGGGAGGGGGAGCCTGCAGGTGTGTGTTGGTCTAGCCATTCAGGTGCTAGCCAGCTTCATTTTTGGGTGACTTAAAGTTCTAGAAGGAATAATGGGGGGAGGGAGTCACAGATGGCAGTGCCATGGGGGAGGAGATGTGTTGCGTTTTAATCAACGAACCCCAGTATCCTGTCCCAGGGCCAGGAGGAGAGCACTCCACCCCCCCCCCCATACACTCTCAGACCTTTTCCGGTGCAGATGGACTTGTTAAAATGCTCAGTGGGTCACAAAGGAAGCTTTAATAAAAATACATTTTAAAATACAAAACAAAGGAATTTATAGCAGTGGTGTCTCTTCTAAAAATCCAGACCAGAATTGCAACAAAGTCCTCGAACCAGGAGGTAGTGGGGGCTGGAGCGGGGAAAACACACGAGTGAGTGACGGAGCCAGGGAAATGCCCTGGAAAAGCAAGATGGTCTCATCTAATGTACTGAAAAGGATGCCAGTCATCTCCCAAGGGAAATGTCTTTCCACTCCCACCAAATGTAAATCTTTTACTGCCTCATTGGCTGGTTAATGTGTGCCTTTAACTCTTTAGTTGCCCTTAGCTGAGAAAATGCTAGATGAGGTTCGGAAGCTGCAGTAAGCAAATGTTTGGAAGAGAAGATTCGGGGAAGAGCTCACAAGCAAAAGCTCTTTGGGTCTTGCAGTTGGAGCCTCGCTGGTTCAGGCACCTGAGAGGGGACAAGAGTCATGAAATACAGGGTGCCAATCTGAACCTTTTGCATGGCTTATTACAGCATAGAATCATAGAATCATAGAGTTGGAAGAGACCACAAGGGCCATCGAGTCCAACCCCCTGCCAAGCAGACCATGGCATTGGTACAGTTGGGATCATTCAATATAAAATGTACCCTTAAATGAACTGTCCTGACTCTGGCCTAGTTCTTATCTCACTGGAAGGCCTGGGAAAGACTTCCTGAGCTCCAAAGACTTTATGTAAAGATCAGCACAAGTAATCTGGTTACCAGCAAAATTTAATTAACACCTCCTGTAAAACAGTGGGTTCCACATATACAATAATAAGATAACCTTAAAACAAAGATAACCAGTTTACTTATTTCTCACTAGTATGAGATTTTTCAACTCCCAATTCAGCAGAGCAAATGAAATGGGAAATACTCAGAAACCTGCAGAGACAGTAGAACAATAAAATTTACGTATTATAAACTACTTACTCATCTCAAAGGCCGGGGACGCCAACTTAAATAAAATATTGGAGTGGGGGGCAATAAGCCCCGTTCCATAAAATCGATCACATGACATGGCATAGAAACACCATTTGATAATAATAATAATAATAATAATAATAATAATAATAATAATAATAATAATAATTTATTATTTATACCCCGCCCATCTGGCTGAGTTTCCCACTGGCCTGATCCACCAGCCAGGCTCTTCTGATGTCACTTGCTGTTGACAAGAAGAAGAAGAATAGGAGGAGGATTTGATATCCCGCTTTATCACTACCCTAAGTCTCAAAGCGGCTAACAATCTCCTTCCCTTCCTCCTCCACAACAAACACTCTTTGAGGGGAGAGACTTCAGAGAAGTGTGACTAGCCCAAGGTCACCCAGCAGCTGCATGTGAAGGAGCAGAGACACAAACCTGGTTCACCAGATTACGAGTCCACTGCTCTTAACCACTACACCACTTGGTTCTTTTCTTTAAACTGTCCTTGGAAGTTCTGCTTCCTGATCTGGTACTACCACCCAGCACCTCACCCCACCCCCATCCTGTATTACTCTTATCAGTCTTTTCAAAATGCTGCTATGCTGCTTTGCCATACTAACAAGGGCATTACATTTGTAAAAAAGAAAATGAAAAGAAAGTTCCTGCCAAACCTTTGATAAGCTAACATTTCTCCATACTGCTCAAGGGACACTGCAGAGCAGCTAAAGCACAATTAAACAGCTTCCACAGCCTGAGAATGTTGGGGGGTGACTGTACCCAACAGAATGACATTACGAGATACTGGAAATTGGCTTGCACCAATCTATAGCTTTTTATTTTGTTTTGTTTTATTATCACTTATCTCATTGTGACTGCCCCTCAGTTCTTTTCCCCATGCAGCTCATTACAACATGAACTAGCAGACCTGGCCAAAAAAAAAAAAAAAAAAAAGGAAAAAAAGGAAAAGGAAAAGGAAAAGGAAAGAAAGACATGAGATGAAAACATAGGGACACAAACTTTCAGTTCCAAACTTGAGATTATACTATGAGGCATCCTGTCTGTGCTGGATAAAAGAATGGATAATCTTAAAGAATACTGACTTGCTAGATCTCGAAGGATACAATAATAGATAGGGTTGGCTTTCCTATCTGTGGCAAAACAAGGTGAAAATACATAAAGGTTTTACAAATCACATCTTTAGGGGTCCCTTATATGATGTATGGGACAAAAACAAATCTCTGCTAGAAAGAACCACACCCTGGTGGCTATCCCCAATAGATGTGTTAACAATAAAAAAAAATATGGAGGGAAGATATATTATGAAGATATATTAGTGAAAACAGAACAAGGGTGGAAAATTAAACCATATGAGGAAATAAAAGATGGGCTCACAGGATGGTTACAGTACCATCAAATAAACGGTTTATTAAAAGAAGACACACAAAAAGGGATTTAGCGAGGAAAAAATCTAAATTTCAAACAGATATTTTGGAAAGTAGATCAAAACCTTCATCCAAAATGTACAATTTCTTGCTGGAATGGGACACTAAGGATGAGATGGTTAAAGAAGTTATGATAAAGTGGGCAATCGATTTTGGCTACAATATCTATTACGATAAATGGGTTAAATTGTGGAACAAAGGGATGAAATTTACAGCATGCTCCGCTGTAATGGTTCTAGGGGTTGCTCGTGCGTAAATCAATGCCACACCTGGCTGGGTTACCTGGGTGAACCCTTTCTGTCCGGACAGCTGTCTCAATCACTGGCAGAATCCATCAGTGGGCGTTTCTTGAACTTCTTCCAGCAAAGAAGCTCTTTGATGCCTAGTCGCCGCCTACTCTCCCTGCGCGAAAGCCTTCTGCGCAGGGAGGGTGTGGGCAGCGGAGGACCCGTGCTCTCCCCGCTGGTCTCTGGCGAGGAGTCATGGAGCCACCTCGCCGATTCCCCCATCTGCCGCCCCGTCTCCACTGGTGCTACACTGAATTCCTTCCCCAGAAGATGGGCTGCTTCTCTCCCTCCTGGGACGCTCTCCGGAACCCCTCTGGAGCCTTCCTCAAATAAACGGTTTATTAAAAGAAGACACACAAAAAGGGATTTAGCGAGGAAAAAATCTAAATTTCAAACAGATATTTTGGAAAGTAGATCAAAACCTTCATCCAAAATGTACAATTTCTTGCTGGAATGGGACACTAAGGATGAGATGGTTAAAGAAGTTATGATAAAGTGGGCAATCGATTTTGGCTACAATATCTATTACGATAAATGGGTTAAATTGTGGAACAAAGGGATGAAATTTACAGCATGCTCCGCTGTAATGGTTCTAGGGGTTGCTCATGCGTAAATCAACGCCACACCTGGCTGGGTTACCTGGGTGAACCCTTTCTGTCCGGACAGCTGTCTCAATCACTGGCAGAATCCATCAGTGGGCGTTTCTTGAACTTCTTCCAGCAAAGAAGCTCTTTGATGCCTAGTCGCCGCCTACTCTCCCTGTGCGAAAGCCTTCTGCGCAGGGAGGGTGTGGGCAGCGGAGGACCCGTGCTCTCCCCGCTGGTCTCCGGCGAGGAGTCATGGAGCCACCTCGCCGATTCCCCCATCTGCCGCCCCGTCTCCACTGGTGCTACACTGAATTCCTTCCCCAGAAGATGGGCTGCTTCTCTCCCTCCTGGGACGCTCTCCGGAACCCCTCTGGAGCCTTCCCTCTCCATCTGGCTCCGATGGCAGTTCCCTGACATCCACCTCCTCCCCAGGACCCCCTCCACCCCGGCACGATTTTCCAATTCAACCTCGTCTCTTTCCTCGGCCACGATGCGGGGAATCCCCTGAAGGAGCTGTCACCATCCTCTGAGGATTCAAAACCAGCTTCCCACCCGCTCCGCTCTCTTCCCGCAGGGTGGACCTCCCAATCCGATTCTTCTCCCTCTGACACCTCCCCTCCCTCCTCTTCGGAGGCAGGGAAACCCACAAAGTCCCCTTCGTCGTCTGAGGTCCCAAATTCTTCCTCCCAGAATCTCGCTAGTGGTTTTGGTTTATCCGGGAACAAACGGTGGAATTCTCCCACCAGATAGCCGTCATTGATTGATTCAGCGGGGACCCACGTGTTTTCTGACCTGGGTTCTCCCTTCCAAGCTACCGAGGTGGCAAGCTCCACCTGGCGACCTTGCCACCTTGAATCGAGTATTTCCGTGGCTTGGTTGTGGTGTTCCCTCTCCTCTACCCGTGGGTGGGTGGTGACTCCTCCCTCCCGCCCCGGAAATTCCCGCCCCTCCCTGTACGGTGAGAGTAGGGACCTGTCAGGCAACTTGAGCTTGAATGCCACGGGGTTCACTTGCTGTGTTACTTCAAAAGGCCCCAGCCGCCTCGGCTGCAACTACTTGCACCCTCCCTTTAGGGGTTGACAACCACACCCGGTCTCCCACCCATATGGCCTCCCCCTCCCAATGGTGCTTGTCCGCCTGCCTCTTGTAAACTTCCTTGGCCCGCTCCAAGTACATCTTGAGTTGCTGGTGCAAGGCCTTCATTTCTTCTACAAACTGCTCTGCCGCAGGTACACTTCATCCTTCCTCCCCCCTCCCCAGGAAGGCCCTGGGGTGACACCCATAATTGGCCATGAACGGGCTCATTCCCATGGACACATGTTCAGCATTATCGTACGCAAATTCAGCCAGCGCTAGTTTCTCTACCCAATCATTCTGTCTTTCGCTGACGTAGCAGTGTAGGTATTGCTGGAGTATACTGTTCGCTCTTTCTGCTTGTCGACCTCGACCTGTAGCAAGCTCATGAGCTTCCTCCAGAACCTGGAAGTCAATTGTTTCCCGCGATCCGAAATTACCCTCGAGGGAGCCACATGCAGCCTGAAAATGTGATCCACAAACAACCTGGCTGTCTCCTCTGCCGTCACCGCATGTGAGCAAGCTATGAAATGACACATTTTTGTCAGTAGATCGACTACTACCACGACTGCTGTCTTCCCCCTTGACTTGAGCAAATCTGTCATAAAATCAATGGACACCACCTCCCAGGCCCTTCCCGGTGTAGGTAAGGGTTCCAGTAACCCTGCGGGGGCAGCCCTCTCCCCCTTTGCCCTCTGGCATCGGTCGCACCCCCGTACATATTCCCGTACATCTTCCCTCACCTTTGGCCACCAGAACTGCCTGGTAACGAGCAGCATGGTCTTGTGCTGTCCAAAGTGCCCAGCTGTTGGATTGTCGTGGAGTTGTTTGAGTACCTTCTCCCTCAAGGTCTCTCCTGGTACATACAGTGCCCCCTTATAGTACAGTAGCCCTTCTTTTTCCTCAAACCCTCCATGGTCTTCCCTTCCGTCCTGGAGTTCCCTGATTTTCGCTTGAGTGAACGCGTCGTCTCTAGTAAGCCTGGCCAGTTCTCGTTTCCCAACCAACGCTCCCCCACACACCCATCGGTCCTCGGGAAACATATGTTGGATCTCCGGTGGTCCCTCTCCTTCCATGTACTCCGGTTTCCGGGAGAGAGCATCTGCTCTCACGTTTTCCTCTCCCAGCACGTATCGGATCTCAAAGGAAAACTTGGAGAACTCCTGAGCCCATCAAATCTGTCTCTGGTTGAGCACTCGCACGGTCCGCCAGTATTCCAAGTTCTTGTGGTCAATACAAACCTGGATCTTGTGCCGCGCCCCTATCAACAGATGTCCCCATTGCCGAAAAGCCGTATAGATCGCAAGCCATTCGCGGTCATACACTGTATAGTTTTGCTCTGACTTGCTCAGCTGCCTTGAGAAAAAGGCACATGGCCTCCAGCCCCTGGCTGCAAAAGGACCGCTCCAATGGCTCGGTCGGACGCGTCCGTCTCCAGTCTCATGGGCTTCTCCAGATCAACGTGCAGGAGCTTCTCTTCCGAAGCAAACGCCTTCTTCAGTCTTTCAAAGGATTTCTGGGCACTTTCTGTCCACGCGAACTTCCTTTTGCTACTGAGACAATCTGTGATGGGTGCTGTCAAGTGAACGAAGTTCTAATCCATGACTAATCTGGGCTGATTAGTATATTTTTTGTCCACAAAGAACACCGGACTGCCCCCCACCGCCTTTGATTCCCTTATGAACCCCCTCTTCAGGTTCTTGTCAATAAATTGCCACAACTCCTGCATCTCCCGGTTGGACATGGCATACAGCTTACCCACCGGCAACTGAGCCCCTGGGAGTAAGTTGATTTGGCACTCAAAGGGCCTGTGGGGGGGTAGTCTATCTGCCTCCTTAAGAGAAAATCTAAAAAAAATGGTACACCGGTGGTATATTACCACGGTCAAACTAGCCAAAATGTATAAATTGAATAATAAAGCCTGCTGGAAATGTAAATCCAAAGAGGGGGATCTCTATCATATGTGGTGGGAGTGTGAAAAGATGAAAAAAAATGGGAGTCAATATATAATGAATTAAAAAAACTTCTCAAGTATACATTTCCTAAAAAACCCGTAATCTTTTTATTAGGAATAATAGGGAAGGAAGTAAAAAAGGAAGATCATAAATTATTTCAATATGCTACTGCAGCAGCGAGAATACTCGTGGCGCAAAAATGGAAACTAAAGGAGACTCCCACTGTAATGCAATGGCAGGCTAAATTTTTTGAATATACAGAATTAGCTAAAATGACATATAGAATAAGAGACCAAAAAGGGACAATGTTTGATGAAGAATGGGGTAAATTTATGGCATATATAAGAACAAACTGTAGAAGCTTAAAAACTATGGCAGGGTTAACATAATTCCTGTGATGTGCATAGAAGGGGAATAAGAACCTACAGGAGTGGATATATCTCAAGAAAACCGAAGCAGGGAAGGAAGGAAGTCGAGGCGTGAGGGCACGCAGTGTAAATATGATGACTTAAAATACTGATTGTAAAAGATTGCTTTATGTTATTGTTGTTTGTTTGTGAAAAACCCAATAAAAAAATAAAGAAAGAAAGAAAACATAGGGACACAGACTTAAAAAAAAATATATGAACAAGTTTGGAGTGGCCCCATCTGCTGCAAGTGCATGTTGAGGACATCTTGCTGGATCACCTCCATCACTGTCTAACAGGCTACCAATCAATACAAGGTCTGGGTGCTGGCTTGGTTGTTGGAAAATGGCTACATGTCAGGATTCTTCCTCCTGCTTTTTTGCTGAAGGACAGCAAAATTGCTGCCTGTCAGGGTGTTCTAGTGTCAATTTGCATATGGAGTTTGTTAAGAACGTGTCCAGAGAAGGGCAACCAAAATGGCCAAAGGCCTGGAAACGATGCCTTATGAGGAACGGCTAAGGGAGCTGGGCATGTTTAGCCTGGAGAAGAGGAGGTTAAGGGGCGATGTGATAGCCATGTTCAAATATATAAAAGGATGTCACATAGAGCAGGGAGAAAGGTTGTTTTCTGCTGCTCCAGAAAAGCGGACACGGAGCAATGGATCCAAACTACAAGAAAGAAGATTCCACCTAAACATTAGGAAGAACTTCCTGACAGTAAGAGCTGTTTGACAGTGGAATTTGCTGCCAAGGAGTCTGGTGGAGTCTCCTTCTTTGGAGGTCTTTAAGCAGAGGCTTGACAACCATATGTCAGGAATGCTCTGATGGTGTTTCCTGCTTGGCAGGGGGTTGGACTCGATGGCCCTTGTGGTCTCTTCCAACTCTATGATTCTATGATTCTAAGAAGAGGTTGTGTGTGTGTGTGCACTGCAAGTTTTGTTAGGGAGTTGGGCCAACAGAGGCACACAGAAGCACGAGTCCCATTAGCAGCAAATCTTCCTAACCTGCACATGTCCCTGGAAGGAGACATGGGTGCTTGGTGCCCTCTGTTACCTGCCCTGTAAGGCGATTTTAGAAATCTGGGATGTTTATCACAGTCAAACAACAATTCATGTTTTGCCAGACAGGCACATGAAGGGGCTGAGGCTCACAGAACTTGCTAGAGAGAACTCTGTGAGATCACTTTCCTCATGTGTAAGAAAGAGGTGTAACTATCTATGCTCCTGCCTGCCTGTCCATAAGCTGGTGATTCCTGCATTGCAGGGCGTTGGACTAGATGACCCCTTGGGATACCTTCCAACTCTACAAATCTATGATTCTATGAAATGCAGCAAAGCATCCAGGAAGAATAATCTTCTTCTCAGGGCTCTGCATTTGTGCTCTCAATCTCACCTATTCCTGTACCCCAAATTCAGCAGGCCAAAATCCAGATATTCCACACTGAGGATAACATTTTTGCAGATTGGGAGCAATTAATTTAACACTCATTCTGATGTATGTTGAATTTGCACAATGGAGAGTTCCGCCTGCAAAACGCGGAACTGCCTCCATGATCAAGTGTGCCCTTTGGTGCACAAGTATTGACCCCATGTAGCCTGCTAGCAGATGATTGCTCTGATGCATAGCTAAGACCTGCAAGAGAGTCATGCAACCTCCGGCTGAGAACCACCACCTCCCTCTGTGGGCTTTTCAGCCAGGTCCATGGTGAAAGCAGCCTCCTCTCCTGAAGCGTGACTTTCTATGGTTGGCTGAGCCCACCCCCTGAAAGCCAACATTAGCAGTACATCCCTGAACACACTGAACAGAAAGCAAATTAAGGGTGAGACATTCCCCGCCCCCTCTTACAACTAGGCTAGAGGTTTAGTGCTGCTTCTTTCAGGCAAATTTAGGCTCTTGCAACTTTATTTGTTTATGTATAAGGTGTGTGTGTGTGTGTGTGTGTGTGTGTGTGTGTGTGTGTGTGTGTGGTTTTGGAGGTGCGAAAACAGCAGGCTCTGTGCTGCATCCATGGTTTGAAACTGGGACAAGCTGGGCTTTTGCTCTCCTCTTCTCTTTCTCCTCCTCAGTTTTCAAACAGAAACTGGCAGCCGACCCACAAAGTCTTGGCTGATGTCTGTTCCTATTATCATGGGTTGTAAATCTCCCTGTTTAATGAAAAGGTGTGTTGTAGTGCCAATTTGAGGCGAAGTGCCTATATGAACGAGACTGAAAGCATCAATTCCTTTTAGTAAAATGAGAAAGGGGGGAGGGGAAAGAAAGAATACATTGTTTTCAAGTGAAACTGGCAAATCTATCAATTACTGCAGCAAGATACTATTATCTTTATGGAATTCTAAATTTGGGTTTGTTTCATCACTTCAAGAAAGCTCTTGTAGAAATGTGCATGTTCCCTGCTCCCCTTTCCGTTGACATCTCAGTAAATAACATTTCCCTGAGCCTTCCACTTGACTGAGTCTTCAATGGTAAGGATGGAGGCAGTGGCTGTGGTGGTGATGGGGGGTTTCTCACAAAAAATGACTGTCTCTCTCTAGGTGTGACGCACACAGGCAGCACCAGCAGGCTGCTTTTGAATGCTGCCTTGTGTCTGGGGCTGCAAATGCAAGAGGACCACTCAGCAGTCCCACTGTTCCTATGGCAACCCCATCACTAGGCGAAATGGCAATTAAGAGGACATGCACCTGTCTTGGCATTGCGATGCAAACAAGCCATCTCTGTTGTTAAAACTAGGGCACCTTCCCCCATCTCCCCAGGCCCCCCTCACTGCTATCACTGTTATCTCTTTCATAGCACTAAGAAAACAACCACCACACAGGAATTGAGACAGAAGCAGGGTCTCTTCAATTGGAGGAGGGGAAAGAGAAGAGGGATGTGTTATTGTTCAGAAGAATCAAACAAGGGAGGGGATTTTGCTTTCTCTTTTCCTTCAGGGTTCCTTGATGGTGGAAAGGAGAAAAAGACCTGACCCTAGAACCGCAGGGCATCCTGAGAACCAAACCCAGTGGTGGGGCAGCCCCTGGCTTCATCCTGCAATAATCCCCCCACCTTCCCATGGTTGCACAGATGGGTGGGGATCCAAAAGGGTGGTGAAGACAGCAGGTATTGACTTATTTATTTATTTATTTATTTATTTATTTATTTATTTATTTATTTGGAGAGACACTATTCAAATAACTAAATATATTGACATCTCATTCGTTTTTGTTTTTAAAAATAAGCAGTCATATTCCACACACCTTCTCAGCCCACTTCTAAACTCCCACTTCCAGACAACAAACACTGTAATTGGGAATATTGTCAACATAAAATTGCTTTGACTGCCTCCTGATTTCAAAGTCTCTTTCCCAATCAAATATGACACATCAAAGATGTGGGCAATTAATCCTGGTTGTGAGTCCTCATCCTCATCCTCGGGTGGAGAGAGGTGGGGGCTGTGAGTCCATCTTCCACAGAGTTCATTATATTCATTATCTACATGAACCATCACCAAACTGCAGATGCTTTGGACTACAGTTCTCATCAGCCACAGCCAGCATAGCCATGACTTCACTGGCTCTCCAGGGTTTCAGACAAGCCACATTCCCAACCCTATTGGAAGAGAGGCAGTGTTTGCATAGCAGTCAGAGTGTCAGACTCGGACCTGGGAGAAACCAGGGTTCCAATTTCCACTCAGCCATGAAGTTCCTGGGTGACCTTGGGCCTGTCACTGCCTTTCAACCTAACCTACCTCACAGGGATGTTGTCGGGATTAAATGATGAGGGGGCGGGGAGCCATGTGTGCCACCTTGAGCTCCTTGGAGAAAAGGGTGAGATAGAAATGAATAAATAAAAAAGTAAGATGCTGCTGGGAATTGATCCTGGGATCTGCATGCACATCAGGTCCTCTGGCACTGACCTTTCCTCTTGCTGCCCGTGTCTTTCTCGACATTCAAAAAACATCTGAGTGTGGTAGGTACATTCACACACAGACACACACAACTCCTGCCTTCCCTTTCCCAGGTCTAAGCAGATAAAACAAACAGTGGCCTGGATTGCTTAATGCTACCCCAATATCTGAGCAGGGAGAGAGTGCAGGCTGCCTCAGCTTCAATCTCCTTGGAATGAAGGCAGCAGACACTGTAGGGCTGGGAGGGGCCCAAAGGTTTCACTGGCCCAACCCTCTGTGCTGCAGCCAGGCAATCCTGCTTTGCCAAAGCAGGAGCCTCAAATCCAGCACAGAGCAAGACAGGCTTCTCTGTGTCCAGCTTCCAGCACCAGCCCAGACTTTCTCCCATACACAGCCCCCCACCCTTTACCTATTGCTCTCCATCAAAGGATGAGGTTGCATCCAGCCAGGGGAAGTTCAAAAAGGCCCACCCATTCCATAAACTCTATAGAGTTGGAAAGAACCCTGAGGGTCTTGTAGTTCAATGCTCTGTAATGGAGGCATCTCAACTACATCATACGTGACAGATGGCCAGCCAACCTGTTTATAAACCTCCAAGGAGGGAGAGTGCACAACTTCTCGTAGGAGTCTGCTCCACTGCTAAGCAGCTATTGCTATCAGAAAGTTCTTCCCGACAGCAAGAATGTTCTTTCTTGTAACTTGGAGCCATTGGTTTGATTCCTACCCTCCAGAGCAGGAGAAAACAAGCTTGTTCCTTGTTCCATATGGCAGCCCTTGAGATATTTGAAGATGACTCTTATATCTCTTCTTAGTCTCCTCTCTACCAGGCTAATCCTACCCAACTCCTTCAACCGCTCCTCATAAGGCAGACCTTTCATCATCTTGGTTCCTGTCCTTTGTGCACCTCCAGCTTGTCAACATCCTTCTTAAATTGGGGTGCCCAGAATTGGATACAGGACTCCAGGTGTGGTCTGACAATGGCAGCAGAGCAACCTCTTTCTAAAGTTAAATTGCAGTTCTGTACTTAACTGGCTGGCCAAAGCCATTGCCTTCCAAAGAAACTTGTCCAAACAGTTCAGGGGCCTCTTCTGCTACATTCTAAGCCTCCTTGATACAGAATCACAAGCCACGACTAACCGCCACCCAAACTCATAATAATATTTTAAAAGGATCAGTCAAGAGCAGGTGCCACACATAAGCTGCAAGAGCCACCCCCCCCCCTTGCTGGGAGAGAGGTGCTAGGAATAGGGGGCTTCTGCTCTGTGGCAAGAAGGTGAACTCCTCCTGCTCTGGCAGTTGCAGCTCCTGCTCCTTTCTGCTCTGCAGAGAGCTAAGCCAGACTCCTCTGCACTTCAAATCCCCACATATCTATTCCCTTGTCCTTAAGAGCCCTTGACTCATAAGGCCAGGCTTCTAAGTCTCTATCCTGGGCTAAATCCCCTGGGCTTCTCTCTCTCTCCCGCCTCTCCTCCATTCATTCTTTCCTAGCAAAAGGAGTGTGGCGTTCCCATGTGTTCTTCTGCTGCTCTCCAACATTCACCTCAGGCAGCATTCACCTCAGGCAGTGGAAGTGCCAGAGGTGGCCCTCCAGTCGTCCCAGCCCACTGCTTCTGCTGCCGATGGTGGGAGGGAGGAATTCCAGTGCTCCATGTTGTTGTTTGTCTCCCTACCTCCTGAGCAGAGAAGCCAAGCCACACTGCTTTGCCCAATGTCCTGGTTCTCATGGAGTTCCAGCAGCAGAAGTGTTGGGGGAGCAGGCAGTGGGGCCAGTGTGTGTGTTTGCAGTAGGTGGCAATTGCAGTTTTAGAGGTGAATTGGGATGGTTGCCCCTGGTTCACACCACACCCCTGTTGCATCTGTGAAAACAGCCTGTTGCCTTCAGAAACTGATAGAACCACCACAAAATAGTTGGCAGCATTGATTGATTGATTGATTGATTCATTGATTCATTGATTGATTGCTTTTATAGCCCACCTTTTTCTCCAAGGAACTCAAGATGATGAACATGGTTTCTTCCCCTCCTTATTTAACACCTCACAACAACCCTGGTTGGGTTAGGGCTGAGAGTGAGTGACTACCTGGTGAACGTCAGGGCTGAGGTATTCTTTGAAGCCTGGTCTCTCTCCCCAGTCCTAGTCTGACACTCTAACTGCTACCTCACACTGTCTAAAATGCACAACTGGGAGGAGATGAGATAGAGTCATAGAATTGAAAGAGCCTATGAGTATAACCCCTAGATTAAGAGTCTAATATCAGAGCACACTGATACTCTGCTTCCCAGGCATGCACCAGCATGGTTTGCTCAAACAGAGCCAAGCTACATCAAGGATCCAGGCAGTCACCCTAGGAGTCAGCAGAGGGAACAGGAGGGAGCAGCAGCCAGAAGTGACCACTTTGCCAGGCCTCACCTGCACCAGACTTTCTGTCAAACAGGAAAAGGCAGCCTCAACCCAGAGCAGGAGAACCATGGCACGAGTCAGCCTGTGCCAGCAAATGGAATTGTGGAAGGGAAGGAGGGCTTCAGTGGAGTGTTTCTTAAGCAGGGTTGACCTGAAGTCTCCAAGTTTGCCTGGCCTCCCCAGGGGGGCAGGGAGAGTGCTTGAATCTCCAGGTGCGTGGTAGCATCTTATTCATTCATTCATTTTTCAAAAAGAAAGAATGTGCACAACTTCTGAGCTTCAGCCTAACAATCTTTTGAAGTGAGATTGGAAGGGTCATTTCAGGGGGGAGTGGGGGAGCTTGCCTCGGTGGCAGAAAGGGAGGAAATGCTGAATTTGGACATTTCCCAATCGCCTTCCAGCACTTCCCTCATTCTGCCTCCAGGCAGCCCCCCTCACTCTTCCAACTGGGAACCCTAGGAATGAGAGCTCCTTCCCCACCCAGGCTCCCTAAGCAGGTGAGGATCTTGTTACTTCAGCAGGAACTGGGAGCACACCCTTTGGCCAAGGTTTCTCTCTTAATTTCCAGCCAGTGACACCATACCTTCCAACATTTCTCTGATAAAAATAGGGATGTCCTATTCTATCATCATCATCATGATGTTACTGGGTTGCCCCAGCCACTCTGGGCAGCTTCTAACACACCTTGGTTGTCAAACAGCTTGTCTCTTGAACAAATTGGTTTCCGAACGTCACAAACCCGGAAGTGAGTGTTCCGGTTTGCGAACATTTTTCAGAAGCCAAACATCCAACACAGCTTCTGCGGCTTCTGGTTGACTGCAGGAAGCTCGTGCAGCCAATCGGAAGCCGCGCTTTGGTTTTCAAACCACTCCAGAAGTCGAATGGACTCCTGGAATGGATTAAGTTTGACAACCAAGGTACCAGTGTATTATAAAATTATAAAATTATAAAAATATAATTAAACATTAAAAAAACATCCCTATATGGGATTGCCTTCAGACAGCTTGGGAGCTGAATAACTCCATACCCTTCCAAATTTCTCCAATGAAAATAGGGACATTCTAAGGAAAAGCGGCACATTCTGGGATCAAATCAGAAACCAGGATAGCATCTCTAAATCAAGGACGTCCCTGGAAAATACGGATATTTGGAGGGTCTCTGACACATCAGCTCACTTGCTATACTATGTCCTTTCTGTTTGACTGACATGCTTAATGATATCAACAGGGACCACACCAAGGTCTAAGGATTGGGCCCTGAAATCTCAGGGTCTGGTCTGTTTCTGACCTGGCAACCTGAGTTCTGAGGCCACACTCAGCTTCCTGGAGTACATTTGTCCGAGACAGAAGAGAGGCATTGGATTCAGTGCTGCACGCAGAGCCTCCCTCCTCGAAGAGCCCTGTTCATCCCCCTCTGCTCAAGGTACCCTTTGCCAAACAGGGCGCCTTCCTGGGACTATAACTTCCACCAGTTTCTGCAGCCATGGAATGTCAGCCACTCTGCAGCCTCCAGGCCTTTGGACTTTGCGGCATCTTCTACATCTGGGAATTGATTGAGAAATGCAGGCTGCAGAACACACCAGGAGGAACAACCACAGACCCAAGCAGAGAATTTAATCACTTGCATTATCAGCTTAATTGTTCTGGCAAGTGATCTGCTTCCAAAACCTCTGTGGTAATTGTCTGTAAAACAATCCTCCTCCTCCTCCTCTTTTCTAAAAATATAGTTGCTCCAAGCAGGATGCCGTCATCCAAGTGTCCCTTTATGTGCTGCAGAGGGAGAAGCAGAAGGTTGGAATGACCACGGAAGCAGTGGGGGAGGGCAGGGAACCTGAAGCTTCAGCAGGTGCTCCCAACAGGTTGGGGGCTCCCAATAGCACACCCGGGGTGGGTGTGCTTAGCTCAGGAACCTAGCTCAGGGCTTCCCCTCCCAGCAGCCCCAGCAGTGCCAATGGTCAAGAGATTCTAGGAGTCATGGTTCACAACATCTGTAGCCACAGGTTGCCCATCCCTGTGGGGGGTGAGGGGACACTAGCCAGGCCCCCCAAGTCTAAGTATGTGCAGGGAGGGGTGGTCTTGTCAATCATGACACCAGAGGAAATGGAAACCAAGCTCTGCCCACAAATAATTAGTGGGGTTGAAGGTGGCAATGGATACAACGTTAGAGTGTTGAACAAGTACCCAGGACAGACCAGGGTTCAAATTTCCCCTCAGCCATGAAGCTCACTGGGTGGCTGGGACCAGCGGCGCCAGCTTGCCCCCATGACTGTGGGTGCCCAGGCCGTGACACACTTTGAGAATGCCTTGCCCCCTCATTCAAAATGTTGTGGGAGCCACAGCACACAAGGCCCCTGGGTCCTGGCACCTATGGCTCGGACAGTCACTGCCTCTCAGCCTAACCTCCCTCACAGGGTTGTTGTGAGGATAAAAGGAGGGGAGGGACCATCATGGATGCCACCTCGAGCTCCTTGGTTTTTAATATTATTATTAATGATAAATGTGTTTGAAAGCCAGGAGATTTCAGCATAAAGTCTTTGCACTTAAAAGTTAATGGCAGGTGTCATCACTCTATGTTTTATTGATTTATGGTTTTCACATATCCTGACAAAAGTGCAGGGCTGTCTTTACGGGGGGGGGGGTGCAACCGACGCCGAATTCTGGGGCGCGCGGGGCGCCTGCCCCTGAAGCTGCCAAAGTGTATTGTATGAAGCTGCTATGCGGCCGGGGGGTCAGCGGCACCTTTGACACGACTGATCTCGCGCCGCCTGCCTGCCTGCCTGCCTTCTCCCATTCGGGGCAGGCACGAGGGGGGCTGCTGGCTTCATTTTGGGGGAGCCTCTGATTTGGCCACCGGGAGGAGGAGGAGGCGCCGCTGCCTTTCTTTCCCTCCAGAATCTTGGAAGGAAAGGCGGCGGCGGCAAGGGCGCCAGAGCGAGAGGGGCCGAGAGGCGGCCACCTGCTGAGGCTCGGCTTGCGCATCTCCCCACCGAAGAGCAGTGCTATGGCTGGGGATGGGCTTGGCCGAGGCACTGGCAGTGGCGGCAGCAGCGGGAGCTCCCTGGAGCCCCGGCCTGCCCGTTGTTAGCCATGGCAGATGGCGGCGGTGGCTCCAGTATCTACTACTCGAGGAGGAGGAGGAGGAGGAGGAGGAGGAGGAGGAGGCGCCAGCAGCAACCTGAACGCGGACTTCTCCTCGGCGCCCGCCCAGGCGATCAATGCGGTCATCATCAACAACTAAATTTGGGGGGCACTGGGCGGATCTTTGCACCCCGGCACCACATATGCTAAAGACGCCCCTGCAAAAGTGATGTGTATCTTATCTCTGCTTTTGGTTTGACCAAGACGCAACTTCCTTTCGCCTTTCTTGCTAGGAGTGCTGATCGGACGAGGGCCAGCAGCAGTAAGAAATCCAAAGGAGGCCTTTATTAGGCCAGCCATACCATGTGCAAGCTTTAAAATCCCCCAGGTAAGCCAGGCAGTGAGTCTTCTGCTTCCTATGCTTCCTATGACCAGCCCCGGGCCAAGAGTCTGGCTGCAGCTCTTTGAGCCAGTCAAAGTTTCTGAGCCCTTTTCAAAGGCATGTAAGGCAGGAACAGGTGCAGCCGGCACTCTAGCCTCACTTGTCCTCCTGGCCACTGCAGAAACCGGAGCATCCTCACTTAGGGCTGAGTCCAGGAGCACACCCAAACTGCAATCTTGTTTCTTCAGTACAGGCTGAATGTATTCTGACTGAGAACCTATGTCTTGTCTGGACTAATTTAAATGTTATCCACCCTCATCCAATCCATTACTTTGGGTTAGAACTGGGACAGCTTCCTTGGATTTAGGCATGGCGTGAAGAAGGACTTTATTGTATCTTCCAACATTCAGCTTCATTGGATGGCCATGAGTTCCAGTGCTATGAGAGAGTGAAAACATTTTCTCTGTGCACTTTCTCCATGCCTATGCACATCATTTTATAAAATTCTACCATGTCAGCCAGAAAAGCTGTCTGAGGTGTGGATGGAAGCTGCTCTTCATCACAGACTAAATGTGAGGGGAGACAGAAGACATTCAAATGAGCTCCATCAGACGGCCAATTTCATATGTTCAAAAAGACATGTCCCCATCCTTAGCCTAAAAACAAACAGAATAAGGAGAAACGAGGTGGTTTTTCTGTTAACAGAGCTGGAGATTAGTTTTAGATGATGTGCTCCATAATTAAACAAAGCCGCTAGAAGCCCACTTGTGCTGCTGGTGGGGTTGTCTGTCTTTAATGCCTGTGTTTGGGAAACAGGACTTGGTGTTCAGCTATTAAGGTGCTGTTGAAAATCAAACCTTACATTTCTTTGCTTTCAAGCATGAAACCTACTGCAATTAATTTAAAGAGCTGAAATAATTTGGGGGGAGGTGCAGGACAAGGAGAGAGATAGGCAAATTCTTCCCTGTCTTTCTCACAGGGGAAGAGTCCATCCCTCTGCATGCAGAAGGTTCCAGGGTCAATCTGTGGCACTTCTGGGTTTGTTTGTTTTTTAAAAAGAAAAAGAAAAAAGGGCCAGGTAATGTGAAAGAGACTTCCGTTTGCCAGAAACCCCAAGAAACCACTCCTGATCAAAAGAGATAGGCAAATACTGTAAAATAGCAGCTTATAGAATCCTAGAGTTGGAAGGGATCCCCCCCAAGGGTCATCTCCCCTCCAATCTCTTCACCCTTCAGGGGAGTCCATCTTGCAGTTAAATGGCTCTTACCATCAGGAAGTTCTTCCTAAAATTTAGTTGGAATCTCCTTTCTTTTAATTTGAATCCATTGGTTCAGGTCTCACTCTCTGCAGCAGCAGAAAACAAGGCGGCTCCATTGTGACAGCTATTATCTCACCCCTCAGTCTTCTCTAGGCGAAACATCCCCTGTTCCCTCACATGTTCCTACTAAGGCTTGCTTTCCAGACCCTTGATCAACTTGGTCGCTTTCCTCTGCATCCATTCCAGCTTGTCAATATCCAGTGCCCACAGGACTTCAGGTGGGGTCTGACCAAGGGAGAAAAGTGTAGGACTATGACTTCCCTTGACACGGACACTGGACTTCTGTCTAGAATACCATTAGCTTTTCTTGCTGCTGTATTACACTCTTGAGTCATGTTAAGCTTATGGTCTACTGAGACCCCTAGATCCTTCCCAAATGGTCTGCTGTCAAGCTAGGGGTTCCCCATTAGGGGTTCCCCATTAGGGTTCAGGTTCTGGTTAGTCCTAGGAGAAGGGATAAATGACAGATATGATGTGTATAAAAATTGAAAAAAATGTATTTTAAAAGGAATATATGTAGGCACTGAGCCCACCAGGAGAGCATGATAGGAGCTAATCAGGGTCCATTAATGCATGCAGTAGACTTGGACAGCATGCGTCATATCAATATTTTCCAAGCTGGCTCAAGGGAACCTCAGTTCTAGATTTCGGGAGCCTGGAACCTGGTAGCATGTTACCTGAATTGAAATGGAAAGGACTGGAAATGTTCTCACTCCCAGTAAGTACAGCCACATTTCATTTCCATTTTTCACCCCACTTTATCAATTGTGGCAGCACAGTTGCTAGGATCCAGGGGTAGCAGAAGAGTTCCCCCAAACAATCAAATCTAATAGACTGTGAACGAGGAGGCACTGTGTTGGGTGGGTCTCTCACATTACTGAGCAAGGAAGACTGCAGCCCTGGATGAAAGATGCTCCTGGGAGACAGGAGACAGGAAGCTGCCTTCTGCTGAGTCAGAACATTGACCCACCTAGTTCAGTATTGTCTACACACACTGACTGGCAGCAACTTTCCAGTTTCCAGGCAAGGGGCTCTGCTAGACCTACCTAGAGATGACAGAAATTGAACCTGAGCATTAAGAACATAAAATCAGGAGAGCCTGCTGGATCAGGCCAACAGCCCATCTAGTCCAGCATCCCGCTCTCACAGTGACCAACCAGATGCTCCTATGGGAAACTTGCAAGCACAAGAGCACACTCTCTCCCCAGTCCTTTGGGTTTGCATCAGCTGATATCCAGAAGCATGGCTGCCTCCAACTGTGGAGGCAGAGAAGAGGCCTCATGGCTCTTGGCCATGGCATGCATGGCCCTTTCCTCCTCCATGGATTTGTCTAATCCTCTTTTAAATCCATAAGGCTCCCATAGTAGAGCAGTAAGGCCCTTACTGGGATGCGGGTGGCGCTGTGGTCTAAACCACAGAGCCTAGGGCTTGCCGATCAGAAGGTTGGAGGTTTGAATCCCCATGACGGGGTGAGCTCCCGTTGCTCTGTCCCTGCTCCTGCTAACCTAGCAGTTCGAAAGTACGCCAAAGTGCAAGCAGATAAATAGGTACCACTCCGGTGGGAAGGTAAACCGCATTTCCATGCACTGCTCTGGTTTGCCAGAAGCAGCTTAGTCATGCTGGCCACATGACCTGGAAGGTGTCTGCGGACAAACGCCAGCTCCCTCGGCCTGTAAAGCGAGATGAGCACCGCAACCCCAGAGTTGTCTGCAACTGGACTTAACGGTCAAGGGTCCCTTTTTTAAGACCCTTATAGTAAGGGAAGGGGGGCGCTGTGGTCTAAAGGTACCCTAAGTCAGGGGTACCTTTACCTTTAAGGCCCTTTTAATCTTCTCGCTTGGCTGCAGAGGGCTTCTGAAATGGACCTGGGCTGAGGGATCGGATCTTATTTTCAAGCTGTGGAAAGGTGACTAATTTCTTTCCTCTCTTGACTACGGTTCTTCCAATAACTATTGTGTGCAATTGCATTATATTGCAGTCATGCAGAAGTTGCCCACATGGAAGCCCTCTAGAGCTAGCCTGGCTAGGGCAATCTAGACACCTTCAGAAAGATTTCCACAGGCCATTCTGTATGCTGTGCAGTACAGACAGCCATTCCTTAGATCCATGCCGTATTAACTTAGTATGCAGATATACTGCTTCTGAACATGGGGAACTATTCCTGGATATTTCAGCCATCAAGCACTGTTATTTTACTTGGGACTAACTTACTGATGGGCTTATCAAAATGACAATAGAGCTGCAGCCCTGAAATTTGGTATAAAATCTTGTCTCAATGACTTTCCTTTCATGTGTGGACCAGCAGGCATTGAGTCTTTTCTTTTTCTTTTTCTTTTTCATTCTTTCAGTTATGTTACCTGCCATACACCTCCATATTCACAGCTTTTAAGATTAGTTTGCTGCCTTTTGAGGAAGGATGGTGTTTCCTAGTAGAGATAGTGATTAGAGTGTCAGACCCAGGGAGACCAGGGTTTGAATCCCCCCTCAGCCATGAAGCTCACTGGGTGATTTCACTGTCTCACAGGGAGGTTGATTGTTTGGGGAATTTAATGATCAACTGGAGCAAATGGAAACTCGAGTTTTCTCTGAATTGATATTTGGTCTGAATGAGCACTAGAGAGCAGGTTTTCCTTGGTTTAGTGGGGTTGAGTGGTTGAGTGGGACAAGAAGTAAACAACTCAGACCCATGTCTAGAAAGCATGGGTCAAGTGGGAAACAGATTGGACCTGTGCTTTCTAGGCTCAGGACAAGTGTGGATGAGCCCAAAGCTCTGACTTCATATAAGGTACCTTAACTTTCATCTAGGGTGTGGGTGTGGGGAGAGTGTTGGAGACTAATCTCCACTCAGTCGTTTGGCCACTCACTGACTCTCAGCCTAACGTCCCTCACAAAAGCTGCAGGGTCTCCATGCTAACATGGCTTTATTCCATCGGCCTGAATCACATGGCTCAGGGTCATTTGTGGGTTTGACCCCCACATTGGGCAAAAGATTCCTGCACTGCAGGCTGTTGGACTTGATGACCCTCGTCATTCCTTCCAAGTCTACAATCTATGATTCTAGGAATCATCCCCTGCCCAAGTCCTGCATATGTTCACTTTCACTTTGTGGCCTTTCCTACCACATCTTTTGATCTGGCCTGCTGGGAGCCTGAGGGCCCCATTCTCTCCACCTGGCCCAGGGTGGGGCCTAACAGGCTTCATAAGAAGTGCTGCTGCTGCTGCCCAGCAAGGACTGGGGTATTTTGGGGAAAGTTTTGTTGGGAGTTTTTGCTGTTATTGATATTAATTTTTTGTATCTTTATTTTTATGTGGAAATTGTTCAGTTTGGTTATATAGCTTTTGATGTGTTATATTTATTTTTATGACTACTTTGCTATGTTTGTAACTATGTACTGTAA
This sequence comes from Podarcis melisellensis, assembly GCF_964234715.1. NCBI lineage: Eukaryota > Metazoa > Chordata > Lepidosauria > Squamata > Lacertidae > Podarcis > Podarcis melisellensis. The sequence continues at coordinate 41,663,535 of NC_138533.1, forward strand.
ATCTTTTCCTATTCTAAGCCACCTTGAGCATTGTTTTAACTGTGGAAAGGCGGCAAACAAATAAAACGATGATGATGATCTTTACCATATACAAGCATTAGTTTTTCTGTCTTTTAATGCTATTCTTAACATTGCAAGCTCCATGACATGTTGTGTTGCTATTTGCACTTATGATGTTCCTGTTTCTCCATTTCACAGTCCAGTTCTATGCTCCATGACACATCACAGGCAATATGCACATATTGAACACTTTAGCTTTCAAATACAGTGGTACCTCTGGTTACGAACTTAATTAGTTCTGGAGGTCCTTTCTTAACCTGAAATTGTTCTTAACCTGAGGTACCACTTTAGCTAATTGGGTCTCCCACTGCTGCTGCACCACTGGCACGTGATTTCTGTTCTCATCCTGGGGCAAAATTCTTAACCCGAGGTACTACTTCCAGGTTAGCGGAGTTTGTAACCTGAGGTGTTTGTAACCTGAGGTACCACTGTATAAGGAAATATTGTTGTTTTTATTATGAAGCTGGGTTTTCCTAAGGCAATAAATAAATAATGAATGAAAAAGGTTTTTGTTGTAAAGGGGAAAACGCAACAACAATGAATTTTTTTTGGCTTTGTAAAGTGTATCAAGCAACCACTCGCTGGCTGGAGCTCTGCCAACAGGCAGGCAGTGCTGCAGACAGAAGCCAGGCACAGGACTAACTCTCTGTGATTTAAACAAAGCACATCACTGCTAAGCAAAGCCGGGCAATTTTTGTCTCTGTCAGAAATCCTTTGGTAAGAGGCCCTGGCTTGGCTCTGTTCCTCCCAGTGATGCTCATAGATACATACCGACCTTTTCCTTCACCTCATTGCTAAGCCCTGCTTTAATACATAGGACAGTGACAGATTACCTCATTAAGCCAGGTGTGTTGCATAGTGCAGGTACAAATGGCTTGGCAATTTCTTGCAGGCTTGGCAAGAATGATATGAGACGCATTTGCTTCTTGGAAAAGAACTGGGATTGCTCTGAGACATTGTTCATGGCCCAGCCCCAGTCCTGGAGAGACAAAAATGGAAAACTCTCTTTCCAGCTGAACCATCTCCGCTTCCAGAGTTGCATCCTAAGTGGTTGAGGGACGCGGGTGGCACTGTGGTCTAAACCATGAGCCTCTTGGGCTTGCCAATTGGAAGGTGGGCAGTTTAAATCCCCACAACAGGGTGAGCTCCTGTTGCTCTGTCCCAGTTCCTGCCAACCTAGCAGTTCGAAAGCATACCAGTGCAAGTAGATAAATAGGTACCACTGTGACGGGAAGGTAAACAGTGTTTCCATGCGCTCTGGCAGTGTTTCCATCATGGCACTGGCAGAGGAAGATGAGTGCGGGGGGAGCACACCACCCCCGGCAGCACAATCCTGGTGGGGTGCCATCGTGGATCCCCCCCCGCGCTGGGTGCCACACCCCCACAGCACGCCATGCCCCCAGGATGCGCGCCACCCCTGCACCAGCCCCACCCCCGCCTGCTCTCCGCCCCCTAGAGCATGAAGCTCCACCACTGTATCATGGTGTCCTGTTGTAGCAGAAGCATCATGTTGGCCACATGACCCAGAAAGCTGTCTGCGGACAAATGCCAGCTCCCTCAGTCTGAAAAGCGAGATGAGCGCTGCACCGCATAGTCGCCCTTGAGTGAACCATTCAGGGGTCCTTTACCTTTGCCTAAGTGGTTAGAAGTCTGAAATGATGAAATCACCTCCTCTTACCTTTAATGCACTTTCCAATAAGATGATCCCTCCTGTATCAGGCCTCCAAGTCCAGCACCCTGTTCTCACAGTGGCCAACCAGCTGCCCACTATGGGAAGATCACAAGCAGGATCTATTCACAACATCCCTCCTCACTCCTGCAGTGAGTGAATCTGGTATTCAGAAGCATCACTGCCTCCGACTGGAGGAGGCAGAGCAGAGCCATTGTGGCTAGTGACCATTGATCACCCTCACTGCCATGAATTGGTGGCATAGCTTGGGTTGCCAGCATCTGGGGCCATGTGGAGGGCAGGTGGGAGGGAGGGAAACAGACAGAGTACGCATGTGCATTCAACTGCCCAGGAGACCACTGTCACATCATCCTTCTCAGAATCCGTCTAAAGTTTTTTGGTGTCTCTCCAGCGGCTAACGAGATCCTGCTTCTTTCTAATATCAATATTTGGAGAGTCTTTTATCTTCTTCCAAATGTTTCAAAAAACAAAAGCTTTAGTTATATAGTATTATTATTTCCATACAGTTTATATTTTTCTATTTCACTTGCTGTAAATATTGTAAACGGTTCTTCGGGGGGGGGGGTTGTTAGGTATTATCGTAGTAGGAAAAAAAAGTTTTATTTCCCCTCCTTTCCATTCCCTTCCAACATACCGGCTTAGATGTTATTCTTAGATGTTATCTTTCTTCCTCTCCGTCACTCTTGCAACCTCAGTGGCTGGCTTAATTGGAAGATTAAATCCAATTTTTTATCTTAAGAAATGGAACTTGGTGCATTCATGGAGACAGCGTCCAGGAGATCCGAACTCCCTTGGGGGCTTTCCATCCAGTGCCCCCCTCCTTCTTTACGAACTCGGGGGGTGGTTTGTTGGGCACCGCAGATGAGACTGCATCTTCCCTTCCACCTGGAAGAATTTGGGAGGCTGATTACTCCCATCTCAGCCTCTAAATTACCTCGTGGGAGCTGGAGAGATAGTATTATCGGCCATCTCCCATGGCGCCCCTAGCGGAGCCACCGACCACTGGTGTTTTGTTGTTTTTGTTTTAATTATTTACTTGTGTCTTTATCTTGTATTTTATTCTGTGAACCACCCTGAGATCTTGTGATGAATAACAACAACAACAACAACCACAACAACTGGGTCCCTCTGGGGACAGTCTGAGCTCCCACTGGGCCACCATCTGCTTCAGGGTGACCAAGCTGAGAATTCAACAGAAAGTTATCTCGGGGCTCATCTACACCTCAGCTTAATGCAGAATATGTACTACCTAGTTATTTGTTTTATTACATTTACAGCTAACCTCCCAGCCCCTCCCAAGGAACTCAGGGCAGTCATCAACAAATCATGTGTTGTGTGAAAAAGGACCTGAGCGGTAAACTTTGGATAGGGAAACAATTTCCTTGCATAGCCTTGAGCTCCAGTATTATGGAGGGGAAGAGAGGTGGAAACAGAGCATCCCATGCACAACTTCTCCCACCCACCCACACCCCACTGGGGCTGACCCACCCACGAGGCAGGGTGAGGCAACTGCTCAAGCTGCAGGATCCACAGGGGCAGCAGATCTGGTCTCCCAGGAAGGCATCGCTTGCTGTTCCTTGGAAGCTTCTTTCCTCTGCAGTGGCCTCTTGGCAAATAGGAGTCACTGCTGATCTCCTCCCACCCTTCATCCCCATGTAGATATTTATTCCTCCCTTGTTCCTGATGTAGACCTTCTCTCACCCCTTCTTCCAGGGTGGCAGGGAGGCCCCATTTTGTGGTTTGCCTCGGGTGCCACCATATATTGGGCTGTCCCTATGCACCATACAATCCACATGCAATGGAGGTTCCTGGATGTGGGGATCCCTCCCGTGTCCTCTTCTGTTCACGCTGGTCCAACAGCCTTTGTGTTTTGGGATAGTGACAGCAAACAGCCCCTGCAATCCTATACAGTACCCACTTCCCTGAGAAAGCCCCGTTGAACTCAATGATTCTTCCTTCCTCCAAGTAGATCTGCTCTGTTGATTTGCCTTTTTTGTTGGAAAGATAAACTCAACAGGCATTGAGTTCCAGAAAGTGTCCTATATCTGCAAAAGTAGCTTTGCAATATTGTACTTCTGGAGCTATTACTTGACCAACATTCTATTTTAAAGCCCATTCAATCCAATTATCTTATAAAAGTGGCTTTTGGTGTTCTGACTGCATTTTGGAACTAAATTAAACAGTTTGCCCTGAGGGCTCCTGTGGACTTAATTGCCTCGGCATCTCAAACTGCTTGCACTTACCCTGCAGTATCCAGGTGAGACTCTACAAGAGTGGGAGGCAGGGGAGTGGAGAGATGCTTTCTGTTTCCTGTCTTAGGGCTGCCAGTTGGCCTGATGATAGAATATTCCTTCCAATTTGTTTGCAGGGAGATATTATTATTATTATTATTATTATTATTATTATTATTATTATTATTTATTTATTTATTTATTTATTATTTATACCCTGCCCATCTGGCTGAACAACTGCATCACATCAAGTGTTACCCCACACTTTCAAGTGACTTTTCCAGTTATTTTCCTTTCCATAAGAAGTCCAATTTTCTGGGGGAAAGGGCTTGTTGACCAATGCCTCCCAGTCAACTCTAATTTTGCAACTTGAATTTCCTACTCAAAAATAGTGACAGTCTGGGCATGGTTTCCATGCTAAAGCTTTCCAAATATTCAGATGTGCCCCTCTTGTCATACACACAGTAGCTGTCTCTGCAGAACAGGAACTTGTTGTTAGGAGCCGCCTGGCATGTTCTCTCCCTCCTGGTCAATCGTTCGGGAGCTTCAAAAGCTTTCTTTAGCCTGAACATTACAGCGACCAATGCCAACAGACATTGGCACACTCAGGGATCTGCAGAGTCTTCACCATTTGCGTAACAGAATCAGTAGCTCAGCATTTTGGCTAATCTACTTTATTTACATATAAGCACTCGGAGCATTCTGACTTAGCTCCTTCCTCTTTCTCATCGGACAAAGAGAGAGAACAAAGGACAATAGTCTCACTTCATAGAACACGGCAATACAAAACATCCTGTCTCCGTCACTTCCCACTCTGTGCAGTCCAAACATACACTGCCATGTGATCGACAACAATCTTCAACACTTGAAGCCCTCTGGATGATATTGGACTACAACCCCCATGCTGGATGGGGTTGATCAGGACAGCTACAGATCCTCTACCCAGGCTCTGTCTGGAGCAGGCAGCCCACCAATCTGGATACGGGACATAGCTAGGCCCCCAGCAAGGGCCCCGGCCCAGGGGAGCATTAAAATATTGCCTCGCTTCTGGCTCAGAGTGGCTAGGAGCCTGCCCACCTCTGGGTGCCTCAGCTAAAGAATCCAGTTGCTCAAGGAGCAATGATACATCTCCTTGCCAAGGGCAGTGGAGGGTCCCAATGCAGTGTTTGCCAAGGGTGCAAGGGAGCCTAGGTAGTCTGCAGTGATTCTGGAGTTTCCAATTGCTTAGTCTTCTTTTCAAAGCAGAACCATGCATTAATTCCCCCCCTTGTTATTGCTTCTTTCTGAATTGTGTATAAAGCTCTTGCTTTGGGACACACACACACACACACACACACACACACACACACACAGAGAGAGAGAGAGAGAGAGAGAGAGAGAGAGAGACTTTGCATCATAAAAGTGGTGGTTTAATGTCTACGTGCAGAACACTGTGAGGAGGAGATGGTGCTACTGTCTGCTTGCTCATGAGTAGCTCAGTCCCTCCAGATGGGTTGAAGACAGGAAAGGATGGGGCCTGGGAGTGGCTGCAGGCATGGACTGACCCAACAGGGACTTCTGGCTCTCTCTTCTGGCCTTGCTAATTCCATTGCCAGTGAGGCTTCTGGCCAAGCCAGTCTCTTAGCAATTCCTTCACACCATGTTCTTGTTCTATGATTAATTTTTTACATGGCCATCCTAGTTACACCAACACACTCCTTTATTACACAAGAACCCACATAACAGATTAGCATTGTCTTCCCTGTTGGCAGGCACAAGGAATGGAATATATATAATGTGTGTGTGATTAGATACAAGCACACAGATCTACACAGATCTGTAGATCTAATAGCGGTAGTTAGGGTAAATCCAGGAAAAGGTGTTAAGAGGATATTGCAGCCTTCTCTTAGCCATCCACTGGGGTCTTACAAAGTGACTCCTAGTGAAGATGCTTCAGAGTATCTTACCAGGTTGTGCCTCCTGGCCAAACCACAAAGGGGTCTGTGAATGCGCCCCATTGACTTCCAATCTGGTCCCCTCTGGATCATAAGGCTGTGCTGCCTTGGGTTGATGGAGTTGTCCTTGCTCCAAACCTCTGGGAGGCACCAGCACCGGAGGCTTAATTTTAGTTCACAGCAATTCTTCATGTTCCCCTTAGGCTTCGGAACAAACCTTTCCAATGTGACCATCAGGGCATCTGTGCTTCTGGATGCAGATGCCACACCAATGCCAATGGCTCTCTGCCAACTTTCTGTGTTGATTACAGATGTGGGCAAATAAGAGTGCAAATCTACTCCCCCCCTGCTTCCGTGCTTTGGATTGGGCCCCTGATTGAGTCGCTTCAGTGAGGGAGGGGCTCACCTCATCCAAAGTAATAACTGGAAAAACAGTTCTTCTGTTGATGCCCTGGGAAAGAAAGCAGGGAGCAAGGGAGGGAGGGAGGGAGGGAGGTAGAATCTTTCCTAGGCCAGAAATTCCGTTGTTCCACTCCCCTCCTACAAGTAGGATCCTTCTCCTGCTGGAACATCCACAGGTCTGTGTGACAGAATAACAATACATAAACTTCCCAGGCTGTTTCTCCTACACACTGCTGAAAGGAAAGAGAGCAAGTGCAATTATTTCTATTTTTAAAAGCACAGGAGGCATCAGGGAGTATCTTGAACAAGTTCCTATAAACAAGGGAGTGTGCGGGTGGGACAGAGAGAAGAGTGGCAACTTGCTTTTGTGCGTGTGTCTTCCTTAATTGTGTAAGTGGATCCAGAGGGTCTGGAACACTATGAAAGGGAAGTCAGAAAAAAGACCGCAGCTGGTAGCTGTGTCAGCAGTGGTGAACCCATGAACCTCTCTAGTCTGGGGCCCTGAATGCAGCTCTCTGAGCCTCTTCATCTGGCTCTCAGACTCTTCCCAGTCTCATGGCTTGAAAGGCCGTCTAGAAGAAGGAACATGGAGCCCTGTTCTCTTGTATCACCCAAACAGACGCCTCTCTCAGAATCCCTGTTTTCGCACAGGGGGTGGGGATCTCACTTGGCAGTACAGGCCAAGTGCATCATCTTGAATTGTAGAGTTGAAGTCATCATCCAGCTCCCTGCAATGCAGAAACACAGCTAAATAATCTTGGAAGATGAAATATACTCAAAGTTGCAAAGTGATTTCATGCTCTTTATTCAGCTCATAGTGGTGAGGAGGAATGAATGAATGTCCCCTCAAAGTATCTGCTTTATATACATTATTTACACAATGGGCTGCACATGATCGGCTAATTCCGGAATTCTACTGTAAGCCAATCAGGTTGTAGATTCACTTCTATCTGGAGCATGATTGGGTGGTTCCTGCCAACCAATCATAGAATCATAGAACCATAGAGTTGGAAAAGACCACAAGGGCCATCGAGTCCAACCCCCTGCCAAGCAGGAAACACCATCAGAGCACTCCTGACATATGGTTGTCAAGCCTCTGCTTAAAGACCTCCAAAGAATGAGACTCCACCACACAATCATACTGCTGCATTGTTCTAGGACCAATAAGACTGCTGCAGTTTGGATCCTATTCAACTCAGTACATAACACCCCTCCCCTCTAAGTTCCAGTCCTGCCCGGGAGGTCGCATTCATAGTCCTTGAGGTACGCCGGCGGCCTACGTGTGCGTTGCGGCCTGGGGTGTTCCCTGGTCCGGGGTTCAGGTTCTGGCTCATGTTCCAAGGATGCTGGCTGTGATGGGGCTGTTTGGTCTGGCGCAACCGGCTCGCTCAGTCGTGGTTCTGGTTCCGGTGTCTTTTCGGCCTTGCGGGTCCTCTCTGTATTTACTGATTCTGCCTCTCTTGCTGGCCCCTCCTGCTCTATGGGCCTCACTGCCCCACTGTTCCCTTGGGACTCCTCTGACCTGTCCTCCTCCTGGTTTTCTCCCGGGAATCGTCGCCGTATCTGGTCGCAGTGGCGGCGCCAGCATTGCTCCCCATCCGTTAGCACCTCGTACGATACGGGGCCAGTGACCCTGGTGACTGTGGCGGGTACCCATGCTGGGCCTGCCCCAAAATTCTTTGCGTACACTGGGTCCTGGGCTGTGAAAGTCCGGGGGTTCCTGTCTTCCCCCACCACGACCTCATCCTGAGCTCTATCGGGGTGAAGGCGGTCCAATCTGATTGCAAGGCACCGACCCATTAGTAGTTCAGCGGGGCTCCGGCCAGTTGTTGAGCTGGGGGTGCTGTGCTGTGCTGTGCTAGAAGGAATGTGGCAAGGCGGTACTCCCAATCCCCTTGCGTCATACGGCGAATGGTGTCCTTGGTGGTCCGCACCATGCGTTCTGCTTGGCCATTGGTGGCAGGGTGGAATGGCGCCGAACGGATGTGGCGGATGGCGTTCTGCGCTGTGAAGGTTTGGAATTCTCCTGACGTAAATGCAGTCCCGTTGTCTGAGACGAGAGTGTCAGGGAGCCCGTGGGTTGCAAACAGCCTGCGTAGTACCCGGATGGCTGCGGACGTAGAAGTGGACGGTACCAGTGCGACTTCCAGCCATTTGGTGTAGGAGTCCACCACTATGAAGAATGTTTTCCCCTGAAAGGGGCCAGCGAAGTCCACATGCAGGCGTGACCATGGTGCTCAGGCGGACTCCCAGGACTGGACTGGGGCCCTTGGGGGATCTGGGCAGGATTCTTGGCAGGCCTGGCAGTGTTTGATCCAGGCCTCTATCTCTCCATCGATCCCCGGCCACTACACATAAATCCTGGCAAGGGCCTTCATTCTTACTACCCCAGGGTGTGTCTCGTGTAGGGCTGTGAGGACCCTTTTGCGGAGGGGCTGGGGAACAATGACCCTGCTTCCCCATAACAGGCACCCCTTGTGGGCCGACAGTTCATGTTTGTGGGTTGTGTAGCTGGCGAATTCTGGCCCGGGGCTGCTGTTGGGCCATCCCCTCCACAACCAGTCCAGGACCCGGGAGATGACCCTATCTTTCTTGGAATGGTGTGCAACTTCTTGTGCCTGAATGGGGCGGTCGGGAAGCAGCTCCCAGGCTCATAACCTCTTGTGCAGCTGCTGGGTCGGGGCCTGTTTCCGGTAGTGGTAGCCTGCTGAGGGCGTCCACATGGCCCATCGCCTTCCCAGTGCGGTGAATCAGTGCATACTGGTAGCTGGCAAGGAAAATTGACCACCTGAGGACGCGAGGAGACAGCACTTGGGGGGGTTTGCTTTCCGGGGGCAAACAAGCCAAGCAATAGCTTGTGGTCAGTCACGACGGTGAAGGGTTTTTTTTACTCCCTTCACGATTGCCAGACCCTCCTTGTCGATTTGCGAGTGGTTCCGCTTGGTTGTGTTGAGTGTCTGGGAAAAGTATGCCACCGGTACCTCTCTTCCTTCCGGGAGTTGGTGTCCCAGGACAGCGCCAATGCCATAGGGCAAGGTGTCACATGCTAGCACCACCGGCAGCCTCTCGTCGAAGTGTGCCAAGACCAAGTTTGAGACAAGCAAGTCCTTGACTGCCTGGAATGCGGCCTCCTGGCGCTGGCCCCACACCCAAGGGGCCTGCTTGTCCAGGAGTCTGTGTAGGGGCTCCGCTACCGCCGCCTTGTGGGGAAGGAAGGAATGGTAAAAGTTCAATAGTCCCAAGAAGGCCTGAAGTTTAGTCTTGCTCTTGGGCACTGGGGCATCACAAATAGCAAGTACCTTGTCCCCAGTCAGGTGGACCCCTTCTGCGTCCACCATAAATCCCAGAAAGTCCACCTGAGGCACTCCTAGTAGACATTCTTCCCGCTTCACCTTGAGACCTGCCATCTGGAAACGGTGCAGAACGGTGTGGAGGCAGTCCTCAAACTCCTCTGGTGTGGGCCCGGCAATCAACACATCATTGAAGAAGGGGGTGACGCCAGGAATCCCTTTAAGGAGAGAGTCCATTAGATTCTGGAATATGTCTGGTGCCACACTGACACCGAATTGCAGCTGCTTTACTCTGAATGCTCCTCTGTGCGTCACAATCGTCTGTGCCTCTGCTGTGGCCTCATCTACTGGCAGCTGTTGATATGCTTGGGCCAAGTCCAGCTTGCCAAAAATTTTCGACCCAGCCAGGGTGGCAAGGACATGGCTGACCACTGGCACTGGGTATGCATGGGCCGTGAGAGCCTTGTTTATGGTACATTTGTAGTCTGCGCAGATGCGGACCGAACTATTAGGCTTGACGGGTGTGACGATTGGGGTTTCCCAGGGGGCATTAGGCACCGGCTCCAGCACTCCTTGCTCCACGAGCCAGTCCAATTCCTCGTCTATACGGGGTTTCAGGGCGAACGGGACCCGGCAGGCCTTGAGCCTGACCGGTCATACTGCGGAGTCAAGCTGTAGAGCAATGGGGCGGCCCGTATACGGTCCCAATTTTCCATCAAAAACCCCCGGAAATTCCTTGCATATGGCGTCCCCGTCCACTTGTAAGCTAGTGTGGTTCACCCCGGTGATGGCTACCCCAGTGGTCCAAACCATGCCAATCCCAGTAAGCTAATGTAGGGGCCCTTGACCACAAGCAAGTCCAATTGCCGCGTCCGCCCTCGGAATTGCACCTTGAAGGTCCCCACCCCCATTGTGGGGACCTTACGTTTCTGGAAGTCCCGGAGGGTGAATGGGGCCGGCCTGAGTTTGGGACCCCCAGTAGGAGTTTGGGACCCCCAGTTTCCTTAAGGTCCTTGCCGAGATTATGGATAGAGTTGAACCCATGTCAAGCTCCATGCGGCTATCTATACCTCTATCTGTACCTCTACATAAATTTTCTCTACGTTGGGGTGGGGCAATGGGTATACCTGGAAGTCCGTGAGCTCTGTCGAGTTGCCTTGGTGCGTTGGGCCCCGGGACCTGGGGCTCTTGGATTGGTCATCTGATGCCTGGTGTCGGGTGGGCCGAGCCCGACACACCCGGGCGATGTGTCCTGATTTTCTGCACTGCCTTCACTCTGCGTTGCGGAAACGGCAGGTCCTCCTCTCGTGACTTCCCCCACAGCTTGCGCAGTTCCCTCCTTCTCGTCGAGGCAGCTGTGGTATGTGGGCTGCTTGAGTGCGCTGCTGTACTCGGTGCACCTCCTCCCTGTCGGATCCTGAGTCGTCGGTGAGGTCTTCGTGGTGGACCCTCGGTTTGGACGGCAGGCTCGGCCGTGCCTCCTCTTGGCAGCTTCCGTTGCCAGGGCCTCCTCCAGAGCAACCTGGAACGTTAGATCCTTCTTAGCGTAGAGGCATCGTTGCAGCTTCTCATCCTTCAGGCCACCGACGAGGCGGTCACGAAGCATGTTCTCCAGCTCTGAGAAGTTGCAGAAGTTGCTTGGCGGAGAGAGGTCACAAACCCAGTTATGATTTCCCCAGGGGCTTGCCGCTTTGCGTAGAAGGCATTTCGACGAGCCACCACTGAGGGCTTCAGCAAAAAGTGCCCCTTCAGCTGTTCCATTATTGTTTTGTATGGAACAGTAGCGACGTCTTCAGGTACAAGGAGAGCCCGGGCGATTTCAAACGTCTCCTCTCCGCAGACACTGAAGAATATTGCCCTCTTCTTGGCGTCTTCTTCGTCGGTGGCCCCTTTGGCTTCTAGGAGGAAGGTGAAACGGGAGGTGTACGCTTCCCAGTCTCCCGATGCTGGGTTGAACAGCGAGAAGCTGCTGTCGGTTGCCATTCTGAGTTCCTTGTTTCCCGGAGCTGAAGCCTGGATACACGGTGCGAGGCAGCGGTGCGGCAGGTGGCGGTGCTGCGGTGCTGTGTGTGGCAGTCAGCTCAGCGGGATCCCACCTTCATCACCAGTGAAATATACTCAGAATCGCAAAGTGGTTTCATGCTCTTTATTCAGCTCATAGTGGTGAGGAGGAATGAATAAATGTCCCCTCAAAGTATCTGCTTTATATACATTATTTAAACAATGGGCTGCACATGATTGGCTAATTCCGGAATTCTACTGTAAGCCAATCAGGTTGTGGATTCACTTCTATCTGGAGCATGATTGGGTGGTTCCTGCCAACCAATCATACTGCTGCATTGTTCTAGGACCAATAAGACTGCTGCAGTTTGGATCCTATTCAACTCAGTACATAACAGAAGATATGAAGCAGCAATGCAGAACAGAGTTTCTCTGAGCATATGCCAAGTCCTACTTCTTTTTTCCTGGTAGCCAACCCTCATCCACCAGGCATCTGCCAAGTTAACTTGAAGGAGGTTTCTGTGTCACTTGATCCATCCATCAAGGGAGACCTTGAACCACAGCAGTCATGCCAAATCCCACATGTGGAGAGGAGGCATTTTTGCAAATTCCCCTACCAGGATAAATTTCATTTCATTTCCTTTCCCTCAAGGGAGGGGTGAGAAATGCCAAATCTGCCTCCACCTCTCTGAAATGGGTTGGCCCAAACAATGCCAGCTGCAATCAATACACTCAGTTTCTCCACTTGCAAATTGCATTATTTATTCTGAAGAAATGTGCTTACAATAGCAAAAAGTGATTCAATTAATTGAAAGCACAGGCAGGATCTTAATACAGCCAGCTATAAAGAGGATGTAAATACTCATTTAAAAAGGGAGTGGGAAGTTCATTTAAAAAGGGAGTGGGAAGTTTCATCTTGGGAGAATGGCTTTGTGTTGCTCACAATTGGGTAGAGTGACTCCTGAACACACCAAACAGATACAAGCCTGGTGCTGCCCATCAGATGAAAGGTCCACCCACAGAGACCAGGCAGGTCTAGGATGCCCTCATGCCAGGCTTGTTTGTCAACAGAAGCTGCTATTCAGAGACAGGCTGAGCCAGCCCACCCAAGAGGCAAAGTGAGGGGACTGCCTTGGGGAGCAGGATCCACAGGGGCATCAGATCCAGCTGTGGTCCCCTCTTTGGAAGCCGGGTTTGGTTCCTCCTTATTAAATACAATTGTTCAATTGACATTGAAAGTAGCTCTGCGCAATTGAATGTTTATTGACATGGGTTTTTTCCATTATAGCATCCTGAAGCACTCTCTGAGCTTCCACAGGTTGTTGCTGCTCTCTGCTCCATTGGTTGCCTGACACAGATCACATGAAAGAGATAGGATCACACGCTATGCACATGTTAATCTGTGGGTCTCCATTTTGTGTGAGTTAAGTCTTTTTTCTCAAGCAACCAAACCCAAAGGATGTGACAATGAGCCTTTCTTGGAGTAAATGGCCTTGGTCTGGAAGGCAGGCTAAGGGCATCTGTGTGTGGAGAGAGAGATCTCTGCTTTTCAGTCTCTTAGATTATTTCATAATTTGTAAAAAGCTGAGCCTGTGCTGGACACACACAAGATGTTGTATGTGACTGTTTTGGATGTATCACTATTGTTTTTGTTCTGTTTTGAATGAAGTAAAGTTTTGAAAAACATGTATGGGTCTGGATAATTTTTGTTCCAAAAGGAGTTGCTTCATGCTGTGAAATATTAATATTGGCAATGCTCCTCAGCCCTGCCCCCAATGCTGCCTCTACAGTGACCTCTTGGTGCTGTTGGCTCTTCTCACCCTTGCTCCTGAAGTACACCTTCAGTCTTCTTCCCTGGTGGAGGGGTAGGAAGGCGAGGTAGGCAGTACCATTTTGTGGTTCACCTCAGATATCAATATGTCTTGATCCAGCCATGGAGGCTGATAGGGGCACCTGACAATTTCATGTTCCCCTGCACACCCAGTTTTGTGCATTGTCCCATCCTATGGTTGGCAACAACTGTATATTGTGGGAGCAAGTTTAACTATGTGCTGTGCAAAGAAGTTCTTTCTTTTGTCGGTCCTGAATTGTTCAACACTCCAACAGCTTCCCTGAGGTGTCCCTGAATTCTCACATCATCAGAATGGGAAAAAAAAACTTTTCTCTATCCAGTTGTTCTGCACCATGCATCATTGTATACACTTCTACCATGTTCCTCTTAAAGGTAAAGTTAAGGTCCAGACGTGACTGACTCTGGGGGTGCAGCGCTCATCTCGCTTTATTGGCCAAGGGAGCCAGCATGACTAAGCCGCTTCTGGAGAAACCAGAGCAGCGCACAGAAATACTGTTTATCTTCCCGCCGGAGTGGTACCTATTTATCTACTTGCACTTTGAGGTGCTTTCGAACTGCTAGGTTGGCAGGAGCAGGGACCGAGCAACGGGAGCTCACCCCGTCGTGGGGATTCGAACTGCTGACCTTCTGATCCTAGGCTTTGTGGTTTAACCCACAATCCCACCCGCGTCCCACCTTTTCTCTTAAATAAAATCCCCCCAAACTCTTCCTCATAGGAGAGTTGCTCCATTCGCTTGATCCTTTTGGCTTCTCTTTTTTGACTCTTTTCCAGCTACACAATATCCTTTTTGAGATGAAGTGACCAGAGCTGCACACAGTACTCCAAACGCTACAGATTTAATGACATTATTCTATTGGCAATTTTATTCTCAATTCCTTTCATAATCATCCCTAGTATGGAATTTACCTTCCTCACAGCTGTTGCACACAGGGGACCACAGACCCCACAAGCGTTTATGTGAAATTAAGATTTTTTTCTCCTGATGTGCATCACTTTACAATGAATTGCGCTTGCCATTCTGCTTGGAAAGATTCGTTTGAAACTCTTTGCCAGCCTCTTTTCATTTTAACTCTTTTGCTTATAAAATTTGGGCTGCAGGATTGAAGTTCCCCATTCCTGCCTTAGACCCAAGATTTTTGGCCCTGGGATTTTTTGACCCTGAGGGGCGCCATTGAGGCTACCAGCCTGCATGTGTGTACACAATGGGTGTGGGACTTTGACTGGGCCTTTGACCTGGGTGAAAATGAGCCTCGTTTCACCCCTGCCTTATGAACCAAAGGAAGGTGCTTTTCAGTTTAGTTAGGTGCCAAGTATTTGTATAACTGAAAAGCTTACGTGTCCAAAGGATGGTGAGAAAACCTGCCCCCATGACTTCATAACAGTCCGGTCAGACTTATTCTGGACCAGCTGGACGGATTACTAGCAAAGGAAAAAGAGATATAACCAAAAGGTGGATGGCAAGCTTCAGAGGTCTTTTGCTTAAGCCCTTCTCCCAGGCTAAACTCCCTTAGAATTCACATTGGCAGAGCAGATCACTCCAGAGGATTTAGCTGGATCAAGGAGCTTGGTTAATTCATATTTTTTAAGTCATATCGCATCTGGACTAATTTGTTATTCAAATCTGTGGTATTAATACCCTCTGGCTTTGTCTGTGTCTCTGCAGCACCAGATGGGAATGGTGAGGGGCTTAAATGCTGCCGTCCCCTTGCAGACAGCTTGATGCTGGGCTCAAGCGGATTGTGGGTGTGCGGATGGCAAGAAAGGGAGAGGGCAAAGTTGTCCAGATCATTTCCAGTGAGGGCAGCAACAGCCACAGCAAAAGCCTAGACATGTCTACTCACAAGTAAATTCCACACCTAATTATATTTAATTATTTAATGGTTAGATTAAATTAATTTTAAAAACTGAACTGATTAAAAATAAATTTAAAATTAATCAAGCAGCAGGCCTTCCATGTCATCTGATGTTCTTGAGCCAGTTGTGATTGCCTACTTAGCTTTTCAGAAAGTACCTCAGCAAAGACTCCTGAGTAAGCTTGTGATCTCAGAACCGCTGGCAGTCATCTTTGAGAATGTGATCTCAGAACCACTGGCAGTCATCTTTGAGAATTCCTGGAGAACAGGCAAAGTCCCGGCAGACTGGAGGAGGGCAAATGTTGTCCCAATTTTCAAAAAGGGGAAAAGAGAGGACCCAAATAATTACCGCCCAGTCAGTCTGACATCAATAGCAGGGAAGATTCTGGAGCAGATCATTAAGCAAACAGTCTGTGAGCACCTAGAAAGGAATGCTGTGGAAAAATTTACAGGGAATGGGGATAAGCCAAGATTTTGAAAACAGTATAGGTGCAATTTATTCGGAACAAAAAGCTAAGTTAATTGTGAATAACGTAGTTACAGAAGAGTTTAAGATTGAGAAAGGAACACAACAGGGTTGCCCAATCTCTCCATTGCTTTTTATATCGGTCCTGGAGGTTTTGCTCAATATGATTAGAAAGAACCAATTGGTTAAAGGTATACAACTCGGAGCTAAACAGTATAAATTGAAAGCTTTTGCTGATGATTTAGTTTTGACATTACAGGAGCCAGAATCCAGTACTAAAAGAGTACTGCAATTAATTCAAGAATTTGGTCAAGTTGCAGGATTTAAGTTGAACATGCTCAAACCTAAGGTGTTAGAGAAAAATTTAACAGTGATTGAGAAAGAGAGGTTTCAGAAGGAGACAGGATTAATATTGGTTAAGAAAGTGAAATATCTAGGGGTTCATATGACTGCTAAAAATGTGAATTTATTTAAAGATAATTATGAAAAATGTTGGACGGAAGTGAAAAAGGATTTAGAAATATGGTCAAATTTGAAGTTTTCACTGCTGGGCCGAATTGCTGCGATAAAGATGAATGTATTGCCTAGGATGTTGTTTTTGTTTCAAACATTACAAATTTTGGACAAGATGGACTGTTTCAAGAAATGGCAGAGAGATATCTCTAGATTTGTCTGGCAGGGCAAGAAACCTCGAATAAAATTTAAGATTCTAACTGATGCCAAAGAAAGAGGTGGATTTGCCCTGCCAGACCTCAAACTTTATTATGAATCAGCCGCATTTTGCTGGCTGAAGGATTGGCTGCTTCTTGAAAACACGGACATTTTGGATGAGACTGGCTTCATTATTATCAAATAAGGGAGGTTTATAATTTGGACAAGAAAATTGGTTTTCAGGTGGAAAAATCAAAATTGGAAACAGAATTGTTAGATCCTAAAACCAAGAATTTATCAAGAATGTATAACCTGCTGTTGAAATGCAACACACAAGATGAAATGGTTAAATCTGCTATGATTAAATGGGCGCAAGATGTCGGACACAACATTATGATGGCTGACTGGGAAAGGTTATGGACCACAGGTATTAAGTTTACAGCATGTAATGCCTTAAGAGAGAATATAATGAAAATGATTTACAGGTGGTACTTAACCCCCGTCAAGCTGGCAAAAATTTACCATGTGCCCGATAATAAATGTTGGAAATGTAAAGAGATTGAGGGCACATTTTTTCACCTTTGGTGGACATGCCCTAAGATTAAGGTCTTCTGGGAGATGGTATATAATGAAATGAAAAAGGTATTTAAATATACCTTTCAGAAGAAAGCAGAGGCCTTTCTCCTGGGCATGGTTGGCCAATTGGTGCGAAGGGAGGATAGAACTTTTTTTATGTATGCCACAACAGCAGCAAGAATACTTATCGCAAAGTATTGGAAGACACAAGATCTACCTACCAGGGGAGGAATGGCAGATGAAGGTGATGGACTATATGGAACTGGCTTAGATGACTTGCAAAATCCGGGACCAAGGAGAAGAGTCGGTGGAAGAAGATTGGAAAAAAATTAAAGCATATCTTCAAAAGTATTGTAAAATTAAGGATTGTTAGAAAGATGTTGGAAAAAGAAAACTATGTGGTTTTGGTAGAAACGATATAAAGGATTAAGTAAAAATGAATTCAAGTTATTATTAAGTTAAGTTAAAAACAAGGTTGGAAGGATTTGCTGAAATAAAAATTTGAACTAGAATACAAAAACGGGAGGTGTGAGGAGGTCAAGGAAATAAGTAAGGGAAGAGAGTTATGTAAAGGTTTAATCTGTTTTTTCTTCTCTCTATTTCTAAATGATTGTATTTTTTATTTTTTTATTTTTTTAAATCTTTTTTGCATTTTTCCTGTCTTTTGTATTTCTTTTTTCTTTTTTGTAATCTTCAAACTTTGAATATTTTATAGAAAAAAATAGAAAGGAATGCTGTGATCCCCAACAGTCAGCATGGATTTCTGAAAAATAAGTCATGTCAGACTAACCTGATCTCATTTTTTGACAGAATTACAAGCCTGGTAGATGAAGGGAACGCAGTGGATGTAGCCTACCTTGATTTCAGCAAGGCATTTGACAAGGTGCCCCATGATATTCTTGTAAAGAAGCTGGTAAAATGTGGTATTGACTATGCTACCACTCAGTGGATTTGTAACTGGCTGACTGACCGAACCCAAAGGGTGCTCATCAATGGTTCCTCTTCATCCTGGAGAAGAGTGACTAGTGGGGTGCCACAGGGTTCTGTCTTGGGCCCGGTCTTATTCAACATCTTTATCAATGACTTGGATGATGGACTCAAGGGCATCCTGATCAAATTTGCAGATGACACCAAACTGGGAGGGGTGGCTAACACCCCAGAGGTCAGGATCACACTTCAAAACAACCTAGACAGATTAGAGAAGGGGGCCAAAACAAACAAGATGAATTTTAACAGGGAGAAATGTAAAGTATTGCACTTGGGCAAAAAAAATGAGAGGCACAAATACAAGATGGGTGACACCTAACTTGAGAGCAGTACATGTGAAAAGGATCTAGGAGTCATGGTTGACCACAAACTTGACATGAGCCAACAGTGTGACGCGGCAGCTAAAAAAGCCAATGCAATTCTGGGCTGCATCAATAGGAGTATAGCATCTAGATCAAGGGAAGTAATAGTGCCACTGTATTCTGCTCTGGTCAGACCTCACCTGGAGTACTGTGTCCGGTTCTGGGCACCACAGTTCAAGAAGGACACTGACAAACTGGAACGTGTCCAGAGGAGAGCAACCAAAATGGTCAAAGGCCTGGAAACGATGCCTTATGAGGAACGGCTAAGGGAGCTGGGCATGTTTAGCCTGGAGAAGAGGAGGTTAAGGGGTGATATGATAGCCATGTTCAAATATATAAAAGGATGTCACATAGAGGAGGGAGAAAGGTTGTTTTCTGCTGCTCCAGAAAAGCGGGCATGGAGCAATGGATCCAAACTACAAGAAAGAAGTTTCCACCTAAACATTAGGAAGAACTTCCTGACAGTAAGAGCTGTTCGACAGTGGAATTTGCTGCCAAGGACTGTGGTGGAGTCTCCTTCTTTGGAGGTCTTTAAGCAGAGGCTTGACAACCATATGTCAGGAGTGCTCTGATGGTGTTTCCTGCTTAGCAGGGGGTTGGACTTGATGGCCCTTGTGGTCTCTTCCAACTCTATGATTCTATTCATGAGCTGCATTAAAAATAAAAACGCCAAATTTCACTTCTTGCAAAAACCTATCTAAAAAGGCAGCTGGCATACTTTTGTTTGGACTGATGGAAGCAGAATGGAAGGTCAGTGTAGATGCCAGGAGGGGGAAACTGAGGCACACACAGCTTCCAAACCACATTAATCCCCAGCCACCTGGTTCACACAGGATGCAGTTCCTTTAGCCTAGCCTTTGCCAACTGGGTGCCCGACATACTTTTTGGACTCAAGCACTTTTCAGTGCCAGCCATAACAGTCACCAGCTGCCACAAACATTCTGTAGGTCCTGAAAGCTTGTAGATATTTTCTGGGCTGTTTTCAGAAAATTTTAGAAAATATGTTTTCTTCTTATTTATTTCTGCAAGCCTGTGGAGCCCCCTGAATATTTAAATACAATACTCTTATCTTAGGGGTATTTTTTTTTAAAAAAAACTAACTACACTGTTAGTGGTAATGATGTATGTAAATGAATATAATACAAAATCAGGAATGACATCTGATTTTGTCGTCAAACACACATCCTTAAATATGCAGAAGTTTTAAAGAAATGGTGCTTCTGCATCCCTGGAGACTGTTATCTTACAAGACACTGTTCCATCGATGTGACAGGGAAGGTGAGATGCCTATTCTGAGCTGCTGACTGCCTCTTTTATTTGAAGTACTTACAATGATGGGTTGCTTTTAAAAAAATACATGTGCTGACCAATAAATCTGGAGCGTTTTATAATAAATAAAAAAATGCAATTGGTTCTTCTCACCAATTCTCATTGACTAAACATCCTCACCCTATTTTGTTTTTATATCTTGGCCTCTGTTTACCCATCAGGCAATCGCCATCCCTCTCAGCCTTGATTTATCCCTCTCACCCAGAGCTTTGATCAGGTCCTTTGATGTTTTATGTAACATCCTCTGTGTTGCCAGAGAAATGAGCAGAGACTATTTAAAGTTTAATCAGATTATATTGGCTTTCCCAGCTCAGGGCCATAGATCAATCAACTTAACAAGGTCTACCACTAGGGGCTCTCGCGATGGGTGCTCATGCAAAAAAATAAAAATAAAATAAATTCCTGGCCATTGGCACCAGCTCTATTTTGAGAGTACTTTGCACAGCACAGAGCACACCAGGAACCAACCTGTTGCTCCCAAATGACAACTGATTTGGCAAAGATATACAGGGGGAGATGGATGTGAAAGCATTTGAGGTTACTAGACAGCAAATGCCAAGGGAAAGGAAGTTTGTTTGGCTCACAGCCATATTAACGATGTCAATGTCATTGGCCTGAGGGTGTTAGAGGTGCAGCAAGGCCCACAGACAGGAAAGCCTACAACAGATGCCCTGTCCTCTGCTTAGGAACTAAGCCAGGGAAGAACACACAAGTTGGCATCAAGGAAGTGCTCAAGACAACAAGGACATTTCTTTTTAGATTATATGGGCAAGTCACAATCCATATTATCAGATGATGCATTCTGTGTCCTTGTCCATGAATAGACTATTCAGCCAATTGTTCAAGTGATGTACAGCAAAGTCCTAATCTGCATAATGCCCATATGTCCTTCTGAAAACAAGTGTCACAGGGACTGCTGCTGTCACTGTTTGTGGCCTGGCCTGATTCTTGCTTTTGCTCCAGCTGCTGGTGTCTTGCTTCCAGGGGAAATGCTTTAGGGCATCCACAACCTCAGTCCTGAAAACAGCCCCATAAGCTCAACTAAAGGATGCCTCTCCACTGGTCCCTGGAATCGGAACAGCAGCAAAGGTGGGCCTGAACAGATGCCCTGCTTTTCTCAGTGCTCTGGATTTAGTGAGCTTCTTGAGAAATCCCAGGTATGCTTTTGATGCTGCTCTAATGCCAGCAGAATTGCTGCAGCCCTGTCATCAGCAAACCCTTCACTGCAAGATGGATCCGTCCATCCCACCCCCCACCCCACCCCCGCCAGTTCTGCCAAGCTGAGCTTCTGGAAGCCTCTCCCTGCTGCAATGTATTTTCTTATTCAATCCAACTGGAGCAATATTCTGGCCTGATGTGTATGGGATCAGCAGGCAATTGTTTTTCTGCAGAGAGAAAAAGCAAAAGAAAGGGAAGCAGAATTCTCCAGCGAGTCAGGGTGATGGATTGATCTACTGACAAACACACTTGTGTGTGTATGTGCGTTATAATGCCGCAGTAAGCAATGAAACATACACACAGGTTGCAACATTTCAGCAGGACTACAAATCAGGATGGTCCAATGAGGAAGCAGCATTATACTAAATAAAACCATCTAACTCAGTATTATCAATACTGACGGGCAGCAGCTCTCCAAAGGTTTCAGGCAGGGGGCCTCTCCCAGCCATGCCTGAAGATGACAGCCCAAGGATCTCACCTGTGCCCATCTGCAGGTAAAGCAGGTGAGCTGCAGCCCTTTTGCCATCTTCTTCCTGTATTTGAACTCCTCCAGTCCTTCATTCTCTGGCCACTCTGGCCCCCCACCCCACCCAACCCCTGACACCACCAACTTCATCCCCCCCCTTAACTGCCATATTTCTATCATGAGCATCCATCAACCATAACCCTCCGATTACGAGCTTTCATTTAAAAAAAACACGTAGGTTTCTAGCAGTTGCAAGACCTGAATTATGGGGCAAAAGGTACAGGCATTCTTCATTCTGTTATGAGAAACCAACCAGCTCCCAACCCCCATCCCGACCTGCCCCACTCCCACCAGAAAGAATCCTATGTAAGGTAGATCTAAGCCCCGCTGAATAGGAAGGGCATTTCTCTGGGGCCCCTGACAGTCGGTAAAGAAGGTAAAGGACTTCTGAACAGTTAGGCCCAGTCAAACCCATCTCGCTTCAGCCCGAGGGAGCCGGCATTTGTCCACAAACAGCTTTCTGGGTCATGTGGCCAGCATCACTAAAGTGCTTCTGGCACAATGAGACACATTGACGAGTGCCAGAGAGCATGGAAACCTATTTATCTACTTGCACTGGCATGTTTTCAAACTGCTAGGTTGGCAGGATCTGGGAAAGAGCAACGGGAGCTCACCCCGTTGCATGGACTTGCACTGCTGACTTTCTGATCAGCAAGCCCCAGAAGCTCAGTGGTTTAGACCACAGCGCCACCCGCTCCAGTAGCGGGTACTGGCTGGTGATGCAGGTCTGTCGCTCACTGGCAGAACATCTGCTTTACCTGCAGAAGCTCCCAGGTTCAATCTCCAGCATTTACAGGAAGAGCTGGGCAAGAACCCTGCCTGGCACCTTGCACAACTGCTGACAGTCAGTGTGGGCAATACTGAGCTAGATGGACCAGTGGCCCGACTCAGTATAATGCAGTTGCCTAGGTTTCTATTACATCATGTCCATGGTTGGCTCTTCCTAACCCCAATAGGATTTTTCAGAGCATGAAGGGTTCCCTGAAGCCATCTTGAGCACAGACAGGAAAGAGGGAGAAGGAAAAACTCAGATGCAAGAAGCAAAATGTTTTATTTTGTATGAATCAAAGAGAGAGCACAGCCCGCTTCTCTTACATACACATATGTTGTTGTGCCTTGTTGGGTTAGGAAACTCAGGTGCCTCCAAAGCAGGTGGGGAAGCCAGAGCCTGGAACCGACAAGGATGCCTGGATGGTGATGATTCAGACAAAAGCTTGGCTCCTGGAGAGGGGAAGGAGAGGGGGAGGGAGGGGGAATGTAGATACCAGAAATACTGAATTGAAATTTATTCACATTTGCCAGCACCTCTTTCTAATTTAAAGACTCAGTTTCCTCCCTGTTTCTGTCCATCTCATTTTGAAAATCTGATCTCCCACCTTCATTGGGATTCAGCCCTAATGTTGCAATCATCATTATAGGTGAACTTACCAAGATGTGCGCTTCCACAAGAAAAGCCAAATGTTCAAAGCCATCTTAGCCCCCCTGTAAACATCACACAACTTGCATTTAAATGAAAACATTTGCGAAAATCTGAGCTCCTCAGATTTAATTTCTTAACTGGCTCTTAATGAGCTCATCTGCCAGCAAGCTATGGAGAGGAAACTACAATTGATATTAGGAATATTAAAGCATGGCAGATGGAACAAATCATCTCATCTCAGCAAAGTGGATGCCAGCTTCACCAACCAGGTGCCCTCCAGATGTTTTTGACATCAGCCCCAGCCAGCAATGATTTTGACATAGCGGCCAGATCACTAGCAGTCATAGTCCTGTCCTGTCAAGTTTTGGGCATCACATTTCAAGAAGAACAGTGACCAACCCAGATGTATTAACAGGTGGGATGCCAGGAAGGTGGAGAGTCTGGAAACCAAGTCCCATGAAAGAGCTGTGCAGGTTGCTTAATAGTATGAGCAGCTGGAGAGTGTGTGAGCCAATGGCAGATGGCCTTAAGTATATGAAGGGCTGTCACAAGGAGGAGGGAGCAGGCTTGTTCTGAGTGGAAATTGCAGCAAGGAAGCGGATTTCTTCTAGGCATGAGGAAAACTTGCTAACAGGAGGAGTTTCTTGGCAGAGTAAGAACCTTCACATGCATTTAAGCAGAGGCCAAGCAGCCATCTGTCAAGCGGGTTGAGCTGGATGACCTCCTAAGGTCCCACCCAGTTCCAAAATGCTATGGAGGCGGGTGGCTGAAACTATTTTAAAGATACCCACTCCAGTTGCCTTGCTTTTCACATTTCATCCGGGGTGAATGCAAAGGACACAGCGGCTGCATTGTCCAGACTAGAATGGAGGGAGCTTACAGTAGCTGGTGGGTTTGAATGACTGCCTAAAGCCAGCTTTGTGTGCTGTATTGTGACCTGCTGTTCTGCCCCCCCCCATATTTGTACATTCTTCAGAGCTTCTGTAACAAGGATCAGAAGCACCGTACATTCCAACTTCACTTGTATATTTTGTTTTGCATTTTTTAAAAAAGAAAAATCCCTCCACAACTGCTTTGGGCTGCTCTTTCCATCTTTACACTTTTGGGGCAACAGATTCCAGGGATGAGAGTAAGTTTCCATCTCCTCCCCTCTAAAACCCCAGTTCCCTGCAACTGACTTCAAACAAAAGTCACACACACACACAAACACAGCTCTTTCAGTTACGGTATGTAGACGGTGTTTCCTATAAAGAAATGTTTTATTAACACATCCAAGCTGCCTGGTGTTGCTTCAGCAGTTTTGATCACAGCAGGACCCGTGAAAATGTCTTCCAAAGCCAGCCTCCTCGCAAAATGTTTTCTAATGTGTTTTAAGCACTTAACTGCAGCAGTGGGGTGTCCATCCATCTGGGAAATGGAGCTCCAACCGAAGTTGGAGAAATAAATCCTCATGGCAGACATGACCAAGAAATGGAAACATTTGGAGCTGGTGGACACTTTGAGCAAAAAAACAAACCAACTCCAATGTGTGTGATGCGACACCTCTAGAGCTTGCTTTCCCATATAAAGCTTTGTGTGTACAGAAGAGTACTGTACTTCTATTTATGTGCACATTGCCTTATATGGCCACCCCCACCCCAGTCTTTGGGCCTGCCGGGAAGAGCTATAAAAATGCAAATTTTGAAACTAAGTCAAAACTTCCCATGGAACTACATCCACACAAAAAGTATAAAAGTATAAGAACATAAGTAGAGCCCAATGGATCAGGCCAGTGGGGGCCTATGTGGCCCAACATCCTCTTCTCACAGGCAAAAGAGCCCTTTCCCACCCTGGGGGCCCCAGCAACTGGCAGTCAGAAACATCGCTGCCTTCAACTGTGGAGGAAGAGCATAGACTCCTTTGTGACCTTCAATAGTCCTCTCCTCCTCCATCCATTTGTCCAATCCTCTTTTAAAGCCGTCTGGGTTGGGAGACATCACGGCCTCATATGGGAGGGAGTTTCCTAGTTTAACTATATACCTTGTGAATATGTACTTTCTTTTCCCTGTCTTAATCTTCAAACATTCAGCTTCATTAACATTAAAAAAATCAGGCCAAACCAGAAGATCTTGCAACACTTCTTAGAAAATGCTCTGGCTGTGGAGCTGTGGAGAAGCTACTGAGACTATGGCTGGGTACACACTCATTCAAAACACATTCTTTCTATCAAAGAATCCCAGGCACTGTAGTTTGTTGTGTGTTGGGGGAATTGCAGCTATGTGAGGGGTAAATTACAGTGCCCATAATTCTTTGAAAGGAAGAAGGTGCTTTGAATAATGGCATCATGTGGGTGCAATCATTGCCCCCTTGCTGCACAGATGGTGCAGGCCAAGAAAATCACTCTGTAAAGAATGCAATTGGGCACATAAACCCCTGCCTAAGTATGAAGGACCTGGAGATATTTGGTAAAAGGTAAAGGTAAAGGGACCCCTGACCATTAAGTCCAGTCGTGACCGACTCTGGGGTTGCGGCGCTCATCTCGCTTTATTGGCCGAGGGAGCCGGCGTACAGCTTCTGGGTCATGTGGCCAGCAGGACTAAGCCGCTTCTGGCAAACCAGAGCAGCGCACAATAGTTGCACCAATATTGGTATTGGCACAAGTCAACACTTATTAGAAGGAAAACTGGTGTCCAGAATCCACTCATCTCTCCTTTGCTAAAAGGACAGAGGAATGCAAACCTGCTGTCCAGAGGGCTCCTGGCTGGAAGTTGTTTGGAAAAGTCTACAAAAAGAAAACCTATAGAAAGACTCTAAAGTAATCCAGTAGAAGTCTACTTCCTCAGTGAGGAAGTGCAAAGAAGGGAGAAAGAGCCTTGCCTCCCCAACCTCAACCAAGCCCAGCTGAGCAAGTAGCCTCTCCTAGGGCAGTACTGTAAGAACAGCAGAAGCAGCTGGGAAGGGGAAAGGGGGAAATAGTTTTGTGGGTCTTTGTTGCTCAATTTATGCTATTTTATGCATTGTGGTATTTTATGCATTGTGACTTGCAGTCATTTTTATTTATCATTGTTTAGTAATCATTTATTGTAATGGTTAAGAGTGAATTTCTGTTTAATTATTATTTGCTGGTGGTTTGAGAGTTAATTTTATTGTGTACTATTCTAACAGATTGTTGAATATTACTTTATTTGATATAAGTCATTCTATTTTAAAGTTATGTTTTACTGTGGCTTTTTGTATTGGATCAGATTATTATAAGGTGTGTTCCTTATATATTGCTCTAAACTGCCTTGTGTATAGTAATATAGAAAGAAATTAAAAGTGAAATGAAAAAAATGAAATGAAAGATGCCAGCACTATACCTTAATCTTTTCCTAGGTATTTCATCATGATACTGTTTACATCATCTTCCTTCCCCTCGGCTTCAGACCTCCAGTCATCTTTCGCGCCCTCCGGGCTTCTTTTCCCAACGCATCCTTCCCCTTCCAGCCTCGGGATCCTTGGCCGACTCTTGATGCTGTCAGCACTTTTGAAAGATACAACTGAGCCAGAAGACGAAGACGAGTCAGAGAGGTTTCCAGGGTCCTCTTGGGGTTTTGGACTTGGTGATAAAGTGGCCTTTATCTCAGAGAGGAAAGTGTGGTTGGGCGAGACTTGGTCTTCAAAACGGACACTCATGGGCCTCTGGCCTTCTCTCCTCTCTTTGGGACCTCTGGCCAGGCTGCTGGTTGACTGGCCTTTCCGGACGGCTGGAAGGAAGTCATCTGAGTCATCATTCGTTTTCCTCTCATAGCTCAGAGTTGGTATTTTCCAACAGAGTGGATCAGTTTCCTGCCCCTCACTTGGAACATCACCAAATCTTCTGTTCTGAAAGACCAGAGGTTCTTTTCCTAGATCTGTGTCTGTCGTTTCTTCCAGAGATGCCTCCAGGCAACTTCTCCATGGTTTAAGTCGCAAAGTGCTGAACATTTCTCCACCCAGGGCTGGGGAGCTGAGCTTTGAGTAGGTGTCATCTATGTTCTGAATGAGAGAGTCATAGGACCCAAACTTGGAGACCCTTTTCAGAGCTGGGGAGAGGTTTGGCCGTGCCATGCTCTCAGATGATATGCTCCTCAAACTAGAGGAGCGGACCAGGCCAGCTCGAGAACTTTCACCAATTCCCTCCAGAATTACTGGGAGATCTTCATCATCCTTCAAAGTCTTGCATCTTCTAAGGGATGAGGCTCCTGTTGTTTGGTAAATAGGCAAAGAGGAGGCATCATCTAACACTAAGTTCCCTGGTTCTTTGTCCTTCAGTCTTTTTCTTCGCAGCTCTTCAACATATTCAGAAAGTGCAGAGGAGGAGCGTGACAACTTGTCTTCTGCTGAAGGGGACACCCTTTTGAGCACAGAAGGGGACAAAGGACTTGATAACATCTCTTCTGCCACTGTGGGAGAGGACATCCTTCTCGTAATGGATGGAGACACAGCTCCTAACTTTTGGAGAGTGAAAAACTCCTCATTTGAAATGGGTTTCCCATAATCTGGTCTTTGGGTACTGAAGGAAGGGCTTTGATTAGCTTTGCCAAAATCAGCACCCCCTGCACTCCTTCCATATCCCCTTCGTTCTGCACCTAAGGGAGACAGCTGCTGGGTTGTTTCTTGATCCTTGTTTATCCTGGGACAAAAGGTGAAACAACAGCCACTGAGCAAAGCATTACATGGGACAACAGACCAACATCCATAATTTATTTTTAAAACTAAAAAAGAAAATAAGTCTTTATTGAATGGCTTCATATCACATTTACAAATTCACTATGGAGTGATCCAGACTTAGTCCGGTAACTTAAGGCCTACTGATTTCAGTAAGTCTGAATCCAACCCTATGATTTCAAGAAAAGCAAACAGGAATGCAAATACAGTGATTGATTCCTATGGATAGTGTCCCAATTTAACCTTTCATATTAGATTTTTAAAAGGTCCATAGACCAGGGGTGGAGTGGAGCCCTTGTCAGCGCAAGGGTTTTAGCTCCTCCCAGGAGCCACGTGTTGGTGATGTGCAGGGCTGGAGGGCAAAAGTGGGTGGGGCCAATGGCAAGCAGTGGGCGGGCAGCAGATTTATCTCATGCAGTAGGTGATATTGGAAGCATGCAAAAACCAGAGGTTTTTAAGCACAGCAAGACATTCCCTGCACCTCCATCCAAGAGACATATAAATTTAGTTTCTACATGAGCCAAGCAGTGCCACCCATTTCCACAATGTTTCTGTGGAAAGTGGGCACAAAATCCTGGCCAAGTGTTTTTTAGAGAATTAATTTGATTAAGTGCTGGTCATGTGTTCTGCGTTTTATGATTCTATGATATGTAAATGATTTTACTCAGTGCTTTTGTTCTTTTAGGAAAAAAGGTGCCGGTACTCTCCATTAAGTTGTTACCATAAGTGTCACACTTTAAACATTTGAGGGCAGAAGAGGTCCTGGTACTACATACCCTTGAGCAATCCCAGAAAAACGCACTGCACACCCCCATAATATATTTTTTTCAAACAAGTTGGTGGTTTAAACAATCTCTTATAAACAATCAAACATTATTCAAGGACACATTCAAGGCAGACAAAAAACTGCTCAAGGAGCACAGAAAAGAGTTTGGGCTGGGAAGAGTCCTGAAAGGCTCAAAATCTTCCACCACCTGGGTATAACTGTTTCAGAATTGTACAAACTCCAGTTTTTCCTGAAAGATTTCTGCAGAATTATTCCTACCTTCCCAGAAAACTGTCAGTTTGGTTTGGTTTCTCAAAAAAGAAAAGGGGAAACAAATAACTTTAAAGGGAAACTGAGGCAACAGAGAGACTCAGAAGGTTGGGCATCAGGAAGTCCTGATCATCCTCAACAGCAGCAGTGCAATCCGACTCAGTATATCACCCCGATATAACTCATTATTTGGGGATACTCATAAGTGATGCATGCCCCCAGCAGATGTTCCCCTTCCTCTTTTGAATTGGACACTTCAGGTACAAAAAAATAACAATTCTCCTGAAGGCGACAACAGCCAGTTATTTTGTGTTTTGTGTGTTATTATAAGCCAAACCTTTTCTGTCGTTTTGTTCATACCTTCCCTTTCCCAGCTTTGTTTCACATATTCATTGTAGCTATTAATATTTTCTATACTTTTTACATAAATACTCCACCTCCCCCCTTCTGACAACCTTTTTGAAAGATCTCAGCAGCCCATTGATATCTGTTCCTCTTGTAAGACTTTGAATGTAGCTGCTGAGCATCAGAACAGCCCAGCAGCAGGATCAGGCCAAAAGCGCCTCATCTAGTCCAGCACCTTGTATCTCGATTTCCTGAAGGCTTTTGACAAAGTCCCCCATGATATTCTTGTGGAGAAGCTAGCAAAATGCAGGGTGGATGAGGCAGCTGTTGGGTGGATTTGTTCCTGGTTGACTGACTGAACCCAAAGAGTACTCACTAGTAGCGGTTCCTCATTATCCTGGAAAAAAGTAGCAAGTCCTGCCCTGGGCCTCTTGTCTTTATAAACAACCTGAACCAATGGATTCATGTTACAAGGAAAGAAATTCCAACTAAACACGAGGATGAACTTTCTGATAGTAGGGGTTGTTCGACAGACTCCCTTGGAAGGTGGTGGACTCTCCTTTCTCAGAGGTTTCTAGGCCTTTGCCTAGAATGGCAAAGGCCTGGAATGGTTGGATGGCCACCTGTCAGGGATTCTTTAGCTGTGATTCCTGCATTGCAGGGGGTTGGACTAGATGGCCCTTGGGGGTCCCTTCCAACTCTACAGTTCTGTTATTCTATGATTCTACAGTTGTCCAAGTTGGTGTCCGTCAAAATACCTTGAGATTTGCAAGTAATGAACACTACCCCTTTTGTATCACTTAGTCATATAATAGAACTTTACTTTGAGATAAACTTTTAAAAAAGATTTGGCAATACCTCCTTTTATCCAGCAACTGAAAATTTCTCTCACACACACTCTCTGAAAACCCATTTATTTCTGATGCTAGAAGTGAGCAATTTTTTTTTTTTAAAATTCTTTACCGCTTTATATTTTTTTAAAAAACCTCAAAGCGGTGTACAGCATATTAAATCAATAAAACAATAGCTGGGCAATGTTCTTCCAGCCTCATGAGGAGCCTCTTCAGTGGGGCTGGTGAGTCTGGGCCTTGCCTCCTAGGCCAGGCGGAAAGGGCCTTGCAGGCAGCGGCCCCCATACCTCACAAAACCAACAAGAAGGTAAAACACTGACCATCTGTCAAGGGGTTTGTGACCAAGTCAGTGACCAACTCAGAGAAGCCTCAGAAAGTGAATGGAAACAGGAGCATCCTGCAGAACTCATGGAAGAAGATGACAGACATTTGTGGGCAGAGATGGGGAAGATATTGGGTTTGGTTTGCTGACTTGCTCTTCCTGAAGCAGTATGTGAACCAAAACATGACTAGGCTTCAAAATTCCCAACTCTCTGAATTTTCAGATGCAATTCTCCTGCCCCCTATATGTAGCTTGTACACAAATGTGTATAAAACTGTATATATTAGTGGAAGTTACATAAAAAATGAATTGTATTAGGATAACCTGTTTGCATGTATACAGGTATTAGTTAAAATTGCATACAACATACAACAAGTTTCAAGAGGACTTTAAAAAAAAATTGCAACAGACTGCTAGTAATTAGGAAGCAATTCCTTCCTTCCAGTTGCCAATTCTGTATGTGAACCCCTCAGATTTATGAAAAATTGTGTAACTGTTTCATCTTCTCTTGATGAGTCTTATGTTGCATCTGATTTTAGTGCTTCTTTGTTATTTTATTTGTATGGAATTTTTTCTCTTTCTGGCCATCTTTTTTTTTATGCAACCTGATGCAAAAATATGACAAACTGAACTTCAGATTGGAAATATTGAGAGAAACAAAAACAAGCTGACTTCTCTGTCCCTTCTTCTCAAATGGTTTCAGTCTGTCTGGCTGCTAACCAGAACGCTGGTGGTTTGAGCCCACCCAGGGACAGCTGTGGACATGGATGTAGCCAGGGGGGCAAATACCTATCTGACCAATTGCATCACAGATGACTCGGTGCTGCCCCCCGCTAACATAAAGCCTGCCTCCCCAATAAATCCTGGCTATGCCCATGGCTGTGGACAGGATTCTTGCATTGCAGGTGATTAGACTAGATGCCCCCCAGGTCTCTGCAACTCTATAATTCTATGATTCTAAGTATGGTTGGGGTGTGTGGAAATCTTCTCAGCATTCAACGGTATGCTGAAGGTATTTAGGGTGCTGGCTGGCTTGGAATCTTACAGGGAGCATTTCCTGATACTTGATGGGCCCAAAGGTCTACACAGCGCATACATGAGACTCTGGATACCCAGGGAATCTCTCTCCCACATGAGGCCAGGCTAGAGAGGTCAAGGCCCCGTGTGGGGGTGGGTATGAAATTTCAGGGAGGAAACCACTTTCTCAACCCCCCCCCCATGTTTTTTGGGCTTCCCCTTTGAAAAACTGTTGTTTGGGTGGGATTTTGAAATATTAGATATTATGAAATATTTAGAATGTTGAACAAAATAAAATAAAATATTATTTATACCCCGCCCATCTGGCTGGGTTTCCCCAGTCACTCTGGGCAGCTTCCAACAAAACATTAAAATGTACTAATTCATGAAATATTAAAAGCTTCCCTAAACAGGGAAAATATAATAAGTAACAATGTGACTTTCAATAGGTAAGTGACTTTCAAATGCAAAGTATTGCATTTTTTCAATGTTTAGGACAATTTCCATTTTCCCCCAAACAAAGGATAAAATGTATCCCCCCCCACACCATTGCTTCAAAATTTCTGGAGACAGTATACCTTTAGGCAAGGCAGAGGCGATTGGGGAGGTTCAATCAGCTGTAGGGGTGCCAACTTGAATAAAATATTGGGGGGGGAGGTAAGCCCCCCCAATGACGCACATGACGCAGTACACACACACATTTGAATGGGAATGCCCATCAACTTTGTGGGGACCCAGCACCCTCAAATATTTTATTGTTGGTGCCAAATGGCTCCTATGGTCAGCTGAGCTGCGTAAGGAGATGAGGATTTCCTCCTGCAAAGAGGTTTGGGCCAAGGCCTTTGTTGACAAGGACATTTTTGCTGCCTTTTGCCTCTTGCTAAATCCAAAACATGCCCCCCCCCATAAAAGAATCAGTCTTCTGTGTTTGCAGGAAAGTGGGCTGGCCTATCCTCTCCTTTGTGTCATCTTTTTAATATGGGAGATGCTCTGAAACCGGAGCCTCGATCCAGAAATACAGTTGTTCAAGAT
The DNA here is from genome assembly GCF_964234715.1 of Podarcis melisellensis. Classification (NCBI taxonomy): domain Eukaryota; kingdom Metazoa; phylum Chordata; class Lepidosauria; order Squamata; family Lacertidae; genus Podarcis; species Podarcis melisellensis. The sequence continues at coordinate 41,695,655 of NC_138533.1, forward strand.
TTAGCCTTGACAGTAATCAACACTTCTAGCTAAGGAGAAGAGATGTAGTTGCCATAGCAACTTTATACCACCCTGAAATCTCACAGACAATGCTGGGCACATTGAGACCCAGCAGGGTTGACCTGGAAGGAAATTTACATGCGGAAACCTCTTGAGACAACACAAAGACACACACACACACACACACACACACACACACGGAAACGGATCTGGCTCAGCAAAGGGCAGAATAAGCAAACAGATGGGGAAATTCCCCTCTGGATGCACAGCAAACAAGAGGCATTTCTTGGGCACCATAGTGGCAAGAAGCACCCAACGATGAAAACGAACCCAGTCTTTACCAGGGCTGGGTAAAACACACAGTTTGACTGTGCCCAAAGCCAGCAGGGTCCCCTGGACTCACCCAAGTTGTAAGGGGGTGGGAGAGGCTATAAGCCAAAATGTAACCCCAATCCCTCCCCCCTGCAAATTCTCTGAATGAGCTTGTCTGGTGTGCCTGCTCCAACTCCACACCTTCTGAGAAAGCCAGAGCTGTGGGTCCCTCACAGCTACCCACCCAATGCTTAATATGCACATTTCCCTAATACACACATTTTTGTAAGCCATTTCCTTGAACACACACATTTCCACATGTAATTCCCCCATAAACAAAATAAAAGGTTACCTTCATGAATACATGCATTTTCAGGCACACTTTCCCCTAATCCACACATTTTTGCACAATTTTTGGTTAGAGAACTGCACTGTCAAACTGCAAGAAGAGCAAATTTCTAAGGAGGGCTATATTTTTAGTGTTGTTTTTAAAAAATGCTAATTAAAATATGAGCTGAACAAATCCCCTGCACTCCCATCTCTAGTGATGCATGCTCTCTCCCCACCCCCACCCTAATGATTGTGCAAGATGCATTTCTGGAGCAGTCTGGGCCAAATCAGGACATACCCACCTGGCCATTTCAAGAAATGTCCTGTCATATCATGAAATCAGCCTGTCGTTCCTTTCCTGTTCTTTTTTTTGTTCAGACACTATGCTAGGTACCTTCTCTATCCTTCAGGGAGGAAAGGCATAACTTGCCTTTCTTTAAACTAGCCCACAGCACACGTTTTGAGTGGGTGGCTAGTCTTTTCTGGGCTAGTGGAGAAATGTACAGTACAGCAGGCTTCAAGGGATCATGACTAAAGCCAACATCATGTATAGTCAAAACCCATTGGGTTCAATGGCAGGTGGGATTGCCAAAATCATATTTCCCAGAATCCTGCTCCTTTTCTGCCTTCTTTTTAATTTTTCTTATTTTTCCACATACATAAAACCGAATGTACATAAGTTAAATGTAGGAAAGTTCTGAGCTCACTGTCTAGAAGTGGATGTGGCTGAACCAAACCTATGCTCTGATTTTCATGAACATTTTTTTCTCAAAGTGCCAAACGATGCCTTCGATTTTCACCAGGAGTGTCAAATGAACCACCTTTGCTTAAAATGCCCTCACTAGCCCTCAGTGATGGCACTGCACACCCAAATTTGGTCAGTTACCAAGCGGTGCTACATAATTTCTGTTTGAAAGCAGAAGCAGTAGCATCCTTGGAATATGAAGACCAGTGCTGAGCAGAAAGGTTTAAACGTTACATTTTAAAAAAAAATACAAAGTAGTTCTGGGAAGCAAATCTCCAAATTGCTAGGTTTGATCTCCCCAAAATGACCATGGCACTGTAGAAATCCCTCCGCCTCTATAGCTTCATACAACCAAGATCTCATGCCAAGGATTGAAAGCCCTGGAAGCTGCTTTTCAGCTTAAAGTCCCACCACCCCCAGTCTGTGCACATCCAGAATCAGCTCTACCCTTGACCCCTTGCTGCTCAGTGTATGTTTTGGACTACAACACCCGTCAGATCAGAGTTGCAGTCCAACACATCTGCAGGGCACCAGGCTGGGGAATGCTGGAACAGATTAAGGGTCACGGTTGTGGGTGGGGAAAGAAAGATCTCACCCCTGGGCTGAGGAAGGGCAAATGGGCAAAGGCCCCCCCATGGGTTTTGTGGTTGTGTTGGGGCTTCATGGTTAGTTCTTCCTGCCAGGCTCCACCAGCTCTTTGACCATTTGCACACACTGCTCATGTCTTGTAGGCAAGGAAACCTAGATTTATTTCCATCTTTGCACATGCAACACATAAACCAGGGAAGCCCATTGTCATGAAGTGGAAGTTACTGCAAAAGCTGTTATTAAGCTGAAATTACTTGGTGGATGAAAACTTCCTCCTCCTCCTCCTCCTCCTCCCTCTTCAGATGTGGACTTAAAAAGCCATGTAGTTCTTTATCATGCAGAAATGGATGAGCTGCAATCCTTGGATGTGCAGGTGTCATATTTGCATTTGGAGCATGCTCCAGAGACCCCCTTGCTCAAAAATCCCACCATGCTTGTCAGGGTATATGTGGAGCAACCTGGGAGGAGGCCATCTATGGGGTGCAGTTAGAGAATGACTTCTGCTGCATCTCAGATATGCATAAAGCATGCCCAGCATCAAATGCTATACAGACTCAGTGATGCTATTATAAAGAGCCGTTGAAGAGGATTAGCTGAAAGCCAGCACCAAAAAAATAGTCTCCTCAGTGTGGAAATGGGTATAAGACCTCCTACGGACTTCTCTCATCTCAGGCATGATCCTTGCAACAGCCTAGAATGAGAAATACATTTGGAACGCCCATAAGAAGAACGCCTGCCTTCTGTGCCAGCAGTTGTGATCATAGGCACTGAGTTTCTGCAAGAGGTGTCCAGGCCGCTTCCATCTTGCTGCAGACAAGAGGTTCAGTCATGTAAGGACTCCACATGCTCTGGAGCCTGGGCAAGGCATGTGTGCGTAGTGCATCTTCTGCCCATCAAAGCATGCATTGCAGACTCCTTTACACCTGTTGCCTTAGTAACCATTTCAGGCCTCATCAGATCCAAGGCAGAACAGGAGGATGAGTGGGTCTATTACTCCCCACTCAGCTTGTCAATGATAGTATTCTCAGAGCTAGCTGGAGACTTCACTAAGCAAAGAGAAAGATGCTCTTCTTTGCTGCTCACAAGTAATCTCAAAAACCTCTCAAAGGCAGGCTGTTTGCTTCAGACCAACACAAACAAACTATGAGAGGTACGCGCGCGCGCGCACACACACACACACACACACACACACACACACCCTTGAGCACAGCAGCCATCTGTACCCCTTGTGACAAGAGCCTGCTTCCCTTGATCACCTCTGGGACCCAACGAAGAGAGTGGTGAACCCAGACAGAAGCCACCATTAGAAAGTGAGCTACATGCCTAACATCATGCAGCATCCATTCCTTGGGCCCCACACCTTAAGGTGAGACAGAACACAAGAAGAACCCTGGTGGATCAGGTCAATGGCTCATCTAGCTCAGTATCCCGTTCTCACAAGGGCTGACCCACAGGCAGGACCTGAGCACAAGAGCAGCACTCTCCCCTCCTGTGGATTCCAGCAACTGATAATCAGAAGCATCGCCACCTCTGATCATCGCCCCTCCAGTGCTCAGGTAAGGGCAAGGTAAGGTGAAGCCACAAGGCCTGCCAGAAGATGGATAGGTTTGTTCAGCTGGTTGTTTAGCTGTAGTTGGGCTCCAATTTCAACCAGCCCCAAACAGCATAGACAATAGTCAGGAATGATGTAAGTTGGAGACCAGAAACATCTGGAGGACCCCAGGTTGCCTACCCATTTCAGTGGGCTGAGTTAGGGCTACCATGGACAGCTCCCTTGAACAGCTCCTTTCCTGGTCCAGGTTCCTGGCTGGCTTTAAGCTCCCCACTTCTCTTGCAAGAACAAGATTCCAGGTCAGACAGGAGGCCCCCCCCCCATACACCCTGAAAACTTTAGTTTGGCCCAATCTGTGCCTCAGTAGCTGCCTTCCTAGGGTCTGTGCTTGGAAATATCTCCAAGTAGTTGCTAAGAGCAACAAGGAGTGGCTGGGCAGATGGTGTAGGAAGCCCCCGAAGGGGAGAAGGCAGTGTTGTGCTGCTCCGAGAAGCTGGAATGGTGAAGCTGTGTATTCAGCAGTGGTATCTGGATACCCTTTTGAAAAGCCTCCGTGGGAGAGAAGGAATGAATTGTGCCTGCAGAACCAATCCGATCCTTCCACCTGAAATCCTTAGGTGGCTGGGGTGAAACTGTGATGCAACAATGAAATGGAGCTCACTGCATTTCTCTCCACCCTGCAGAGCTCCCTCATAACAAGGTAGCACAGGAGGGCTGCCAGGTAGATGCCAACTAGTGGATTCATCTGATAGGGAGGCAGAAGAGGGAGGGAGGGAGGCACTGTGGCGAAAGGGGGGAGACACTAGAGCTTGGCAGCTCTTCTTAGCAGAAACAGCTTCTCTTCCTCGTGAATTAGTTTGTGGACCACCTGTGGTTTGAAGCTCTCCCCTTATAACAGGCTTCCCTAAACCCTGTCAAGGAAGGACTGTAGCTCAGTGGCAGAGTATCTGCCTTGCATGTAGATGGTCCTAGATTCAATCCTTGGCATCTCCAGGTAGGGGTAGGAGGGGCTCTGTCTGAAACCCTGGAGAGCTCCTGTCAGTCAGTGTAGACCAGAGATTTTCAACCTTTTTGAGTCCAGTGCTCCTTTGACCAACTACATTCTTTCTGCAGCTCCTCTGTGGGATACTTGCTTTCAAAGGTTTAAAGGAGCAGCGGGGGAGGGGGGCCGAGAGGTGTCAGTGTGCTCGCAAATCCCTTTGGAAGCTGCCTTCTGCTGCTCCTTTAAACCTCTGAAATTGAAGATTTAAGGAGCAATGTGGAGAGGGAGACATGGTTTCCACTGAATTGAAATGGATTCCCCCTCCTTGATCAAGGCACAAAGCTGTCTCCAAAGGGCTTTCAATCAGCCCAGGTCTGCGCTTTGAAGCACAGTATCATCTGAGGCTACCCTGATGTCAAGTTTGGTCCACCAAGGGGAGGAAAGATGACTATCTGGCCCACTGGCCAGGAAAGGTTCCCCACTTTTGCCTCACAGGATGCAGTGAGAGGGGTTGATGGAGACCCTGGGGTAGCTGGCTGAACTGCCATTGTGACACAGAAGGTTGGGTGGGCTGGCAGGTGGCGGCATGTAAAAGGTCACTTAAGAAGAGCCTGCAGGATCAGACCAGTGGCCCATCGAGTCCAGCATCCTGTTCTCAGAGGTCACCCAAATGCCCACAGGAAACAGACATGCAGGAATCTAGCACAAGTCCACTCCCTTCTCCCAGGGTTTCCACCCATTGGGACTGAGAAGCATTTCTGCCTCCAACTATGGAGGCAGAGCTTGGCCAACATGGCCAGTAGTCTGACCCTCCACAAAACAGCCCAATCCTCTTTTAAAGCCATCCAAGCTGGTGGCCCCCCCTGGTTCCTCTGGGAGGGAGCTCTATCCTTCTAGTTGCTGATGGCTATGCTGCTCTTCTCCTCAGAAAGTAAGAAGTGGGGAATGGAGAAATCCGCCCCCTGAAGGAAGCCTAGGCCAGGGAGTAGTAAAGAAAGGAAGGGGAGAAATGAGAGTGGAAACGGGCAGAGATAAGGAGAGGGGCACAGAGCCAGGGACTTCAGAGGCAAGGGGAGTTTATGCTGATTTCAAATAAATGCATCCTTGAGGCCTCCAGAGCTGAAAGAATTCTTGCTTTCTATTGGAGCTCCATTTGAAGGGGGAAATGTTTCTCTGCTCAACCGAGTGACACTTCCTTTCCCCCCTCTCTTTCTGCACATTGTCATTACATCCTGTCCCCACCCCATGCAGAATCATGGCTCATCTCCTTTTGTCTCTGGACATGCACTGTGCTTCAATTTAAGTACAGATATTATTGCATAAATTATTTTGACTAGCATAAGCGTAATCACCCTAATTGCTGTGTAATCTTCGTTAATTACTGTTGTATGTCATTTGCTTTGGTGCAGATTGCTCACTACAAAAATTCTGTTTGGCTTAAGGATGTTTTTGCATTCTCCCATTAGATCTAGCTTGAACTTAAAAGGGAGGAATTGGGTGTGTGTGTGCAAAAGACTTGTTTTGTATGGAGAAAAAGTTGTCAAGCATGAGTGCGCTTTCAGGATCATTAAAGGAGACGGATTAGCCTTACTGGATCCTAAATAAGCACATCTACTTTGTAAATTCACGGTGTCCACTGGTGGTTCATGAGCACTGTAGTTCTCAAGAGGGATGGGTAAGTCTTAGGTAATGCAACATGGATGTTTGCTTATCCTTGCCTTAGACAAGCCCTGCTTAAGGAGAGCTGGGAAATGGAACCAAGTTAAGGGAGGAGCTGGCACTCAGTGTCAGAGTACAGCTGTGCATCTGGAATGTCCCAAGTTCAATCCCCAACAGCATTTTCGGGAACACATTTATAGAGCTGAGGTCCGGAAGTGCTGTTGCCAGTCAGAGTAGACTGACACTGGTCCTATGTGGCACCTCCCTATCATGTCACTGAAATAACAACTTGATAACCAGGAGTGCAGTCATTCATATCACCAGCACCCACTTCCCAACAGTGTTCTCCTTTATTGCACAAAGTGCTTCTTAGGTTCAGTAGTCCTTACAACGACCCTGTAAGGCAGGTTGGTAGCATGTGGATGGCATGCCTGATGCTGCCACCTAGTGAGAAGACAATGAACTTGGACTGGCTCAGCTAGACTCAGAATGGTCAGACTCCAGAGAAGGAGCCGGTCCCTTAAATGGCAGCCGTCTCACACCTGGAGTCCATTTGGGGAGGCCCAGGTCCCACCACCCTTGAGTATTGGCCATGCTGATTGGGACTGATGGGAGTTGGAGTTCAAGAAGATCTGGAGGACACCAGGTTAAAAACTTAAGAACATAAGATGGGCCTGCTGGATGAGGCCAATGGTCCATGTCGTTCAGCATCCTGTTCTCACAGTGGCTAGCCAGATGCCCATGGGAAGCCCACAAGTGGGAGCTGAGCACAAAAGCAGTCCTCTCCCCTCTAGCATTACTGCCTCTGACTGTGGAGGCAGAGCAGGGATGGATCAAGACCTTTAGAGGCCCTAAGCACGTAAAATATTTTGGTGCCACCGTATACAGTATATCTAACTCAAAGTATAAACAAATTTTATTTTTTTTGAAATGAAACAAATCCTACAGTAAAATGGAAAATAATGTTTGTTTTTGTATACTTCCACTTTATTTATATTTGAATTTTTTCTCCCACTTTTCTAATTGCAAAATCTTTGATCAGATCCTCAAAACTAATCTTATGTAGTGCATCTGCTTCTATACTTAGTAGTGATAAGGCACCCTGCCTTGTTGCATAGTTGTTCTGTTGGGGTCTTTAATATACTTCAACTGAGAAGATGAACACCCAGCTGAGCAATTTGTGACCATTAACGTTAAAATTCTGGCAATAGAAAATTTCTGTGGTGCCCCCTTCCCTTGATGCCCTAAGCACTTTCTTATTTTGCTTAATGCGTAATCTCCTCTATGAATTTTGCCGGGCCTCATTTAAAGCCATCGAAGTTGGCCTCTTATAGGACCAAGTTCCATAGATTAATTATGTGCTGCATTAAGTAGTCCCTTCTTTTAGAAGGACTTCCTTTTCTCTGCCTTGAGACAGATGTCCATGTATTCTAGTGTTATGAGAGGAGAAAAAGATTTCTCTTTCCATTTTCTACATGCCACTTTCTACATGCCTTTGCTCTGAACTGAAAAGCCCAAATGCTGCATCCTTTCCTCATAGGGGAGTCACTCCATTCCTTTGATCATTTTGGTCAGCCTTTTCTGAACCTTTTCCAACTCCATAATATCCTTTTTGCGTCAAGGTGACCAGAGCTGTCCCCAATACTCTACCTGTGGTGGCACCAGAGGGTACTTGGAGGGCATCAGCATGGGGAAGGGAACATGTGATCCAGCCAGGGTGGGGGCTAACGATGCACAGAAGCCAGCACATCCCACAGATAAATGTGGAAATAGACCCACAGAATGTGACCATGAGGGAAACTCACAAGTCCATAAAATGGGAGGCCTAATGTCTTGTGCAGGGTTGTTGTCAAGATAACATGGTGCAGGAGGGTGGGCCATGCATGCTGCCTTGAGCTTCTTGGGGTGTGAGAGGGAACTTAGACAAATTTGAGGTCCAAGGCCTCAAGACTTGGGCATATGTACCCTGGTCCTCGGAGGGCCGCCAGCCAGCCAGCTTCCCTTCATCTTGTTTCACTCTCCTCTGGGGAAGCTCACATTTTTGCCTCCCCATCAAAAAGTACAGCCGTACAGCCATGCAGCCCTCACTCTTCTCTGGCAGCAACAGACAGAGCATATGGTACAAATTCTCTGGTTTGTGGGCTTCCCACTGTTATTTGGTGGACCACTGTGAGAACAGGATGTTTGACTAGGTGGCCCCCTTGCAGGACTCTTATGTGCTCTCATGCCATGGTCGTAGCAGAAACATCATTTACTGCTAGGCCCTCAGGTGGCCTTTTAGCCAGGGGCATGGCATGGGGGAGCCAATGGGGCTGTGGCCCTGAGCACAGATTTTTGAGGGGCTGCAAAGCAGGCACCCCCTTCATGGATCACTGCCATGTCATGGCGAAGGGGCTTGAATAACTCAGAGAAGCTATGAGCTATGCTGTGCAGGGCCACCCAAGATGGACAGGTCATAGTGGAGAGTTTTGACCAAACGTAATTCACCTGGAGCAGGAACCGGCAAGCCACTCCAGTATCCCTGCCAAGAAAACTCCATGGACAAAGACAACAGGCATATAAAAGTTATGACGCTGGAAGATGAGCCCCTCAGGTTGGAAGGTGTCCAACATGCTACTGAGGAAGAGTGGAGGACAAGTACAAGTAGATTCAGAGCTGATGAAGCGGCTGGGCCAAAGCCGAAAGGACGCTCAGTTGTGGATATGCCTGGAAGCGAAAGGAAAGTCCAATGCTGTAAAGAAAAATATTGCATAGGAACCTGGAATGTAAGAACCATGAACCTTGGTAAGTTGGATGTGGTCAAAAATGAGATGGCAAGAATAAATATTGACATCCTGGGCATCAGTGAACTAAAATGGACAGGAATGGGCGAATTCAGCTCGGATGACCATCATATCTACTACTGTGGGCAAGAATCCCATAAAAGAAATGGAGTGGCCCTCATAGTCAACAAAAGAGTGGCGAAAGCTGTACTGGGATGCAATCTCAAAAATGATAGAATGATCTCGATACAAATCCAAGGCAGACCTTTTAACATCACAGTAATCCAAGTTTATGCACCAACCACTGGTGCTGAAGAAACTGAAATTGAGCAATTCTATGAAGACTTACAACACATTATAGAAATGACACCAAAGAAGGATGTTCTTCTCATTATAGGGCATTGGAATGCCAAAGTAGGGAGTCAAGAGATAAAAGGAACAACTGGCAAGTTTGGCCTTGGAATTCAAAACGAAGCAGGGCAAAGGCTAAGAGAGTTCTGCCAAGAGAACAAGCTGGTCATCACAAACACTCTTCTCCAACAACACAAGAGACGACTCTACACATGGACATCACCAGATGGGCAGCATCGAAATCAGGTTGATTATATTCTCTGCAGCCAAAGATGGAGAAGCTCTATACAGTCAGCAAAAACAAGACCTGGAGCTGACTGTGGCTCAGATCATCAGCTTCTTATAGCAAAATTCAAGCTTAAACTGAAGAAAGTAGGAAAAACCACTGGGCCGGTAAAATACAATCTAAGTCACATCCCTTATGAATACACAGTGGAAGTGAGGAACAGGTTTAAGGATTTAGATTTGGTGGACAGAGTGCCTGAAGAACTATGGATGGAGGCTCGCAACATTATACAGGAAGCAGCAACGAAAACCATCCCAATGAAAAGGAAATGCAAGAAAGCAAAGTGGCTGTCCAACAAGGCCTTACAAATAGCGGGGGAGAGAATGCAAGCAAAATGCAAGGGAGATAGTGAAAGATACAGGAAACTGAATGCAGATTTCCAAAAAATAGCAAGCAGAGACAAGAAGGCCTTCTTAAATGAGCAATGTAAAGAAATAGAGGAAAACAATAGAATGGGAAAAACCAGAGATCTGTTCAAGAAAATCGGAAATATGAAAGGAACATTTTGTACAAAGATTACCATAATAAAAGAAAAAAGTGGAAAGACCTAACAGAAGCAGAAGACATCAAAAAGAGGTGGCAAGAATACACAGAGGAACTATACCAAAAATAAATGTACACCCCAGATAGTGTGGTTGCTGACCTTGAGCCAGACATCCTGGAGAGTGATGTCAAAAGGGCTTTAGAAAGTGATGATGTTCCAGCTGAACTATTTAAAATTTTAAACGATGATGCTTTCAAGGTGCTACACTCAATATGCCAGCAAATTTGGAAAACTCAGCAGTGGCCAGAGGATTGGAGAAGATCAGTCTACATCCCAATCCCAAAGAAGGGCAGTGCCAAAGAATGCTCCAACTACCACACAATTGCTCTCATTTCACACGCTAGCAAGGTTATGCTTAAAATTCTACAAGGTAGGCTCAAGCAGTATGTGGACCGAGAACTCCCAGAAGTGGAGTTCAATAAATCCATTCCTTTCCTTAATCAAGGTCTCTGAAAAAGCCACAATGTTTTTAAGACCCCTGTCTATCTAACATTCATCAATCTTATAATATTTATTAAGATAGATTTTAAATTTCTTCCAATCTTCTTCCACTGTCTCCTTCTCCTGGTCGCGGATTCTGCCCGTCATCTCCGCCAGTCCCATATAGTCTGTCATTTTCATCTGCCATTCTTCCAAGGTAGGTAGATCTGGTGTCTTCCAATACTTTGCAATAAACATCCTTGCTGCTGTTGTAGCATACAGAAACAAAGTTCTATCGTTCTTTAACACCACATGGCTAACCATACCCAGGAGAAAGGCCTCTGGTTTCTTCAAGAAGGTATACTTAAATACCTTTTTCATTTCATTATATATCATTTCCCAGAAAGCCTTAATCCTCGGGCATGTCCACCAGAGGTGAAAGAATGTACCTTCACTTTCTTTACATTTCCAACATTTGTTATCTGATAAGTGGTAAATTTTTGCAAGCTTGACTGGGGTCATGTACCACCTATAAATCATTTTCATAATATTCTCTCTCAAGGCATTACATGCCGTGAATTTCATACTGGTGGTCCACAACCTTTCCCAGTCCACAAACATAATGTTATGACCAATATCTTGTGCCCACTTAATCATAGCTGATTTGACCTCTTCATCTTGCGTATTCCATTTCAACAGCAAGTTATACATTTTTGACAAATTCTTAGTATTGGGTTCTAACAGTTCTGTTTCCAATTTTGACTTCTCCACCTGGAAACCAATTTTCCTATCCAGCTTGTAAACCTCCATTATTTGATAATAATGGAGCCAATCTCGCACTTTATCTTTTAGATTCTCAAAACTCTGTAACTTCCACTTGTCTCCCTCCTGTTCTAGAATTTCAGAATATTTTGGCCATTTGGGCTCCATGTTTAGCTTTTTCAATGCCTTTGCCTCCATTGGTGACAGCCACCTTGGAGTTTTGTTCTCCAACAAATCTTTGTATTTAATCCAAACATTAAACAATGCTTTCCTGACAATATGATTTTTAAAGCCTTTATGAACCTTGACCTTGTCATACCACAAATATGAATGCCACCCATAGAAATTATTAAAGCCTTCCAAATCTAGAATATCTGTGGATGGAGGCTCGCAACATTATACAGGAAGCAGCAACGAAAACCATCCCAATGAAAAGGAAATGCAAGAAAGCAAAGTGGCTGTCCAATGAGGCCTTACAAATAGCGGGGGAGAGAAGGCAAGCAAAATGCGAGGGAGATAGTGAAAGATATAGGAAATTGAATGCAGATTTCCAAAAAAGAACAAGGAGAGACAAGAAGGCCTTCTTAAATGAGCAATGCAAAGATATAGAGAAAAACAACGGAATGGGAAGAACCAGAGATCTGTTCAAAAAAATCGTAGGAGTGAAAGGAACATTTCGTACAAAGATTACCATAATAAAGGACAAAAGTGGTAAGGACCTAACAGAAGCAGGAGACATCAAAAAGAGGTGGCAAGAATACACAGAGGAATTATACCAGAAAGATATGGATGGCTCGTACACCCCAGGTAGTGTGGTTGCTGACCTTGAGCCAGACATCCTGGAGAGTGAAGTCAAATGGGACTTAGAAAGCACTGCTAATAACAAGGCCAGTGGAAGTGAGGGTATTCCAGCTGAACTATTTAAAATTTTAAAAGATGAGGCTGTTAAGATGCTACACTCAATATGCCAGCAAGTTTGGAAAACTCAGCAGTGGCCAGAGGACTGGAGAAGATCAGTTTACATCCCAATCCCAAAGAAGGGCAGTGCCAAAGACTGCTCCAACTACCGCACAATTGCACTCATTTTACACTCTAGCAAGGTTATGCTTAAAATTCTACAAGGAAGGCTTAAGCAGTATGTGGACTGAGAACTCCCAGAAGTGCAAGCTGGATTTCGAAGGGGCAGAGGAACCAGAGACCAAATTGCAAACATGCGCTGGATTATGGAGAAACTAGAGAGTTCCAGAAAGACAACTACTTCTGCTTCATTGACTTTGTAAAAGCCTTTGACTGGGTCGACCACAGCAAACTATGGCAAGTTCTTAAAGAAATGGGAGTGCCTGATCACCTCATCTGTCTCCTGAGAAATCTCTATGTGGGACAAGAAGCTACAGTTAGAACTGGGTATGGAACAACTGATTGGTTCAAAATTGGGAAAGGAGTACGACAAGGCTGTATATTGTCTCCCTGCTTATTTAACTTATATGCAGAATTCATCATGCGAAAGGATGGGCTGGTCGGAAGAAATATCAACAACCTCAGATATGCAGATGACACAACCTTGATGGCAGAAAGTGAGGAGGAATTAAAGAACCTTTTAATGAGGGTGAAAGAGGAGAGCACAAAATATGGTTTGAAGCTCAACATCAAAAAAACAAAGATCATGGCCACTGGGCCCATTACCTCCTGGCAAATAGAAGGGGAAGAAATGGAGGCAGTGAGAGATTTTACTTTCTTGGGCTCCATGATCACTGCAGATAGTGACAGCAGTCACGAAATTAAAAGACGACTGCTCCTTGGGAGAAAGGCGATGGCAAACCTAGACAGCATCTTAAAAAGCAGAGACATCACCTTGCCAACAAAGGTCCGTATAGTTGGTTTTCCCAGTAGTGATGTATGGAAGTGAGAGCTGATCGCCGAAGAATTGATGCTTTTGAATTATGGTGCTGGAGGAGACTCTTGAGAGTCCCATGGACTGCAAGAAGATCAAATCTTCCCCATTCTTAAGGAAATCAGGCCTGAATACTCACTGGAAGGACAGATCGTGAAGCTGAGGCGCCAATACTTTGGCCACCTCATGAGAAGAGAAGACTCCCTGGAAAAGACCCTGATGTTGGGAAAGATGGAGGGCACAAGGAGAAGTGGACGACAGAGGACGAGATGGTTGGACAGTGTTCTCGAAGCTACGAACATGAGTCTGACCAAACTGCAGGAGGCAGTGGAAGACAGGAGTGCCTGGGTGCTCTGGTCCATGGGGTCATGAAGAGTCGGACACGACTAAACGACTAAACAACAACAAAGCAGGCACCCCCCCCATGAAGGCACCCCCAGCAGAGCCTCGCGCTCCTCTCCTGGCATCAGAGAAACTAACGCACACGGAGAGGAGCATTGGGCCAGGCTGTGCTGGGGGCACTGGCGTGGGGGCAGCTGGTTCATGCCTGCCAAGTGCCACATTGGCTGGCCAGGCTCCTCCCTATGCAGGCAGGCAGGTGGCACAGCGTGGCCCTGCTTGGCTCCAGTGCTGTGCGGGTTCGTTCCAGCGATGTCAGTGGCGAGGGCTGGAGTGCCATGGTGGCCTCCTTCACCCTCCATGCACACACACCCGGCGCATGCATGCGCACCCTCCGGAGTTCATGCACCTGCCCTGGGCACCATAAGCTCATGCAACGCCACTGCTTAGATGCGTGGCTAGATCTTTGTGGCAACATTTTCCCAATGGTCAATTCTTTAAAAATGAAGACCGTTTTTCACAGAGAGGTGCATGTTGAGCAGAGGTGGGATTCATCTTTTCACCTGGTGCTGATTGTTTTTAACCTGCAACTCTTTCCTCCATTCAAGCTCATTTCCTGCCGCCGCCACCACTTACATTCCAAAGGCATGTTTAGTCCTGAAAATACTCACCTAGGAATCTGAGGGCAGAGAGAGATAATCTGGAAGGGGGATGAGCTGGAGCACAAGAACAGCCAGTGGTTAAGCGCAGCCTTACTGCAACAACTCCTCTGTTAAAATTTCAATCTCCACCCCACCTCATATTAGCAGTGCTGTTTAAAAAATGGCATTTGAGGGGCTGCTGCTTTGGGGGGACTGGGAGTATTGCTAAGTGACTCTCCTGCTTTGGAGCCTTTGATACAGAGAGAAGAAATCCCCAGAGGAGAATCGCCTGCGTACATTCAAGATGTTTGTTCCCTGAAAGGACCTGCAGACCTTTATTAGAGCTGAATATCAGCAAGCGACCCACGTTGTGAGTAAATGCCATTGCTTGGAACTTGTCTTTGAAAAATTAAAGTTGAAGAGACCTCTAAATATTTGACATTTGCAGGAGAGAGAGAGAGAGAGAGAGAGAGAGAGAGAGAGAGAGAGAGAGAGAGAGATTTTATATATGGTTTGCTTCTCTTCCAGAATGGCAAGGATTAGGAAGATGATCCATGGAGAAAATAAGCAAATGAAGTCAGCTCAAGACAGACTTCGTTCAAAGCTGCAGCTACTGGCTGCTGAGCAGCCTTCCAAGTCAGCCTGAGGTAGTATGTACTAAGAATGGAAGGATCCCTTGGCTGGATCAGGCTAAAGGCTAATAATAATAATAATAATAATAATAATAATAATAATAATAATACCTTTATTGTCAATATACAACCTGTGTACAATGAAATGAACCAAACCTGCCCCCCAGCAAACACTCAATCTCATTGCACTCTGTGTGCTTGTTGCACAACGCACCAACCCCAAAAGTCAATTGCACTATATTATTTTCCGTTCAGCAGCCTAACAGCCCACGGATAAAAACTGTTTTTTAGCCTGTTGGTACGACTGATTATATTTCTATATATCCTGCCAGAGGGTAGAAGATTAAAAAGGTGCTGGCCAGGGTGTGAATCATCCCTGAGAATTTTTCTCGCTCTCCTAAGGCATCTATCCCTTGCGATATCATCTAGCGGGCTCAGGGGACAGCCCATGTGCTGTGTTCATCACCCTCTGTAAAGACTTTCTGTCCGTGGCTGTCAAGCCAATGTACCACACTGTGATACAATATCAGAGGACACTTTCTATTGTGGACCAGTAGAAGGAGGTCATCAGTTGTTGTTTAACATTGTTCTTTCGCAAGACCCTGAGGAACTGGAGTCTCTTTTGGGCCTTCCTAACAACCTGAGTTATATTGTTTTTCCAAGTGATGTCTTCACTAAGGTAAACTCCCAGGAATTTAAATGGACTCTCTCCACACAACCCCCCCTCCCCCGGATATACAACGGGGCTAGTTCCCCTCTCTTTCTCCGAAAGTCCAACACCATCTCCTTTGTTTTGATAATATTTAGGTGCAAGTTATTCTTTAGGCACCATGTAGATACTTTTTGAATCTCCCCCCATACACTGATTCATCTCCACCTGTAATTAGACCCATTATGGTGGTATCATCTGCAAACTTAATAACTGCAGTAGATGGATCAGATGAAATACAATTGAGTTCACACAATTGGTCAGACAGAGGCAGGACCAGAGCACAGTAGCAGCTCCCAGGATCTGGGATCCAGCAGCACATTGGCCCTGATTTTGGAGGCTCTACCCCTCCCCTCTATGCTAGCCAGGGTGGAAGGGATGGTTGCCAGGTCCAACCCACAGAGAGAAGGTCCACCCTTTGTATCAGAGGGAGGGGCTGGATAGCATTGCCAGAATTTACACAGCCCCCGATGCCCTGCTCAGCACACCAGGGGACTGACTCCTCAGCAACAACAACAAAAAATCTCTCTTAAGTTAAAAAGATCACACATAAAGTGTTGCAACTTTTAATTACAGTACTATATAAGGTGAACACCAAGGGGAGGAGGGGAGCTGGGGTTTGCTCACTGACAGATCTAGATTACAATTCAGGGCTAGAATCTCCCTAATTAGTGCGTTTGGGGGAAGGGAAGGTAACGTCTCAAAATGCAGCAAGCTCACATGGCCTCCATTTTCCAGATCACGCTCCAGTCGGAGGAGTCAGGTCAGGTCTGGATTGTCTCAAGTTGGGGCTGATCTGAATTGGATCCAGGGAATGGAGGTGGACATGCACAGCCCTAGTTTCTATAAACCTGTTGCATTGCTCAGAAGACACCCCTTTTCGTACACTTAAGAATGAGTCTCACCTCAGGCTCTGGGTACCACGGCTGTCCACGGTTTGCCTGGATGGAGAGGACCATGCCGATGCCAAACTGGACCACGATTTGACGCTTTCTTCAGGTTCCAAGTTCAAGCTCATGGTTGACCCCAGACTCAGCTGACTCTCGCTGTAAGCGGAAGAACACAGAAGGGTTGTTGTGAGGCTAAATGGGCCTTTGCCCGCCCGATGCCCTCTGGGTGTTTTTTGACTACAACTCCCATCAGCTGTAGCCACCATGGGTTGTGGGGCAGTGCATGCATGCCACCCTGAATTGCCTGGAGGAAGGGTGAGATGGCACAAATGGAAGTTCATAACAAATTTGAAAGAATCTAAGAATCAAGAAGCTGTTTAAGAAAACTGCAAATATTTATTTCCACGGTCACAACAATTATGCACAATCAGCTCCTGTGCTTTGCAAGTGCATTTGCTTTGAACATTTGTGGTCTTGCATAACATATTCATATGATTTTTCCATATATGATTATTGATAGGTAATGCAATTATTGTTTAAGTTGTCTCAAGCCCTTGATTAGTTGCATTAGGTGTGCCTGAGACAACACCTGTTGTATTTGTGCTGTTGTGAGGGATTCTATTCAGGGGGTTGATGAATAGTGAGAGTGGAGAAACCAGTTAAAGTTGCATTTTCAGCTTAATTTGGGGAAACCATTTGAAGCATCTGTTGTGTTGAGCTATTTCAATTGCTTTTGTTTGATTTGCTCACTGCCAACTGCTGAAATTCTGTAAATTTTGATAATAAACCTGATTTGTAATGGCGATGGAATAATTTTAATTGCAACTGTAGATGAACTTGGGTAGGCTGTGGGCTGGAGACACATCCCTTCCACCCTGGCTATAACAACAAAGTATAGTTTGCTATAAACCAGGAAGTGAAGCTTGAAATCTCTTCCCTTCAAGTGCAAAGTGGAGATGTTATGTCTGAACCAAGCCAAATTATGGGGGCCTTTTTACAGACAGGGCTTTTTACAGATAGGACAGAAAAGTGGTTCTTGCAACAATCACTTTGTGGATGTAAAATCTGCATTGTTGGGAATGGGGGGGGGGGGGATAGCTCAATGGAGAGTCCCTGTCCTGCATGCAGAAAGTCTCTGCTTCCATTCCCAAAGGCATCTCCTGCCTGAAACCCTTGAGAGCTGCTGCCAGTCCATGTAGGCAACACTGAGATACACAGGCCAATAGCCTGACTCTGCCTAAGGCATCTGCCTACGCTGAACGCTCAACTGCACCACATATATCCCAACTTTGTTTTCTCTTCTACATGGACAATTATAACAATCCAAATGCATATCCATATATAGAGATTACCCTGAATCTCACAACTTCCCCCCACCCCCTCCATGGGTCCTATTATTGTTGCAGGAATTTATGTATAGGTTGGGGGGAGGTTACCCCTCCAGCAGATATCATGCACATACAGCCCACTACCAAAACCAGCACAATTGCTTTTGTGACTTTTGTGAATTGTCCCCACGAAACACCCCATCACAGTTTCAAAGGTCCTCTGCTGCACGATACCAAATGTAACAATTCACTGATAAATGTATCTATGTACTGGCTCACTGGGAAAACTTCAGAAATTCCTATAGACATGTGAGCTCAGCTACTCAGCAGCCCCTCTGCCTGAGTGATAATTCCTGGCATCCTGATACCTCAGTGCCAGACAGGTAGCCATTCCAGAAATAACAAACCCAGATGAAGACAAAAGGGTGTGATTAACTTAGCTGGGAAACAGGGAAATGTAAATATCTCTTTTGTTACATTGATGGGTGTTTGGTGGAGGACAAGGAGAACCATGGGTTAGGGTCCAGGATGCTCAAATTACTGCCACCAGACCTCCCCTTTCATGATATGACCATGATGTATGAGTGATGTAGTTTGGGGGGGGGTAACATGGGGCTTAGCAGCTAATAAAAGTTTGGGGGCTCTTTTGTTCAGGGCTTCCATCTTGTTCCACCTGGTGGCAGGTGGGAGTCCTGGCGCCACAGTCTTCAATAAAGACCAAGCCTACTGGCTGCTGTTTTGCTCTGGTATTCCTGGCTGGTGTCCTTTTTTTTTGTCCAAGGGAGCTCTCAGATTTCTCTGTTAACAGTTTCCGTTAACATTATCAACATTTACAACTGCATATTATTCCATACTCTATATTTTATTTCAATCCAAATTATCGATAGTATCTGTTACATTACAAGTAGATTAAAATCCTGCTAGTTGTTTCCATTTGCTTGCAGTGGTCTCCTAGATATGTTATAATTTTTTCCAATTCTTTTAAAAGTTTTTGTTCTCTTGGTTTCTGAGTTTACCAATCAGCTTTGCCATTTCAGCATAGTCCATCAGCTCAACTTCTCATGAACCTTTGAGGTATCTCCTCCTTCTTTATGACCCATTGAAAAATCAAGCTAGTTCTAAAAACCTGAAGACTATCCCACTACTGAACCTATTGAGACAATAGAAACTCCCATTTATTTCCAGAGGCAGGAGGGCAGAGATTGAAGAAGCTGTTAATATCTGCTGTATGTTAAGAGGCATAGCATTTGGGAAGATCAATGTGGGCTCAGCAAACATAAAAGGGGATAAATCTGAAAAATTGATTGGAAACAAATGGAAGAACATGGCCCATCTCTCTCTCACCCCCCCCCCCATATTTTGGCTGCTGTTCAATGAGTGTACTTTTTGCAGTTGTTAATCAATGTGTTTTATCCTCTAGTCCCACGTAAGCTTGAATCAGGCATTTCCTGTTGGAGTTCACTTACGTGTCTCCTCTTGAGCTGAGCGATTCTCGAGCTGTCTGAACACTACAAGGGAGAGAGGAGAGAAAGACAGGGATCAGTCACTCTTCCCAGTGAGGACTAATATCTGCCCATCCCTTCTGCAGCAGACTCCCCTGAAACAGAGACATGCACTTGCCCCCGGCAGCCATTTTGCTGAAGGAAATGTTCAGAAGGATCTTCCTTTAAGGAAAGGGTGGGAGCAAAGAACCTTCACTTTTTTAAAAAAACCTGTGGGGGAGTCTAAGTTTTTATTTAGGAAAATCTTATCATAAAGCAAAAGATCCCTGTGGTACCTTTATTTGCACACAAACACGCAAATACACACACGCACACGCACGCAAAGACCCCACCTTTCCTCCAAGGAGCTCAAGGTGGCATACCCTCATTTCATCCTCACAACCACCCCGTGAGGTAGGTTAGGCTGAGAGAGGCCGTGATGGGCCCAAGGTCACCCAGTGAGATTCACAGCCGAGAGGGGATTTGAACCTGGGTCTCCCAGGTCCTAGTCTAACATTGGCTCTCCTAGACTTTTCCACAGAACTTTACAACAGTAACACTTTTTGCTTTGCTAACCAACCCCAGGATTAGGGTTGCAATAGACCAGGAGTCATCAACCGTTTTCAGCCGTGGGCCGGTCCACTGTCCCTCAGACCTTGTAGGGAGGCGGACTATATTTTGGAAAAGAGATGCATTTTAAATAAAAGGACAAATTCTACTCATGTAAAAACATGCTGATTCCAAGACCATCCGTGGGCCGGATTGAGATGGTGATTGGGCCGCATCCGGCCCCTGGGTTGCCTACATATGCAATAGACGGTCCTCGTCCGACACTCTAAACACGACACCATATATACGTGTCAGGGGCTCAGGAGCAGAGACACAGGAGAGGGAGGAAATGGAGAGCGAGGGGGAGGAATCCGAGGGGAGCGTAGGCGATGACAGTGGTCCGAGGGATTCCCAGAGTCTCTCCAGCGAATCGGAAGATTCACAGAAGGGGGCGCCTATGGCCAGGGCAAGGGGGGTGCCTAGGGGGACACCCCAGGAAGAAGGGGCCAGAGGGGACTCAGAGAGCAGCAGTTGGAAATCAGGACCAGCTTCCCCACCAGAGCGCAGTGGGGGGGAGGGGTCCCAAGTATCGGGATCAGGCTGCTCACCACCAGCGAGAGGAGATGAGTCAGGATTGACCACGCCTCCATCGGAGAGCGCGGAAACGGTCGAGAGGAAGGTTGGAGGCTGGGCGCGCGCGCCAAGTTCAAATGTACAGGCGAGCGGCACAGCAGGTAGCCCGGATAGGGAACCAGGTCCTAAAGCCTGCCGGAAGGAGGGACAAGAGTCAGGGGGGTCAGTGTCAGAAGAGTCCAGAAAGGAGGAGACCCCGGGGGGCAGAAGGACCCAGAGGAGGAAAGAACAACAGAAGAGGTGGAGTAAGGCCAGAGTCTTAAACTGGTGTACAGGGGGCGGAGACTCAGACGGAGCTTCGCCGGTCTAGGTTCTAGACGTAGAGCTGCACGCTGCGGCTTGTAAATGGAAACTGAACTTCAATAAAGACTTTTGTACTTTACCGCCGGCTGGCGTTGGTCCTCTGTGAGCTGGGACCTAGAGGCAGCTCTGACAGTAAGCTCCGTCTCACTATACACCTCGCAACGTGAGTGGACGCAGCGAGGAGCGAAGATTGGTGCTTCGCGAGCTCACAAAAGCTGGACAGGATGACTACCGAAGAACGAATGGTAGACCTGCAAAATGCAGTTACGCAACTCAGCGCGGAGATACTAGCATCCAGAAAGAGGGAAGAAGATACTGCTGCTACCTGCAGGGATCTGCAAGCCAGGTTAGACATGCTGACTAAGCAGGGGCTACCGGGACCCAAACCAGAGGGGATTGGGCTGGGAAAGAGAGGAGGCAGCCTTGTGTCTCATTTCGATGGGAGTCTGCAGCAGTACCCTAACTTCCGAGCAGACGTGGTGTTTGCGCTGCAGTTGCTGGAGAAAGACTTTAGAGATGAGCAGGAGAAAGTGGGCTTTATATTAACGCATCTCCATGGAGAAGCTAAAGCGTGGCTGCGCAATCTGTGGAGAGATAAGGATCCGGCGCTCCAAAGTGCGGATGCCTTCATTAAAGCGATGGATGCGTGTTTTTTATCAACAATAGACGTAGATATCGCCAGAAAAGAGGTACATGGACTGAAACAAGGGAGAGCCACTGTAAGGCAGTATCATTCACGCTTTTTTGCATTGGTCAATGCGCTGGGATGGGAGAAAGATTCAGCTGCAGTCAGAGACCTTTTCTGGGAAGGGTTGAATGGAGCTGTGAAAGACGAAATTGCAAGGGGGGAATGACCCCAAAGCACTCAGGAAGTTGTACAGAGGGCGCTGATGGTTGGGGTGCGTCTGGAAGAACGTCCATGGAGCAAAGACGAAGGGCGTTGGGGACGCACGCCGGCGAGAGCACCTCCCTTCTTTCCCAGGGACGCAACGCGCGCTCAATCCACGCCTCCGCTGGGAGGGGGAGAGGGGGAGAGGAACAGATGGAGATAGGAGGTGCCAGGGCTCAGTCAGCAACCAGAGCCCTAACACCGGGAGCAGTCAAAGCGAAGCCTCCTAGAGGAAACAGGAAGTGTTACATCTGCAACAGTGCTCAGCACATGGCGAAAGAGTGTCCCCAGAGGCTCCACAAGCACACTGCAGCCTCCGCAACAGTAACAGAAGCAGCTCACAGTAACAGAAGCAGAGAGAACCACAGCAGGGAAACGACGGAGTCTGGCTGGAAGCAGAGGCACTGGGGCCCAGCCAGACGAGTCAGTGAAGCAGTCCCCAGAAATTTTGCAGCCCACAGACCCACTCCCGCCCAAACCAGTGGTGCAACTCACTGCATCGCTCCAGCTACCCAATGGACTTACAATGGAAGTGCCCATTACCATTGACTCTGATAGTAATGCAGACTTTATAGGACTGGATTTCATCAAGCAACATCGCATAGCACTCCTGCCAGCCATGATGCCCCTGAAAGTTGTCACGGTCGATGGAAGAGAATTGCTAGGGGGGCAGGTGGTCAGGCAAACGCCGCCAATGGTGATGCAGATTGGAAATCACAGGGAAGTCATCAGCTTCAATGTGACCCAACTATCGGACACGCCTGTAGTATTGGGCATGAGTTGGCTGCACAGGCACAGCCCGGCATTGGCATGGTACCAGCGCCAACTGACTTTCGGCTCCTCCTACTGCGCAGAACACTGCATTCTGCCTAGCCCGGAAGGGGAAGAGGATGACCCGCAGCTACGATTAGGCACGCTGCAAGCAGTGCCCCACAGGTACGCAGCGTTTTTGGAGGTTTTCTGCGAGAAGGAAGCGGACAAGCTACCTCCCCACAGGTCCTATGACTGCAAGATTGACCTCCTGCCGGGGGCGACGCTGCCGACCGGGAAACTGTATTCCATGTCTGAAGACGAACTGCAGGAACTCAGGGAGTTCATAGATCACAACTTG
This sequence comes from Podarcis melisellensis, assembly GCF_964234715.1. Lineage (NCBI taxonomy): Eukaryota > Metazoa > Chordata > Lepidosauria > Squamata > Lacertidae > Podarcis > Podarcis melisellensis. The sequence continues at coordinate 41,718,344 of NC_138533.1, forward strand.
AAGCGCGGTTTCATCCGGGAGTCCAAAGCAGTGGGGGGCAGCCCCGTGTTCTTCGTGAAGAAAAAAGACACGCCCCAAAAAAGGCTTGTGGTTGATTACAGAATTTTAAATTCGAAAACCAAGCCCATGGCCTTCCCCATGCCCAAAATCGACGACCTGCTCGCGACGGTGAGAAAAGGACGCGTTTTCACCAAGTTGGATCTGCGAGGGGCGTACAACCTTATTCGCATACGGGAGGGCGACGAGTGGAAGACGGCCATGTTCACGCCCCTGGGCACCTATGAATACAGAGTTATGCCGTTTGGATTACAAAATGGCTCCCACTGTTTCCAAGCCTTCATGCATCACGTGTTAGCGGGACTCCTCTACAAGAAGTGCGTCTGCTTCCTGGACGACATCCTGATATTCTCAGACTCGCAGGAGGCTCACGAGCGGGACTTCAAGGAAGTTCTGCAGAGACTACGGGAGCACAGACTTTACGCCAAACTGGAGAAGTGCCAGTTCGACATGACGGAGGTGGATTTCCTGGGCTACAAGTTGTCCGACAAGGGGCTCGCCATGGACAGCGCCAAGGTCCGCTCAGTGTTGGACTGGAAGAGCCCGCGCAATCGGAAGGAGGTCCAGAAGTTCGTCGGCTTCGCCAACTTTTATCGCAAGTTCATCAAGGGGTTCGCTATGCAGACGGCAGCCATTACCGACACTCTCAGCTCCAAGAAGAAGAAGTTCATCTGGACGGAGCAGGCGGAGCAGTCATTCCAGAAGCTCAAGCGTCTCTTCGCATCCGAAGAGCAGCTACTGCATGTGAACCCCAGCAAACCGATGAGGGTTGAAACGGACGCCTCAGACAGAGCCGTGGGAGCGGTCCTGTTGCAGCAAGATCCGCAAGGGGACTGGAGGCCGTGCGCTTTCTACTCCAGGAAACTCAGCAAGTCGGAGCAGAATTACACCATCTGGGACAGGGAGTTGCTGGCCATTCATGCAGCATTCAAGGCGTGGCGGCACTTCCTCATCGGAGCCAAACACACAGTGCAGGTCCGCACGGACCATAAGAGCCTGGAGTACTGGCACACGGCAAGGTTCCTGAACCAAAGGCACTTACGCTGGGCGGAGTTCTTTGCGAATTTCGACTTCAGGATTGAGTACATCCCGGGAGGCAACAACGTCATGGCAGATGCACTGTCCAGGAAGCCGCAGTATCTCGAAGAAGCGGCACCGGCGGCGGCCAAGCACATTTTCGCACCGAAAGCATGGGCGTGCGCTTCGGCCACCGTGGACCTGGACGCTGTACGTCGCGCGCTGCAGGCGGACTCCTTCGCATGAGCCAAGATGGAGGAGGTGCGCAGTGGCACAGCGAAGGACGACGAGTTCCAGATACGCGACGGACTGCTCATCCGCAAAGGGGCCTTCTATGTACCGGGAGACGACCTCCGCGCCAAGGTACTGCAGCAGTTGCACGACGCACCCAGCGCCGGGCACTTTGGCAAAGAGAAGACTGTAGAATTAGTAGCCAGAGACTTTTGGTGGCCCAAGATGCGGGGGGAAGTCGCGGATTACGTCACGAGGTGCGACACATGCCAAAGGGCCAAACCAGTACACAGACCGCCGGCGGGACTGCTGGAACCGCTGCAGACCCCGCTCGAACCGTGGGAGAGGATGGCCCTGGACTTTGTCACGGATCTACCCAGCTCGCGAGGCAAAACAGCAGTTCTCGTGGTGGTGGACATGTTCACCAAAATGGCCCACCTCATTCCGTGTGCGAAGGTGGCCACAGCGGAACAGACCGCCAAACTGTTCATAGACCATGTGTTCAAGGTTCACGGTCTACCACGGTCTATCCTGTCCGACCGGGGGCGCCAGTTCATCTCGAACTTCTGGCAGAAGCTGATGGGCATCCTGAACGTCAAGATCAACCTAGCGTCGGCGAGACACCCGCAGACCAACGGACAAGCGGAGAGGGTCAACGCCATCATGCAGCAGTACCTGAGATGCTACGCGAATCAGCAGCCTGCGACATGGATGGACTACCTGCCGCTCGCCGAGTTCGCCTACAACAACACGAAGCACGTGTCCACGGGGATGACACCGTTCTTCTTTTTTTTTATAGAAGTTTTTATTAATTTTTCCAACACATAATAAAAGACAAACACATTACAAAACAAAGACATACACCACATTAAACATATACTGACTTCCCCATACCTCCCTTTCGCTGCATCCTTGTTCCAAAGTTCTTTAGCAACCCTTTAATCGGTTTATCTATTAGTTCCCTTTCATTAAATTTCTTTAAACTTAATATTTACAGCTGTATTTCTCTACTTCTTACCCCTTGACATCTCAACACTCCTCAATTTTACAACAGTTTTTAAGATATAATTTAAACTTCTTCCAGTCCTCTTCCACTGTCTCTTTCCCCTGATCTCGGATTCTGCCGGTCATCTCTGCTAGTCCCATGAAGTCTGTCACCTTCGTCTGCCATTCTTCCAGAGTAGGTAGTTCTTGCATCTTCCAATACTTTGCCAGAAGAATTCTTGCTGCTGTGGTAGCATACATAAAAAAGGTTCTGTCCTTCTTTGGCACCAATTGGCCAACCATGCCCAGGAGAAAAGCCTCAGGTTTCTTAGGAAAAGTCCATTTAAGGACCTTCTTAATTTCATTATAGATCATTTCCCAGAAGGCTTTAATCTTTGGGCAGGTCCACCAAAGGTGGTAAAAGGTACCTTCAGTCTCATTACATTTCCAACATTTATTATTGGGCAAATGATATATTTTTGCTAGTTTGACTGGGGTCATGTACCACCTGTAAATCATTTTCATTATGTTCTCTTTTAAGGCATTACATGCCGTGAATTTAACACCGGTGGTCCATAACTGTTCCCAGTCAGCAAACATAATGTCATGACCGATATCCTGTGCCCATTTAATCATAGCTGATTTCACCGTTTCATCCTGTGTGTTCCATTTCAACAGCAAATTGTACATTCTAGACAAGTTCTTAGTATTGGGTTCTAACAGTTCTGTTTCTAACTTTGACCTCTCCTTCTGAAATCCTATTTTCCTGTCCTGCTTAAATGTCTCATTTATCTGACGGTAATGTAACCAATCTCGAACTTTGGACTTTAGTCTCTCAAAACTCTGAAGTTTAAACTTCTCACCATATTCTTCTAGGATTTCACAGTATTTTGGCCATTTAGAATCCATATTAAGTTTTTTCACCGCCTTAGCTTCCATTGGTGACAACCACCTGGGGGTTTTACTTTCCAACAAGTCTTTATATCGAATCCAAACGTTGTATAGTGCTTTCCTAACAATATGGTTTTTAAAACTTTTGTACACCTTTGCCTTGTCATACCATAAATATGCATGCCAACCGAAGTTATTATCATACCCTTCCAAATCCAAAATGTCTGTATCTTCAAGAAGTAGCCAGTGTTTCAACCAGCAAAAAGCTGCTGATTCATAATAGAGTCTTAAGTCCGGCAGGGCAAAGCCCCCTCTGTCTTTTGCATCAGTTAAAATCTTAAATTTTATTCTGGGCTTTTCGCCCTGCCAGACAAATTTGGATATGTCTTTCTGCCACTTCTTGAAGCAGTCCATCTTGTCTAAGATCTGTAACGTCTGAAACAAAAATAACATTCTAGGCAATACATTCATCTTAATGACAGCAATTCGACCTAACAAGGAAAGTCTCAATCTTGACCATATTTCTAAATCTTTCTTTACTTCTGCCCAACATTTTTCATAATTGCCTTTAAATAGATTCACATTCTTAGATGTTAAGTTCACCCCCAGATATTTCACTTTTTTTGTTATTTCCAAACCTGTTTCACTCTGAAATCTCTCTCTTTCTTCCATTGTTAAGTTTTTTTCCAGCACTTTCGTTTTCTGTTTATTCAGTTTGAATCCTGCTACTTGACCAAATGTTTCAGTTAGTTCTAATACTCTTTTGGTACTAGTATCTGGCTGTTGCAAAGTTAAGACTAGGTCATCTGCAAATGCCCTTAACTTGTAATTTTTAACTCCGACCTGAATACCTTTAACCAACTGGTCCCTTCTGATCATATTTAACAAAACCTCCAGAACTGATATAAAGAGCAAAGGGGATATTGGGCATCCCTGTCGTGTCCCTTTTTCTATTGGTATTTCTTCCATAACCACATTGTTTACTATTAACTTAGCTTTTTGTTTAGAATATATTGCACCTATACCGTTTTCAAAACCTTGGCCTACCCCCATCCCTTGGAGATTCTTCTTCATAAAACTCCAGCAAATGTTGTCAAAGGCTTTCTCCGCGTCCACAAAAATCAAAACAGCTTTCCTGTTAATATCCACCTCTAATAGCTCCAAAATGTCTATAATGTTCCTCACATTTTCTGACATCTGTCTCCCAGGAAGAAAGCCTGTCTGGTCCTTGTGAATCTCCTCTAACAGCACTCTTTTAAGTCTTTTTGCCAGAATGTCTGCAAAAATTTTATAATCCACGTTCAGTAAAGATATAGGGCGGTAGTCCCTAACCTGGTTCTTTTCAGTCTCTGTTTTCGGTATAAGTGAGATAAATGCCTCTTCCCACGATTCGGGAGCCTTTTTTCCCTCCATAATTTCATTGCATACTTTCAATGGTTGTATTAACCATTCCTTCAACACTTTGTAGTATCTTGCAATCAAACCATCTGGTCCTGGAGATTTCCCCAATTGCATGTTCTGAATGGCACCCTCTATTTCCTGTACTGTAATTTTCTCATTCAGGATCATTTTGCTTTGCTCTGAAATTTTTGGTAGTCCATGTTTTTTGATAAATTCATCTATTTCTTGTTCATTTACAGGCCCTTGTGCGTACAGTTTCCTAAAGAAGCTTTGAAAACAATTACTTATCTCATTTGGCTTGTGGATGATTTTCCCATCTACTTCCAGGCATGTCACAGTGTTCAGTTTTTGTCTCTTTTTCAATTGCCATGACAGAAGTTTCCCACATTTGTCTGCTGATTCAAAGGTCTTTTGTCTCATTTGCTTTATTTTCCACTCTATCTCTTGATTCATCAGTTCCATATATTGCATCTGATAGTATTTTATTTCTCTCAAAATTTCTTGGGACTTTGGTTTAGATCTCAGTTTCTTTTCTCCTTCTTTCATTTTCTCCAAAAAATTTTCTTTCTTCTCATTTTGTTTTTTCCTCTTTACGGAATTCTGCTGAATTAGGAAACCCCGCATCACGGCCTTGCTAGCGTCCCAAATTGTTCTTTTCTCCACATCTGTTCTCAGGTTTATCTCAAAGTAATCTTTTAATGTTTTTTGGGCCTTCTTATAAATCTCTTCATCTCTAAATAGGGTGTCATTCATTTTCCATCTAAAGGATCCAGTTGTTGTTAGTTTCATCTCCATCTTTACCGCATTATGGTCGGAGCAGGTTTTTGGGCAGATTTCTGTTTTTTTCACTCTTGGCGCCAGGCTACTAGTTCAGTGTTTCCCAACCTTTTTGGGGCAAAGGCACACTTGTTTCATGAAAAAAATCTCGAGGCACACCACCATTACAGCCCCGTGACGTCAGCGCGCAGCGTCACGCCGGGAGGGACATGAATTGCTAGCAAATTACATAATCACCTCCTTGAGGGCTGGCTCATCTTCTCCGAAGGCAGAACCCCATTAATTAACAGCACAGACTCACACCATAGCCAAGACGAGGGGGGAAAACCTCAGTCATGCACAGTCATGCACATGTGGGGGCTAAATGAGGACGAAGACCGGGCAGAGAGCAGGGTTCAAATCACCCCACCTGGCCAGGACAATCCCTGGGTGCTCCCTTGGGCCACTCGCCTGACCCACCTCGCAGGGCTGTTGTTGCGAGGATAACACGGGGAGAACCACGCGCGCCCCCGGGAGCTCCTTGGAGGAGAAAGTGGGCGATGAATGCAATGCACGAAATATATGAGAGGTGACCAGGTTTTGCAGGTGAGGGGCCCCCGCCAGCCTCCGCTTCCAACACCCGGCGCAACGATGCCGAAGTTTCCCCCCGGGCTCGGCTCGGGGAGCACCGGTGCTCCCCCCGCGGCTCCCCTTCGCCCTCCCGGCTCTCTCTGCCACCCACTGGGCACCCCCTCACCTGCCAAGTCTGGAGCGCCGGTGGAAGTTGCATGCATGCATGCAGGGCGCCCCGTTGCCATTGCATTGCAATGCACTCCATGCAACGCCTGCACGCATGCATTGCCTTGCACGCCTGCCAAGGGGTCTCCCCGCGGTCCGATGCGTCCCCTCCAGCGCGGATGCAGCATTGCAAAAATAAAAAACCCCCGACGCAGCCCTACCTGGGGGGCAGCCTCCGCCTCCGCCGCTCCGCCTCCGCGGGGATCCCCGGGCTCCATCCTGCCGCCCAATCTCCGGAGGGCGCAGGCAGGCTGTGCGGGATCTGCACGGAAGAGCCCCTGCCCGCCCGGCTGCCGCCGCTGCGCTCATTCCATGGCCGGGAGAAGAGCGCTTCAAATAAAACGCCCGGCCCACCAGGCCACGCTGGGAAACGTAGTTCGCGCACCCCGCGCGGGCGCGGAGCCCAAGGGCGAGGGGACTACGGATCCCGGCAGCCCCCGCGCCGGGGACAGAGGAGGAGAGGCCGGGTGCAGGGATGGAGGGACGGGTGGGCGAGCGAGTGAGTGAGTGGCAGCCGCCAAGCCTTGGCCGAGAGCCAGGAAGGGCCTCCCCGGAGGAGGAGGAGGAGGAGGAGGGAGGTGCAGAGCGGGAGGGAGGGAGGGAACCCCAGGGGTCATCTAGTGACGGCGCCCCAATCGAAAATTTGACTTTAAAAAAAAAATCTTTCAATTTTTAAATTTTTCCCGCGGCACACCAGGCAACATCTCGCGGCACACTAGTGTGCCGCGGAACAGTGGTTGGGAAACACTGTACTAGTTACCCAAATTTGGTCAATTCTTGTCCATGTCATTTTTGCTTCAGAGAAAAAAGTTCCCTCTCTCTCAAGAGGGTTCCTTGTTCTCCAAATGTCAATCAGGTCCATAGTTTCAGTCATTTCAAAAAATGTCTTTGGTAATCTCCCTTCTTTAGAAATCACCTGTCTCTGCGCTTTGTCCATATTTGTAGAGACAACTCCATTCATATCTCCCATCATTACAATTTTATAGTCGAGAAAATCCATTAAGGTCTCATGCAACTTCTTGAAGAATTCAGCCTTCCCTTCATTTGGTGCATAAATTCCTACTATCAAAACTTTTTCTCCTTGATTTTGAATTTCAATTGCCAGGTACCTTCCTTGTTCATCCTTGAGCATCATTTTTGGATCTAATTTTTCTTTTGCATAGATCACCACACCTCTTTTTTTAACTTTGTCTGATGAGATAAATTCCTGTCCCAATCTTTTATTTATCAAAAGTTTCCTGTGTATCCTGGCGATGTGTGTTTCTTGCAAACATATTATATCTAATTGTTCTTTCTTTAAAATATGGAAAACTTGGCGTCTTTTTCGGGGAAGGTTCAAACCGTTGCAGTTCCAGCTCAGAAGTTGCAGAGACATTTTGATCTTAAGTACCTATTCCTCCGACTGCTCCAAGTTTTTGTTCTTCCTCTGTTGGTATTGAGGGGAGTCCGAATGATAAGTTTGCAATGTCCGTTATTTCTTCTTCTCCTACCGTTCCTTTCTGCAGATCCTCTGAGTTTTTCTCCAAAAACTGTTCCTTGTCTTGAACTGTTCTTATTTTAAACTTCTTGCCTTTGAAGTTAAAGGACAGGCCTTGTGGAAACTCCCACCTAAATGGGATGGAGTTTTTCTTCAGCAGGTCTACCAGATCTTTAAAGAGGGTTCTCACATCCAAGATATATTTAGGAATATCCCTGAAAATCTGTGCCTGAGAATTCTGGATGACCAGTGCCTTTTGGTAGTGCGAATTCAATATTCTATCTCTTTCTTCCTTTGATCTCAATGTAATTAGGCAGTCCCTTGGTTTCTTGCCTTGTCTCCTGCCCAGCCGAAAGGCTGTGGTTATTACGATCTCCTCATCTGTCTCCAGTTCATCTTGCCAAAATTCCACAATTTTCTCTGTAAGGAATTCCACAAGGTTGTCCCCTTCACTTTCAGGAATTGATCTTAATTTAAGATTCTTCTCCTTCCTCTGCAGTTCCATTAAGGCCAGAGTTGCATCATGTTCATTCACTTTTTTTGCAATTGGAATAAATTTCTGCCTTGTCTCTTCTGCTGTGCTTTTAGCACTTTCAGCAATTTTTCTTGTTTCTGTGCTTTCCTGTATTAATCTATTTATAGAATCTGTATTAGATGTTACAGTTGCCGTGTTCAAGTCCAATCTTGCTGTCAGATCTGTCAGTTTTTTGGAATTTTCCACAGACTGCTTTGTCAGTGCCTCCAAAGACTGGTTTATTTTAACCAATGCTTGTGTCATGAATTCCATTGATGCTGTAGTTGCCTTCTCCTGTGCAGCTGCTCCTGATATTGAGCCCCTTTTTCTTTGTGTTTGTGCAGACTTTGTTTTGGATCTAGTTGATATCTCATCCGCTGGGGCACTCATATCCTCAAGGTCGTTCTCACAGGAATAGCTTGCAAGTGGAAAATCCCACTATTTCTTCTTCAATGAAACTGTTTCCTTTTAAACTCTCTAGAGGGAGCATCTGATTGTATCCAAATGGAAATAAGAAACAAAGAAGCAAGGAAACATAGAGCGATGAAAAAGTTCCAGAGTCAAACTGTAAATCCTTACTTTGTTTCAACCAAAAGTTCAACAAAATAGTTCTTCTAAAGTCCCGTAATTTTGTTTCAGATAAAGTCCGTTTTGTATCCAAAGTTATTTTGACAGTTCTCTTTCCCGGTGCCTTACTCAGGCAGCCCGATTCCCGGGGGTTTGGCAGTGAAAGACTTTTTCCTCAGCTTATTTTAATGCAGATTTGCAGTGTCTAAGTATCTTCCCCCCCCTCTCCTGCCTGATGGGGGGGAGGTTTGAGTTCGATGTCAGGTTTGGCAGTTTAAAAAAAGAGGAAGATTTCCCTTTTAAATGCAGCTTGTTCTTTCGTTGCTCTATTTAACATGCAGTTCGGGAAGGCAGACTTCCTTAATTTTTAGCCATTCCCGTTTTCAGCCGAATGTCCAAATTTAATGTCCCGTTAAATCCCTCAGTCTTACTCACGGGTGTTGCTGTCAAATCATAGTTTCAGGAAGGAATCAGCGCTCTCCGTTGATGGCGATGCGGCTTCACTCCACGGGCTGGGTAGCGACTCTCAGCACCGTGCTCACTCCCGATGCCGCTCCGGAGCCTTTAAAAAGGCTCTTTCACAGTACCGGGGGGCGCAAAGGTGCCCACCGAGTCTCTGGATGACACTGTTCTTCGCCAACAATGGGAGGCATCCCAGAACCTTCCCGGGATTAGAGAGAGTGGGGGAGGGGGAGCCACAGGCAGCGGACGCCTTCGCGTCGGAGCTGCAGGAGGTCCACGAACAGCTCCGAAGGCAGTTAGAACTAGCGAAACACGCATACAAGCTGCAGACTGACAGACACAGAAGGGTTGGGGAAGACATACAGGTGGGAGACTGGGTTTGGTTAGCAGCCCAGGCAGTGCCGGCCAGATCGTTAGCGAAGAAGAAGCTCGGACATAAGCACCTAGGGCCTTACCAAGTTGAGGCACGGATCAATCCAGTGGCCTTCCGGTTGACACTTCCGGAAGGATCCAGAATGCACCCGGTCTTTCATAGATCAGTGCTCACGCCCTACAAGGCACCTCACAGGTTTCAGACGCCAGGGACGGCACCAGACCCGCTCAGGGAAATGCCCACAGAGGTGGGGTCACCAAGGGAGGAGCCTATCAACGAGGTCACAGAGATTTTAGACTCGAGATGGGGGGAAGAGGGGGTTGAGTATCTCCTTGCCAGAGAAGGTACCCCGGCCAGCGCCAACAGCTGGGTGCCGTACTATGCGGTGGAGGAGCACTACCTCAAGGACGAGTTCCACGCGCTCTTCCCACACAGACCTATGCCGGCAGATTATTTCGACGAATATCTTTTCACACCCACACTTTCAGCCAGCACGTTCCAGGGGTTCTCATCAGACGAGGAACCGGCACTCGACACACATTCCCCGGAGGGATCACCCTCGGGGTCTGCCACAGACCGCTCTTATTGGTGGGACAATCAACCGGAAGGGGGGTGGAGCAGGGAGCTGCTGCAGGGACCTTGGCAGGCAGCATCCCCCGAGGCGACCGGGGGAGAGACGGACATGGACGTGTTGGGGGAGGACCTTGGGTTCGAGCACGGAGGCAAAGAGATGGAAGCAGAGGAGATCCCCATCGGCGAGACCATGGAGGACTATCCGGACTTATCCGGCTGGATGCACGCCACGGGGGACGAACTGTATCCTGCACTCACCCCCATAACGATGGAGCACCCAGAACCCACACCTGAAGGAGGGGAGGGGGGAAGGGGGCGCTTCGAGGGGGGGATGGATGTCAGGGGCTCAGGAGCAGAGGACAGGAGAGGGAGGAAATGGAGAGCGAGGGGGAGGAATCCGAGGGGAGCGTAGGCGATGACAGTGGTCCGAGGGATTCCCAGAGTCTCTCCAGCGAATCGGAAGATTCACAGAAGGGGGCGCCTATGGCCAGGGCAAGGGGGGTGCCTAGGGGGACACCCCAGGAAGAAGGGGCCAGAGGGGACTCAGAGAGCAGCAGTTGGAAATCAGGACCAGCTTCCCCACCAGAGCGCAGTGGGGGGGAGGAGTCCCAAGTATCGGGATCAGGCTGCTCACCACCAGCGAGAGGAGATGAGTCAGGATTGACCACGCCTCCATCGGAGAGCGCGGAAACGGTCGAGAGGAAGGTTGGAGGCTGGGCGCGCGCGCCAAGTTCAAATGTACAGGCGAGCGGCACAGCAGGTAGCCCGGATACGGAACCAGGTCCTAAAGCCCGCCGGAAGGAGGGACAAGAGTCAGGGGGGTCAGCGTCAGAAGAGTCCAGAAAGGAGGAGACCCCGGGGGGCAGAAGGACCCAGAGGAGGAAAGAACAACGGAAGAGGTGGAGTAAGGCCAGAGTCTTAAACTGGTGTACAGGGGGCGGAGACTCAGACGGAGCTTCGCCGGTCTAGGTTCTAGACGTAGAGCTGCACGCTGCGGCTTTTAAATGGAAACTGAACTTCAATAAAGACTTTTGTACTTTACCACCGGCTGGCGTTGGTCCTCTGTGAGCTGGGACCTAGAGGCAGCTCTGACAATACGCATCCCTAATTTGTGGTGAAAGAAAGACACAGCTACAGATGAGTGAATGTGTCAGTTTCAGTTTCCCTCAGCTTCTCATTTTCCTAATATTAATTTCAGTTTGTCACATTTACACAGGCCAAAGTGCAAAATTCACCAGCATTTTAGTATAGAATTCTCCTAACATACACATTTTGCAAGCAATCTCCCTTATATAATGAAGATTTGTATACTATTTTCAGTATGATGTGCATTCCAAAAGATAGATGCATTTCAGTTAGTGAACTGTTTTCCATTAGCACCAGGGAATGGTGGAAAGTTATTTTACAGAGGCCAACAGAGCATGGGAAATGGAGCATGTGATCCCTTTGTGGTGCCCTTTCCCTGCAACCTGCTATCACCCACAGGCAGGGAACCTTGAGGCCTCCAGATGTTGCTGAACTACAATTCCCATCAGCTTCAGTGAACATGGCCAACGGCCACAAACGATGGGAACGGCAGTCCAGCAACATTGGGAGGAGCCCCTCTGGTGCTGTAACTCCACCACCCCCTGGAAAAGCTGAGATAGCAAAGATGCTCTGGGTTGGGCTCCTGGAGAATGGCTCAGCATTCCTCCAAGCGTGCAGGGGAAGCAGAGCCCAACTTTGAGCAAGGCAGGCCTACGTGAGAGGAATTTGCTGGCTGCTCCTGGGCAGGGTCGGAATAGTTTGGCTGCTCACAGAAAGTTTACATTGTGAGTGGCCCCTGCTGTCATGTTTGCCTTCACTTCATGTCATTCGTTTTATGCATTTTATTTGACAGAGAAGAAAGCACCCAACTGCCAATGAGAGAGGGAGAGAGAGGGAAAAACCACAACCAAATTGGGAGTGAGAGGGGGAGACACACAAAACAAAATGTTTTTCCTTTGAAGCCTGGCTGCTCAGAAACCATGCCAAGGCATACGCTTCTGAATAGAAGTCTGTTAATTATGGCAGCTGCAAGCCAAATCACTTAGGCAGTGGCCTCCATCCATAAATTCTCGCCGGCTGAGGAGAGCTCCTCAGCCGGCCACTTGCAAGGCTCAGCTTGGCTTGGCTCTGGGCTCGTATTTGCCAAAGTATTCTCTTACCTTACAAAGGAGCTGATATACTGTTGTTATATCTGTCTGACTTGAGAGACAATGGACTGAGCCTCTGGGGCTGAAATCAAACTGCTGTGTTAGCACCGGTGACCTCCCTGGGGCACAAGCCCACGTGGGGTGTCTGGAGGTCCTGAGCTGCCCAAATGACAAGACCTCCTCTCAGTCTTGCTGATGTGGTCCAAAGAAATGCACCAGCTTAGTTGCAGGAGTTGCTAATAACAACTGGACAGCCCTCCCTGGGGTGCATGACAAATCTGTCAAGTTCAGTTTTCTTTTCACTTTTTTCCAATATTAAGGTCACTTTGCCATGTTTCCACATTCCATCTGCCTTTTTTTAAGACCTCATGAAAATTTGTCGGCATTTTACTTTGCACTTCTCACAATATACAAATTTCTTCAAACAATGCTCACAATAGTGCATGTTTGTGTGATATTTTAATAAATATATGCATTTTATACATAATACCTTGTGGGGAAACTGCACAAAATTCAGATACAGTGGTACCTCGGGTTAAGTACTTAATTCGTTCTGGAGGTCCGTACTTAACCTGAAACTGTTCTTAACCTGAAGCACCACTTTAGCTAATGGGGCCTCCCACTGCTGCCGCACTGCTACTGCATGATTTCTGTTCTCATCCTGAAGCAAAGTTCTTAACCCGAGGTACTATTTCTGGGTTAGCGGAGTCTGTAACCTGAAGCGTATGTAACCTGAAGCATATGTAACCCGAGGTACCACTGTAATTTAAATTCTACAAAAAGTGTCTTAGCTACAAGGTGAGGGGCATTGCCCCCTCCTTCAGGCTTCCCTCAATAATCCTTCTGCATCCCCCCAAAATTGGTGTATTCCACAGCTCAACCTGTGTATCAGTGTATGATGGTGTATCAGTGAAGGAATTAGCCCTCTCGTTTAGCTTGCCTCTGGGCACTGAATCCTCTATTTGTATGGGTGGTTTGTAGTTCTTGCTATGAGCATGGCTGGGACAGTTTAGATTTCAGCATCATCTCACCCGCCCACTACAGGTTGCGATGAGATCATCACAAGCCTCTTCTTTCTCCCTGAGATTTCCAGCAATGCCTTATGGCCTGTTTGTACAGGTCAGTTCACACAGAAAGATTGAGTTACAGATAGGTAGCCGTGTTGGTCTGCCATAGTCAAAACAAAAAAAATTCCTTCCAGTAGCACCTTAAACATCAGGAATCACCTTCCAGTAGCACCTTAGACATCAGGAATCACAAGACAGAGAAACCAGTAGGAGAACACTTCAATCTCCCAGGACATTCTATACAAGATCTCAAAGTAGCTGTTTTACTACAAAGGAATTTCAGAAATAGACTGGAAAGAGAAGCTGCTGAATTGCAACTTATCACCAAACTTAAAACCATGGAGAGACCTGGTCTGAACAAAGACATTGGATTCTTATCTCATTATACATGACAAAGCCATTTTTCACCTTCTCACCCCTTGCTTTTTCCTGTAAGACCTATTGCAGTCGTTAAGAGTCGTCAACAGGCTCATCACAGCTATCTGCCAATCACCCATTCCCACCACCCTTCTGAGTAATACCCCTCCCCACCTTCTCACTATATAGAAGGGTCTGGTAACTTCTGTTTCAGTGTATCTGAAGAAGTGTGCATGCACACGAAAGCTCATACCAAGAACTAACTTAGTTGGTCTTTAAGGTGCTACTGGAAGGAATTTTTTTTTGTTTTGACAGAAAGATTGCTTCATTTTGGTTCACACACAGTTTCAGAGACCAGGAATCAGGCAGGTTCACATTAACATGAGAATTGACCCATCTTCATTCCCGCTCTACCTGCAATGGATTACTCTAACCCTTTTTAAAAACTACTTTAGCCAAAGGCCAGGAACATGTCTTGTGGCAGTGAGTTTCATAGTCTCATCTAACTTTGCACATCTATGACCTTCAGGGGGGCAGGATCAGCTTCAGGTGGACTCATTGCAGCACATGTCTCAACCTCACGGCTCCTGATTATGCACAGTGGAACCCCAGGAGGCATCAGATTGAGGCCAAGTTGCTCTCGCCGCTTTTGTTTTGCTTTTTTAAGGTTCTTTTGTTGTTTTCAGCTCCTGGGACCAGTTCCCTTTCCTGCTCAATACCCTCACCCCAGAGTCAAACACTAAAGGTCGAGTTCCCATCCACCAGGAGGAAGCGTGGAAATGCAGTGGCTCCAGACTGGTTTCTCTCCACCTCATGCACTGAGTCATCCCTCTGCAAAGTGAGTCCATCACGTGATGCTGCCACAAAGATGAAAGGTTTTCAGCAGAGACTCAAGGAGCTGCTCTGCTCTGGCCTTTGACAAATTAGGAGGGGAAACCTCACTGAGAGAACTTGCCTGGCCCTACACTCAAAAAGCCACAAGAAAAGCCTCCTGGATCAGGCCAATGGCCCATCTAGTCCAGCATCCTGTTCTCTCAGGGGCCAGCCAGATGCCCATTATAGGAAGCCCTCTTCTTTCCTGTGGTGTCTAGAAACTGCTTTGCAGCAGCATCACTGCCTTCAGCCGTAGATGCAGAGCATGGCCATTGGCAGCCCCCTTCGCCATGAATTAGTCCAATCATCTCTTAAAGCCATTTAACTTGATGGCCATCACTGCCTCCTGTGGCAGAGAGTTCCATAGTTTAGCTATGCACAGCATGAGGGACTCTACCAATATTTAGCTACACTGGATAACTCTGTATGTGTGTGTGTATAGTTTAAATTCTATTAATGTTTAATTGTTTTTAAGTGATCCCCACACACACTGCCTTTGTTTTTAGCTGTTCCTATTTTATCTGTAAGCTGACTTGAGTCTGTCAGGGAAAAAGGCAGGACAACAACAACAATAACATCCATGAGTTCCAGTGTGACCAGGGGAAAAACCTCTTCTTCCACTCTCTCCATGCAATGCATCATTTCATGGAGTGTGGTTTGTTCCATGCTCAAGTTAGATCAGGCAGCGGGGAAGCTCTAAAAGGAAACCCCTGTCCTAAAAGATGGAAGCTGTATGGATGTGTATCTGCACACAACACACCATAGGAATCTGCCTTCTGCTGAGACAGATCAGTGCTGTCTGCATTGACTGACAACGGTTCTCCAGGTTTTCAGGCATCACATAATCGTACAGCTGGAAGGGAACGCCCAGGGTCACCTAGTCCAGTCCCTGCAAGGCTCTTCATCTGGGATTGGACCGGGAGCCTTCTGCAGGCCAAGCAGATAGCCTCCTGCTGAGTTTTGGGCCTTTCCACACACAGCTGGCCAGACAGTATGTGACACAGCAACCATTTCCTAGCCGCACTACTTCACAGGGGCACTGAGATGTGAAAGCGCACCCACGCAGAGCACCCAGCTCCAAAGCCCCAACTCCAGCCAGCTCTGCTCCACCCCACCCCTTGACCTGGGAAGGCTCTCTGAGGCTGTGCCTTCTGGCTTTTCTTCACACACTGCACTGGGGGCTCCACCCCCAGGCACTTTTTTTAAAAAAAAAATTGATTTCACAAGTTTTGATTTTTTTCACACAAACAACCAGGCCTCTTGAATGGTGCCAGTCGAAAGCGCCCACAGGCAGCCCTGCCAGGAGCCCGGAGTCTGAAGAGGAAGGGCGCGGGGGAAGCAGCAGGCTGGCTTGAGAGGCGGAGACCCAGTCCTGCCAGCACACTCACCTCTCCCTATCACTGTCGTCACTCGACTGCACTTCTTCCAGAGCCACTTGCAAGTCCGCAATGCGGCGGATGGAGGTCTCCAGGTCTGCCTGCAACGTCTGCCTCACTGCAGAGAGCTCGTCCACTTGCTTCTCCTGGAGAAACATGAGCACAGGGTGAGGGGGGGAGGGTTAGTGGTGGCCCAGGAAGCAACACGCAAGCAAGGCAGTCCTGAACAGGTCAGCTCAGCAAATCATTTGCTCAATGCATTTCTGTTAAGGTATTGTGCTTTATTTTAGAAAGTGGAAGGTGGTTTGGAAAAAGACAATGTAGTGCAGTGGTTAGAGTGACAACCCAGGTTACTCATTAAACCAGCGATGGAGAACCTGCAGGCCTCCTCTTGGACCACAACTCCCATCAGCCCAGCATAGTCAATGGCCAGAAATGATGGCAGCTGCAGCTCAACCACATGTGGAGGGAACCACTTTCCCCAATGCCAGCACTGCAAAGAAAGCTACCTCACACCAAGTCAGGCTCTGGCCTGTATTGTCTGCACTGAGTGGCAGCAGCTGTCCAGGATTCCAGGCCAGGTGCCTTCCCAGCCCCACCTGGAGAGCTTGGGGATTGCACCTGCAACCTCCTGTATCCAAAACAGATGCTTTAACACTGAGCTAAGTGCGAAACAAGATTCCATTTTCATGGTCTGGCATAAAGGGCTAACTTTAAAATGAACAGGGATAGCTGCCTTACGCTGTGCTTTGTGACCTGGGCTTTGCTCTGAAAGCATCCAGAAAAAGGTGTATTTTGAAAATGGATTTGAAGGAAGAGAGGAAGGTGGCAACATGAGGCATTCCCAAAAACAAAACTAGGCTATTTATGTATGCAACATCAGCAGCAAGGGTTATAGTGGCAAAACACTGGAAAGATAAAAACGTGAGGCATCCAAGAATAGGTATCTACCCAAGTACCTCTATGCAATAACAAAACAATCTCCAACCCTGGACCCAAACAGAATTAGCTCTCCTGCCAGGTTGTTGAAAGCTACTTTCCCTTGCTCACAAAGGGTTGCTAGCTCTGCTGCAGCCAGACTCAAAATTGCCAAACATTGGAAGTCTGCATGAGGTCCCTATAGAGCTGGGTGGTTTGAGAGGATGTGGGACATTGTCTTGCTTGAGTATGTAACCCATCACAAAGGTTATGAAATGAGGTCATCTGGATGCTTTATGGTTTCTGTTCCTATGATTTATAAATAAAAATAGTGCACTGCACAGCCCTCAACAACACATGTCTTCAAGGTACAAGAAAAGTTACAAGAATCTGACTCACAAAGAACTTTCTGGCAGTAAGAGCTGTTTTGCAGGGGAATGGATTCCATCAGAAGGTGGTGGACTCACCTTCCTTGGAAGTTCTTAGGCAGAGGTTGGATGGCCATCTTTGGTTAAGATACTTTAGTTGAAATTCCTGCATTGCAGGAGGTTGGACTAGATGACCCTTGTGGTCCCTTCCAACTCTACAGTTCTATGATTCTATATGACTTCTGAAATTGCCCTTTGCAGAATCTATTTTATTACAGTCTGCAAAGTGTCCTGAACGTTCTGTCCATTTTATTCCAACTGCAATAATTTGCTTCATACATTCATTGATCTTCGTTTTATTGTTTCTTTGTTATTCCTGAAAACTATGGTAAATGAAGATATCTCTACTATCATTATTTCTTTTTTTTTAAAGGACAGTTAAAAGTGAGGGTCAAATCAGGTAAGTGTTCGGCCAGGCAGGAGGCTGGAAGGAAGGAATTACAGTAGCAGGAAATTGACTGAAAGTGCACTGGAAGGCAAATTCGCATGGGTGGCTCTTTCCACCTCCCTAAATGCCTTGATCTGATGAGACTCGGCTGTGCTGAGGAGGGTGGCTGGAGCAGAGAAAGGTGAGCTGCCTGCTGGGCAGATGAGACATTGGCCTTGGTTAAACTCCTAACATTTCTCTGATATTGCATCCACCTTTCCTGTAGGGAAGGAGTGATGTATGCTGAACAGACAGGAGGCAGACGCCGGCTGCAAAAGGCTCCTAGGATGGGCAGGCTTGGCCTTCTGGGGTTCACCCTTGAAGGCCCTTGATCTGTTTGCTTCTGAAGTGGGAATCTTCTCTAATGGAACGCTCCCTGTGAGGACAGGTAAAAAAAGAACTTCTCCATGCAATGCATCGCTGAACTATGGAACTTGCTCCGCCAGGAGGCAGGGATGGCCTCCAACTGGGATGGCTTTAAAAGAGGGTAAGATAAATTCATGGAGGATGGATTTCAAGGAGCAGGGACAGGCCCCCTCAAAATTCCCCAGGCCATGCACGCACACTGCAGGGTGTGCTCACAACATGCACGCGAGTCGTGGGGCATGTGCACATGGCATGCTGACACTGGAGGGCCAGGCAGTGTGCTTGAAGGACTCGGAAGCGATCGGTGGCTGCCACCCATGATGACTATACTCTGCCTCCACAGCTGGAGGCAGCAATGCTTCCAAAAAAATCAGTTGCTGGAAGCTACAGATAGGGAGAGTGTGTGTGCTCGGGTCCAGCTCACGGGTTTTGCAGGGGCATCTGGCTGGCCCTGTGAGAACTGGATGATGCTGGACTAGATGAGCCATTGGCTCTTATGTTCTTCATTGTTGCTTGGATTACTGTCCCAAAGCACAGTCAGCACTGCAATCCAATATACCGCAATCCAATATGCTGACTGCCATAACATAAATTATGTGCACATATGCGTGCGCGCGCGCACACACACACACACACACACACACACAGTCCTAAGGCAGGAGAGGAGACTTTTAGGACTGCAACTCCCATCAGCTTGACCATTGCACAGGCTTGTGGGCTTCCCAGAGGCATCTAGTTGGCCACTGAGCTGGGTATGCTTAGCCTGGAAGACAGGACTCTGAGAGGAGATAGGATAGCCGTCTTCAAATACCTCAAGGGCTGTCCCATGGAAGAAGGAACAAGCTTGTTTTCTCCTGCTCTGGAGGGCAGGACTCGAACCCATGGCTTCAAGTTACAAGAAAGGAAATTTTGACTAAACATCAGAAAGAACTTTCTGGCAGTAAGAGCTGTTTGACAGTGAAACGGTCTCCCTTGGGAAGAAGTGGACTCTCCTTCCTTGGAGGTTTTTAATCAGAGTTTGGATGGCCATCTGTCCATTAGTTGATATTCCTGCACTGCAGGAGGTTGGACTAGATGACCCTCAGGGTCCCTTCCAACTCTACAATTCTATGATTCTATGATGCTGACATAAGGAACCTGGAACGTTAAGACACTGGGATTGGGCTGAAGTTTCTATCTTGTGTCACTCCCTTACTGGAAGTTTAAAAGAGCAACCTGAAGAACGGCTAGGCAAGCATTAAAAATGTTTTTTATAACTGACACCTTTGTGGAATGCATAACCCACTTTTATAGCGACAGAGGCAGGCGCTGAAAGATTGCATCTCCCAGGGAGAAAAAATGCAATGTCGGACAGGTAACAGTGGCTGTACAGTAATTGGCAATTTGTAAATGAGAATCAGGAAGGCAAACAACCTATTGATTCAGAACAAACTCAGCCCCTCCAACATTTGGATGACAACATATATTAAAATAATTTTCCTCCCTCTCCCAAAGATGAAGCTCAATTCATCCCAACTGCCTGGCTCTGTTCTTTCAGTCCCCCTACCCCTTTTCTTTCTCTCCTCCTGACAACCAAGAGTGTCTGCCTGCCAACAATGATGAGCAGGAATTATTTGGCAAGATTTGGGAAATGTTGCTGCCTCCTTCGCTCATGACTGCACTCAAAATGTATTTTTAAAAGACCCACGAGCAGTTTTCTCAGTCTGGATTTTATAAATTTTTATTAACAAACAATGCAAGTTCCCCCACAGCAGATGCCTCTCTATGTCAGCATAGGGTGCTGATGGTGTTTCCTGCTTGGCAGGGGGTTGGACTCGATGGCCCTTGTGGTCTCTTCCAACTCTATGATTCTATGATTCTATATGCCCCCCCTTCTTTGCATGTTGCTCACACATTTTTTTTATCTGGGAGGAGGGGTGCATGGCAGTTGAGTTATTGCCTTCTGGTGGAACTTGAAAGCTGAAAGATTTTCAAACTGTCACAAGGATTTAGAAGCTCTGGGGGTGGAAAAATGGATGGGTCCACTGAGGTGTAAGGCACTGCCATGGCTGACCTTGAGCAATCATTCTGGAGTGAGGCAGAACAAAAGGTTTCAGCTCAAGTACAGAAGCCATGTTGGTAGCAGGTGGCCTGGGACCCCCAAGTCCTCGGTCTTTTCTGCTGGGCTTTGATTGTATGTTTGTTTTAAACAGGAACCCACCCTTTTAATTTGCTCCTGGGCCTAACATCCCTTGTGTGGGTCAAGAACTAGGATCACTGAGAGGCAAAGTTTGAAGCCAAATAGGTGCACTTGGATGGTGAATGGTAAGTCCTGTGAAACTGGGTCTGTGAGCCCCCTTCCTTCACCAGGCATTTTCAGGGGGCTGCATCTGTCTGCAGCTTGCTCCAATTTCTGCAGCTTTATGCTGGATAACAGGTTTTACTCCATTGTTCTTTGTGTACACAGCCCTGGGGTCTGTCTGGATGAACTGCAGTTTAGAATTTAAAAAAATAAAAATCTGTTGTGGATTTGGCCTGGCCAAATCACCTAGCTCATGATGTCTGAGAATTCTGATGGAAACGGGAGCAGAAATTGCCAGAGGTGTTTATTTGCCCTGTGTCTGGAACAAAAATCAGTTCAGTGAATACAACTGATATCTGCTGTTGTTTTATTTCAGTCCAGAAACAATGCATAATTGATTATGCCCCCACCATTTGCTTTGTGTTTCCTTGCATTGAAATGAATGGGATGCAATAATCTAATGACAACATAAGTTACAGAATTTCACCATGCTGGACAGTGGCAATAATAACACCAACCTCCCTGGGGTTGTCAATGAATAGGTCCTCCAACGGCCCCCTCCTCATGCTGAGCCAGCCAGCACTTTCACGATGTCTCCTAGGAACTTATGACATTTTGGGGAGCTGGACTAGGTGACCCCTCAGTATATGTTCCAACTCAACAATTCTGTGATTCTATGACATCCAGGTGAACCTCCCTTGAGGTTGCCTGGCTTGCATTTCTAGCCTTGCTCTTGACTCCTGGCTGGCGCTCTGATCCTGACTGCTCTCTGGTCCTGCCCTCCTGGCTGCCTTTCTGGCTGCCCTCCCCTCCTGGCACCCAGTTCCTGATTTCTGGCTCTCTGCCCTGCCCTGCCAGCTTCAGACAAGTTGACTGCAGGACAAAGGGGGCAGCATGTGTGTGTGGAGTTCAATTGGTTTCAATTGAAGGTTTCAATATGGTACTCTTGACAGTAGCTGAAATATTTACACTCATCCTGACCAACATGCCCCAGATACTTCTTCAGCTCTCTGGCTGGCCTTGGGACAAAGGAAAGACTGAGTCTTTTCTAAGGGCCTAGGTGGGAATAGGATTTTGGTTTTGAAACAGGGAGCTATTGTTAAGAGTTGCCTGCCATAGAGCTCCCTGCTTTGCATTCAGGAGGCATCAAGTGATGATGATTATTACGCTGTCTGTTTGAAAACCTGGGAAGTTTTAAGTGTCAAAGCAGTTCTTTTGGGTATAAAAGATATTTTAATGCCATTGCTAAGGTTATATGCTAAGGTTATACCATATAACACAAGGTTATATGGTATGTGAGCGAGAGATGCTGCTTTAAAAAATAAAGGGGGGTGTTCAACATAATTGCACTCTTCTGAAGATGTATAATGTACCACATTTCTGGCTCCCCCCTTGATATTTTAAGCATACCTTGAGTATTTGGCTCAAAATGAGTATTTGGCTCAAAATGATGACAGAACTTGGGTATTTACAAGAAATTGAATGAAGATTGAAATGGGCTTTTATACAGGAAGATTTTGGCACAATCTCACAGGAAACTGACATCACGAAAGAAGAATTGGCTACATCCTGCTCCTTTTTTCATCTGGGATTCTAACACTGAAGCCTTGCTTGGAAAGTAGGGTGGCTCATTTAAAAAACACTGAAATTCTAAGCCAACATTTGTCCTTTCTGATCCAGAGATTTCCTGTGCAGAAAAACAACCAGAGAGCAGTGGTGTAGTGTGGGAGGTGCTGACCCCCCCTGGTCCTGGGTGCCCCCATGACAGGCTCAATCACTGGAGCCTGGCTCTGGTGTGCAAGGGAATGGCCGAGGCAGCTTTCTCACACCCAGCCTCAGCAGATCCACTCCCGGGTCAAGCCTGACCCGGGGCAGAGTGTGTGATAGTTGTTGGCAGCATTGCAGCAACTCTTCTCTGCTGGGCTGCACATGCAAGGGAGCTGGCTAGGCAGCTTCCTTGCTCCCAACTGCAGCTCCGTCGCTGGGTCAGGTCTAACCTGCAGGGCGAAGAGGAGGAGAGTTGGCAGCAGTTGCAGTCCTTTTCCTCTGATGGGCTGTGGCATGTGAGTGCACTGCACACGCTGCTTTGCAAGGCAAGATGCAGAAGGCTTCCTCTGTGCTCTGCCCCCTCGGGGGACCACCCTGCCCGCCCTGGGCAGTTGCATTTTATGCTCTGCCACTGCCAGAGAGTGTTAACTTAAGAGGAAACATTGTCTCCTGGCCCCCTCCCTTGGAAACAGTGCATGGGCTCCCACCTCAATGAAACATGAAAGCTTTATTTTAAGAAGTCAGGATACATGGTTCAAATGTCTACAAGCAGAGTTTTGGTATACATGGCTTGTTGTTGTTGTTTAGTCGTTTAGTCATGTCCGACTCTTCGTGACCCCATGAACCAGAGCACTCCAGGCACTCCTGTCCTCCACTGCCTCCCACAGTTTGGTCAAACTCATGGTGGTAGCTTCGAGAACACTGTCCAACCATCTCGTCCTCCATTGTCCCCTTCTCCTTGTGCCCTCCATCTTTCCCAACATCAGGGTCTTTTCCAGGGAGTCTTCTCTTCACATGAGGTGGCCAAAGTATTGGCGCCTCAGCTTCACGATCTGTCCTTCCAGTGAGTATTCAGGCCTGATTTCCTTCAGAATGGATATGTTTGATCTTCTTGCAGTCCTTGGGACTCTCAAGAGTCTCCTCCAGCACCATAATTCAAAAACATCAATTCTTCGGCAACCAGCCTTCTTTATGGTCCAGCTCTCACTTCCATACATCACTATAATGGTACCTCGGGTTACAGATGCTTCAGGTTACAGACACTTCAGGTTACAGACTCCGCAAACCCAGAAATAGTACCTTTGGTTAAGAACTTTGCTTCAGAACGAGAACAGGAATCACCAGAAGCATTTCTCTTGGGTATTGTTGGAAATGAAATAAATAGAAAGAAATGTAAGCTTTTTCTATATGCAGTAACAGCAGCAAGAACACTATTGGCCCAAAAATGGAGGCAAGAAGTATTACCAACGATGGAAGAATGAAGGATGAAATTAATGGACTATGCGGAACTTCACAAACTAACGGGAAGGATCCAAAACCGGTGGGACCAGAAATTTACCGAAGACTGGAGTAAATTTATGGATTATTTGAAAAGTATTTGTGATGAACAGATGAAGTTTGCAAGAGGTTCTGTGAGGAATAATATTATTATTAGTTTCTATTAACAGTTTCTATGCAAATTCAATTCTGGTTCTAAACGCAGCATAAGGGGTTTCTACTGTATAGTGTATTTTAAAATAGGGTTTTAGAGTTTTTAGGGGGTTTTGAATGTTTTATGTAGTTTTTATGTAGTTTTATGTAGTTTTGTGGTAGTTTTATGAGTTTTGCAATTTCATTGTCCTGCATGGGACAATGACAATAAAGATATATCTAATCTATCTAATTAGAAATATTGTAAAAATGGAGAAGGAGAGACGATAAGTTAAGAGATGTAAAGGCAATATTAAGTTAGGAAATGCATAAGAAGTGATTAAGACGGAGGGTTATCAGAGGTGCTGATGGAAATCCAAGAATGCATTTGTGATAAACTGTATTAAAATGTATTTGTGTGGTATGTTTTATAATTTTGTATTTTAAAACCAATAAAAATATTTATATATAAAAAAGAGGAACTGCACGGCACCAGTACAGCAGGTCCCATTAGCTAAAGTGGTACCTCAGGTTAAGAACAGTTTGAGGTTAAGAACAGACCACCAGAATGAATTAAGTTCTTAATCCGAGGTACCACTGTACTGGGAAAACCATAGCTTTAACTATACAGATTTTTTTCGACAAGGTGATGTCTCTGCTTTTTAAGATGCTGTCTAGGTTTGTCATTCCTTTTCTCCCAAGAAGCAGGCGTCTTTTACAGGGGACTAGGAAAGGGAGGGGGGCGGCAAGTGGCCCCAGGTGCCATCATGGAGGG
This sequence comes from Podarcis melisellensis, assembly GCF_964234715.1. Taxonomy (NCBI): domain Eukaryota; kingdom Metazoa; phylum Chordata; class Lepidosauria; order Squamata; family Lacertidae; genus Podarcis; species Podarcis melisellensis. The sequence continues at coordinate 41,742,664 of NC_138533.1, forward strand.
GAGGGGGTGAAAAATTATCAAGGAACAATTACTACCCTACTAGGGCGGTTCACAAAAAACTTTTTAAAAAAAATGCCTGCTCCAAAGGTCTTATCTTACTACACTAGGGATTATATAGCTACATATGAAATTTCATGCATATCAGTTAATATCTTGACCCTCCTCCACGAAAATAGCTGTTTTCTTGGCTGTTTTCCTATGTCGTGAAGGCTGAAATTTCAACAAAGCAGCTGCCTTTGCTAGACTCTTTTTGGGCACCTGCTAAAAGCATTCTTCTTTAGGCAAGCATACCTAGATGCTTAGGAAGTTGAAGTAATTTTAATCTTAATATTTTAGCTTTTGTATGTTTTAAAGTAGGATTGTTAATTTTTCTTGATTTTACTGCTGTGGTGTGTTTTTTTCTTTTGTCTTAGTAAACCACTTTGCAGGTTTTTAAAAATAAGTTTTATTAAATAAATAAACAAACAATAAATATAAATAAAATAACACAAGCCAAAACACAATTCATTCTGTAGATTTAGGTATCTGTTGCCTACTTGTTATCAGAGGCTCCGAATCCACATTCCTTTGTAAGAAATTATGAAATAACGTAAAACCATTTTTGCAGGCAAAAAAAATCAATAAAAAAATCAATGGGGGGGTGACAAGAAATTTTCCACACTGGGTACCACCTGACCTTCCTACGCCTCTGGTCTTTTAATTTTGTGACTGCTGTCACCATCTGCAGTGATAATGGAGCCCAAGAAGGTAAAATCTGTCACTGCCTCCATTTCTTTCCCTTCTATTTGCCAGGAGGTGATGGGACCAGTGGCCATGGTCTGCTTAAGCCTGCCTTGTAGAATTTTGAGCATCTCCTTGCTAGTGTGTGAAATGAGTACAATTGTGAGGTAGTTGAAGCATTCTCTGGGCTAGATCTAAGCAAATATGTTGTCCAAACACCTGACACACACCCGAGCTCCACTTTTAAAGAGCCAATGATGTAGAAAATAGAATCGGGATTCAAAATGACCTTAACAAATTGGAGACGTGGGCCCAAACGAACAAAATCAATTTCAGCAGGGACAAATGTAAGGTTTTGCACTGAGGCAGGAAGAGCCTGATGCACAAATACGATGGGGGACACATGGCTTACTGGCAGTACATGTGAAAAGGATCTAGGGATCTTGGTGAACCATAAGCTAATTTGTCGAAAGTGTGCTGCTGCAGCAAAAAAGAAAGAAAGAAAGAAAGAAAGAAAGAAAGAAAGAAAGAAAGAAAGAAAGAAAGAAAGAAAGAAAGAAAGAAAGAAAGAAGCTAATACTATTCTAGGCTGCACCAGAGAAATATAGTGTCCAGATCAAAGGAAGTAATAGTACCACCACTGTATTCTGCCTTGATCAGACCACACCTGCAATATTGTATCCAATTCTGGGCACCACAATTTAGGAAGGATGTTGACAAGCTGAGATGTTTGCAGAGGAGGGCAACCAAGATGGTCAAGACTCTGGAAACCAAGCCTTATGAGAAATGGTTGAAGAAGCTGGGTATGTTTAGCCTGGAAAAAATGGTACCGAGAGGAGATATGATCACCATCTTCAAATATATCAAGGACTATCATAAGCTTGTTTTCTCAGCTCTGGAGGGCATGACTTGAGCAATGGCTTCAAGTTACAGGAAAGGAGATTCCAACTAAGCATCAAGGAGAACTTTCTGACAGTAAGAGCTGTTCGGCTGTGGAACGGACTCTTGGGTGGTTCTGGACTCTCTTTCTTGGAGGTTTTAAAGCAGAGATTAGATGCTCATCTGTCGTGGATGCATTAGTTGAGATTCCTGCATTGCAGGGGGTTGTCCTAGATGACCCTTGGCATCCCTTCCAGTGTTATGATTCTGTGTGAGCAAGGAGAAAGAGCTTGCAAGGAAGTGCTTCTATGCGGGGGCTTTGCTGAGTCTGTTCATGCCAGTGCAGGTGATGGTGCCTCGCTGAGTTCAATCCTCTGGGTCTCCCTTCACCTCTGCAGGTGGGTTCAGTGACCCTGAGGGTATTTTGGGTGGGATTCAGGGCCTTATGCAATGGGGCTTTCCCTCCTCTCCTCCCTCCACTCTCTGAGTTTGACCCCAGAAGAGCATGTGTGTCGAGGGGAGGCTGTTTCATCTGACAAGCTGATACTCTTGAACAGGCAGAACATTTACAATAGTGCAATGTTGGAATCCACCCTTTGTTTTATGAATGTGGTTTTACTGTAGATTTTATACTGTTCACCACCAGGATTGGTCCATCCCCCCTTAATGTTGGTGGCACATTTTTCAAAATAAATATCTCCAAGATCACTTTTAGTAAATATGTATCTTGCAATATTTTCCTCCAGCCCAGATGTCTATTGGCAAAATACCCTAAAATCAAAAGGCGTTCAGGCATTTCTACAATCCCATCAGTCAGCAAAGTTAAAGACTAACCAAAATCAGGGAACAGAAGCCCAAAGCACCCAGCAATTATTACCTGAAAAGGATTAACAAAGACTTCTGATTAACAAAGAGGCTTTGCTGGTGATTTTTTCACCCAAGGAAGCAAATAAAGAAGAACTGGATTAATTGGCTTAGCTTTGACAAATGCAGTCCAAGCTCCATCAAGGGCTCTACACCTCATAAATGCCAGCCTTTCATTTAAATGTGGGGATGAGAATACAGCTGGCCCAGTCAGGGGCCCCTCCACTGTCCTGGGGGAGAGGAGCTGAGAGAGGAGGCAAGGACCCTTCTGTGTGGGAAGTGGCACCTTTCTGGGAAGTGCATCCAACCAGTCCTGGGGGTTTCTCTTCCTCCTACTTCCCAAATGCTCAGTAGGAAATGTCTGTGGCTATTCCATTAAGCTGCAGAGAGTAGGGCTATTCCATCAGGCTCTGCCAAAAGACCAGCCGCCTTGGCCTCTCACCAGCCATCCCCTTGCATACGCAGGCATCACATCAAGTGACCTGAACTGCTTCTATCCCAGCAGCCCTTGACCTGAGGAGCTTTGATACAACCAGTCAATTTCTCACTGTGATTTTGCATCCCTATTTACTTCTCTGATCTGTGAATAGATTCCCAAAGCAATTCTGTCCCATGAGCCCATGTCCTTCTGAGGAGCTGTGCCCCAGACGGAGCTCTAGGGGAAGGCAGAGACCACAAGGGCCAGGCAGAAGGCAGAGAAGTCCAAACCAAGTGAGCTCCTGCCTCAATTGAGGCTGGCTCAATAATAAAATATTTGCATGAACAGCTAGCCAAAATGGCTTCTTTCATGGCTTGCTTATTTATCATTCCCATCTGCACTGTCAAGCTTCCCCACCTGCCCCCTTTACTACACTATAAACCAGGGGTGCCCAAACTTTTTTCAAAGAGGGTCAGATTTAATGAAGTGAACACGCGTGAGGGCCAACCAAAGTTCTTGAGCTTTTTTTAAGGATTTACAACTTCTTGAGGTTTTTTTGGATTTAAGTTGCTGAGCTTTTTTTAGGATTTTACCCCAGAGACCGTCTTAAATCCCAAAGATTAAGGCTTTCTGGGAAATGATATATAATGAAATGAAAAAGGTATTTAAATATACCTTCCTGAAGAAACCAGAGGCCTTTCTCCTGGGTATGGCCGGCCAATTGGTGCCAAAGAAGGATAGAACATTCTTTATGTATGCTACAACAGCAGCAAGAATACGCATTGCAAAGTATTGGAAGACACAAGATCTACCCACCTTGGAAGAATGGCAGATGAAGATTATATGGGACTGGCGGAAATGACTGACAGAATCCGAGACCAGGGAAGAGAGACAGCGGAAGAAGATTGGAAGAAATTTAAGGACTATCTTAAGAAACATTGCAAAATTAATGAATGTTAGAATGACGTTGGTTTAGAAATTATGTGGTTTACAGCTGTAATGGTTAAGTAAAAAAGAAAAGAAAGGCTAAAAATTAAATGAAAAATAAGGGAGAGGATTTGCTGAATTAATAATTAGAAATTGGAATACAGAAAGGGGAGGTATGAGGAAGTCGGGGAAGTAAGTTACAAGAAAATAAGGGATTGAAATTATACTTGTTTTTGTTTGTTTGTATTGTTGTTTTGTTTTGTTTTTATATAATCTTTGAAACTTTAATAAATATCTTTAAAAAATAATAATAAATAAATCAACCCGAAGGCTAGATTAGGCTCCCGAAACAGACTTTGGACATGCCTGCTATAAACTAATTAAAGTTGTTTAAGATTAGTGTGGATTCTATTTCTGCAATTTACTGTACACTAGCACCCCTCTGTTAATATATTAAGTAATATTCATCAGGGCTGCTTGCCAGTTTTGAAGTGACAAAACCTCCACAAAACCTCTCAGGTGAAATCTCTTGCAAATCCATCAAGCAAAGGCAATGGCTGTAATTGGTATTAGCTGATCTTAAGTGCTGATAAACTGCTGTTGGGCTGATAGAAAGCCACCATACTTTTTATTTCCCACAAAACTCAGAATTTACTAAGTAGGGTAAGATAACTTCCTCCCACAAAGAACCACAGAGTTTTATCAAGGTATCCTCAGTGAAAATTTCCCAGCTGAATCTTGTGGGGTGGTTTCCTCCCACCTTTTTTGCAGGAAAAGAATGCCCAAATCTCTCAATTTCCACCTTGCTGTCACAGCTTGTAGTCAGAGGGGATCAGACCTTTTCGGGAGTCATGAAATTATTACTAAGCTCCTTCTTCCATCAAACTCAAAACCAAAGCTGGGAAACTATTAAGGCGTGCAAAGCGTGAACAGTTTTGCAAGCGCCAAGGCAGAGAAGTGCAAGACTGCCTGGGGAAGGCTTTGTGATAACAACTTCTGCAATTAGGAAGGATGTCTGCTGTCAGAAGGGACTCTGTGGCACCAGCATTCAGAGCCGCAGAACTAAAAGGCCTAAAATAAATTACACAAGGGATAGGAGGGCATTTTGCATTTCAATTTTTTTAAAAAAATAAATAAATCCAGCTTTCATTTGCTCTCCAGTTAATTTTTTGTTTTAATGCCTTCTCTAAGAGCATAAGAAGAGCCTGCTGACTAATGGCCCACCCAGTCCAGCATCCAGTTCTCACAGTGGCCAAGCATCTGTCGGCTGTGGATTTCCCTCTCCTGCGCTTTCCAGGAACTGCTCTTTAGAAGCATTGCAGCTCTGTCCATGGAGGCAGAGCAGCCATAGTGGCTGAAAGCCATTGTAGCCTTCTACTCCTCCAGGAAAGTGTCCAGTCCTCTTTTACAGCCGGCCAATGCTGCCACCTCTGGGAGGGAGTTTCACATTTTAACAATGTGCTGCATGAAGAAGGACTTTCTTTTGTGTGTCCTGGATCTTCTCTACAGGCTTAGAGACCTCCTTTGACATAAGCCTAAGTCTTGCCGTGTGCACAGGCCAGCACCCTCCTCTTGGCTCTGCCTACCATTAGTAGCCTGGCTTTCTGTCCCACCAGTCCTGTTGGCCATGACTGATCCCTGTATCCTAGCATGACCTTCGAGGTGACTCCATAGTCTTATCACCACCACTAGCGTACACAGGGTACACAGAAAAGCAGGGTCTCTAGGCATGAGGTTGGATGCAAATAACATGCTAAACCCAAGTGTGTCTCAGTGGGGGCCTCTCTGAAGCGATCCAAGCAGAAGCTCTTGGGAATCTAATCTAAGCCAAGTAGCCCATCTCAAAAATTTCAGAAATAATGTAATCGGCACCATAATGGGAAATGGAAGGGGAGGTGCTGGAGTATGCTGGCAGTTTTCACGTCCAATCATGGAGGAAAGCTAATTCTTTAAAACCTTTCTCCCAGTGTCTTCTTTGTCACTCCTTGCTAGCTCTCTGAAAGTTTTACAAAGAGTATTTTGGTGGCATTTTGATTCAGTTTATCTCTTGTTTATCCTTAATCCAGGCTTTCCACTTGTTTATTTTCTCCCAGTTCTTTTCTATCCTTCCCAATGCAGTGTGTGTGTGTGTGTGTGATTTCACGTTTGTTTCGTAGACTCTATACACATCCTACACATCCTGCTTTAATTTCTCTTGTTTACCGGATGATGCATTTGTTTAGTTGTTTATTGGTCCTGTTTATAAGATTCCGTAATTTTGGCATATTATTTTTCTTTTGTTTTTAACATCTTTATTGAAAGTTCAAAAAGTACATAAATATATGTGCAATAAACATTGTGAGACGTAAACAAAAGAGAGAAAAAGAGAAAGAGAAACAGAACCCATGTAGAAGGGAAAATAAAGGGGGGAGGGGGGAACCCAAAACTGTATGCTTTACAAGGTTGTTATTGTACTTCACCAGATCTTAAGCTATTACAGTATTTCTAAAAATGCATTCCAAATATCATTGAATTTGGCCGTGGCAAGTCTGCTTTTATATGCATTCATATCTTGCGAGTTTGTATAAGTAATTTTGGCATATTTCCCCCCTCTTTTTTACTGCTTTGTTCCCTGCTCTGGGATTGGAAACATTCAATGAAGAGCCAACTGAAAATAAATAAATCCATTCTCCCTCCCGCCACCCCCATTCCTGGCCCTCTTACCAGTTCCACCCGCCTGCGATTGGCCTCCAGCTCCCTCTGGGCCAGCTCACTGAGGTCTGCTTTCATCTCTTCCATCCTCATCTGGTAGTAGCAGGTCTTCTCTCTTTCCCGCGCCTCCCCTTCCTTCGCCTTCTCCAGCTCCTCTCCCATCTTGATCACACTGTCCCGAAGACGGAGAACCAGCATCTGGGGAGAGAGAAGAGTTAGGGGGCAGGGGGGGGGGAGGCGAACAGAAACCCATCACAGAACTGGAGAGTAGAAAGTGACCCCAACAGTCATCTAGTCCAACCACCCTTCTTTCTTTTCTTTTTTGCCTTCTACAATGACAGATACAACACCAGCAGGATGCGATGCACAAGTGAAAATTGTGCCATGGACTTGCACTCCCCAAGAACCTTAAAAGGAAGGTTTCATTCCTCATGGATGCAGAGATATGCCTGTAAGTACAGGGCATCTATTGTTAGGCAGAGAGTTTACCAAGTATGGCTTGTGTATTTGGTTAGACAGCAGACTTTGTTGCTTGCAATCACACACAGTATGGATGGATAGATATAGATATGAGAGAGAGAGAGAGAGAGAGAGAGAGAGAGAGAGAGAGAGAGAGAGAGAGAGAGAGATTAGATAGATAGATAGATAGATAGATAGATAGATAGATAGATAGATGATAGATAGATAGATGATAGATAGCTAGATAGATGCTGCCCATCTGACCGGGTTGCCCCAGCCACTCTGGGTGGCTTCCAATAAAGCCACAGTAAAACATCAAACATTAAAAACTTCTCTTCAGATGTCTTCTAAAAGTCAGATTTTTTTTATTTCCTTGACATCTGACGGGAGAGCCTTCTTCCTTTTAGCCTCTCAATATGCCGGGGGGGGGGGAGGGCAGTTAGGCTGAGAGTCAGTGACTGGCCCAAGGTCACCTTATGAGCTTCATGGTTCAAGAGGGATTTGAACCCATGTCTCCCATTCCTATTCATATGCTAAAACCATTAATGCCACAATTGCTCTTCTTATAGAAAATAGTTCCCAGGATTCTCTGGGTGGTTGGAATGAAAATTAAATAAGTTAAAGTCTGTAGCATAGTGTTTAAAAAAAGGTAAAGGACCCCTGACAGTTAAGTCCAGTCGCAGACGACTCTGGGCCGAGGTAGCCGGTGTTTGTCCGCAGACAGTTTTTCTGGGTCATGTGGCCAGCATGACTAAGCCACTTCTGGCAAAACCAGAGCAGTGCACACTAACGGCGTTTACCTTCCCGCCAGAGTGATACCTATTTATCTACTTGCACTTGTGTGCTTTCCAACTGCAACGTTGGCAGTAGCAGGGACCAAGAAACGGGAGCTCACCCTGTCGCGAGGATTCAAACCGCCGACCTTCTGATTGGCAAGCCCAAGAGGCTCAGGGTTTAGACCACCGCGCCACCCACGTCCCATACCATAGTGTTTAGGAACACGCAAAGCTGCCTGACAGGCATCCCCCCCCAATGTACCTGTGTTCAATTTATGCGTGACTACATGGATGTGAGGCTCCAGAAACTTGGAAGTGTGTGGGGAGACCTGATGAGCCTCAGCAAAGCTCTGCTTTGCCTCCAGCTGGTGAGGAGACCCTCCCCAGAGCCCAAAAGGGACGTTTTCTTTGGGCTCCAGGGTGGGTCTCCTCGTGAGCTGGAGGTGCAGCGGGGCTCTGCTGAGACTCCCAGCTAACAGCAGCTGACACACAGAAAAGCTGCACTTTCCTGCATGCCAGCTGTTAGCCAGAAAGCCCCATGTGCCTCATGTGAGCCAGAGGGGCAGCGGGTCTTGTTGACAGGTTCAGCTGATTAATGGGGAAGCTTCTTCCTCACCCATCAGTGGGGCTTTTATGGAACAGATAGACGACTCCTCATTTTATGCAATTTCCCTGACATGCACGCAGGTTCAGAATGTAACCCCTGTGCAAATGAGGAGTTGCCAATGAACCAATGGTGCATCTAGCTCAGTGTTGTTTGCACTGACTGGCAGCAATGGTTCTCCCGGGTTTCAGGCAGGGGTGTCTTTGAGCCCTCCCTTGGGGACTGAGCCTGGGACTGAGCCGGCATGCAAGACAGTGGCTCTGCCCCTGGGCTATGGCCCTGTGGTTTGTTCTCTGGGGGCCTTGATCAACATCCTCCCCAGTCTGCCAAGGGCAAGGCCATCCAAACCTCAAAGCGCTTGATCTGCACACTCTGGAACTCCATCTTGTTCTCCAGGTCACAAATCAGGGCCTCCTGGCGGCTGACGATGGACCTCTCCACCATTGATTGCTCCAAATAGACAACCCGGGCCTGGGACACCTGCAGCTGTTTCCAGACAAGAGATCATTTAACTCAATTCCTGCCATTTTATTTAATTTCCACAATTTATATCCTGTTTATATTCAGGCCAGGGGCCTCTCACAAGCAGTGCACAGTTAAAATCTACAATAGTGAAATCAATAGGAAGAATACAAATCCACCTCTAAGGTGATAAAGCACAGCAAGGCCGTAATCAACAGCAACCCATTGGGCGCAGGTGGAATTGCTCAACTTACACATTTGAAGAAGAATTCAGCCAGGCTTGATGCTAACCCTCACGCTTTGCCCATTTCTTTCCACAAGTCCTGGCACCTTGCAATCCAATTAACACAACTTCCCTCAAGCACCCAAAAGTCAATGGAATATGACTCACTGACCATAGGAGTCAGCACTGACAAAAATAAATACTTCGTGGATCACCAGCAACACTGCCACAATGGGGATGGCTTTTTGGGTAGAAGATTTCACAATGGGATTAGACATATTGTCTGCAACAGCTAAAGCAGAACCTCCACCTACAGAGGCACTGTACCTCTTAGTATTAAATGATGATGGTGATGTATTAAATTTCTGTACTGCCCTTCACCCAAGGATCACAGGGCAGTTTACAATATGAAAACACAAAAATACAAAGCATAGTAACAAACATGAACAATAACCCCCCCCACACACACAGTTCAAAAGGCCATAGATTGTTCAGTTAGCCAAAGGCCTGGTTGAAGAGGAATGTTTTCTCCTGGTGCCTAAAGATGTATAATGAAGGTGCCAAGTGAGCTTCCCTGGGGAGAGCATTCCACAAGCAGGGAGCCACCACAAAAAGGCCAGTTCTCGGATTGCTGCCCTCAGACTTCTTGCGGGGGGCACAGACAAAAAAGGCATGTGATGCTGAGGGCCAGCCAACAGGGGACTGTCACCTTCACTTTCTGCTGTTGGGACTCCCAGAAGTCCCTGTTTCACCTCTGTGAGAAGCTGGAGGCTGGGATAGAGGGGCCATTGATCACTGATCCAGTGGGGTTCTCCTTAAGCTCTGATCCAGGTGGCTCGCAAGTCACCCACTTGGGGTAGATCCCTCAGCACCCCATTCCACAGGGCTCTGGCCTGAGCATGTGGCTCTCCCACCAGCCTTGGAGATGGAAGAAGACTCCCTGGGAGCTTCTGCTGCTCCACAGCCATGCAGCTTTGTGCTCCTGCAGAACTGACTAAGGACCCTTAAAAAACTGCAGACAGCTCGCGTGGGGCAGGGGCAGAGTCACTAGAAGGGAAGGCCCTGCCAGGCACCTCCATAACTCTGGTTCTGAGCTCAAATGATGGCTTGCCCTTCCATGAAGTGAGCCCACCTGATGCTGTCCAGGGTCCGGATTTGCCACACCTTCCTCAAAGAGACTTTGGGAATGAACACAAGAAGAGCCTGCTGGATCAGGGCAATGGCCCATCCAGCCTCCTGTTCTCAGTCAGATGCCTCAGTGGGAAACCCTAAAACAGGACCTGAGCACAAGAGGCCTCTCCCCTCCTGCTGCCTCTGATGAAAGTGGGGCTGAGAGACTTCAGAGAAGTGTGACTGGCCCAAGGTCACCCAGCAGCTGCATGTGGCGGAGCGGAGACGCGAACCCGGTTCCCCAGATTACAAGACTGCCGCTCTTAACCACTACACCACACTGGCTCTCATGTGCTGCATGAAGAAGTAATTTCTTGTTTTATCTGTTCTGAATCTTTCAACATTCAGCTTCATTGGATGTCCTTCCAGTTCAAGTGTTGGCTCTGGCTACAACTTCCTCAGCAGAACAGGAAAATTAGACAAATGTACTCAGGAGAAGTCTATCAGTGGATATTAGCCACCAGAGCTATCTAGAGCGTCGACATGCAGTGGCAAACACATGCCTCAGAAGACCAGTCACTCAGCATAAACAACAGGAGAGAATTGCTGCTTCCAGATGCTGGACCAGGAAGGGCATCCCTCTGATCCAGCGTCAGGGCTCTCAGGATGTCCTCACTCTGAGATTCTTCAGCATTAGAAGAGTTAAGTTCTGCATTTGTACTGGAAAGGGGGGGAGGACTCACTTTTTCTTGCAGGCCATGCTTTTCCTTCTTTATCTCCTCCAACTGGGTCTGCAGCTCTCGGATCTGAGTGATATCTGTTGCAGACTGCAAAAAGGAAGAGCCTCAGAAGAGAGTCAGACAAGGCAGGGGCTCCTTTGAAGACTGGAGCACCTAAGTCATATAGGTTTGTGCATGCTGGGAATTGCCTTCTGGATCCTGCAAACCTTGCAAACCTTTACAGGAGGTGCTGAGATGGTATCACTGGAAAGGGAGGAGCTCCCTAAGGGAAAAGAGGCTACTGGAACCATTTTGGTTGAATCAGCTGGCTGCTGAATTAGTGGCACAGTAGCCAGAGCGTCAGACTAGGACCTGGGAGGCTGAGATTCAAATCCTCACTTAGCCATGAAGCTCACTGGGTGGCCTTGGGCCTTGCTCCTTAGCCTAACCTACTTCACAGTTAGGAAAGAGGAAAACTGTGTGCCACCTTGAGCAGTTTGGAGAAACTGATGGGATAGAAATGGAATAACAGCTAACAGAGTGAAAGTAAGAGCTGTTCAACAGTGGAACGGACTCCCTCAGGAGGTGGTGGATTCTCCTTCCTTGGAGATGTTTAATCAGAAGTTGAATGGTCATCTGCCACAGATGCTTTACTTCAGATTCCTGCATTGCTGGGGGTTGAACTAGATGACCCTCAGGGTCCCACCCAACTCTACAGTTTTATGAGTCTGTGGGTGCTGACTAGCAAAAGAAGGTGGAGGGAATGAAGCCAGTCAGGGCTCCAAGCCTTACAAAACTGGAAAGCTAAATTGTGCCACCAGGGCTCAACCAGGGCTCCTGGTCCAGGCACCCCAAATAAGGCAAGGCCACTCTGAAGGGTGGGCCTTCCTCTCCACCCCCCCCCCACTTTACCTGAGCAATTAAGGCCTTGTGCTTGGCCATCAGTTCATTCAGATCCTCCTGGTCTTCATCAATGTGCTTGAGGAGATCAGCTTTCTCATGCTGTAGCTGGTATAACTGCTCATCAACCTGCAGCAGAACAGAAAAATAAAAAACCTGGGGTGCAATAGTGTGAGGCAGCAGCAAGAAAAAAAAAAGAAAAAAAGCCAATGTGGTTCTATGCTGCATCAACAGAAGTATAATGCAAAGATGAAGGGAAGTAATAGTACTGCTGTATTCTGCCTTGGACCTGGAAGACTGCCCAATTCTGGGCACCACAATTTAAGAAGGACATTGACAAACTGGAACATGTGCCAACCAAGATGATCAAGGGTCTGGAAACCAAGCCTTATGAGGAACGCTTGAAGGAGCTGGGTATGTCTAGCCTGGTAAAGAGAAGACTGAGAGGAGATATGATAGCTGTGTTCAGGTATCAAAAGGGATGGAAGAGGTAAAAAGCTTGTTTTCTCTTGTGTTGGAGGGCAGAACCCGAACCAATGACATCAAGTTACAACTAAGAAGATTGTGACAGAAGAACATTCTGATGGAAGAGCTGTTCAACAGTGGAATGGCCTCCCATTCCTTCATTGGAGGTTTTTAAGCAGTGGTTGGATGGTTCTCTGTCATGCACTGCAGGGGGATAAGCCACAGGGTCTGTTCCAACTCTATAATTCTCTGATCGCGTTGGTTTCGAATTTTTCCCGTTAATTTGTCCATTTCTGCATATTCCATCAGTTTCATTCTCCATTCTTCCCTCGTTGGCATTTCTTCCTGTTTCCATTTTTGGGCCAACAAAATTCTGGCTGCTGTAAGTAAATAACTTCACATCTTTCTTTTCAACATTGTTCCCTAATATGCCTAGTAACAATGCTTCTGGTTTCTTAACAAAGGTATATCTCAACATTTTTTTCATCTCATTATAAATCATTTCCCAAAAGCATTTCACTTTCTTACATTCCCACCACATGTGATAAAACGTTCCTTCTTTCTCCTGACATTTCCAACATTTATTACTAACTTTAAACATCAATATTACTAGTTTTCTCCATAATACAGCGCATGTTTGCAATTTGGTCTCTGGTTCCTCTGCCCCTTCGAAATCCAGCTTGCACTTCTGGGAGTTCTTGGTCCACATACTGCTTAAGCCTTCCTTGTAAAATTTTAAGCATAACCTTGCTAACATGTGAAATGAGTGCAAATGTGCAGTAGCTGAAGCATTCAACTACACTTCTTTGGCACTGCCCTTCTATGAATTGGGATGTGGACTGATCTTCTTCAATCCTCTGGCCACTGCTGAGTTTTCCAGATTTGCTGGCATATTGAGTGTAGCACCTTAACAGCCTCATCTTTTAAAATTTTAAATAGTTCAGCTGGAATACCCTCACTTCCACTGGCCTTGTTATTAGCAGTGCTTTCTAAGGCCCATTTGACTTCACCCTCCAGGATGTCTGGCTCAAGGTCGGCAACCACACTACCTGGGGTGTACGAGACATCCATATCTTTCTGGTATAATTCCTCTGTGTATTCTTGCCACCTCTTCTTGATGTCTTCTGCTTCTGTTAGGTCCTTTCCACTTTTGTCCTTTATTATGGTAATCTTTATACGAAATGTTCCTTTCGTATCTCCAATTTTCTTGAACAGATCTTTGGTTTTTCCCATTCTATTGTTTTCCTCTATTTCTTTTCATTACTCGTTTAAGAAGGCCTTCTTGTCTCTCCTTGCTCTTTTTGGGAAATCTGCATTGTTTCCTGTATCTTTCACTATCTCGCTCGCATTTTGCTTGCCTTCTCTCCCCCACTATTTGTAAGGCCTCGCTGGACAGCCACTTTGCTTTCTTGCTTTTCATTGGGATGGTTTTAGTTGCTGCCTCCTGTATAATGTTACGAGCCTCCATCCATAGTTCTTCAGGCACTCTGTCCACGAAATCTAAATCCTTAAACCTGTTCCTCACTTCCACTGTGTATTCATAAGGGATGTGACTTAGATTGTATCTTACTAGCCCAGTGGTTTTTCCTACTTTCTTCAGTTTAAGCTTGAATTTTGCTATAAGAAGCTGATGATCTGGGCCACAGTCAGCTCCAGGTCTTACTTTTGCTGACTGTATAGAGCTTCTCTATCTTTGGATGCAGATAATATAATCAATCTGATTTCGATGCTGCCCCTCTGGTGATGTCCATGTGTAGAGTCGTCTCTTGTGTTGTTGGAAAAGAGTGTTTGTGATGACCAGCTTGTTCTCTTGGCAGAACTCTATTAGCCTTTGCCCTGCTTCGTTTTGAACTCCAAGGCCAAACCTGCCAGTTGTTCCTTTTATCTCTTGATTCCCTACTTTAGCATTCCAATCCTCTATAATGTGAAGAACATCCTTCTTTGGTGTCATTTCTATAAGGTGTTGTAAGACTTCATAGAATTGCTCAATTTCAGTTTCTTCAGCACCAGTAGTTGGTGCATAAACTTGGATTATTGTGATGTTAAAAGGTCTGCCTTGGATGCGTATCAAGATCATTCTATCATTTTTGAGATTGCATCCCAGTACAGTTTTCGCCACTCTTTTGTTGACTATGAAGGCCACTCCATTTCTTTTACAGGATTCTTGCCCACAGTAGTAGATATGATGGTCATCCAAGCTGAATTCGCCCATTCCTGTCCATTTTAGTTCACTGATTCCCAGGATGTCAATATTTATTCTTGCCATCACATTTTTGCCCACATCCAACTTACCAAGGTTCATGGTTCTTACATTCCAGGTTCCTATGCAATATTTTTCTTTACAGCATTGGACTTTCCTTTCGCTTCCAGGCATATCCACAACTGAGCGACCTTCCGGCTTTGGCCCAGCCGCTTCATCAGCTCTGAATCTACTTGTACTTCGCTCTTCCTCAGTAGCATGTTGGACGCCTTCCGACCTGAGGGGCTCATCTTCCAGCGTCATAACTTTTATATGCCTGTGGTCTTTGTCCATGGAGTTTTCTTGGCAGGGATACTGGAGTGGCTTGCCGGTTCCTCCTCCAGGTAGATCACGTTTGGTCAAAACTCTCCACTATGAACTGTCCATCTTGGGTGGCTCTGCATGGAAAACTCATAGCTTCTCTGAGTTATTCAAGCCCCTTCTCCATGGCAAGGCACTAATCAAAGATTAACCCTTGATAAAAAAGCAGGACTTGCTAAAGAAACATCAAAACTTGAAAAAGAATTGATACAAAGCAAAGGAAAATATATCTCAAGGGTATACAACCTCCTATTGCAATGGGAGGTAAAGGAATAATAAGTGAAAGCTGTAATGGTGAGATGAGTGCAAGATTTGGGTTATAATATTTACATGGAACAACGGGTAAAATTATGGCGGGAATTCATGGCCTGCTACAATCTCAGGGAAAACACAATGAAGATGATGTATAGATGGCACCAAACTCCAGAAAAACTTGCTAAAATGCATAAGAACAGATCACCTATATGTTGGAGATGTAATAAAGAAATTGGGTCTTATTTGCATATGTGGTGGAAATGTACAGATATGTGTGTTATTTGGAAAAATATATGTAGAACTTTAAAAATTATTTAAATTAACATTCAAAAAGAGGCCAGAAATATTTTTATTAAGCATTTTGCCAAAAGAAATAGGGAAATCAAAAAGAACATTGTTCATGTATGGAATAACGGTGGCCAGAATTTTAGTAGCAAGAAATTGGAAAAACACAACAATACCCAACACGGAAGATTGGCAAATCCTAATGGTAGAATATCTGCAGCTAGTGAAAGCGACAGGAAGAGTAAGAGGCCAACTGAAACAAAAAGTCTATAAGGATTGGAGAATCTTTAAAGAATATTTAGAAAACTATGGAATAAAAGGAAACATATTGGCAGAATTAGACTGATCCCTGTATTGTATAAATATAAGTTTGTAGGGAGGTAAAAAGAAATGATATAAGAAATATGTAACTGTGCGGTATAAAGTAATGGATAGACAAAGTACAGTGAGATTGATTGGAAGTCAGTTTTAATTTTCTTTTCTATAAATTTTATAATTGTGTTCAATACCAGGAGTATAGATGATGATAATTATATTAATCTTCTTATATCTTATAGTGTGGTGGTTTGTTTGATTTTTCTGTTATTTGTTTATTTGATTGTATGTATGTTTGTTTGTTTACTTGTATGTACATCTGTTTTTCATAAATATATTTATTTTAAATTAATAAAGATAATTTTTTTAAAAAAAGGAATTTTTTTTGTTATTAAATATCTCAACACGAATGGAGCTCAAGAAATCAGTAGCTGTTGATAAGGGACTAAGATCAGGACTGAATGCAATTGGATTAACCAAGATATTGGAAGCAGGAAGAAATAAGAAATTTGCACTCTGAAATCCAGCACACGGGAAGTCACTAAAATGATCTATATTTGGATGGGAATTGTAATTTGATATTGATAAAATGTGACTGTCATTGGATTTTAATATTTGAAAATCAATAAAGATTATGTATAACCATGGGCCACAGCAACTTTCATTGCGGACTCCTACCAAGTTCTTGTTCCTGCTGAACGTCTCCAGCTCAAGGTGCAGGTTCTCGAGCTCCAGAGCTAGCATCTTTTGTGCCTTCTCAGCCTCTCCACATCTGGCTGTGCTCTCTTCCAGCTGCAAAATGCATAGCGAGAAACAGTCAATGCATCACCTCCCACCGGGCGGGGAAACCATTTAGCTAGCTTAGCTTTCTCCCTCTGCCCTTAAGCAACATTTATTTACATTTCACTCCAAGAGTGTTTCTACATTTTGAAGCCCATCACAACTCTGCCTGCTTACAGCTATGTTCCTCTGAGGACTAGCGACACTGATTTCACACACACACACAGCCCACGAAACACAGCTCTAGCTAGAGACACAAGAGTACCAAGCATCTCACAGCAGGAAAACTTGCTTTTCTTGCAATCCCATTCCTTTCCCATCTCAGCGACAATAGTTGGAAGGCAAAGAGAAATTGTTGCTTTTGCACAGCAAGCCTGAGCCCACTTCTTATGCCAAACCCCTGACTTTATTTCAGGCAAATCTTGCAGTAAATCTAGGCTCATTAATTAGCCAAAATATGCAAATTGCATGTAGTTTGCAAAGATGTGAGTTATTTACAAGTGGGGTTCACAAATGATTTTTTTACCAAAAAGCTCTAATTGCACATTGCAGACACACCCCACCCCAAAAGGGAGCATTTTGCGAGTGTTAGTTTGCTTTTGGGACTGCTTGTGGTTTCTTCAACTGCTAGCAGCCAAACTGGGCAGAACAAGAGAGAATTAACTCCAACATCCTCACTCTCTTCCAGCATTGTTTGGTGGTTGTACTTCCTGTTGCTTTCTTTCTTCCAACAACGATTTTTTAAAAAGCTTTTACACTACTTTTAATTTTTTTAACATACATAAAAAAGCAGCTCCATGCATGTAGAAAATAAGCAAATCAGTAGAAGGCCATTTTGTCCTAGTTTTCTAAGTGTAGGGAATGTTTGTGGTGTTGGTTTGGCTTTTAAAAAATGCACATGGGGGGATTCATGCCTGCAATCTAGTGATACAATGCAAGAAAGGCTTTAAGACTGTGCATAACAGTACTCTACACTACAAGATTGGGGAACGGGGTGGGTGGGAGGGTGAGCTATATAACTCACTGCACTGCTCCACAGTGTGATCCCATCTACCTCTTTCCTTTCTTTCTTACTTCTTGTTTGTGCTACTCTCCAAAAAGAAGGTCTTTATTTGGGTGGAGGGGGTAGAAAGTGCAGTGGCTTTTGCTTGCTCAGTTTACTCAATCCAAAAAATGGTCTGCAGCTCCAAGAGGAGGGCAGGTAGGGATAGAGGAGATATTTGTTGGTAAATGTGAATTTATCACACCCACACTTCCTAAATCAATAGTTTCTCCTTTGAAATTCACTCTTTTCCAAATTTTGTGAATCAGTACAAAAATAATTGTACTGGGGTGTTGGAATTGTTTCCAAAAATGCATAGGCTATGGCAAAATTGTGTAGAAAAATGCATATATTGAGAGAAATGTGCATGGACTTTCAACTTTGTACACTCATTTACAAAAGACGCACCACACCAGTGGCGGCGCTTGTCATTCACAACGGCAGCACTCAGCACGTATAAGTGTATTGTAAATAAATAATCAAATAAAAAAGTTTGTTTCTTTTTCCTCCTTTCGTAAACAAGAGATAATTAATTTAAGTAATTTCGTTGTCCCTGAGAGGGGGCAATGACAATAAAGATATTATTATTATTATTATTATTATTATTATTATTATTATTATTATTATTATTATTATTATTATTATAAGACATCAGCGGGTTGTCTGACATAAGCATAATAAAAGTTAATTTGGGGGCTAAACTAAATTTGGGGGCGCTGGGCAGATCTTTGCACCCCGGCATGACATATGGTAAAGGCTCCCCTGCTCTCATCTTTGCTGAATGGCACAACACTGAGAGAAAGGAGGAGCAAGCCAATAGAGTGTCGTCCCCCACCCCCAACTGGTCGAAGTAGGCAGGTGGGTGAGTAGGTGGCTGGGTGGGAGCTGAGGGCGGGCTGAAAATAGTGAGGCAGACCAGCCTCATGATTTCCATTTTGGACCTTGCAGAGGAGACCATGAGGTCTGAAAGACTTGCTTGGGGGGGGGGAGTGCTTCTAAGCTTCAAGCCTCCCTTTTCCGTCATCCCTCGGCAGTTTCTGTCTTGAGTATAACATGCTCTCAGAAGAAGCATCTTCAAAATACATAGCTGGAACTTTTCAGAACAGGAAAAGCCAGCTGGGCTTCTGATCACATCAGTCCCAGGTAATCCATCTCCGTCAGAGGCATCAAGCACCAGGATCCCTTCTGGGCCCCGCAAGTCATAGTGAAATACAACACAAACATCAACAACCAGGCCAGAGAAGCATTTAGCTTTTCTGAGAGCTGTGATATTACTACAATGATATTGCTGTGCCTTTGGTGATATTTTGATGAAACACCTTGTAATTTACCATCAATCCACAGGCGGGTCTTGGGGGAGAATTATAGCTTAGGCAGACTCATGGCAAGCAGGAATCCCTTTCCATGCAGGAGCGGAAAACAGCCGTGTCTTTTTATGCAGAACACTTTGCAGATGATAATTAAATTCTCCTACCCTGGGGAATGAGGTGGGATTAAATAACATGGGTGGGAATAACCGTGGCTGGTTATTCAAGGGGAAACTTGCAGCCTCAGGTGAGGTGACCCCTCCCCCCCCCCCGTTTGGCCTGCGTCTTGTGCTGAATCCAGCCCTGAAGGGGGGTGGGGAGTCTCAGCATGACTGGTCCTTCCAGAAGAACCTAAAAGCAGTCCTGCTGGATCAGACAAAAGTCCAGCATCCTGTTCCCATGACCAGATGCCTCTTGAAAGGACCCCCAAGGCCAAACTGCTTCTCTCTGGCTGGACAGTCCCACACAATGAAATGGCTGACCAGGAGATTGAGGGCAGGCCAGAGAAAGGTCTTCTTCATGCAACATGGGGATGGGCACCAACTTCTAAAGCTTAGAAATGTGGCAGACAAGTTCACAGAGGAGGAGAGACCTCCTGATGGTTATTAGCTATGGTTGTCATATGCTGTATCTCCAAGCTACAGAAGCAGTGTATCTTTAAGGATAACTGACAGCTATAGCTGTACCACCCTTCCTCATCCTTAATTCAGGTTATAAACACAGATAGTTTATCTGTTTCTTGCTTCCTCCCCTTTCTGCAAGGTTGTTCACACACACACACACACACACACACACACATGAGAGAGAGAGAGAGAGAGAGAGAGAGAGAGAGAGAGAGAGAGAGAGAGGGAGGGGGAGAGAGGTGCTCCCTTGGTCCCACCCCCCATCTCTGTTGCTCTTTCCTCTTTTCTTTTCTTTTTTGCTTCTTTTCTTTTTTGCTGCATAATGGAATTTTCCCACTTGGGAACAAACAAATAATTGAAATTCCCATCAAAAAAGATGCATAATGTATGAACAGATCAACAGTGTTAAGTTGGCAGCGTCCTGCCATCTGTTAGATACCTGTTTAAAATGAATGCCTCAGACTTACCAAACACAACTCTAAAGCGATTTTGATTCTGATGAACATACAGATTGTTGGTTTAAAAAAAAAAATCAAAGTTGGGGGGATTTCTCTCCCCTTCCTCCGAAAAAAACACCCTTTCTCCTGTTTGTTGAATTCTCCTGGTTATTGCAATTTGCAGAACTGATTGTGAGACACTCTTGGAAATCATGATGGTCTTAAACTAAAAAGAATGACAATGTGTTTTCAAATGTAATGCTGCCCTTCCTATGCATAACAGAGAGATGAAGGCTGCAAAATGTCCTGGCTTTCTTGCAAAGCTCTGTCCCAAGTTGGATCCTCTTCGTCTTTTCTAACTTCTGCAAGGCACCTGCCCCCATCAGCCCCATAGGCCAGCATCATATGGTTGGGGTGACTGGGGCTGATGAGAATTGAAGTCCAAAACAAGATTTGTGAAGCCTCTTCTAGATTAATGCTGCCATAGGAGCCAACACTCCTATGAGCTGAAGATTCTTCAGCCTCCCAAATAAAATATTTGAGGGGGCTACCCACCCAAGTTGATGGGTATTGCCATTCAAATGTTGTGTATGCACCATGCTATGTGACTGATTATGTGGAGTTGGGGCTTACCTGCCTGCCCCAATATTTCATTCAAGTTGGCACCTCTGAATGCTACACCACAGCAAGAGGAGATCTCATTTCAGTTTCTTTTACTAAGAAGTTGGAATAGCCTAACTTCTGTCTCCTATGCCCTGGCAACCTCGAGGTTAGATTACTGCAATGTGTTATATATGGGGTTACCTTTGAAGACAGTTCGGAAACTGTAGCTGGTGTAGAGGCCAGGTTGCTCACTGGGGCAAGACAGTCTCAGCATATAACACAAATCCTGGCTCAACTGCTACCAGTTAGCCGCTGGGCCTAATTCAAAGTAAAGCCATTTGCAGCTCAAGACCCCAGTACCTCAAGGACCACCACTCCCCATATGACCCTTCCTGGAATCTGTGGTCATCATAAGAGTCGCCCTCTTTCTGCCCTCTCCATGGGAGGTCCAGAAGGTGGCAACACGGAATGGGACTCTTATATACTGAAGTTCTCACCCTGGGCCAGCAGGGGGATACTGTAGATAGTTATGCAAATGAAGGATCGAAAGTGACGTTCAGTGATTGGATAGTTTTAGAAAGTTGCAACAGTTACGCTGTTCTGGAGCTCTATATAAGCAGGCTGACTGAGCTCTTCAGTTCAGTTCTGTTCTGGCCTCGGAATAAACAAGAGCTGTTTGAAGAATCACTGTGTTGTCTGATATGTTCGCCCTCAACTTAACAGGGACCTTTTCAGAAGTGGCTCCCCACTTGTGCAATGCATCTTTAAAGGTCGTGGATGTCTCTGGGGTTGTGGCGCTCATCTCGCTTTACTGGCCGAGGGGCCCGGTGTACAGCTTCTGGGTCATGTGGCCAGCATGACTAAGCCACTTCTGGCGAACCAGAGCAGCACACGGAAATGCAGTTTACCTTCCCGCCGGAGTGGTACCTATTTATCTACTTGCACTTTGACGTGCTTTCGAACTGCTAGTTTGGCAGGAGCTGGGACCGAGCGACGGGAGCTCACCACGTCTCGGGGATTCAAACCGCCGACCTTCTGATTGGCAAGTCCTAGGCTCTGTGGTTTAACCCACAGCACCACCCGCGTCCCTTGCAATGCATCTTTAGGCACCAGGCAAAAACATTTGTTTTCCACCAGGCCTTTTGCTTTTAATTATCTGAGGCCTCCTTGGGTGGGTAGGTTGTTTTAATCCTGCATTTTAAAAATATGAATTTATTTTAGATTTTTCTATGCTTTGTTTTATGATGGTCTAAATGTATATTATTTACATATTGTTTTAATTGACTTTAGGCTGCACTAGCAAAAAGAGTGACTAGTAAGTTTATTTAAAATAATAATAATAATAATGATAATGATATTTTAAGGCCTTTATATACCACTCAGTCATTAGCATTTCTAAGCAGTGGGCCTAAGAATAAACTATATAGAAAATAAAACAATAAAGATCCATAATAAAACCAAACATTATTTTTAAAATATAATAATAATAATAATAATAATAATAATAATAATAATAATAATAATGTCTACTGGATTTACCTGTATTGTCTTACCTATAATATCCACTTAAGAGGGCAGCTTGGGTGCTTCTCATTTATTTGCTACTCTCCTGCAGCCACAATTATGGTCATATGACCAGCTTGACCAGCATTACAAAACTAGGGCATTTACCGCATATCTCACTGCCCCCCTGGCATATGCAGGGTTCTCCCCCTCCTCCTGTAATTCCCACAACAACCCTGAGAAGTAGACCAGCCTGAGAGGCAGTGTAGTCACAAGGTCACATCCACTAAGTTTCATAGCTGAGTGGGGATTTGAACCCTGCGCTTCCAGGTCCTAGTCAGAAACACTAACCACTATCCCACATGGTCTCTCTCCCGCAGTCACAGGGTGCAAGAGAAACTTCCTCTGGCAGAAAGTGTGACTTTGGAACACCCCCACCCCCCTGCCCACCCAAGGATTTGGCAAAGGATTTACTCCCATACAAAACCCAGCTCCAAAAGCCTCTTAATAAACAAATCCCAGCCATGAGCTATTGTGCTACCGGGGGGGGGGGGGGGCTAATGCACCATGCCTGCTAAAACCCATTTCATCCAGCAAAAACACCTTGTCCTTTAAAGTTACTGCAGCTTTCTATTTTTTATTACTCATCTGGGGCTTGAGAAGCCATTATTGTCATTAGGAGATTTCCGAGGTTTAACCCTCTGCTGTTAGCATTTAGTTCCACTGCCAGGAATTCACCAGCACACATATTTACTGGAAAAGCAGGCAAATATACATTGTACACAGGGACATGAGATGCCTGCATGCCAGATCCTAGTTTCCACCCATCCTCTCTTAAAAACTGCAAATTCCACCACACTCCAGCCAATAAGCAGAGTGGCAGGGGAAACCCAGCCAGATGGGAGGGGTATAAAAAATAAATTATTCTTAAATTATTATTATTATGAAGGCAGATGACACAGATGGAGCCTGCGCCATTGTCAACTGCTCCCTTCCCCATCATCATCAGTGCAGAAATATGTTAGCCTGCAACTTTTAAAAAGAAAGAGAAGAGACAGTCCAAGGAGGACAGAGCGTGCTCATTCAGGAGCCACAGAGTGTTGAAGGCAAACATTTGGGGAGGGGAAGGGAGGAAGCAGACAGGCAGGGAGTGGGAGCACTGGAGTCCCTGACAACTAACAGCATCTTGGGTGGAGGGGTATTTTATTGTTCTCTTGGTGGTGGATACTTAGGTGGTGAACTGAATCTGATAACAGGGATGAATGATGGACTCATGTTACTGTGCAGATTCCCTTCTTCTTAGTGACACGTTGATGATATATCTGGAAATGTATTATGGGAAGGGAGGGAGGTCTTAAAAGTCCATGCAAGCCCATGCTAGGGGTTCCTACTCTTTGTGTGTTTGAACCTTGTTGCAACAAATAAAGATCAGGTCTTCTGACCGCTCTTTGCTTCTTTAACTTGGCAGGAGATTCCTTCTTTTGCTGACCAGGAGAGACCTGTGGGGAGTGGCACCCCAACAAGCTGGGCAGCAGAGTAAACTTACACCCAGAAGTATTATAACTGTATAACCAAAGGGAAAATGAGCAATAAATTGTTTGTCAAAAGCAGAGCTTCCATGTGCAGCAACAGTGAATTTTTCAGAATGTTATACCCTAATGGAGAACTTATAAAAAAGGATGTATAGATGGTAACTCTGTGCAAACCCTTTCAAGGAGTTTAGACGTGTAAATTTATTATTGAGTAAGCTTCCTTCAATTGTATTTTGGTTTGATTACTCATTTCAGGAAATGATACTTTTGTAATCATGCTAGGTTGCAGGTAAGGTGAAGAAATGCTTTTTGCAAGTCTTATTTCAAGTAGAAAATGTCCTTCCATTGCAATCCTATCAGAACCTGGCTGACTAGCTTGCATTTGGCAGGGAAATTGTTCACCCCCCCCCTTTTAAAAATCTTTAAAAGTTTTAAAAATCTTTAAAAGTGTATGTATTTTAAAAATCTTTAGAAGTTGTTACACACTGCAAGTGTTTCCCCAGTATAAGGAATTATAAGTAACATAGTTATTTACTTCTTTGTTCCCTTTTCTCCACCCAAGGTTTGCAGTGTAAGTCTCAATTTACTGCTTTGCTGCATTGCTTTTGCGGGGTGGATGGTTGGCTCAGTGCATATTAACCATGCCTGCCTTCCTAACATAAGAGAAAGGGGGCTGAAAGAAAACATAAGGAATCAATAAACATAATATAAAAAAATAAAACTTTGTATTCAAATAACATATTGCTGACTTTTATGCCTTTTAAAACAAATCTGTTGAGGTATGTGTGTGCAAACACGCATGGGCTGTGTGGGCCAAACTGAGTCTTTGACTCAGGTGAGAGAAAACCTGTTTTATTCTGGCAACAGCTCCCAGAAAGGTCAATGTTGCAGAAAAAACTCTTTTTTGGGGGGGGGGGTGTTAAAAAAAAGCAAGCAGTGTTTCGTAAAAGCCTTTGTCAAATCATAACAGATTGCCCAATTAAGCCCAAATGAGATGAAGGGAAAATGAAAGTCAATGAACATCATCTGTCTTTGGTGCCAAAGAAGAGCCCAGCAGACCAGTGGAGATTAATTTTTAAATGTGGCATTAACAACCAGAAAAAAACAGAGGGGAAAATTCTCCTCAGGCCAGATTAAAAGTGAAAGCCATCATGTCAGATGAGGGAAGCTGCCAAATGCTGGCAAGGGGAGCACTGGAGAACAATGCTCTTCATCCTAGGGAAATGTGGGAAACCCTTTCAGAGAATCCTAGAACTGTACAGTTGGAAGGGACGAGAGGGTCTCTTTGACAGGCTCTGCTTATGTTTTGCATTTGTTGATATACAGTTCTGCCGTGCAAAATATTTAAGCCAGAGCTGCCGATGATTCAGGAAGGATCCAGTGAATCTTTCAACATTCAGCTTCATCCGATATCCACAAGTAACAGTATTGGGAGAAAGCCTTTTCTTTCTCTCCTTTCTTTGTAAAGGAGCTGCTCCATTCCCTTGATTAAAGGCTTGTGGTGAGAAGACTAATACCTCCAGTCATCTATTATGGGAAACAGAGGCGGAGCTAGCTGCTCCAGCCCCCGGAATGGCGCGCATGCTGTTCACCCAGGGGTGGGACTAGTCACCCACAGGGCAGGGCGAGCATCCCAGGGGGTGCCACCCGTGACGAGCAGCTCAGGGGGCGCGGGGGGCAATGTCACCCCCCTCAGAGATGACACCCAGGGTGGCCCGCACCCACCGCACTCCCTTCCTCTGCCAGTGATACACACACTTTTAAAAAATGTAGAGCTTATTTTGCATGCTGAGTGCAAAGGAGGAAGTCTAGCAACCACAGCTTCGGTATGCAAACGACCAAGACAGAAATGAGGTTAAAATCCATGCTGTAGTCCAATACAGATGCATGTATGAACAGGAGTCAGTATTCTAGTTTTATCAAATAATCACATAGAAATCACATTAAAAAATGCATGGAATGAGAAAACTCACCCACAACTGTGAGATTTTGGCAATGCTTGCCACCCTCACAGTATTTTCAGAATGGGGAGAATATATCTCATAGCAGGTCAGGTGTTTTTAGTTCCCACTTTCAAATATATGCCTGCAGCTCAGTTTGGGGAAAGAGTTTTATCAGGAAATGCAAAAGGCAGGGAAACGGCTTAGATTCCCTCCTCCCAACATTTTTCTCCATTGTTAACCATCCCTCCCTAACCCTGCTTTTCTGCAAAGGAGCCAGACACCTGGACTTTCCTGCACATAATGGCATGGCAAGTAGAGACTGCTGTGAGGACAGCATTTGCTGCAAACACACAGCCAAGGGCATCAGCCCAGAAAAGGTTTGACCATCTATTTCCTCCTGCTGCCTCCTCCCATCAAGCCAGGTAGAAACAGCTGCAGCTCACAGATGCTATTTACCCAGAATTATTATCCTAATTATAGATGTGTGCTAGCTGTAATTGCCTACGTCTCCAGAATGGCATGTTTTCAATGGAAATAAGCAAAGCAGATTATTGTTTAAATGGCTCTGGAAGACTGGTGTCACTAAATTGCCATTACCCTTCATGCAATTCTTCTGTCAGGCGTAGGGATGTGATTTGCAGGACTGAATCAGAGTAGCTGTGAGCAGTCTCCATCACCCCTTCTCCCCACACACCACCTGTGAATCCCATTCTCACATGCCTCCAATCTGTTGCGCCTGGATTGCTGAGGAGCCTTCCACACTGAAATATACTCAGAGTTGCAAAGTGATTTCATGCTCTTTATTCAGCTCATAGTGGTGAGGAGGAATGAATGAATGTCCCCTCAAAGTATCTGCTTTATATACATTATTTACACAATGGGCTGCACATGATTGGCTAATTCCGGAATTCTACTGTAAGCCAATCAGGTTGTGGATTCACTTCTATCTGGAGCATGATTGGGTGGTTCCTGCTAACCAATCATACTGCTGCATTGTTCTAGGACCAATCAGACTGCTGCATTCTGAATCCTATTGTTCTAGGACCAATTGCCTTTTGGAGCCTATTGTTCTAGGACCAATCAGACTGCTGCAGTTTGGATCTTATTCAACTCAGTACATAACACCCCTCCCCTCTAAGTTCCAAGCCTGCCCGGGAGGTCGCATTCATAGTCCTCAAGGTACGCCGGCGGCCTACGTGTGCGTTGCGGCCTGGGGTGTTCCCTGGTCCGGGGTTCAGGTTCTGGCTCGTGTTCCAAGGATGCTGGCTGTGATGGGGCTGTTTGGCCTGGCTGTTTGGCAGTGTTTGATCCAGGCCTCTATCTCTCCGTCGATCCCCGGCCACTACACATAACTCCTGGCAAGGGCCTTCATTCTTACTACCCCAGGGTGTGTCTCGTGTAGGGCTGTGAGGACCCTTTTGCGGAGGAGCTGGGGAACAACGACCCTGCTTCCCCATAACAGGCACCCCTTGTGGGCTGACAGTTCATGTTTGCGGGTTGTGTAGCCGGCGAATTCTGGCCCGGGGCTGCTGCTGGGCCATCCCCTCCACACCCAGTCCAGGACCCGGGAGATGACCCTATCTTTCTTGGAATGGTGTACAACTTCTTGTGCCTGAATGGGGCGGTCGGGAAGCAGCTCCAGGCTCATAACCTCTTGTGCAGGTGCTGGGTCGGGGCCTGTTTCCGGTAGTGGTAGCCTGCTGTGGGGCGTCTGCATGGCCCATCGCCTTTCCAGCGCGGTGAATCAGTGCATACTGGTAGCTGGCAAGGAAAATTGACCACCTGAGGAGACAACACTTGGGGGGTCTGCTTTTCGGGGGCAAACAAGCCAAGCAACGGCTTGTGGTCAGTCACCACGGTGAAGGGCCGCCCGTACAAGAAATCATGGATTTTTTTTACTCCCTTCACGATTTCCAGACCCTCCTTGTCGATTTGCGAGTCGTTCCGCTCGGTTTCGTTGAGTGTCTGGGAAATGTATGCTACCGGTACCTCTCTTCCATCCGGGAGTTGGTGTCCCAGGACAGCGCTGATGCCATAGGGCGAGGCGTCGCATGCTAGCACGACCGGCAGCCTCTCGTCGAAGTGTGCCAGGACCGAGTTTGAGACAAGCAAGTCCCCAAGGGGCCCGCTTGTCCAGGAGTCTGTGTAGGGGCTCTGCTACCGCCGTCTTGTGGGGAAGGAAGGAATGATAAAAGTTCAATAGTCCCAAGAAGGCCTGAAGTTCAGTCTTGTTCTTGGGCGCTGGGGCATCACAAATGGCCCGTACCTTGTCCCCAGTCGGGTGGACCCCTTCTGCGTCCACCATAAATCCCAGAAAGTCCACTTGAGGCACTCCTAGTAGACATTTTTCCCGCTTCACCTTGAGACCCGCCATCTGGAAACGGTGCAGAACGGTCGGAGGCGGTCCTCAAACTCCTCTGGTGTGGGCCCGGCAATCAACACATCATCGAAAAAGGGGGTGACACCAGGAATCCCTTTAAGGAGAGAGTCCATTAGATTCTGGAATATGCCTGGTGCCACGCTGACACCAAATTGCAGCCGCTTTACCCTGAACGCTCCTCTGTGTGTCACAATCGTCTGTGCCTCTGCTGTGGCCTCATCTACTGGCAGCTGTTGATATGCTTGGGCCAAGTCCAGCTTGCCAAAAATTTTCGACCCAGCCAGGGTGGCAAGGACATGGCTGACCACTGGCACTGGGTATGCATGGGCCGTGAGGGCCTTGTTTATGGTACATTTGTAGTCTGCACAGATGCGGAACGAACCATTAGGCTTGACGGGTGTGGCGATTGGGGTTTCCCAGGGCGCATTAGGCACCGGCTCCAGCACTCCTCGCTCCACGAGTCGGTCCAATTCCTCGTCTATACGGGGTTTCAGGGCGAACGGGACCCGGCGGGCCTTGAGCCTGACCGGTCGTACTGCGGGGTCAAGCTGTAGAGCAATGGGGGGCCGTATACTGCCCCAATTTTCCAGCGAAAACCCCCGGAAACTCCTTGCATATGGCGTCCACGTCCACTTGTAAGCTCATGTGGTTCACCCCGGTGACGGCTAGCCCCAGTGGTCCAAACCATGCCAATCCCAGTAAGCTAATGTAGGGGCCCTTGACCACAAGCAAGTCCAGTTGCCGCGTCCGCCCTCGGTATTGCACCCTGAAGGTCCCCACCCCCATTGTGGGGACCTTACGTTTCTGGAAGTCCCGGAGGGTGAATGGGGCCGGCCTGAGTTTGGGACCCCCAGTAGGACACAGTTTCCTTAAGGTCCTTGCCAAAATTATGGATAGAGTTGAACCCGTGTCAAGCTCCATGCGGCATGGGGCCCCCTCTATCTGTACCTCTACATAAATTTTCTCTACGTTGGGGTGGGGCAACTGGTATACATGGAAGTCCGTGAGCTCCGTCGAGTTGCCTTGGTGCGTTGGGCCCCAGGACCTGGAGCTCTTGGATTGGTCATCTGATGCCTGGCGTCGGGTGGGCCGAGCCCGACACACCCGGGCGATGTTTCCCAATTTTCTGCACTGCCTGCACTCTGCGTTGCGGAAACGGCAGGTCCTCCTCTCGTGACTTTCTCCACAGCTTGCGCAGTTCCCTCCTTCTCGTTGAGGCAGCTGTGGTATGTGGGCTGCTTGAGTGCGCTGCTGTACTCGGTGCACCTCCTCCCTGTCGGATCCTGAGTCGTCGGTGAGGTCTTCGTGGTGGACCCTCGGTTGGGACGGCTGGCTCGGCCGTGCCTCTTGCGTCGACCTCTCGGCAGCTTCCGTTGCTAGGGCCTCCTCCAGAGCAACCTGGAACGTTAGGTTCTTAGCGTAGAGGCGTCGTTGGAGAAGTTGCAGAACCGGGCAGCTTGGCGGAGAGAGGTCACAAACCCAGTTATGTTTTCCCCAGGGGCTTGCCGCTTTGCGTAGAAGGCATTTCGACGAGCCACCACTGAGGGCTGTGGCGAAAAGTGCCCCTTCAGTTGTTCCATTATTGTTTTGTATGGAACAGTAGCGACGTCTTCAGGTGCAAGGAGAGCCCGGGCAATTTCAAACGTCTCCTCTCCGCAGACGCTGAAGAATATTGCCCTCTTCTTGGCGTCTTCTTCATCGGTGACCCCTTTGGCTTCTAGGAGGAAGGTGAAACGGGAGGCGTACGCTTCCCAGTCTCCAGATGCTGGGTTGAACGGCGAGAAGCCGTTGGTTGCCATTCTGAGTTCCTTGTGTCCCAGAGCTGAAGCCTGGATACACGGTGTGAGGCAGTGGTGCGGCAGGTGGCGGTGCTGCGGTGCTGTGTGTGGCAGTCAGCTCAGCAGGATCCCATCCTCGTCGCCAGTGAAATATACTCAGAGTCGCAAAGTGATTTTATGCTCTTTATTCAGCTCATAGTGGTGAGGAGGAATGAATGAATGTCCCCTCAAAGTATCTGCTTTATATACATTATTTACACAATGGGCTGCACATGATTGGCTAATTCCGGAATTCTACTGTAAGCCAATCAGGTTGTGGATTCACTTCTATCTGGAGCATGATTGGGTGGTTCCTGCTAACCAATCATACTGCTGCATTGTTCTAGGACCAATCAGACTGCTGCATTCTGAATCCTATTGTTCTAGGACCAATCAGACTGCTGCAGTTTGGATCCTATTCAACTCAGTACATAACACACACAAACATTATTGTTTAGGTATTTACAAAGCACAGCACTTATGTTACCTGAATAAAGTCATTGTGCCCTTACCAACACCTGCAGCTAGTCTTGACTTTATCATCACATGCCAAACTTTTCTACAACAACTTGTCAGGTTTTTTCCATTTAGGGGATGCCATCAACCAGCATGGTTGGGCACCTGCTGGAGGGGGGGACCTGCACCCCAGAAAGAAGTCCACTATCTAGTGTTCCCTTGGGTCTGCACCTCCCCTTGTCCATTGCAACATGGCTTGCTTGCTCACCCGCCTCTTGCTCTGATCCAGGCTATGGTGGTGGCAACAAAACTTCTGACTACCAGTAGGGCCGGCCCAACCATGAGGCAAGGTGAGGCAAATGCCTTGGGCAGCAGGAGCCACAGCATTTTGCAGTTTCCCTTAGGTGCCAAAACATCTTGGGCAGCCCTGAATACCCATTGCTAGAAACTGAAGGAGAGGAGGGGCTCTTGTGCCTGAATCCTGCTTGCGGGTTTCCCAGAGACATCTGCTTTGCCACTGTGAGGAGAGGAGGCTACACTGGGGGGTAGGGATTGGCCTGACCCATCAGGACCCTCCTTATGTTCTTAACTGGCAGCGAGGGCTGGAGCCTGGATGGAAAACTTCCAGTGTTTGACGCCAGGAGTTCCACAACAGCCAAAGCAAAGGCAGCATATAAATGGAAGAACACATTGTGAAGAACACATTAGCAACACATGTGGGGCTCTGCATGTTTAAACTGAATGATTTCTACACCCCACCCCACCCCACCCCACCCCTTCGACTCTCTCTCCTCCCCCACCCCACCCTGTTCCTAATCTAAGGAGATCCATCTCGGGATTCCCCTCCAGGATCCCTTTTCCCCTCCAACAACAGATGCTGAAAGCACAGCTTGGCGACTGCAAGCAGTAGAAAGGCAGAAGCAAACACACAGAGGAGAGACTAATTACTGTAGTCCAAGGAATTAAAGACAGAAACAATCTATTTAACTAATTGCCTTAATTAAATTCTAAATGCTTCCTGTGAAAGATGGCTGTCTATACTGAAGGCACTTTAAAAAATAAAGAATGGGTTGGGGATGTAGATTAATTCTTTTACTTCTATTATTGGGTTATTGTTTCTTCTTTTTATTTTATATATTGTGATCTGTTTTGTGAACCACCCTGAGACCTCTGGGTATAGGGCGGTATTTAAATTCAATAAATAATAATAATAAATGCAGTCAACCAATCCATCCATCCATCCATCCATCCATCCATCCATCCATCCATCCAGCTTCTCACCTTGCCTCGAAGCTTCTCCAGCTCCTCCCTGCCCACGGACGACTCTGCATCTGCCCCTGAGGTCTCCAGCAGGAGCTGCATGTCAGCCAGCAGAGCATGAGTCCTCTTCAGGTCACGCCGGAGTCGCTTCTCCACATCAAAATCTCGATGGCCAATCTGGAAACGGGGTGGGAAGAGAAAGCAGGGGCAGGCTTAGGGTGGGCAACTTGCACCAAGCCCCAAATCTCATGCCCTTTCCCCTTTGCACCCATAAGTATAAATTAGCATATGCAAATTTTGTGCAGAGGGGAGCATTGGGCTGTGCCTCAGGCACAGAAACGCCCCCCCCCGCACTTGCCAAGGCCTCTTCCACCACCCCACCCAGCTTTTCTTAAAATGAAAGGTTTCTTTTTTCTTGCTTGGTTGGGGATGGCTTTGTTTTGGGGGCTGTTGTTGTTGTTGTTTAGTCGTTTAGTCGTGTCCGACTCTTCGTGACCCCATGGACCAGAGCACGCCAGGCACCTCTGTCCTCCACTGCCTCCCGCAGTTTGGTCAAACTCATGCTGGTAACCTTGAAAACACTATCCAACCATCTCATTCTCTGTCGCACCCTCTGATGTGCCCTCCATCTTTCCGAACATCAAGGTCTTTTCCAGGGAGTCTTCTCTTCTCATGAGGTGGCCAAAGTACTGGAGCCTCAGCTTCACGATCTGTCCTTCCTGTGAGCACTCAGGGCTGATTTAATTAAGAATGGATAGATTTGATCTTCTTGCAGTCCATGGGACTCTCAAGAGTCTCCTCCAGCACCATAATTCAAAAGCATCAATTCTTTGGCGATCAGCCTTCTTTATGGTCCAGCTCTCACTTCCATACATCACTACTGGGAAAACCATAGCTTTAACTATACGGACCTTTGTTGGCAAGGTGACATCTCTACTTCTCAAGATGCTGTCTAGGCCTGTCATTGCCCTTCTCCCAAGAAGCAGGCGTCTTTTAATTTCGTGGCTGCTGTCACCATCTGCAGTGATCATGGAGCCCAATAAAGTAAAATCTCTCACTGCCTCCATTTCTTCCCCTTCTATTTGCCAGGAGGTGATGGGACCAGTGGCCATGATCTTCGTTTTTTTGATGTTGAGCTTTAGACCATATTTTGCGCTCTCCTCTTTCACCCTCATTAAAAGGTTCTTTAATTCCTCCTCCTTTGGGGGCTGTTACCTGCTTTCATTTTATCTGTCTTCTCTTCTATTTGAGGGGAAATGTAGGTGTTTTCCTAGATTTCTAGATGTGCCCCTCAACCCCCAAAAATACCAGGGACTCCACAGAATAGCTAGCCCTTCCTTCCTTCAATTAATGTTGTTAATTAATTTCCTGCTTCCTCTCACAAGACCTCAAGGCAGCCAGCCACCAATCAAGTACAATTAAAATTCAAAAACAATTTTTAAAAACAGAGGCAGCAGTCTCAGGTGGCAGAGTATGAGGGGGTAGCACCATCATGGGCATCACACCCATCCTCCACTGCTGGCAGAGAAGCTGTGGCAGCAGCTTCTGGTGAGCTCTCATGAGAGCCCCAAGGAATTTTGTGGAATCTTGAAGATCTTGCAAGAAGCCACGGTCACTTCTCACTTCTCTGGGAAACCCAGTCAGATGGGTGGGTATAAATAATAAATTATTTCTCTTTATCTCTATCATCACCATCATCTAGAGCCACCATGGGTGCCCCACCTGCTGCCAGAGAAGCAAGGAGAAGTGGCTTCTTGTTTTGCCTCAGGCTGCACAATGGGACGCACGGCCCCTGGACAACACGCAACCAGGTTTAAGCCAAAGAAGAGCCACAATGTCCACACAGCATGAAGGATGCTTTGTCAGGATTTGATTAAAGCTTGTAATGTACGAAAAACTATGGAAAAATGGATTCTTATTCTTTGAACAAAATAGAGAAAATAAGA
This sequence comes from Podarcis melisellensis, assembly GCF_964234715.1. Taxonomy (NCBI): domain Eukaryota; kingdom Metazoa; phylum Chordata; class Lepidosauria; order Squamata; family Lacertidae; genus Podarcis; species Podarcis melisellensis. The sequence goes on from NC_138533.1 coordinate 41,775,925, forward strand.
TAACCATGGAAGGAGGGAGGGAAGTCAAAGGAATCAGGGAATCCTAAATGAGGAGGTGAATGGTGTGTCTGAATTTAAATTTATTATGTAAAACATATATTTACATCATTTGTTACATAGATACAAAGTTAACAAAAAGAGAATAAATTGATATATTTTGACAATTAATCTTCTTAAAGTACATTTAACTTCTTGTCATCTCCATACTTCATTTACAGACTTGTTGCATAAACCAATCTGATTATTTTATAATAAAGTATTATTTCTCTTGTGTCCTTATTTCTTACTTAATATAATTACAGAGGTTATTCAAAGACAGTGACCAATTTCATACTACCACAATTGTTCTTAAGGTATATTTTGAAAACCTCTCATTTTGCAATAAATACTTGCTTTGACTTGTTTTAATTTTTTCGGTTAATTTGGCTAACTCTGCATATTCAACCAATTTTATCACTTTTACAGTTAGTCGCTATTAAAAGTCTCACAGCGACAGTTGCGTATAAAAATATTTCTCTTACATTCTTAGGAATGTCTGGTCCTGTAATTCCGAGTAAAAAGGCTTCTGTTGGTTTGTTGTTGTTTTTTTGTAAATAAAACCCTGAGCATTTTTTAAAGTTTTAGGTAAATGTCATCCCAGAAGATCTTAATTTTTTTACATAACCACAACATATGGAACATTGTACCGGTTCCTTCTTTATATCTCCAACAAGTACTAGATACATTTTTATACATTTTTGAAAGCTTCCAAAGAGTCAGGTACCAATGATATTACATTTTTTGAAAGTTTTCCCTCAGCGTATAACACGCCGTAAATTTCCAATTTACTTTCCATAGATTTTCCCACTCTATCAGATCTATATTGTACCCAAAATCCTGGGCCCATTTAATCATGGCCACTTTCACCTCCTCCTCCTTGACTTCCCAGTCAAGGAGGAGTCGGTATCCTTTAGAAAGAGCTTTTGTTTTGGAATTGACCAAATCTGTTTCCAATCTGATTGCCTCTATCGCAAGCCCCCCTTTTTTATCTGTTTTGAATGTTTCAAATAGTCTTTCTTATCTCTTCAAAGCTTTTCAGCTTTAATTCATTTTTTTCTTCCTTTAATAGTATTTTATATGTTGGCTAATTTCCTCCCGTGTTTTTCCTTTTTACCGCAGATGCCTCAACTGGTGAGATCCACCAAGGTGCCTTTGGCTCTAAGAGATCTTTATATTTCTCCCAGACCATATACAGGGATTTTCTAACAATGTGATTCAAGACGTTCTTGTGAATTTTAACTTTCCCATACCACAGGTATGCATGCCATCCATACCTGTTTTCATACCCTTCTAAGAGGTTGGGATCTTAAAGCATGCACCATTCCTTTAACCAGGTTAAAGAGGCTTCCTCATAATATAATTTTAAATCTGGCAGGGGAAAGCCTCCTCTTTCTTTTGCATCAATTAAAAATTGTTGTTTAATTCTATGTCTTTTTCCCTGCCATAAAAATTTGGAAATGTCTTTTTGCCAGATTTTGAGGTAGCCTGTTCCACCCAGTATCGGAATTGTTTGGAATAAAAAAAAGTAGTTTGGGAACCACGGTCATTTTGATGATGGAAATGTTTCCTAAAAATTAGAGGTTTAGCCTACTTCAGATCTCGAGGTTCCCTTTGATCCCTTTCCAAACTTTCACATAATTATACTGAAACAAGTTGATGTCCCCCCCCCCCCCACAATAATATTTATTAATTTTCAATAGACATAACAAAACAGAGAATATACAACAACACAACAACACAATATAGAAGTAAAAAATAAGAAAAAAGAATAACAGACTTAACATACCTAAACAGAAAAAAAGAAACTCCATTAATTAATTAAAATCCATTTTCATAAACATTTTAGTTGACTTCCTCTAATCTCCTCCATCTGAATTTCCTCTTAATTTAAATGTAGCAGTTTCCAATATCATTATTTCATAAAACAATATTACAGTCGTATTCCAATTTCTTTACCTTTCTTACAGTACATTTTCTTATTTATACATTTAGGTCTAATTGGTTCTTTGAAGTGGTTACATATCTTTAATGTTAAGAGTATTTATTGAAATAGTCTTTAAATTTCTTCCAATCTTCTTGGTAATCCTCTTCTTTCTGGTCACGGATTCTTCCAGTGAGATCCGCCAGCTCCATAAATTCCATCATCTTCATCTGCCATTCTTCTACCGTTGGTAATTCTTGTGTTTTCCATTTACTGGCTAGTAAAATCCTAGCAGCTGTTGTGGCATACAAAAATACTTTCACGTCTTTTTTGGGCAGTTCAGTACCAACTATCCCAAGGAGAAAGGCCTCTGGTTTCTTAATAAATGTATATTTCATCATTTTTTAAAAAATTCATTATAATTTTTTTTCCAGAAGTCCTTTACCTTGGGACAAGTCCACCACATATGATAGAAGGTACCTTCTTTTTCTTTACATTTCCAACATACATTGTCACAATTATGGTACATCTTTGCCAATTCGATGTTTTTGGAGTGATTCAGATGCCAAGGTATTTTGCTTTATGACAGATCTTGAGGCCAGATGTATTTTCCAATTCTTCCTTTTCCTGTGCTGTTACATTTTTGACCAACAGTTTCATCTTTTGTTGTTGTTTAGTCATGTCTGACTCTAGAGGGGTTCACTTTAAAGCCTGCCACTTCTCCAAATAAATTTGTTATGTAAAACTTTATATATATATAAATGCATATATATGATGCATAAGGGCACTGCAGACAGAGAAGCTGAGCAGCAGCTGAGATGGTAGCATTCCTCTGAGAGAAAAAGACAAAGATTGTGGTTTCTACCTGGTGCTGAAAACTCAGGAGGCTTGATGCCAGAATGCCAGCATTCCCCAACCTGGAACCCTTCAGATGCTCTGGACTACGACTCCCATCAGCCCCAGTCAGATGAGGTGGAGGCTGATGGGAGTTGCATTCCAAAACATCTGAGGGAATCAGATCGGGAAACTCATTCCTGCCATTTGGGCACCCATGGAAACAGCCTGCAACAGTCCCCTTGCAACAGGACAAATCAGCACTGCCGGTGGCCTTCCCCACTTTTCTGACAGATGGGTTCTGGCTGGGGAACGTTTGGGCAAAACATGGCTTCTGCTTTCCCCACTTAGCCCCCTTGGACTCTCTCTTCCTCAGTCACTGTAATGCTCCGCTGGTCTTATCACAGAATGCATCTGACACAATAAATTAATTCCGTGCTCTAAATACAAATATAGTCACTGCTGCTGTTTTCAGACCTCAGTGTTTGCCTCTACCATCTCCAACCTTGTGTCTCGCTAACGAACAAGGGCTTGAGAGAGTGGCTGCAAACGTCACTCTCTTCTGCAGCATTTCAAGCAATGGCCAAATTGGCAGCTCTTTCCTTCTGCTAGCAGAAACAGCCAATGAATCACAAGTGGCGGAGATCAGAGGAAGGCAGTGGCACTGGCAGCAGCAGCAATCTCTTGCCTGCCTGCCTCCAGTGGCCCTCAGGAGCCATGAGCACAGAGCAGAGGCCACAGAAAGCACTGCAGAACACCCTTGGTGCCTCAGGTGGAGCAGCTGGCACAGGGGCTGCCTTTCTCAGCTTCAATGGGCCAGCAAGTTCAAAGCAAGAACCTGGAAATTAAACTGAGTTACTCCACAAATCTGCAGTTCTGATTTTTGAAAATGTCAGTTTGCTTTTGATATCTGTTTCAGTAAGGCACCCTTTAAAAAAACCCAATATCTTGTTATTAAATATAAGCATCTTAAATTTAGTTCCTTCTCCCCCTCCACACACCACAGCCAGACTCAAAGAAGTTAAAACTAACAAATTAGCAAAAGTATAAATTCCACTTCTTGCAAGCAAATTACAATTCTCCAAAATCCACTTTCATGGGTCGCGTCTTGCCCTTAAGGTGACTTTTAACACATCTTGAATTATGCATTCTGCACACACAGTTATCAGCCATTAACTGTACTGTGCTTGGTATTTGAAGCTGCAGCTCAGAATCTGTCCTCACACACAAGGCGCGTGAGGATGCACAGGAAGGAGGCAGAGCCCAGCTACAAGGCCAAGTGAGGCAGGGAGCATTCAGGACAAGGGGTCCTGAAAAGCCAACTAAAAACGTAAGAACATATGAAGACTCCTGCTGGAGGCGTACACTCACAAGTGTACACATCCTTCATATATAATGGCTACTCCTCCTCCCTTCCTGTTTGGTCTATTCCTTTTAAACAGGTTATACCCCTCAATTCCTACATTCCAGTCATGGGTCTCATCCGGTTTCAATAATGTCTACCAGAGTCATATTTGCCATCCTGCATTAAAAGCTCCATTCGTCTTGCTTGTTTCCCATACTTTGTGCATTTGTGTAGAGACAATGGAAACCATGAGTTGTTCCCTCCAGCTGTTTCTTTCTTGTAGTTTCTTGCCCTTTAGCAGGTTTCGGTTTCAGCTAGGTTTAGGGTTAGTTTCCTGTGCATCAAAGAAACTATTATCCCTAGCACTGTGAGTTCTTCTGTCATCTGTAATGTTGTCTCCCTCGCCCTGAAGTTCTAGTTTAAAGCTCTCCTAGCAAACACATTTGTGCCAACCGCTGTGAGATGCAGCCCATCTCTTGCCAGAAGTCCTTTCTCAAGACCATGATCCAAGAAGCCAAACCCTTCCTCATTACACCACCTGCACAGCCAGTGGTTTATCTCCAATATTTTCCTCTGTCTTCTTGGGCCACCACCGCTCCTCCACCTGTAGCTGCTGGGTGACCTTGGGCTTCTCTGAAGTCTCTCAGCCTCACTCACCTCACAGAGTGTTTGTTGTGGGGGAGGAAGGGAAAGGAGATTGTTAGCTGCTTTGAGAGTCCTTAGGGTAGTGATAAAGACACTTTGGAGCTCTTTGGCATTTAAAAGGCTTTGTGATTCTGCACTGTTTAGATTGTGTGGTGACAATTGCCTGTGTGCTACTGCCTTGGCTTACACATTTATTTTATTCTGTAAGGGTGAAAGGAAGGCATTGGAGGCTGTGCTCCTCCAAGTGACCCCCTTGCCGCCCTGCATATGGCTCCAGGAAAGGAGATGGCAGGGTAGAGACAAACCACCTGTTCCATTGCTGGCGTTCTACATTGTTTCCCCAGGGCCTAACGGTGACATCCTTCCAAGTCACTGACAGATTGCAGTTCCCTTACCTGTTCACAGAGTGTGGCAATCAGCCCTTCCAGGTCCCGTTTCTCACAGAGAATTGCCTGCTTCTCTTCGCCCTCCTGCTCACACTGCATCTCCAGCTGACGCAGCTGTAAAAGAGGCCAAGGAACAGAGCGATGTCTGAATGGACTGAGCGGAACTGAGAGGGGAGCCAGCGAGTAGCAGCAGCCTGCAGCCATTGCTAATGCCATCCTTTCTTCACCAGAACAACTTTCCTTATGTCCAGAAACCTGAAATTGCACTGGTGGTATTTTTGTTTTTAATTGCTCTTTGTTTTATGTTTCAAAGGCAGCTCCTGACTGGGAAAAACTGACCTAAGAAAGAAAACAAATACATCTTGACCCTTTTTGATTGATTGGATTGGAAGCGTCATTTATAAGAATTGAAACTATCCTCTTACGGTTTCTGGGTTAATTTGGGATTCTTTGCATGTTGTTGTTGATGTTGTTGTTATTGTCATCATTATCTTTGATTATCATCTTCTAAACCAATGCCTCAATGTGATTTGCATATAAGATAATTAAAAACATTTTAAAACACAAAACATCAGATGCATTTAAAATAAGACTAAAGTCCCAACAAGTGGACACTTGCAGAGACAACCATCAAAGGTGTCATTAAAACCGACACCTTCAAGATCAGGGCCACAATCTGAGGCCCATCATTTTATCTCTTAATTCCAGCCAATACCATGCATGCCGATGCTGTCCCCACTCACCCATATCATGATTTATTTGTAGTTCTTTAAAATAATGTCTCTTTTCTGTGAAAAGATCAATAGCAGCCCAAGGAAATGGAAATCCATGAAGATTCATGCATACCAAGCAGCAGACCTTAACATTACATGTTAGATTCAGATTTCTAATATATCACTATAATTTTGAAAACAAGCTTTGCCTAATATTTTTAGTGCCTCTGAAGCATCATAGGCAGAAATAATTATATAGTTAATTAAAAAGAAATTAATTTGAATCCAGTCTTGGTTTTACTCAGTGGGACCAGAAAGCATATATAATCAGCCACAATTCTCTCTAATTTATAGAAGCAGAACTAATCCCACCTATATATCAATGAGATCTGCCTTCCAATGACAGCGGTCAAGCTCCAGTGTCCATTGTGCTCCGCATTCTGTATCCGACAAGACAGAATGGTCCGTGGGACAAATCAGCTGAATACAAGACCATCTGAAGAAACTGCTGGGTCAGGCCAACAGCTCATCCAGCACAGCACCCAGCAAACAACACAAGAGCCCTCTTCCCTCTAGTGACAACTGGGATTCAGAAGCATTACTGGCATCAGCTCTGGAGGCAGAGTTTTGCCAGTATGCCTGGTAGTCATTGATGGCCTTCTCCTCCATGAATTTGTCTAATCCTCTTTTAAAGCCATCCCATTTCTTCCTGAGGGAGGGAGTTACATAGTTTAATATGTGCTGCGTTAAGAAGTCCTTTCTTTTGTCTGTCCTGAATCTTTTAACATTCAGCTTCATTGGGTGTCCATGAGATTTGAGTATTATGAGACAGGGAGAATAACTTCTCGCTATCCAGTACTTTCTCCATGCCACACATAGGTACTGAGCCATTATTCACTGCAGCTGCTTCCTATGTGAAATGAACAGGACGGCCTTCAAGGGCAGGAGTGGAGAGCTCTGTCTACTGGAATGCCCAGAGCTACAGAAATCTGTCAGACTAAGGACACACAAGGACAAAGGTGGCTGCCTCCCCATGCCATACCCTTTTCTGGCAGGACTGCCGAACATCCTCCAGCTCTTCCTCCTTGTCCTCCAGCTCCTTCTGGTGAAGCTGTTTCATCCTCTCAATTTCCAGTTCGAGTCTCAGGTGAAGCTGAAAGGAAGCACCAGGACAATATGAAGATGAAGGTGATGAATTATCCACACTTCACTGTGAGGTCCTGGGGGGCAGGGTTACAACATCTTGAGCACTCAAGATGGTCTGCAGGGAAGGAGGGGGGGTGTCTTTCAGATATTTGGGACCTGAGCCGTTCAGGGTTTTGAACACTAGCACAAGCACCTTCAGTTGGGGAGGGTGACTTGTTGAGGGTTTCTGTTGAGAGCCACATTCACTTATGGAAAATTTGTTGGGAGCCACTGATCTGTAGTGGGTGGAGCCAGACATCACTGAAGGCACCCTCCCCCCTCTCTTTCTGCTACTCCCTCATCTTATTTTCTCCTCCTTGTAGTCCATGGCTGGGGGGGGATGTAGGTTGCTTGCCCCCTGCATCACCTTTCTGTGCTCCTTAAAATAACCCTGTAATTGAGGTCAGTCCTGTTGACTCTAGATGGGGGACAGGAGACTGAGGGCTGTGGAGAAGAGAGTTTTGCATGGTCCTCTTCTTCCCAAGCTCTTGTGCCTAGCTCAGTACTTCCTAGCTGGTGCCCTTGGAACAGAGGGAGGGCAAGGTTGCACCCAAAGTGCTGATGAAAGCCAAATCACTTCCTCCTCAGGAGGCCACCTTACCTGTTCCAGCTGTTCAATGGTGCTTGCTTGGGAACTCAGCTCCTTCTGCTGCTCAGAGGCTCTTGACTCCAGGTCCCAAAGTTTCTTCTGGAGGGCAGCCAGCGAGTTGGCATCCAGGTCCTTGGGGGCGCTGAGCTCCTGCACCTGGCTGCTCAACAGCACAAGCCGCTGGTTGAGGCTGGCATTGTCCAATTCTTTTTGCTGGGGTCGGCAGGGGGGATCGTGAAGGTGGGGGGACATAGAGGACAAGGGAAAAAATTGACACATCCACAGTTTAGTCAACTGTATCATTTATTTATTTGCCATCTATATATATCTGCCATCAGGCAACAACATTCTCTGGGCAACTTACAATATCAATAAAACATTAAAATGCAGCATCCATAAGGCAGGAGAGTTAAACGATTTCAGATACTGTACCTTGAAAAAGGTCTTGGAAAATAATACAGGTACCATTTCTTGGTGCTGATAGGATTTAAAATCAGAAACTAGGCAAGATGTGCTTTCTTTTTAAAGTGCATCTCAAAAATAAACATTTCAAAATAAAAATTTTGAGATCTTGAATTCTGAAGCCATTTTTGAATTTTTTTTCTTCAAAGGTTTTTATGTAGCTGTTTTTTGAATTGTCCTTATTGATAATATTAATGTTTCGTTGTTTTGCAAACCGCCTGGAGATTTTTCTTACAACCAAGTAGTATATAAATTTCATGAAATTAAATCAATTAATAAAAACTTGGGGAGGTTGGCTTTCGAATTCAGACTTTGAGATTCTGAAAGATTTGTGCAGCTGTCTGACCTGTGTATGTGCCCCAGCAGTTGCATATCTGGATGCATTTTGCCGTGGCTCATTTCACAGAACCATAGGATTGTAGAGTTGGAGGGGACCTCAAGGGTCATCTAGTCCCACCACAGAACCCTTGTGCCCTTTGCTCCTCTTCCTTCCTTCTGCCCTCCCCTGCCTTACCTCTAAGCTCCGCTGCAACTTCCCCAGCTCAAACTGAAGGCTGGTGCTCTCTTGTAACACTTTCTCCCGAAGGCTCTTCTCGAAGGCGGATTCTCCCAAGGCCTGAGCCAGCTGCAGGTCAAATCTGACAGAGGCAAAAGGTCTCATGAGTTGGCCCTCCATCACTCCCAGCAGGAAGTCCCACAGCAGGGCAAAGATGCAGGCCGGGAGCTGCCAGGTCTTGGCCAGAGCTGTAGATGGCCACACATGAATCTTGATCGTGGCCTCAAAGTCCTTAAGGACAGTTGCTGGAGCCAGGACCAGCTTGCAAGCCCAGCTTTATTGCAATTTTGTTTCATATATTTTAAAATGAATATGAAATATATTAGGTGGGTTTAGGAACACAAACACACAAACACACATATACACACATACCACCTTTCTGAGGATTATTATTATTATTATTATTATTATTAGCAGCAGCAGCAGCAGCAGCATTTATATCCCACCTTTTCTCCAAGGAGTTCAAAGTGGTGTACATAGTCCTCCTCGCCCCCATTTTATCCTCACAGCAACCCGGTGAGGTAGGTTAGGCTGTGAGAGGCAGATACAGGCCCAAGGTCACCCAGTGAGCTTCATGGCCGAGAGATGATTTGAACCTGGGTCTCCCAGGTCCTTGTCTAACACTCTTAACCACTAGACCACATTGGCTCTCCTAGACCAGGCCATAAACCTTTCCACAGCACCTTATGTAGCCTAACCAACTGCAGGATTTGGGTGGCAACTACAGCAGGCTGAAGCAGAAGCTATGCTGGGGACTTAGAAGATTTGGGGCACTGACCCATAGACTGACCTTTGAATAAAACGTGTATATGCTGCTAGCTTAATAGGTATAGATGTAGTGTGAGTGTGAGTGTCGTAGGAGGAAACAACTAATTTCCAGTCCAAATTCACCCAAATATAATCACCTCAGATCACCGCCCCACAAAAGCTTCTCTTCAATCTGTTTCCCCCAATGAATTTCCTAGCAGATCCTGTTCCAAATCAATTTGATTAGTTTTTCATTACCCACCCCCAAATAACCTCTAGATAAGGTCATCTTAAATGCATTTATTTCTCCAAAACTGTACAACAATCCAAATTCATTACCTACCCAGTAACACATTGGGTGCTCAGGAAGAGATCTGAGGACCCTGCTGCCTGGCCCCAGCACCCTAGCAGTATCTCAGGGTGCAAGCAGAGGAGAGATGAAGCAGGTAGGCCTTGAGGTGGGGAGCAGGGATCAAAGGTCAGTGGCAGACCCTCAATCCTTGAGTTAAAGGATCTACTTGCAGTGCCTGCAACGATCTCTGCCTGAGACCCGAGAATTGGTTTCTGGATGGATGCCAACACTGAGACTCCCATACACCCCCCTTTTTATTTTAAAAAAGGATGCTCTGATAAAGAACTTAAAGCATCCAATATCTGAGCTCTTCTAAAAAAGGTGAGCATCTTCCAATAAATGGTATGAGATTTGAATTGTTTGATTAGATTAGCAATTCACGAGCTCCCCCATTCATAATTAATGGCTTTGCCATTTAGAATTCAGTGCCAAACTTCCACAGACTCAGAGATAGATTGGAAGTTTCAATGAAGCGTGTGCTATAAAGACTTAAAACTGCACTACTGAAGTCAGGGGCATGCTGGGGAAAGGGCAGGGCAGCTGCACCTGAGAAGACAGGCTTGTGAAGCATTGCACCTGGAAGAACTGTGGCGTGTAGGGGAGCAAATTTCAACCCACTTTTGGTGCTCAGTTTCTTGGGTGGAAAGAAGTGGGATTCATCTCTGGCTACTTCCCAGCATAGTTGTACTTCAGGGTGTGTGTGTGTGTGTGTGTGTGTCACTGGATAGAATGTTGTGTTGTGAAAGAAGTCACCTCCTGCCTGGCCATGCGAATAAGCAATGAAATAATGCAGCTGAACAATCAAACTTCCAGGTGTAGGAGAAGCCAATGAAAACAAACCTCCAGTTGAAAAAATAAACTAGATGTCAAGCTAAATCTCTTTAGGTTAAATCTGATGAAATGGCCTTGACTGCAAAATAGTTTTAATGTGTTATTATTACCAGTTCCTTCCTGAAAAGCATGCTGTGCTGAGCATGTTCTCAGAAGAACCCTGATCCTGCTCTAAATGCACAGCATAATAGAGTTGTAAAGCTGGAAGGGACCTTCTTAAATCGTGGCATCCAGACACAGTATTCAAGGCCAAGGCAGAATACTGCCTTGAATTCCCTTGATAGGGACACTAGATCTTAGTTGATGAGGCCTAGAAGAGCATTCCCCTTCATGGATCACTGCCTTGCCGTGGCGAAGAGGCTTGAATAACTCTATGAACTATGCCGTGCAGGGCCATCCAAGATGGACAGGTCATAGTGGAGAGTTTTGACCAAATGTGATCCACCTGGAGCAGGAACCGGCAAGCCACTCCAGTATGCCTCCCAAGAAAACTCCATGGACAAGGACAACGGGCACCAAAAAGTTATGACGCTGGAAGATGAGCCGCTCAGGTCAGAAGGCGTCCAACATGCTACTGAGGAAGAGCGGAGGACAAGTACAAGTAGATTCAGAGCTGATGAAGCGGCTGGGCCAAAGGCGAAAGGATGCTCAGTTGTGGATATGCCTGGAAGCGAAAGGAAAGTCCAATGCTGTAAAGAAAAATATTGCATAGGAACCTGGAATGTAAGAACCATGAACCTTGGTAAGTTGGATGTGGTCAAAAATGAGATGGCAAGAATACATATTGACATCCTGGGCATCAGTGAACTAAAATGGACGGGAATGGGCGAATTCAGTTCGGATGACCATCATATCTACTACTGTGGGCAAGAAACCCATAAAAGAAATGGAGTGGCCTTCATAGTCAACAAAAGAGTGGCGAAAGCTGTTCTGGGATGCAATCTCAAAAATGATAGAATGATCTCAATACGAATCCAAGGCACACCTTTTAACATCACAGTAATCCAAGTTTATGCACCAACTACTGGTGCTGAAGAAACTGAAATTGAGCAATTCTATGAAGACTTACAACACCTTATAGAAGTGACACCAAAGAAGGATGTTCTTCTCATTATAGGGGATTGGAATGCTAAAGTAGGGAATCAAGAGATAAAAGGAACAACTGGCAAGTTTGGCCTTGGAATTCAAAACGAAGCAGGGCAAAGGCTAAGAGAGTTCTGTCAAGAGAACAAGCTGGTCATCACAAACACGCTTTTCCAACAGCACAAGAGACGACTCTACACATGGACATCACCAGATGAGCAGCATCGAAATCAGATTGATTATATTCTCTGCAGCCAAAAATAGAGAAGCTCTATACAGTCAGCAAAAACAAGACCTGGAGCTGACTGTGGCTCAGATCATCAGCTTCTTATAGCAAAATTCAAGGAAAACCACTGGGCAGGTAAGATATAAATTTAAATCAAATCCCTTATGAATACACAGTGGAAGTGAGGAACAGGTTTAAGGATTTAGATTTGGTGGACAGAGTGCCTGAAGAACTATGGATGGAGGCTCGCAACATTATACAGGAGGCAGCAACGAAAACCATCCCAATGAAAAGGAAATGCAAGAAAGCAAAGTGGCTGTCCAATGAGGCCTTACAAATAGCGGGGGAGAGAAGGCAAGCAAAATGCGAGGGAGATAGTGAAAGATATAGGAAATTGAATGCAGATTTCCAAAAAAGAACAAGGAGAGACAAGAAGGCCTTCTTAAATGAGCAATGCAAAGATATAGAGAAAAACAACGGAATGGGAAGAACCAGAGATCTGTTCAAAAAAATCGGAGGAGTGAAAGGAACATTTCGTACAAAGATTACCATAATAAAGGACAAAAGTGGTAAGGACCTAACAGAAGCAGGAGACATCAAAAAGAGGTGGCAAGAATACACAGAGGAATTATACCAGAAAGATATGGATGGCTCGTACACCCCAGGTAGTGTGGTTGCTGACCTTGAGCCAGACATCCTGGAGAGTGAAGTCAAATGGGACTTAGAAAGCACTGCTAATAACAAGGCCAGTGGAAGTGAGGGTATTCCAGCTGAACTATTTAAAATTTTAAAAGATGAGGCTGTTAAGATGCTACACTCAATATGCCAGCAAGTTTGGAAAACTCGGCAGTGGCCAGAGGACTGGAGAAGATCAGTTTACATCCCAATCCCAAAGAAGGGCAGTGCCAAAGACTGTTCCAACTACCGCACAATTGCACTCATTTTACACTCTAGCAAGGTTATGCTTAAAATTCTACAAGGAAGGCTTAAGCAGTATGTGGACTGAGAACTCCCAGAAGTGCAAGCTGGATTTCGAAGGGGCAGAGGAACCAGAGACCAAATTGCAAACATGCGCTGGATTATGGAGAAACTAGAGAGTTCCAGAAAGACAACTACTTCTGCTTCATTGACTTTGTAAAAGCCTTTGACTGGGTCGACCACAGCAAACTATGGCAAGTTCTTAAAGAAATGGGAGTGCCTGATCACCTCATCTGTCTCCTGAAAAAACTCTATGTGGGACAAGAAGCTACAGTTAGAACTGGGTATGGAACAACCGATTGGTTCAAAATTGGGAAAGGAGTACGACAAGGCTGTATATTGTCTCCCTGCTTATTTAACTTATATGCAGAATTCATCATGCGAAAGGATGGGCTGGTCGGAAGAAATATCAACAACCTCAGATATGCAGATGACACAACCTTGATAGCAGAAAGTGAGGAGGAAAGTGAGGAGGAACCTTTTATTGAGGGTGAAAGAGGAGAGCGCAAAATATGGTCTAAAGCTCAACATCAAAAAAAAGAAGATCATGGCCACTGGTCCCATTAAAGGTAAAGGTACCCCTGCCCATACGGGCCAGTCTTGCCAGACTCTAGGGTTGTGCGCTCATCTCACTCTATAGGCCGGGAGCCAGCGCTGTCCGCAGACACTTCCAGGTCACGTGGCCAGCGTGACAAGCTGCATCTGGCGAGCCAGCGCAGCACACGGAACGCCGTTTACCTTCCCGCTGGTAAGTGGTACCTATTTATCTACTTGCACTTTGACGTGCTTTCGAACTGCTAGGTTGGCAGGCGCTGGGACCGAACGACGGGAGCGCACCCCGCCGCAGGGATTCGAACCGCCGACCATGCGATCAGCAAGTCCTAGGCGCTGAGGTTTTACCCACAGCGCCACCCGCGTCCCATACTGGTCCCATTACCTCCTGGCAAATAGAAGGGGAAGAAATGGAGGCAGTGAGAGATTTTACTTTCTTGGGCTCCAGATCACGGCAGATGGTGACAGCAGCCACAAAATTAAAAGATGCCTGCTTCTTGGAAGAAAGGCAATGACAAACCTAGACAGCATCTTAAAAAGTAGAGACATCACCTTGCCAACAAAGGTCTGTATAGTAAAAGCTATGGTTTTCCCAGTAGTGATGTATGGAAGTGAGAGCTGGACCATAAAGAAGGCCGCTCGCTGAAGAATTGATGCTTTTGAATTATGGTGCTGGAGGAGACTCTTGAGAGTCCCATGCACTGCAAGAAAATCAAACCTCTCCATTCTGAAGGAAATCAGCCCTGAGTGCTTACTGGAAGGGCAGATTGTGAAACTGAGGCTCCGATACTTTGGCCACCTCATGAGAAGAGAAGACTCCCTGGAAAAAACCCTGATGTTGGGAAAGATGGAGGGCACAAGGAAAAGGGGATGACAGAGGACGAGATGGTTGGATAGTGTTCTCGAAGTTACCAGCATGAGTTTGACCACACTGCGGGAGGCAGTGGAAGACAGGAGTGCCTGGCGTGCTCTGGTCCATAGGGTCACGAAGAGTCGGACACGACTAAACGACTAAACAACAACAACAACAAGAGAATTATCTTTTTTGCTGCAACACACATCTGATTGTGTTTTCACTCACACCTTGAGATCTACCAGCCCCAGTAAATCTGTCCAGCCTGGTCTGTCCACCTCTGTCTAATATCACCCCAAATACTGTTTCTTCTGTCCAACAGGCTTATAATGCTCTTAGTTCATGAGACAAAGGTTCTCGAGAGCAGAGCAGTAAGGCCTACAAGGCCTACACAATTATTCAAGCCTGCTAACTGCTGTTAACAGCAAACTGCTAAGTCACCGTGACTCTTGACTCATCTTGAGTCTCCCTATCAAAGTAGCCAGCCTCTCTATGGGCCTCAGTGTTTGTGTCCCAGCCAGTGTGTGTGTTGTGTTGTTGCAGACAGAGTGGCTCCAGGACTCTAGTAAATCAGTAACTAAGACTGTGCCTCTGTGAAGAGTCAGATAGCTGCTATGAGCACTATGTGTATGCTCTTTAACTATGCTGTTTCTGAACAACACTGTTTATGAAGAAGACTCTGCATTGATTAATTTACTGCTGCACGACATTAGTTGGTGAAATAAAGCCACACTATTTCCTTTGACAGAGGGCCCATAGGAAATGGGGTGTTTCCTTAGCTTCCCCATTGCCCCGCTGCAGGTATGTTCAAATTGTGTTGGGCTGAATAAATCGCAGATCTCAGAAAGTCTTTAAAAGATCTAACTCCCCAGTCCAACACCCACATCTTACTTCTTCTGCTTCTTCTCCAGCTCATGGTTCCGGCTTTGCTGGCTTTCCATCAACACTCGTGTATCTCCCAAATCACACGTCAGCTGCTTACACTTTCTTTTCAGCCGCTGCGCTGTCTGCCTGGCACCTTCATACGCCTTCTGGGCATCACCTAGCTGCAAGGCAGGAAGTGTGGTGGCTTGAGAAGTGAAAACAAGAGAGACCCGCACAGGAGTGTCACATGCTCACCCAATGGATGTGGGCCCCGTAAAACCCCATTGCCACTTGCCCAGTTGCCAAGCAGATGCCTGCAGAAAAAAACACAAGCAGCTGGTATTGCCCTCTCCCACTGCTTGCCAACAGCAGCTGGAATTCAGTGGTAGCTGCCTCAGACCATGGAGGGTCCATTGGGACAAAACTAGAACTGCGCTAGATCAGGCTAAAAGGGCATTCTGCTTCCCACAGTGGCTGGCCAGGTGTCTGGGAAAACCATAAGCAGGGAACTTAGCCAGTGGCTTTACTCTTCTCTTTTTCCCCAACACCTGGTATAATAACAATAAAATTTTTTAATTTATATCCCACCTATCTTGCTGGGTTTCACAGCCACTCTGGGCTTACAACATAGATAAAAACACAACAAAGCATCAAACATTAAAAAACAAAATATCCTATATGAGCAACAAACAAACCAATAAACCAATAGAAACCAACAACAACAACAACAACTATAAACAATTTACAATTATACCCAAATTAAAATAACCTCCAACTCCAACTAAACATGTAACCAACATCAAGCTGATAAAAACAGAGGAATCAAAATTAGAACCATTTAAAATATTTTAAAACATTTTAGCCAGTTGCCCCATTCCAAGAGTTGTTCCAGCAATGTCCTTCCGGCCTCCCAGGAGCCTCTTTTAGGAAGGATCCCTGAGTAATACTCAGGGATAAACTGCTCCTGAACAGGAGGGTTCTGTCTAGTTATTACAGTATTACAGTCCATCATAGAGTTATTACAGTCCATAATTGATTGTTCATGCGGGTGGAGGTTTCCTGACTATTTATTGAACCATGGCTGTTTTAACATCATGTTGGTAAGCTGCCTAGTGTTTTCTTTGGAACAGAAAGTGCAGCTTGTAGATCTAGGTTGAAAACACAAGTTTAAAAAACCCTCCATGCATTTCTCAAATCCCTTTTTACAAAAGAGTAAGATGCTTTCCTGAGCATGGCAACCCAAATAAAAAATTGCGTCTGTACATTTGAGGTGCTGGGAAGGTCTCAGAGCTCACATCAAAAGCATCTGCTTGGCATGCAGAAGATTCCAGGTTTGAACCCCAAAGGCATCTTCAGATAAAAAAGGATCAGGTAATAGGAAAAGTTGTTTGGGGCTTTTTAATTTAGAGGGGAAAGACCAGTAAAAGGAGGGCATTATAGAGGTGTATATTGCAGTTGGCTGTAGTACCTGGAGAGAAACAGACAGACAGGTTGTGTATCCACAGCAGTGACCAGAGGAGGAATGACCACTGGGAGAAGAAACGTCCTGGTGCATCTGCAGCAGCACAACTGGACACCTTCATCTGCCCCGGCTGCAACAAAGCATGTCTCTCCAGCATTGGTCTCTACAGCCCCAGCAGGCTCTGTATCTTTCCAACGGTTTGACGTCACCCCCAAAGAAGCACCCCTCCACTGTCTCCCATGACAGACAGGTGCAAACCATAGAGAAAGTATACAGAAATAAGTCTTTCTCCCTCTCTCATCATAATACTAGAGCCCAATGTGATAATCCAATGAAGCTGAAGAGTTGAAGACAAAAGAAAGGACTTCTTCATGCAGTGGATTTGCTCCCACAAGATGTAGTGATGGTCACTGACCTGGACGGCTTTAAAATAGAATTAACCAAGTTTATGGATGGGAAGACTGTGGACAGCTACTAGTCCTGAGAGCTATAATCTTTCCTGCCCAAGTACCAGCTGCTGGGGTTCAAACAGGTGGCTGGACGAGATGAGCCTTTGATCTAACTTAGACGGGCTCTTTTCTGTCCTTATGCAACCTCTTTTGTGTCTGGGACCCTGAAGAGTTGCTGCCAGTTACAGTGGATGATGCCAGGCTAGATGGGCAAATAGTCTGGGCTGGTTATCAAGCAGCCTCTATCTCCTTCGAGTAGGAAGCCACATTTCCTGGTGCTTCACTTGTGGGCCAGAATGAAACAAGTGTTCCTTAGGGAGGTCAGGCCTCCCCTTTTCACTAGAACTCATGTCCTCCACCTCTGCAAAGAAGGTGACAGAGAGAGCAATTGCTATTAAGGAGTCCCTTTAAATAAGCTGAATGTTGAATTAATGAAGCCTGTAATTCCAGACAAGTGCCTGAATGCAAATGGGTTGTTTGCCTTCACCACAGCCCTCCAGAATGACGGAAGCTTCATTACTTTTTAATGTGCCATGAATTTATGTAGTTATTCTTGCCCATTCCTTCAGCCTGGGGATCATCAGCAGTTCTTCAAGGCGGCTTTGGGCTGGAAAGCAAACCGCAAGTCCACCCAGGTTTATTTTTAGAAGGCAGGCATCTGCCCTACACAGAGTCAGAGCAGCAGTCCATTTAGCTCTGCTTCTGTGCTGTCTGCTCCCTGGGCTCTCAGGGCGGGGTCTTTTCCCTGGAGATGCTGCCACGGATGGAACCGCAGGAACCAGGGAATCTTTGCATGCAAAGCAGGTGCTCTAAACTCTGAGCTACAGTCCTTCCCTAAAAGCAAAGATCCCAGTGCTCATGGTTCCAAATAAAAGGCTGATTTGAAAAGGGATCTCAGAAGCTGCCTTCTCCTGAGTCCAGCAATTGGCCCATTTGCCTCCACTTTGTCTGCAACAACTGGCAGAAGCAGCTCTCCAGGGTTTCCTGCAGGGGACACTCCCAGTCCTTCCTGGAGATGGAGACAGGGATGGAACCTGTTACTTTCTGCATGCAAAGCCAGTGCTCTTCCATGGAGCTACAGCCTTCTTCATCACAGATGCCCTGAGGTGATCTCACGGCAATGCTTGCATTATTTGAGAGGGGCTTTAATCTGCAAGCCCCAGCCCTAAACATGTTTCTCTTTTCACACACACACTTAAAAGCCCTCTAAAACGGTACCTAAAGGAGCCAGCAATGCTTATATTTTGTGTAATATTAAGAACATAAGGAGAGCCTGCTGGATCAGGTCAAGGGCCAATCCAGTCCACCTTCCTGTCTCACAGTGCCTCACTGGATGCCCCAAAAGGAAACCCTCAAGTAGGATTTGAGCAGAAAAGCAACTCTCCCCTCCTCTCTTTTCCAGCAACTGGTATCCAGAAGCATCACTGTTTCTGACCATGGAGGCAGAGCAGAGCCATCTTGACATCCTGACAAGCAGCCACTGGCAGCCTTTTCCTCCATGAACTCGTCCAAGACTCTTTTAAAGTCATCCAAGTTGGTGGCCATCCCATCCTCCTGGGGGAGGGAGTGCCCATGTTTAACTCTGTGCTGCGTGAAGAGGGACTTCCTTTTATTGCTGTTTTAATCATTAATCATTTAATCTCGTTGGTGCATTTATTATAGCTGCCTAGCCATTGCATAGGGAGGCCCTCTTGTGAGGAGCTACCCCAAAGGTGGGACAGAAAAAAATGATAATAATAAATGTATTACTGCTTTCCTCAGTGTGCTTTTATTGATGCTCCTCTCTCTTTGACTGCTCTGCCTCTGCTTTTATTATCCCCTTCTTCCACTCCTTTCCTGCTGCTGTTTTAAAAGGGGTTAATAGTCTTGTTTTATTGCTGCTTATTGATCTTTGTATTCACTGGCATTTTGATGCCTTTTTGTCATTAACTGCTTCGCAAACATTTAAAGTTGAACGGCAGGGCAGAACATCATCTAATTAATTAAGACCAATTAAAATTAAATTGATTCTGCTGCATCAAGCACTTCTGAATGAGCCAGTCGTATCCAATCTTGAAGCCCACCAGGTCCCTCCAAATGTTTTGGACGACAGATAGAGCAGTTGGAGGAGGGGAGGGCAGAGGCTGGAAAATGAATTGTGAGTGGAGGGGCATCCTTCTTCCATCATTGGGACCCCCTGGGGAACTCACCAAACCTGCTGCACCTGGAATTGGGTGTGGAGAGGGCAGCTGGCTGCTGAGTGGGACACACCTGTGGGCAGCAGCCTGATGAGGCTCCCTCCACCTTGGGCCTGCCCAGAAAAAGCATACATGGAGGGAGAGACTAGGGCGATGGCAGGAGCTTCTAGGAACCTCCTCCTCTGTGGGAGCTTTCCGAGGAACAGCTGTGAGTTAGTTTAGGCCCTGGGTGCAGGTACCAGGGTGGGTAAGTTGAGTCCTGGGTGAGGCCGAGAGGGGTGGGTATGCCAGGAGCAGGAGGAACTGATATTGGCTTACATGTATTTAGAATTTTTGCTTTACTGTAACATTTTTATAAGTAACTCTGTATTTTTGTAAAACCCGTTGTGGTTCAAGCTGCCTGTTGTTGCTTTGGTTTTTTGTATACCACTCAGAGAAATGGTCTTAAATATAAAAACTAAAATATAAAATATGCTCTCATTAAGTGCTAGCTGGGGCTGGTGAGAGTTGCAGTCCAAAACATCTAGACAGACAAGGTTAGGGAAGGTTGATCTATACCAATTGTTTGCACTGGGAGTTGAATCATTTCTCTGGGCTTCTATAAACTGTGGTATACAGAATAGTCCAGGCCAGTGGGCACCATTAACTACTGTGTCAAAGGCATAAAGCCAACAGGGACTAAGACCCAGAAGGAGTAACAAGCCAGCAGGGAGAGAATAGCCCTTTTCTCACTGTGGGAAGGCCACAGACAGGAGCTGAGCACAAGAGCAGTCCTCTCCCTTCCTGTGGTTGCCAGCAACTGGTATTCAGAAGCATTGCTGCCTCTGACTTTGAAGGCAGAGCATAGCCATTGTGGGTAATAGCTATCAAAAGCCATGAATTTGTCCAATTCCCCTTTAAAGCCATCCAAGCTGATGGTCATCACTGCCTCCTGTGGGAGTGAGTTCCCTAGTCTAACTATGCACTGCCTGACATCCAAGGGCAGCTTCAGGAAGACTCTCATGACAGGCTCAGTGATCTGCACATGGGAGCCCACTGGGGGGAAATGTAAACACATGGCCCCACCCCAGCCAATGCTCCTTGGCCTGCCTTTTGTTCCAGCTCCTTTTTGGATGTCTGCTCCGCCTCCAGCCTTTCCTCCAGCTGTGTGATTCTTTTCCGGAGAAATCCAATCTCAGTCTGTGCACAGTCCAGACGCATCTGCCATTCATCGCCTGTTAATGCCAAAAGAGACACATTTACATTGCACATCCAAACTGCTCAAATAAAGTCCACGCAGATGCTGCTGCACCCAAGCAGGCACAACAAAATGGCTTGTGGTCACAGGATTTTCAGGGGACCTAGTGAAGTGCTGTGTTATTAGAGAAGTGTCAACCAGGGTCCTGAGCTGTAAAGGGCAGCTGTTTACAGGAAACTGTTTAGTTTAGAGAAAAAGTGAGAAGAGATAACATGATACGAAAAGTGTTGGATGTAATTCATTGGTGCAGTCAAATGCAACGTTCTTTGTTTCCCTAGAGTGGGCACGGGCAGGGGGACATCCAGTCTGGGTAACTTCCTGTCCCACTCGTCTGGAGCTTTCTCCTCCTGCATGTGACCTGGGAGATGGACGTGGCTCTGACTGACTCTATAAAAGAGCCGAGTCACAGAGCCATTTTCTCAGTCTGTTTTGTCTTTCTATTGTCTTGCTGCTCTTTTGCTGCCATGCTGATGTCCTGCAGCCATTTTGTAATTTAATTACATTTTGTAATGTAATTTTGCTGTCTGCTGACTCTCAGCCAACAGTGCATGAGTTCAGTCTCCATATGAGATGAACTCACACTTTGTTTGTGTAAGTACCAAGTAAAACCTGCCTTTCAGGGATCAAATCATGAACTGAAATGTGAGCAAACTTTTTGTTACTTTACTCAGACTCTTGTGTCTTTATTCTTTTAAGAGGGATCAAAGGGGACACCAGGAAATAATCTTAACTAAGAGATTCAAAGGAACCCCCAAATTAGCTTTTAGCTATATTGAGGGGAATCTGCTCTGCTACAGCACTTACTAGCGTGAGTGAAGGAAGGATAATAGTTATTCAATATGTCCTTTCCTACTATCCTTAACATTGCCACAAAAAGTGGATAAAAAGTGGATAGAGGGGGGAAATTTATCCACCTCTTAGAGCACCAGAATGTGTGGATGTCTAATGAAGCTGAATGCTGGAAAATTCAGGACAGATAAAAGAAATAATTTTTTGGGGACATCTTGGTTAACCCAGTAAAGGTATTGTCCTTATACACTTTCTAACATTTTTATTTAATGGTTCTGATAAAATGAAGGCAGGGTACCCAGCCTGGTCCCCTGAAGATGATGCTGAACTACAACTCCCAACAACACTGGCCCCTGGGCATGCTAGCTAAGGGGCTGATGGGAGTTGGGATCCAACAATATCTGGCTTAAAGGGGCATCCTGTTTTCCTTTCAAAATAGCCCCATTGATTTGAAATGGCCTTGAACAGAGATGCTGAAAGGTAACAGAATCATAGAATGGTAGAATTGGAAGGTTCATCAAGGGTCATCAAGTCCCTGCAATGCAAAAATCACAGCTAAAGAATCCCTAACAGATGGTCTTCCACACTCTGTTTAAAAACCTCCATGGAAGGAGAATCCACCACCATTCAAGGGAGTCCATTCCACTCCATGGTGTCATGGACTGGGGGGGGGGCGGTGCAGAGAAGTGGTTGGAGGCACCAACTGGGGAAACCCCAGGGGAAGAAGGCTCAGAGCCAGGGGGTTGGTGGTGGGACAATGAGTGGTTGGAAGAAGAAGAGGGAGCAGACTGGGAGGAGGAGGTGTCAGAGGCAGAAGATGTAACAGGGTTTAGTGAGCAGGAAGTGGCTGCGGCAGAGAGCAGTTCAGACTCTGAGGCTGAAGTGGAGGGTGGCTAAGAAGCAGAGCTGAGTCAGGCAGATGAAGAATCCAGGGAGTCTCCCCCTCCTGCTACAACCCAACCCCTTGGTCTCCTAGAACATGCAGAGAAGTGAAAAGAGCAGAGCAGAGATTGGTTGTGTACAGAGGCAGTTGGAGACTGCTTGGGAAAGACCCCGGAGAGCAGGAGCCTCAGAGAGCAGTGGGAAGAGTGCTGCCTCACTGAGGCAATACCTACTGGAAAGAGTGCTGGGATCACTAATAATAATAATTTATTATTTGTACCCCGCCCATCTGGCTGGGTTTCCCCAGCCACTCTGGGCGGCTTCCATAGAAACCAGAAAACACTAAAATATCATACATTAAAAACTTCCCTGAACAGGGCTGCCTTAAGATGTCTTCTGAATGTCAAGTAGTTGTTTATCGTTTTGACATCTGATGGGAGGGCGTTCCACAGGGCGGGCGCCACTACCGAAAAGGCCCTCTGCCTGGTTCCCTGTAGCTTTGCTTCTCGCAATGAGGGAACCGCCAGAAGGCCCTCGGCACTGGACCTCAGCGTCCGGGCAGAACAATGGGGGTGGAGACGCTCCTTCAGGTATACTGGGCCGAGGCCGTTTAGGGCTTTAAAGGTCAACACCAACACTTTGAATTGTGCTCGGAAACGTACTGGGATCCAATGTAGGTCTTTCAAGACCGGTGTTATGTGGTCTCGGCGGCCGCCCCCAGTCACCAGTCTAGCTGCCGCATTCTGGATTAGCTGTAGTTTCCGAGTCACCTTCAAAGGTAGCCCCACGTAGAGCGCATTGCAGTAGTCCAAGCGGGAGATAACTAGAGCCTGCACCACTCTGGCGAGACAGTCCACGGGCAGGTAGGGTCTCAGCCTGCGTACCAGGTGGAGTTGGTAGACAGCTGCCCTGGATACAGAATTGACCTGCGCCTCCATGGACAGCTGTGAGTCCAAAATGACTCCCAGGCTACGCACCTGGTCCTTCAGGGGCACAGTTACCCTATTCAGGACCAGGGAGTCCTCCACACCAGCCCGCCCCCTGTCCCCCAAAAACAGTACTTCTGTCTTGTCAGGATTCAGCTAGGCCTGCACAGTTTTGGTTTCTTTGAATAAAGAGTTTTCACTGAAACCATGTTTTTTATTGCTGACCTACGCTTGACTCCAGCTCTTGACACATGGCTCTTACTGTCAGATAGTTCTTCCTACAGTTGAGTTGGACTCTCCTTTCTTGCAATTTGAATTCATCTTTCCCTCTGAAGCAGCAGCAGCAGCAGCAACAACAACAACAACAGAAAACAAGCTTCTTCCACCTTCCAGGCAACAGCCCTCCAGGTATTCAGTCTCCTCTTTTCCGGCTACCCATACACTCCCTCAACTGTTCAACATAAGGTTTGCTTTCTAAACCCTTCATCATCTTGGCCACCTTCCTCTGCACAAATTTCAGCTTGTCAATATCCGTTTTAAATGATAGCAATGATGCTGACACATCAGAATCCGCTGCACTAAACTTGTGAGATAGTTTGATGGACTTCCTTGATCTACATGGCTGCAGGGCTTAAGCACATGTGGTGGGAACACAACTGAAAGCTAATGGCTTAAAATGGTATGACTTCAGAAGCTGGTGCAAATTGCTGAATGGTACCACCTAGAATCATAGAATCATAGAACCTGTATCACAGAAGTAGTGTTTGGATTGAAATATCGCAGGCCAGCTCTATCATTAGGCAGAGTGAGCAAGTGCTTCAGGGGGTAGATGGTGGGGGGACAGTGGTGGCATCCCTTAACTGTTCCTTCTGAAATTCCTGGCCATTCATCTCCATCAGCAGACAGAACTATGCATGTCACACAGTTTGCTATGCACCCCCTAAATTAGTCCACTGCTTCAGGTATGAATCCTGTTGCTTGTGCTGTTGATGTAAGATTCAGGTGCCAGCACAGTTGGCTTCTGTATGCAGGAAGAAGGCCTTTGCTCCCATTTTGAAGTGGATTTGCCATAACTTCAGCCACCTAAAGCAATTTCCCCACAAATTAGGAGCCTTTGCACATCTCCGCACAGTCTTGGTACCGGGGATTGCCGGGGGGGGGGGGTGTTGAGGAAATAAAACTCAGCTACTTTCTCTCTCAACCTTCACAGTAACCTTTGCTGTTGTGTGCAGACACTGAAACACCAATTCACAAGGCTTCCTGGGCAATCTGCTGCTACAAAATCTGCCTGACATATCTGAAGCACAAATTCTCCAGGGCAGCCAAGATGAGGTTTTACGCAAACTGACATACTCTCAGCACCACCCTGCTGCCTCTCTCCAGTCAGAATGACGAGGAGAGACAGATGTCACTCCTGAGAACTGTTGCATGGAGCAATCTGGAATGATGGCAGAGAGAAAAGAACAGGGGAGGGAAGCAGGCGACTAAGTTACAAGGAGGCTAGAAATTAAGGCTTAAGGGAAGGAATGGATTTGGAAGGAAGGAAGAAAACGACATCTCAAAACACAACTTTTTGGTTACCTAAAATATGGTCCAGAATTTCAGAGAGTGAACTTAGACTTGGAGGAAGGAGATGCCATGAAGTAAGAAAGCCTGCCATTTGAAGGATGCCCCCTACCTTTGCCAGAGCTGCTTGCCCCAGTTTCGTGCAAATGAAGCTGCTGCTGTGCCTCTTCCAGCTGCTTCTCTGCTGACTCCAGCTTCTTCTGCAGTTGGTCATGCTTGGTCTGAAACAGAAGAGTGACTCAGATGGCCTGCTCCATATGCTGCACAGCCATTGTGTTCCTTAATAATAATAATAATAATATTTTTTTTATTTATACCACGCCCTCCCCAGCCAAGGCCGGGCTCAGAGCGGCTTACAAGCAATAATAAAAACAAGATGAATGATTACAACTTAAAAACAAAAATAAAATACAACATTAAAATAATGGAACATTAAAATATTAAAATGTAGCCTCATCACAGGAGGAGAAGGAAAAGAAAAAAGAAAGAAAGAGAGGGAGGGAATCAAATTGGCTCCAAGCCAAAGGCCAGGCGGAACAACTCTGTCTTACAGGCCCTGCGGAAAGAAATCAGATCCTGCAGGGCCCTGGTCTCATGAGGCAGAGCGTTCCACCAGGCCGGAGCCAGAGTTCCTTGCAGGCTCTCAGGGACCAGGGTTTCCCACAGCAATCCCAGAAGAGCCCAAGTGCCAAGTGTGTGTCCTTAAAAGAGAGCTCCAGTCAATCCCTCAAAAATATACACAGGTGTTAAAGGGAGGGCTGGTACATTTGAACCCACATTCATGTCCACCACCCACAGCTGCTCCCATGGAGCCTCTCAAGAGGTTATGGATCTAATAATAATAATAATAATAATAATAATAATAATAATAATAATAATAAATTTATTCTTTATACCCTACCCATCTCGCTGGGTTTCCCCAGCCACTCTGGGTGGCTCCCAACAGAATATTATTATTATAAATATCAATAATAATACGACAAAACATCAAACATTAAAAACTTCCCTAAACAGGGCTGCCTTCAGATGTCTTCTAAAAGTAAGATAGTTATTTATTTCCTTGACATCTGATGGGAGGGTGTTCCACAGGGCGGGCACCACTACCAAGAAGGCCCTCTGCCTTGTTCCCTGTAGCTTCGCTTCTCACAGTGAGGGAATTGCCAGAAGGCCCTCGGAGCTGGACCTCAGTGTCCGGATAGAACAATGGGGGTGGAGGCACTCCTTCAGGTATACTGGAACGAGGCCGTGATTGGCAGATAGCTGTGATGAGCCTGTTGACGACTCTTAACGACTGCAATAGGTCTTACAGGAAAAAGCAAGGGGTGAGAAGGTGAAAAATGGCTTTGTCATGTATAATGAGATAAGAATCCAAGGTCTTTGTTCAGATCAGGCGTCTCCATGGTTTTAAGTTTGGTTATAAGTTGCAATTCAGCAGCTTCTCTTTCCAGTCTATTTCTGAAATTCCTTTGTAGTAAAACAGCTACTTTGAGATCTTGTATAGAATGTCCTGGGAGATTGAAGTGTTCTCCTACTGGTTTCTCTGTCTTGTGATTCCTGATGTCCGATTTATGTCCGTTTATTCTTTGGTGTAAGGTCTGGCCTGTTTGTCCAATATAGAGAGCTGAAGGACACTGTTGGCATTTGATGGCATACACAATGTTAGACGATGAGCAATTAAATGGGTATTTTAGTTCTAAAAAGGCTTGCTGTAGATCTGTTAGGTGAGAGTCTCTGTCTGTAGAATTGGAACAGATGCGGCTGTAACATAGTGCCTGGCTATATACAATGGACTGTTTGGTATGTTTGGGATGGTAGCTAGAGGCATGTAGATATGTTTGTCGGTCAGTTGGTTTACGGTATAAGGTGGTGTCTATGCGCCCATCCTGTATTTTTATAGTAGTGTCCAAAAAATGTAGTTCTTGCATAGATTGATTCATTGTTAGGTTGATTGTGGGGTGAAAATCATTGAATTTCTGGTGGAAGGTGTCCAGGGTCTGTTGACCATGTGTCCAGATGATAAAAATATCGTCAATGTATCGCAGGTACAAGAGAGGTTTGAGTGGGTAGGAGTTTAGGAAACGTTGTTCTAAATCTGCCATGAAGATGTTGGCATACTGTGGGGCCATGCGGGTGCCCATTGCTGTGCCGCTGATCTGAAGGAACAGGTCATCACCAAATTTGAAGTTGTTGTGGGTAAGGACAAATTGGCAGAGTTTGGTGGCAAAGTCCGCTGTGGTTTTATCTGAAATGGTGTTCCTTATAGCTTGTAAACCATCGTTGTGTGGGATGTTGGTATACAGAGATTCCACATCCATAGTAGCTAGTATAGTATTGTTGGGAAGATTATTTAAAGATTGTATTTTCCTCAGAAAATCTGTGGTGTCACGTACATAGCTGGGAGCACTGATGGCATATGGTTTCGGAACAGAGTCCATATAACCGGAGACACCCACTGTAATAGTGCCAATACCTGAAATGATGGGGCGTCCTGGATTTCCTGGTTTGTGTATTTTAGGTAGAAGATAGAAAGTTCCTGGTCGAAAGTACCCTCCCCACCTTCTCACTATATAGAAGGGTCTGGAAACTTCTGTTTCAGTGTATCTGAAGAAGTGTGCATGCACACGAAAGCTCATACCAAGAACTAACTTAGTTGGTCTTTAAGGTGCTACTGGAAGGATTTTTTTTTGTTTTCACTATGGCAGACCAACACGGCTACCTATCTGTAACTGTACCTGGGGTGTGTGAGCCATCCATATCTTTCTGGTATAATTCCGCTGTGTATTCTTGCCACCTCTTCTTGATGTCTTCTGCTTCTGTTAGGTCCTTACCACTTTTGTCTTTTATTATGGTAATCTTTGTACGAAATGTTCCTTTCATATCTCCAATTTTCTTGAACGGAACTCTGGTTTTTCCCATTCTATTGTTTTCCTCTATTTTTTTGCATTGCTCGTTTAAGAAGGCCTTCTTGTCTCTCCTTGCTCTTTTTTGGAAATCTGCATTCAATTTCCTGTATCTTTCACTATCTGCCTCACATTTTGCTTGCCTTCTCTCCCCCGCTATTTGTAAGGCCTCGTTGGACAGCCACTATGCTTTCTTGCTTTTCATTGGGATGGTTTTCATTGCTGCCTCTTCAGTTTAAGCTTGAATTTTGCTATAAGAAGCTGATGATCTGAGTCACAGTCAGATCCAGATCTTGTTTTTGCTGACTGTATAGAGCTTCTCTATCTTTGGCTGCAGAAAATATAATCAGTCTGATTTCGATGCTGCCCATCCCATCCGGTGATGTCCATGTGTAGAGTCGTCTCTTATGCTGTTGGACCAGTATGGGACGCGGGTGGCGCTGTGGGTAAAACCTCAGCGCCTAGGACTTGCTGATCGCATGGTTGGCGGTTTGAATCCCTGCGGCGGGGTGCGCTCCCGTCGTTCGGTCCCAGCGCCTGCCAACCTAGCAGTTCGAAAGCACGTCAAAGTGCAAGTAGATAAATAGGTACCACTTACAAGCGGGAAGGTAAACAGCGTTCCGTGTGCTGCGCTGGCTCGCCGATGCAGCTTGTCACGCTGGCCACGTGACCTGGAAGTATCTGCGGACAGCGCTGGCTCCCGGCCTATAGAGTGAGATGAGCGCACAACCCTAGAGTCTGGCAAGACTGGCCCGTATGGGCAGGGGTACCTTTACCTTTAATGGGACCAGTGGCCATGATCTTCGTTTTTTTGATGTTGAGCTTTAGACCATATTTTGCGCTCTCCTCTTTCACCCTCAATAAAAGTTTCCTCCTCACTTTCCTCCTCACTTTCTGCTATCAAGGTTGTGTCATCTGCATATCTGAGGTTGTTGATATTTCTTCCGACCAGCCCATCCTTTCGCATGATGAATTCTGCATATAAGTTAAATAAGCAGGGAGACAATATACAGCCTTGTCGTACTCCTTTCCCAATTTTGAACCAATCGGTTGTTCCATACCCAGTTCTAACTGTAGCTTCTTGTCCCACATAGAGTTTTTTCAGGAGACAGATGAGGTGATCAGGCACTCCCATTTCTTTAAGAACTTGCCATAGTTTGCTGTGGTCGACCCAGTCAAAGGCTTTTACAAAGTCAATGAAGCAGAAGTAGTTGTCTTTCTGGAACTCTCTAGTTTCTCCATAATCCAGCGCATGTTTGCAATTTGGTCTCTGGTTCCTCTGCCCCTTCGAAATCCAGCTTGCACTTCTGGGAGTTCTCAGTCCACATACTGCTTAAGCCTTCCTTGTAGAATTTTAAGCATAACCTTGCTAGAGTGTAAAATGAGTGCAATTGTGCGGTAGTTGGAGCAGTCTTTGGCACTGCCCTTCTTTGGGATTGGGATGTAAACTGATCTTCTCCAGTCCTCTGGCCACTGCCGAGTTTTCCAAACTTGCTGGCATATTGAGTGTAGCATCTTAACAGCCTCATCTTTTAAAATTTTAAATAGTTCAGCTGGAATACCCTCACTTCCACTGGCCTTGTTATTAGCAGTGCTTTCTAAGTCCCATTTGACTTCACTCTCCAGGATGTCTGGCTCAAGGTCAGCAACCACACTACCTGGGGTGTACGAGCCATCCATATCTTTCTGGTATAATTCCTCTGTGTATTCTTGCCACCTCTTTTTGATGTCTCCTGCTTCTGTTAGGTCCTTACCACTTTTGTCCTTTATTATGGTAATCTTTGTACGAAATGTTCCTTTCACTCCTCCGATTTTTTTGAACAGATCTCTGGTTCTTCCCATTCCGTTGTTTTTCTCTATATCTTTGCATTGCTCATTTAAGAAGGCCTTCTTGTCTCTCCTTGTTCTTTTTTGGAAATCTGCATTCAATTTCCTATATCTTTCACTATCTCCCTCGCATTTTGCTTGCCTTCTCTCCCCCGCTATTTGTAAGGCCTCATTGGACAGCCACTTTGCTTTCTTGCATTTCCTTTTCATTGGGATGGTTTTCGTTGCTGCCTCCTGTATAATGTTGCGAGCCTCCATCCATAGTTCTTCAGGCACTCTGTCCACCAAATCTAAATCCTTAAACCTGTTCCTCACTTCCACTGTGTATTCATAAGGGATTTGATTTAAATTTATATCTTACCTGCCCAGTGGTTTTCCTTGAATTTTGCTATAAGAAGCTGATGATCTGAGCCACAGTCAGCTCCAGGTCTTGTTTTTGCTGACTGTATAGAGCTTCTCTATTTTTGGCTGCAGAGAATATAATCAATCTGATTTCGATGCTGCTCATCTGGTGATGTCCATGTGTAGAGTCGTCTCTTGTGCTGTTGGAAAAGCGTGTTTGTGATGACCAGCTTGTTCTCTTGACAGAACTCTCTTAGCCTTTGCCCTGCTTCGTTTTGAATTCCAAGGCCAAACTTGCCAGTTGTTCCTTTTATCTCTTGATTCCCTACTTTAGCATTCCAATCCCCTATAATGAGAAGAACATCCTTCTTTGGTGTCACTTCTATAAGGTGTTGTAAGTCTTCATAGAATTGCTCAATTTCAGTTTCTTCAGCACCAGTAGTTGGTGCATAAACTTGGATTACTGTGATGTTAAAAGGTGTGCCTTGGATTCGTATTGAGATCATTCTATCATTTTTGAGATTGCATCCCAGAACAGCTTTCGCCACTCTTTTGTTGACTATGAAGGCCACTCCATTTCTTTTATGGGTTTCTTGCCCACAGTAGTAGATATGATGGTCATCCGAACTGAATTCGCCCATTCCCGTCCATTTTAGTTCACTGATGCCCAGGATGTCAATATGTATTCTTGCCATCTCATTTTTGACCACATCCAACTTACCAAGGTTCATGGTTCTTACATTCCAGGTTCCTATGCAATATTTTTCTTTACAGCATTGGACTTTCCTTTCGCTTCCAGGCATATCCACAACTGAGCATCCTTTCGCCTTTGGCCCAGCCGCTTCATCAGCTCTGAATCTACTTGTACTTGTCCTCCGCTCTTCCTCAGTAGCATGTTGGACGCCTTCTGACCTGAGCGGCTCATCTTCCAGCGTCATAACTTTTTGGTGCCCGTTGTCCTTGTCCATGGAGTTTTCTTGGGAGGCATACTGGAGTGGCTTGCCGGTTCCTGCTCCAGGTGGATCACATTTGGTCAAAACTCTCCACTATGACCTGTCCATCTTGGATGGCCCTGCACGGCATAGTTCATAGAGTTATTCAAGCCTCTTCGCCACGGCAAGGCAGTGATCCATGAAGGGGAATGCTCTTCTAGGCCTCATCAACTAAGATCTAGTGTCCCTATCAAGGGAATTCAAGGCAGTATTCTGCCTTGGCCTTGAATACTGTGTCTGGATGCCACGATTTAAGAAGGTCCCTTCCAGCTTTACAACTCTATTATGCTGTGCATTTAGAGCAGGATCAGGGTTCCTCTGAGAACATGCTCAGCACAGCATGCTTTTTTCAGCGGGATTTAAAAGAGGACAGGTGTCAGGGGCTCAGGAGCAGAGGCACAGGAGAGAGAGGAAATGGAGAGCAAGGGGGAGGAATCCGAGGGGAGCGTAGGCGATGACAGTGGTCCGAGGGATTCCCTGAGTCTCTCCAGCGAATCGGAAGATTCACAGAAGGGGGCGCCTATGGCCAGGGCAAGGGGGGTGCCAAGGGGGACACCCCAGAAGGAAGGGGCCAGAGGGGACTCAGAGAGCAGCAGTTGGAAATCAGGACCAGATTCCCCACCAGAGCACAGTGGGGGGGGAGGAGTCCCAGGTATCGGGACCAGGGTGTTCACCACCAGCGAGAGGAGATGAGTCAGGATTGACCACGCCTCCATCGGAGAGCGCGGAAACGGTCAAGAGGAAGGTTGCCCACTGGGCGTGCGCGCCAAGTTCAAATGTACAGGCGAGCAGCACAGCAGGTAGCCCGGATAGGGAACCAGGTCCTAAAGCCCGCCGAAAGGAGGGACAAGAGTCAGGGGGGTCAGCGTCAGAGGAGTCCATGAAGGAGGAGACCCAGGGGGGCAGACGGACCCAGAGGAGGAAAGAACAACGGAAGAGGTGGAGTAAGGCCAGGGTCTTAAACTGGTGTATAGGGGGCGGAGACTCAGACGGAGCTTCGCCGGTCTAGGTTCTAAGATGTAGAGCTGCACGCTGCGGCTTGTAAATGGAAACTGAACTTCAATAAAGACTTTTGTACATTACAACCGGCTAGCGTTGGTCCTCTGTGAGCTGGGACCTGGAGGCAGCTCTGACAACAGGGATTTGCTGAATTTGATGGTAAACAGGAACACAGGGAAGGGAGGTGTGGGGAAGCCAGGAAACAGGGTTAAGAACTTAGAATTTCAAAAGAAAAATGTTTTTTCTTTCTTTTTTATGTACTCTTTATATTCTATACTTTATGTTTTGTAATGTTTTGTATTGTTTTGTTTATTATATGTTTTTATGTATTCTTATAAATTTTTTTTAATAAATATCTTTAAAAAAAAGAAATTTTGACATAAAACTGAAAAGAAATTAAGAGCATTAAGGTATATGAATATAAAAATAAGATAATAATTAAGCAGAAGTAGTAAATATTTAAAGAACCAGAAGGCGAAGTTGAGGAAAGTCATGGTGGGATGGGGGTGTCTTTTTCTTTTACAGTATATAACAAATGTTACATTGTGTTGTTTGAGTGACTATAAAATTGTAAAAATCCAATAAAATTATTTTAAAAAAAAACACAGAGTCTACCACCGCCGTTCTAACCATCTCAAAGTGATTATTTCATCACCCTCAGCCCTGGAGAAAACCACAGGGCTGTCCGGGCTCCGTGCAATCAGAACTAGACAGTCGATAGCCCTGGTTAGCTCCGCATTCCAGCGGGCCACCAGGGAATCAGCTGAAAGGCCATCAACATGGGATAAAACTTCCCCTACCAGTCTCTGGAAACCATTTGGATCCATTAAGTGGCAGGGGCGGACCATCCAAATTGGTCCCACCTCCCTGCATAGGGGAAGGGTCACAGAGAAGTCCAGTTGCACCAGGAAGTGATCCAACCATGGCACTTCTTTAGTTTCACTTTTACTCAGTGTCACCCACATCCATAGAGGTGAACACCAGGTCTGAGGCATATCCACGACTATGAGTTGGGCCAAACTTATTCAGGGACAGCCCCATGGAGGTCATGCTTTCCATGAAGTCCCGAGCGGCCCCTTGTAAGGTCATGTTGGCATGGATGTTAAAACCCCCTAGAAAAACCAAACTAGATGTCTCCAGGAGAACATACGCAATGACCTTAAGCAGCTCGGCCAGGGGATCCTTGGTACAGTGGGGAGGTCATTACACCAAAAGGAATCCTGTACTGCCCCTATTGCCCAACTTCCAGAGCATGCACTCAGAAAACTGGGTCTTCCCAATAGGATGTCTGGTGTAAACTAATGACTTCCTAAAAGTCACTGCAATCCCCCCTCCCTGCTCACATGACCTGGGTTGCTGTGCGTAAAAGAAACCTGGTGGACAAGCAGCAGCAAGAACAGACCCATCTGCTTCATCCAACCAAGTCTCTATTACACATGCAAGGTCAGTCCCAAAGTGGAGTCCAGTGGAGTTCCCTGAAGCAGCCAAGCCATGGTTCATCAACAGAGAAAACTGAGCAAACAGAGAGTCTCTGGATTGCTTCCCTGTGCCTCTCCACTTGACAAAGAATATGATCCTCACCTGCCCTGAGCCTCATCCAGCTGAGTGTCCACAACCTCCTTCCGGACCTAACATGATCTTCATCTGGTCCACTAGTGAGTTGGGCTGTGTTCCCTTGCCTGCTTTAGTTTCCTTGAGTGCACTTTCTGCTGTTTCCAGAGCCTGCCGTATCTGTGAATATGGGGGTACCTCTGGTTCTGGTGATGTGTCTCATCCCCTGGCTCCTGTGAATTGTCCACTAGCCACTCAACATCCTCTGAAGCACCATGAGTACCTCCTAAGTCCCCAATCTCCCGTCTTCAGCTGTGCACCAAACATGGCTGCACCCCTCACTGGGATCCGCCTCCCTTTCCTTGGTGTCTTGCCAGCTCATGACACTGGCTTTCTCAGTTGAGCCCCGAAGATCAGCAGATAAGGCTTTGACCTTTATCTGGATCAAGACTTCTTGGAAGTGCACCAGCACTATAGAGCACCATTCCCAGGGAAGTTCTACTCCCTCTTTGAACATCAAGCATAAAATTGATTCCCTGCCCCCAGCAGCATATAGGAGAGGAGCCTGGTTTCCAAGTGGCTTGTCAGATGCTGGAAATAGTAAGTGATGGGACTTTAAAATTATTATGACTGAGGGTTCATACAGACTTCCTTTTGTGCCATGTTTCTAGGCAAAGGTCAGGGCTTTAAGGTGCCATGTCTGAGATTTCCTTGCAAAAACCTGTTCTTTACCGCTGAATCAGAGCAAATGGCAATCTGTAGAAAACCAAAATTGCTGTTTGTTCCAATTCAGCATTAAAGAGCAGGTTTCCACTCTGGATTTTTAAATGTCATGCAAACGTATCTTCTTTCTCCGACAATGTATAAATGGACATCCCAAGGGGAGGGTCTGCAAAATGTCTTGGGCTGGCCCTGCAGGGCTGTTTGGGTGAACAGGTTGCTTTTCCTCCATGTCCTGTGGAGAAATTGTGCAAAGACCCAACATACAAGTTCCATCTCGCTGCCCCCCCAGCCCTCCCGTTGGGCACATACCTGCAGCTCTCTGACCTCTCTTGACCCTCTCAGTCTTTCAGCTCGTTCACCTTCCAGGACCTGACAGGCAACATCACCTTTCAAGCGTTCATCTGACAGCTCCGTCGTGAGGTCTATGATCTGAAGTGGGGGGAAGAAATGCAACAGGTCGCATGAGGCAGCTCTGAACTTGCTTCAATCAGGCAAGCGGGGGGGGGGGGCGTTGTGCAGTCAAGGGCTCTCTCAAGCATTTCTGGTGTTCAGAAGCACCCAAAATTTAAGCTGCTTTCTTCTTGTTGTATTGCAGGAGATTGGACTGGATGACCCTTTTGGCCCCTTCCATCTCTACGATTCTATGATTCAGTGTCTTTCATTGCTCACCATTCAACCCCAGCAGAATCCAGAATGAGCTAAGGCTGAAAATGTTCTTTTTCCAGACATAAAAAGTAAAGCCTCCCCAAGGCCAAACCCTTCACGCAAGTCCCACTCTCTCCCCAATGCATTTTCAAGGACCCCAAATGAAGCAATGAAAATGAGGAAGCCCCCCGTCTGGGTCTCCATTAGGCTCCAGATGCTGCTGACAGATGCTGCTGACAATATCTAGGGACCCTGGGAACAAGTGAAAATACATTTCCCATGGTTCCCAACATCCCTAGAGCAAACTGGGGAAAGGCAGGTTAGCCCACAATGGCCTTTATGTAAATAAACAAATTAGCATCTATTTCTATAAGTTAGTTTGTGCAAATATTACACAAATTTCTGTGGTGTGTGTGGGAGGGAGGGAGGGAGGGAGGGTGGGTGTCGTGGGACAGAGGGAGATATGCCTAAGTGGCCACCTTAAGTGAACCTGAGTCTGGATGGGTTGAGGTGGAGTGAACTAGGAGAAATACCTTCTGCAAAATAAATAAATACAGTGGAAAAACGTTATTCAAAAGCATAGACTTCTGCATAATAAATACAGAGCCAGTTGTAACTTCACTTCAGGGTTGCTGCCATCAGGTGGGGTGCCTACTCTTTAGAGCACCACCCCGCTTCCTGGTGAGAACTCAAATACTCTCCCAGGTTTCTGGACAGACTTGGCAGGCGGTGGGGTATGAGATTCACTGCTTTGCACTTTGATATTATGGCCAGCCAATTTATTGGAGCTTTCTTGTCCCCCTGTGACATTTGGGGAGCACAGGGTTCTCTCTGAAAAGTGTTGCAGCCACTGCTGTGAATATTTGCCCTCCCTTTCTGTGATCCCCATAAGAGTTATCAGTGAGAATGGTTAAGAGCGGTAGACTCGTAATGTGGTGAACCGGGTTCACTTCCCCGCTCCTCCACCTGCAGCTGCTGGGTGACCTTGGGCCAGTCACACTTCTCTGAAGTCTCTCAGCCCCACTCACCTCACAGAGTGTTTGCTGTGGGGGAGGAAGGAAAAGGAGGTTGTTAGCTGCTTTGAGACTCCTTGTTGTTGTTTAGTCATTTAGTTGTAAAAGTCCTTTACCTTTACCTTTACCTTTACAAATCTTTTCAAGCAATTTTCTCTGATATAACGTATTTTTAAAGTTTATGATTACTTTTATACTCCACCTTCCCTTGAAGCAGCTCAAGGCGGCACACACAATTCTCCCTCTCCCTATTTTATCCTCTGCCCTGAGGTCACCCAGTGAGCTTCATGACTGAGCAGGGGCTGTTTGAACCCTGTTTTTCCAAGTCCAAGTCCAGCACTCTAATCATTCCACTGAGATTTTTAGTATTACTTTCATTAATATATGCATTTAGTATTTTGACAGAAAGCTGTGCTTGGTATGCATATTGTTTCAGGAGCGTAAATTTAGGAAGGTTTACATTTTAATGGAAGCCACACCAAATATCTTCAGCATCCCTAGGGAGTGATTACATTAGAAATGTTCAATCCAAGTCGGTTTTATTTTCTGCCCCATCATAGTTGCTTTT
This sequence comes from Podarcis melisellensis, assembly GCF_964234715.1. Classification (NCBI taxonomy): domain Eukaryota; kingdom Metazoa; phylum Chordata; class Lepidosauria; order Squamata; family Lacertidae; genus Podarcis; species Podarcis melisellensis. The sequence continues at coordinate 41,812,134 of NC_138533.1, forward strand.
GGGATTCTAGCTGCTCCCTTCTCTAGCACACCTTCATGGGGACACAGCGTATGGGGCACAGGAAAGGCCATAACTCAGCTGCAGAGCATGTCTTCAGCAAGTCCCTGGTTCAGTCCCTGGTATCCAGGGGGGCATAGCATGGGGGCTGCTAGGGTGAGCGCCCCAGGCCCATGGGGGGGGGGCCTGCTGCTCATGCCACCCTCCCCAAGCCAGCCCTGTGCCACTTTATGATCATATCCCAGCCTCCCAAACGGCTTAGGGAGGGAGGTGTGAGAAGGATGCAACAGCCTTGCACCCTTCGATCCCAGCCTGAATTGGGTGTGCTAGACATCTCGATTTGGCCAAACCGCCCTCATGTGCCCCCCTGACATCACAATGGCTTCAGGAATGGGAGGGTAGATAAAATTCTGACTGTGCCAGAAGGGAGATCAGCGGTTTCAGGCGTGATCATGGAATAGTACTTCCTCCTGAGTTAATAATAATAATAAATTTTATTTATATCCCGCCCTCCCCAGCCGAAGCCGGGCTCAGAGCGGCTAACAACAGTCAACAGTTTTAAACCATGTAAAATGACAGAAATAAGGTGGGTCCTGGATACATACAGTAGTTTTCCAAGTGTCAGAGGCAGAGGCATGAAGTTGCATCTTGAGCATTTGCCAGAAGCTGAGTGTAGACTAATCTATACTGGTGAGTTAAATGTTAAAAATGTGTGGTAAAATGTGACACCGGAGGGCACTGCAGAGCAGTGATCTGTTGCCAATGAGAAATTGCATTGGGGACTATAGTTTTTTAATAGTGTGTTTTAAATAGCATTTTCCAGATCAGTGTAAATCCAGCCTGTATTATGAAGGTGCTAGATGCACCTCTGTGGGAAGGAGTTCCACAGCCCAGGGTTGCCATGGAGAAATGCACACTAAAAAGCTGCTGAATTTTCATTAGGACTTCTCTTTTTTTTAATGTGAACTGTGCACTGCTCTGGTTTCACCAGAAGCGGCTTAGTCATGCTGGCCACATGACCCAGAAAAACTGCTCCCTTGGCCAGTAATGTGAGATGAGTGCCGCAACCCCAGAGTCGTTCAAAACTGGACTTAACTGTCAGGGGTGCCTTATCTTTACCTTTTTGTGCAGAACTGAACTTAAGATGAGAAAAGCACAAAATGGACAGAAACTGAAATTGCCAGGGCCACCCATCCCTGCAGGCTCTGCCATCCAAACTTTGGGAAAACAGAGGAGTAATTATTATGCATGTTGCATTCAACAAGAGGCCTGTCACATTTCGATGTACAACCATGTCAAGCACAGTTTCACTGTTGCAACTTGTTCTCCCAAAGGAGGTTGGGAGCCGCTGCTGCAGATGAGCCTTTTCAGGTTGATTCAGCAAGTCTCTTCATTTTATTTATTTAATGAGAGCATTAAATAAATTAGTTAATGCTTATTTAAATTAAATTAAATTAAATTAATTATTTAAATTAAATAAATGTTCACCCAAAAAAATCTTCCAGAGCAGCTTACACACAACCAGCAAAAACAAGACAGTGCCTGCCTGCAGGCCCAAAACTAAAAAGCAGAAAGGAACAGGGAAGGAAGGCAGGGGAGAATCACTCTCAAACGCCAATTCCTAAACAGTTGTTCTTATAAGGACCAGCTTGAATTATTGTTGTGTGAATTAAGAAAAAACACAATCTTTGTTTAAACACCTCCAGTGAGGAAGAGTCCAGTGCCTTCATTGGAGGTTTTCAAGCCGAGGTTTTAGCTGAGATTCCTGCATTGCAGGGGGTGGACTAGATGGCTCTTGAGCTCCCTTCCAACTCTACAAATCTATCATCTTGCAACCAGAAGCAAGGACAGAACCTCACACGGTTTCTATTTCTGACCTTGCTTTCCAGCTGTTCTGTGCTCTGCCGAAGCTCCTGCCGTGAAAGTTCTGAATTTTCCAATTTCTTTCGCAGCAATGCCAACTCCTCCTAAAAATGGGGAGAAAGAAGAAAACACACCCTCTTTGACCCTTCCTGTACCCTCCATTTGTTTATAGGCTTTGATTCTGTACTTCTCCCCCTCTCAACTGTAAAATCTTTGACTGTATGCTCCTTTTAGGTAGATACCCCCCTTTTGCTTTGCTGTACCTCATGATGTACTTTGATAGTGCAGTATGGATAGAAACTATACATAAACATGAGCACAACAGGGTATGGGAGAATGTGATGCTAGCATCCAATACCAGGATGAAGGTCTACCAGGCTTGTGTGTTGAGCACGTTGCTTTATGGAAGTGCAAAACAAGGATGTGCTCTCACAAGCCCACATTCCCAGCATGTTCACACTCCTGTCTCAGTGATGTCTACACTAGCTTGGTAATATCCACAGAATGGAAGATGTCAGGATCTCCAAGGATGTGCACTATGTGGAGCTGACTTCAGGCACCAGGCCAACTTTGTGTTACAAAGATGTCTGCAAACATGACATGAAGGCTGGCAATATCAACCATGCCATGTGGGAATCCCTTGCAGACAACTGACAGTGCCAGGAGACACACAAACAGGTGACCAGAGGTGGAATAACTGCTGGGAGGAGCCGCAGAGAGAAGAAACGCCATGGTGCATTTGAAGCAGCACAACTGGATGCCTTCATCTGCCCTGGCTGAAACAAAACATGTCTCTCCTGCATTGGTCTCTACAGCCCCAGAAGGCTCTGTAACCTTCTAACAGCTTGATCTCACCCCCGCCCGCCAAGGCACCCTGTTCCATTGTCACCAGAGAGAGACAGATGCCAGCAGAATACAACATGCATGCATAAATGACAACACTATCCTAGACAATTACGTCCTTGAGTGCCACCAGTTCTACATGCTACATAGTGACAGGATGGTCACAGAATAATTCCCTGATTACTAGTCACCATCACATTATGGAAGGTGTGTGTGTGTGTGTGTGTGTGAGAGAGAGAGAGAGAGAGAGAGAGCGAGAGAGAGAGAGAGAGAGCAGTTGTGTGCTTCCCTAGTTGTGTGTCTGGGGTGTGTGCAGGTACAACCACAATGTATACTTCAACAGCACCACCAATGCACCCCCACTTCATGCAATGATTCTTGGAGGCGATGGGACCACCAAGCATCAGCCTTGACAGAGAGGTTTTGCACTTAGTGTGAGCAGAAGTTGGCACTGTGACAAAACCCCACAGCGTTGAACGCTCCTATTCAAGTGTCCAGCCAGCAGCTGTTCTATTCACTTCCCTTCCCATTTTCCATTTCCTTTTCCACAAGGAGTCAGCATTCCATGATGTCATGTTAGCTACATAAGGAAAACTGAGGTTGCTATGGGTGGATAGCAAGGGTGAGAGTCCTGTGGGCCCCTCCAGGGGCGGCTGGGCCCCAGCTCCTATCATCCTCAACAACCAGCCCATTTGGCTGCTGGGAAGTGGGAAGCCATCACCCACTGAAGGGCAAAGTGCTGGGCGGCAGCCACCTACTGCTAAGAGGGGAGAAATTAAATGGTGCGCACTCGGGGACACCACTGAGGCAAAACATAAACTAGCCCCTGGGGACTCGCCAGTGAGAATCAAGTCCACCTATTCATTTGCCACATGGGTTCCGTCAGGCTTGGTCACACCACAATGCGACAGGATGCTGTGATGAAGGGAAAGTGACATATTTCATTTACAAAATGTTTTAGGTTCAGCAGTTGGCTGGTTGGTCAAATGGCAACAGGTAAGATATAAACAGGCAGGCAGGCAGGCAAAGATGCCTTGTATTGGCTCAGATTATTTGTATTTCATCAGAACATAAGAACAGTTTGCGGGAACAGGCCAGCATCCTGACCTCAGAGTAGCCACCCAGATGCCTATTATGGGAAACCCCCAAGCAGGATCCAAGCACAAGAGCCCTCTCCTCTCCTGGGGTGTCCAGAAGCATTGCTGCTTCCAGCTGTGGAAGCAAAACTGCAATGGCCAGTAGACAGTGACAGCCCTCACGTTCTTGAACTTGTCTAATCCTTTTGAAATTGTCTCTTTTGCATCAGCCTGTGACCTGATCCTTCTAACTGAAGTTGCTGCAGATCAAACCTGGGACTTCTGCATGCCAAGGAAGTTCCCTTGCCTATCACAGATCTATGGGCCCTCTGAGACAGCACCTTTTAAGCACTGTTCTAGTAATTACTGAAGTACTGAACATGATGACTTTGGGGGTTCTATAATTTCCCATTCCATATCTCTATTCATTCAATTTCCCCAATAGAGTTGGTGCCAAAAGTATAGAAAAGAATGATATGGACAGTGGCTTTGCTCTGTGGCTCATGGGAGTCCCAGCAGAACCCCTCAGAGGTCTACCTCACCATGTCTGTCCTCACCTGTCCTTCACAGTTGTCACCTACCTCTCTGACTCGGAGCTGACCTTCTGCAAGGCTGGTGCTCAACAGTGGCCGGATGCCACACATCAGTTGCCACCAGGGCCAGCCCTTCACAGCTTTGAAGATGGCCAAGTTCTTCTGGATGCACCGAGCAGCCAAACGCTGAATCTGAAAGGAGAGCAGGAGTCCCCCTCAGAGCCCAGAGGGAGCAAACCATCCCAGGCAGCTGTGGAGAGAGGGAACTCTGCCCTGGGCTAACCTGGGCACTGGGGCTCAGGTTCAACTACTAAACAGTGGCAGCAAACATTCCCTCCGCCCAGTCCCACCCCCAACACTGCATGGGGCAGAGAAGAGAGGGGAGATTGTTCTGTCTGGGAAACAGAAATGCTTGTGCTGATGGAGCAAGCATAACAGCACAATTCCTCCCTATTATTTATTTCATAACATTTATACACTGCTTGATTGATTTTTATAAAAAGCTTGAAATGATTTACAAAAAGGAGATAACAATGAACTTATCAATAAGAAAAAATAATAGCAATAATTTAAGACTTTCAAAATGTTAAAATAACAGTAGACTTTGTAAACATCTAGGTAGGTTTTCCTAAACAAATATGTTTTTAGCAGGTGCCAAAAAGAGTAGAGCAAAGGCGCCTGCCTGGTAGCACTAGGCAGGGAGTTCCAAAGTGTAGCTGCTGCCACACTAAAGGACAGAGTTCTTATAAATGCAGAACAGGGATTATGGGGCACCCAGAACAATGCCAATTCCGCAGATGAAAGCAGTTGAGTGGGTGCATCTGGCAACTAAACTGATCCCAAGTTGTTAAGGACTTTATGTAGTAACAGTAACACCATGAACTTGGCCCGCTAGCAAATGGGCAACCAGTGCAGACCACTGAGCACAGGAATGATATGCTGACAAGGCCTCCCTCCTCTCCGCAATCGTGCTGTAGCCAACTGCAGCTTCCAAAGCAAGTGCAAGGGAAGCCCCTGAAGTAACTGACGCAGGAAAAGAGCTGGTTCAGAGTGGAGCAGATGGCCTTCACAGGTGCTGGATGCTATTTCATTAGGGAGTCTTAAGCTAGGGTTTCCATATTTCAAAAATTTATTTATTTATTTATTTATTTGCCCAAAGTTGTTTACGACAGCAAAATCACAGCTATGAAGAAGCCGTTGTGGTGGATTTGCTCAGCAGCATCCCAAGAGATGTCAACATTTACCATGACAATAACCCCTGGCTTTGCTAATCTTCAAAGAAGAGGTTACCTTTAATTTCTTATATTTCTGACGGGAGAGAAACCCCTTGCAAGCTGCTTGGAGGAAAATCAGATTCTGAGACACCAGTTTTTCCCTCTGCTTTTCTAGCCTAGAGAGGACTCCAGCTTTCAGGAACACCTGCCCAGAAAGAAAGAGAGAGAAAATCAAGCCACAGGATCCGAGCAGGATAAAAGTAGGGGATGCCAAAGGGACAACTCAAAAGCTGGCATTAATAACAGGGTGAGCTCAGGACCCCCGTTGACTTCCCCTGTACCTGAGTGCGACCCACAGCAATGGTCTTCTTCTCCAAATTGAGGGCCTGGATGAGCTCCTCCAGAGCCTGAAGAGAAAGGGAGAAGACATAGGAATGAAACTCTCCACATCTCCTTTTCTACCCAATAAGCAGAACCTGGGGGGGAGAGAATGGGGGCTTGTCCCCCATTATTGATCTCTGCATTATCCAAAACCCCTTGCAACCTTCCAATGAGCCTCAGAAGTCTGTGACAGAAGTCAAATCAAACACCAACGGAGCCAAAGATTTCTGTAGGTAAGAAAAGGATTGAACATGGGTCTTCAAGAACAGACCACTTGAAAAATTATACTAGTTAAAACACATCAAAACACATTTAGAATCAGCAATTAAAATGCAGTTTGACCTTACAGATGCTCAGTGTTCAGGACTGTCTGCACCTCAGTTTCCAAAGTCCTGTCTGGACAGGAAGGCCTTAGCCTGCTGGCAGAAGGATGAGAAACTGGGAGCCTGTCTAGCCTTTCTTGGGATGAGATTCCACAGCATGGAAGCGGCCACAGGAAAGGCTTGCTCTCACCGTGCCTCTGATGTCATGGGACCAAGGGAATTCTGACATTCGTGGGACCAACATGACTATCTTGCCTGCCTTATGTAACCAGCCCAACCCACCAACAGCTTGGCAAAACTTCCAATGAAAGAATAAAACTAAGAATAGGGAAAAGCTGCATTCCTCAACCCATACCCTTGATTTCCCCGCAGCACCAAGTAACAACATTGACCTTTTCTGACTGTCAAGATTTTCTTTTTGAAACCTGAAGTCTTAACTGAAATGCACATGCACAGCCTTTGTTGCCCCATGCAGCGCTCTCTCATGCGCTCTCTCTCTCTCTCTCTCTCTCTCTCACACACACACATCTGCAATTCAGCTCCCAGCTGTGTGATGCCCCCTGAATACACAGCAGTTGGTTCACACACAGCCTCATTGCAATTGGGATTTGTAAGCGGGGGAAGAATCTGTGAAGGAGCTTGCAAAATCCCTCAGAAAATTAAGAGAAGGAGATCAATTTTGCACAGAGGCTTCCATTATGCAGAAGCGGGGGGGGGGGGGCTGAATTTTCAAGAATTTAGCCACTGTTCTTCATCCCTCCTCTTCTTCTTTGTTTGCTTATATTATAGCCTCTGATCTCTCTGGATAAATGTATTTTTTGACAGCCACTTGATTATTAATGTCACCTAGTAGTATCAGTTAACACAGAAATAATAAATAATAATAATAGAAGTTAATTCATTCTCGTTTATTTAATCCATTTTGTCTGATTTAATCAGTATAATTGGGGAGGGAGTTGAATTAATAGAATTTGGAATTACTTTAATCTTACATGAAATTTTTAGCTTGTAATTTGTCTGCAATTAATCTAACTATGCAATTTGTATTTTCTGATTCTCCTTTTCAGTTATCTTTTCAGCGATTTCCCCCCATATTAATATATATTACTTTATTTTTTGAGTATAGATATATTTCTCCTCACCCCCTTTTTAAAGGGATTTATGTTAACAGGTTCTTAATATTCTAACAGATGGTTTCATGATGTCTGTTTATATGGTCTTCCTTATATAACAATCTCTTTTTCTTCCCATTTATTTTTTCTTTTTTATTAGATAGGCACCTTCATAACACAATGATGAGCCAATGCTATTACACCTATAATAGCAGGTAAATAACAATATTTCAGGTGAATGATGATATGGAAGCACATTTCTGGACCATTATACAACAAGCAGTATTTGTTTATTATTGTTATAAGCAGCAGCAGCAGCAAAAACAGCAGCAACTTAGCCGAAATATATTAATATTTCTAAAGTGCCTCTGCTGCCTGTGGTGTCTTTGCTCATCCTCCGCCCATGGCTCACCTTATTTTCATCTGTCATCTCATAGGCTGAGCTGTATTTTTTCATCATTGGCTGAGCCAGGATCTGGAACTGGTGTCGGAACTGCGTGCGCACCATACGATCTGCGTACCCTGCAAGGCAAGCAAAAGGGGCATTTGCTGAGGGACTGAGCAGATTTGGCAAAGGAGAGTCTGGTTCCTCCCAGGGCTCACTCAGTTGCCAGAGGATAAGAAGCCACTGAGGCCACCTCCCAAAGACTGGCAAATCCATCTGTTTCTCTTTCAGTTTCTCATTTTTATAATCTTAAATTCAGTTTGCCACATTCCCACATCAGTTTGCAATTTTAATTTTTAAAAGTCTCCCTCCAAATTTGAGAGTGTATCTTTCCTAAAGTGCATATTTTCATATGCTGTTTGGCTTTCTGTTCATATACATTTTTGGAAGTAATTTTCCCCAGCATAATGCATTTTCTACATTATTGTCACTAGGGTTTTCATTTTTTTACGCATAGGTATCCCTAATATGTTCGTGTTTCATTATCAGGAACCCCTGGCAACCTTCTGGGAAGCCCCAGGAGCCTGTGACATGCACTCAGATCAAACACCAACAGTCTCAAATAGTTCCACAACTAAGTAAGGATTTGAATGTGGGTCTTCCACACTGCCACCAGCAACTAGTGCTCTGACTGCCTTGCTTATCCAAACCAACCCACCAGAAACCTGGCAAATCCTCAAGACCTAACAAATCCTTTTTAAAAGAAATTATTTAGAAACTATATTATATAAATATTTGTTGGAAATGTAAAGAACATTAAGGGACATTTTATCATGCTTGGTGGACACATAAAAAAGCAAAAAAATAAAAGGAAAAAAAGATAGAAATACATACACTGATATGGAGAACATTTAAGATTAATTATCAACTGGAGCCAGAACTCTGTCTGCTGGGACTTATGGATATACAGTTACAAAAGGAATATGGAACTTTGTTTCAATATATGATCACAGCTGCGAAACTTTTACAGGCACCAAGCTGGAAGGACCCATCATTTCCAACAATGGAAGAATGACTGTTAAAACTAAGAGACTTAGCTGAGATGACGAAAATGACATGTTTAATCAGAGAAAAGTCATTATTAACATTTGTTAAAGACTGGAAACCTGTCACAGACTTTTTGCATGAAAAAGAAAAAGAAATAATGATATTTGGATTTGAGGATTGAACATAATGTTTGTGTATAGAAAGTGGCTTTGTTGGGTGTTATATTGGATTGGACAAAGTGAATACTGTTTTTATATAGCAGAAGTACTTTACTTTCTAAATCTTATTTTTCTATCTTTTTCTTTTAACCTCCTTTCTATTCTTTTCCTTTCCTTTTCTTTTTTTCTTTCTCTCTCCTCCCCTTTTTATGTTTTCACTGTATCTAGATAAAAGTCTTAGTTTGGTTTAAAAGGGGGGGAAGATATTAAGTTTTTTATTTTTCTCTATAAACCTTAATAAAATTTATAACAAGAAAACAAAAGAAAAGACCTCACACATCTGATGAAAACATAAAACTGAGAGCAAAGATGAACCGTCTCCTTTCCATGCTCCTTCTCTCTTCCCAGCAGTGCAGTGTGATGAAACTGGTGCAGCAAGCACCTCTTTAAAGTAGTTTGACTTCACCACCACTCAGCTGATCCTGGAACTTTGACAGGTGTCAATCACCCAGTGTCATCAGTCCCACCCACTTGCCAAGGTTGGGTCACAAGGAGATGGGGTACTTAGGAATCCAGCCCTCTGGCTGGATCCAATTCTCTAGTCATGCTACAGCCCTCCAACTTGCATCATTCCTGCCCACAGGCCATGCTGGTTGGGGCTGATGAGAGATGGGAGTCTAACAATATCCAGAGGGCAGCAGGTTCTCCTGCCCTGCTGCAGAGGAACTGTAACACTCCCTGCACCGAGTCAAGCACCCTAAGAACATAAACAGAGTCTGGCTTCTAGGTCAAGCAAAAGGTAACCCATCTAGTCCAGCATCCTGTTCTCACAGTGGCCAACCAGTGGCCTCAACGGGAAATCTGTAAGCAGGATCCATGCACAACATCCCTCTCCCCTCCTGTGGCTTCCAGAAACTGGCATTCAGAAGCATTACAACCTCCAACTGTGGAGGCAGAGCAGAGCCCTCCTGGCTAGGAGCCCTCGATAGCCCTCTCCTCCTCCATGAAATTGACTAATTCTCTTCTAAAGCCATCTGGACTGCCTCCTGTGGGAGGAAGTTCCATAGTTTAACTATGTGCTACATGAAGAAGGACTTTCTTTCATCTGTCCTGAGTCCTCCAACATTCAGCTTCTTTGGATGTCCATGTGTTCAAGTGTTATGAGAGAGTGAGAGAAAAATATTCCTCATCCACTTTTTCCATGCCATGCCTCTTTTTATAAATGTCTACCCAATGAGTAGATGCAGGATGCCCCCAGCCATTCCATGCAACAGAAACCCTCCTGCACCTATCCTGCTGAGCCGTAATGCATCCAATATCTGGCCCCCGGAGAGCTGGGCTCGAAGGGCGGAGATGTCCCATCCTGCTGCTGTTCCCCCTGGCATCAGACAGGACTGCAGAACGGTGCCTCCTTCTCTGTCCATTTCTGTTCTTGCAATGAGGCAATGGACAAAGTGAATCTGGGATCTCTTCACTAGGTTGATGAGAGAATCCTACGGAAGTGGAGAAAAACACAAAGGAATTGAGTTCCTGATCTTCTGCTTGAAGATTATAGACCACATTCACACCATACAAAAGTTGTTATTCCAGAGTTACAATTTCCAGAGAGGGTCAACGATCAATCCCTCTTCACAGGAAACTCTGGACAGTCAACCTCTTTTTCACTTCTCTCTCTTACTCTCTCATCCACCCACCCACTTTTTGCATCTGATTGCAAAGTGCAGGTTTGAATCCCCACTCTGCCATGGAGCTCCCTGAGGCAGTCACAAACTCACAGCCTAACCCACCTCACAGGGTTTTTGTGAGGATAACATGCAGCGGGAAGAAGCAGGTATATTACATGTGCCTTGAGCTCTTTGGAAGAAGGAAGGCGGGATATAAATGCAATCAATCAATAAAATAAACAGGGACAAAAGACATCATAATGTAGCAAAAAAGTTTCAAATAAAAGCCAACCACACAAATAATAATAAAATCAGCCAGAGCAGCAATAAAAACCACATAGATAACATTCTTAAGACCACTGTCTGTTCACAGAAAAAACGGCATCAAGTAAATGGAACTGCTAAGTATCTAGAAACACTCAAATAGAAAAATATTTGTTTTCTGCCTTGTCAATCAGACTCTCAAGTTGCTAAAGCTGTTGTTGTTTTTTAAAAAAAAAATTGGAGAAATAATAAAAACCTAGCACTTGGTTTTCCCTGGTGAGGTTTCAAAAGCTGCCTCCATCCTCTCTTACAAACCGTTGTGCATAATACTCTTTTTAAAAATCATAGAATGGGAAAAGCTCACTAACTGAAGACTCCCTGGAAAAATACCAAGTATCGCATCCAAAATACCATATTTACTTGAGTCTAATGTGCCATCGAATCTAATGCGCACCTCAATTTTCAGAACCTTGAAACCAAAAAAAGTATTTGCTAGTGAATGTCAATGTGCCATCGAATCTAATGGCATCTTAATTTTCACAGTGTAATTTGGCCAATAAAGGTGAGCATTAGATTTGAGTAAATATGGTATGTACAACAACTTTCTGTTTCCGTGCGCTGCTGTACGCTGGCTCCCTCAGCCAATAAAGCGAGATGAGCGCCGCAACCCCAGAGTCGGTCACGACTGGACCTAATGGTCAGGGGTCCCATTACCTTTACAACAACTTTCACCACGTGGTGCCCTCCAGAGGTTTGTCAGCACAGCTGTATGATGCTGAGGCTGATGGAAGTTCAAGTAAGAAAATATGGAAGGCCCCAGGTTGGGGGAGGATAAATGTATTGGTTTGATTGCAGATCCCAAATCTGTGATCCACTGTGTGTGGGGTTAGAATTTATGAGAGGAAACCTGCTGAACCAGTCATAGTAGTTCCTCGGTTAAGGTAAAGCCCTTGGCTGGCCAGTTAAGTACTGTCATTTACTTGCCCAAAGTGATTGCTCTATTGCCATAGAGGAAAATGGGCAGGCATTTCCCACCTCGCTTGGCTGGATGCCACATCATCCTTGTGGGGAGAACAATAAGCCATGACGTGTGGGGTGGGGGAAAGAATTTTGGCTCATGCTGGAAATTTGAGATTCAAAGCTGTGAGTTTGGGGGTCCCCTGGAACCCTATGGGGAAACAAAATCTGTTGGGGAGTCAACATTATGAACCCATACATCCTGTGCTCAGGTGTATACATGTGAAAATAAAGCCCTATAGCCTAAAGACTTTCACATTGACATGGCTGAACTTCATTCCAAGGAAACCAAACCCCAGGAAAGTGCAGGCACCCCTGGAGCCTCATGCCACTTGGGGACTGGGGGGCATACAACAGCATAATAACTGAATAACTTAAAGGAAAACTGGGCTTGATGCATAAAAAAGTCCTGGGCCCCTCTGCCAGTTCTAGGCAACCCTTTCGCTCACCAGCTGAAGCTTGATCTGAGCACACACAGACTTCTTCTTCACAGCTGCAAAGCTGCTAGTGAAAGTCTTCCTCACGCAGCCAACTCGCTGCAGTGCTTGCTGGGAGTTCCCCTCCAGTCCCGCAACAGACCGGCATATCAGGGGCACTTTGGACCGCAACAGAAATAGTTTCTTCAGAGGGTCTCTGTGGAGAGGGAAATACATCACCCAACCTTAAGAGCTGCCATTGTATGGTATAAGATGGGCCTTGGTTAGTGTGTGTAAGGGAGGGAGGGAGATCCTTGTGCATCTCCAAAATAGGGTTGCAAGGTCAGAAGCATCCCAGAGCCTGAGATTTCAGGGCCCAAACCTGAGACCAAGGGGCAGCCCCTAGCAATGTCACAAGAGTGATGTCATTATACATGACCCATTAATCATTTAAGAAGACCGTCCAGGAGTTGCTGTGGGCAGCAGAGGCAGCAGGGCTCAGCTCCTGCTGCTCCTCTCCACATGCCCCACTCACTTAGAATCATAGAATTGTAGAGTTGGAAGAGATTCCAAGGGTCATCTGGTCCAACCCCCTGAAATGCAGGAACTCAGCTAAAGCACCCCAGACACTTGGCCATCCAGCCTCTGCTTAAAAACCTCCATTGCCCATTCCACTGTCAAACAGCTCTTACCGTCAGAAGGTTTACCGTATTGTTCGCTCTATAGGACGCACCCGACCATAGGACGCACCTTGTTTTAGAGGGGGAGAACAAGAAAAAAAAATCTCCCCCTCTCTGCCCAGCGCAGAAGGTGCCGTTCAAGGTGCCTTCAGTCGCCTTCAGGTGGCTACCTTGGAAGACTGGAGAGCAAGAGGGGTCGATGCACACCGACCCCTCTCGCTCTCCAGGCTTCAGTGAAGGCAACCCAAAGCCTCTGGAGCACGGTGGGAGTTCCCGCTGCACTCTGGAGGCTTTGGGTTCCTTTCGACCTGCTCTTTGGGGCTGGTGGGGGGAACCCCCCCGCCAGCCCCAAAGAGCAGGTTGGGGAGCAGCAGAAAGGCACGCAGGCAGAAGAGGCTTCTGCCATAGCTGCGCGCAACCTCTCCAGCTGGGAGAGGCTGCGTGGGGCTAAAGAGGAAACCAACCATAAATGAAATTTAACTTAAACATTAACATCCTTAGATCTTCACCTTATGGAATTAATATTCCTAGCTGCTTCCCAGCCAACCATAAATGTACATTTTTAAGCCTCCTCCTCCTCCTCTTCTTCTTCTTCTTCTTCTTCTTCTTCTTCTTCTTCTTCTTCTTCTTCTTCTTCTTTCTTGCTCTTGCTCTTGCTCTTGCTCTTGCTCTTGCTCTTGCTCTTCCTCTTCCTCTTCCTCCTCCTCCTCCTCCTCCTCCTCCTCCTTTTTTGGGATTAATGGGAGGAGGAGCAGGGGCCACAGGCTGCCTTCTGAAAGCGAATCACTTTCGCCTCCAATCATGGAGATTTCAAATCCCCAGGGGATGTTCCAATTCAAATTAAAGTTCTATTGTTCATTAAGGGAAGGAAGGCAACCAGTGCAGAGAAAGGGGAGAGAGTGCTAAATGGGCAGAGATGCAGGACTGATTTTGCAGATATTAATTAAATAAAATTTTAAAATGTTCTAAGCTGTTTGGCTGAGGTGTCCTCGCCATACCCACCACCCTCCAAAAATTAGGTGACTCTGCCTCTGCCTCAGTTTACCTTGCAAAGGTGCTTCTTCTCCCTCTGGTGCAACATCACCTTCCCCATTTTTCCTGACTGCTCCCTTAGAGATGGGATTCTCTGTGGCCTCTTGAAGAGACCTGCATTGGCTTCCAGTACATTTCCAAGCACAATTCAAAGTGTTGGTGCTGACCTTTAAAGCCCTAAACGGCCTCGGCCCAGTATACCTGAAGGAGTGCCTCCACTCCCATTGTTCTATCTGGACACTGAGGTCCAGCTCCAAGGGCCTTCTGGCAGTTCCCTCGCTGTGAGAAGCGAAGTTACAGGGAACAAGGCAGAGGGCCTTCTCGGTGGTGGCGCCCGCCCTGTGGAACATCCTCCCATCAGATGTCAAGGAAATAAGCAACTATCCTACTTTTAAAAGACATCTGAAGGCAGTCCTGTTTAGGGAAGTTTTTAACATTCAGTGCTGTATTGTGTTTTTAATATTCTGTTGGGAGCCACCCAGAGTGGCTGGGGAAACCCAGGCAGATGGGCGGGGTATAAATAATAAATTATTATTATTATATTATTATTATTACTTGTAAATAATATTTTTTTCTGCTTGCTTTTACCAAGTCATTCATATAATTTAACAAAAAACTGGGGTCTTGTGGGATGGCATCTCCTAATATATTTTCCACTTGGTACTTAAATTAAATTCCAATACCTTTTTTGCTAGTTAACAACCCCACCACATGTGATAGCAATCTCCCTCTTGCTCTGGGGCATTTCCAACACATAGCTGAATGTGTTCCACTTATTTATGAATCATGGTGATGGGAGACTGCCATGTCATCGTGACTTAATAGCAGTTTCCACTTGTGTTCCTGTCCTTCTGTGGGCCTTCAATTCTCCCCGATGCTGATCCCTTTTAAAACCAGCCATCAGCACACCACTGGGCATTGAATTTAATCAATTAATTCTGAAGCACAATATGAACGACTGCATCTCCTCCCTCTTAGCTTTATTGGGTGAGGAGTTCAAATTCCAATATCAAGTGATAAATAAATTGCATGAAATAAAACTAAACAGATAAACTTCCCCCAGGACCTGAGTTTGGCGCTGCCTCTGGCATGGAATTCTGCATGCAGAAGAACTTACATTTTCGACTCCTGCAGGACTTGGATGGCATTCTGCACTGAGAGGTTCCACTTGGCTTTGTTCACCCAGCCAGTGGCATCATAGCGGACGGGGTCTTGGCCGAGCTGGTGGGCGATCTCGAACTGCAGGGCCTGCTCACACTTGCGCAGGGATCCCTGTCCTGCAGTGAAGAGACATCGACAAAATAGGAGAGGGTTACTTAAGTGGGAGGAAAGGGAATGAGCAAATGGCAGGTGCAGGCCAAGGGAGGGGTAAAAGGACTTTCCAAGGAATGGCAAGGGAAATCTCCAAAACAGTGGCGTAGCGTGGGGGTGCAGGGGGGGGGGCGGCCGCACCGGGCGCAACATCTGAGAGTTAGGGTTAGGGGGCGCAAATCCATGGTTAGGGGGCACAAATTACTTGCCTTGCCCCGGGTGCTGACAACCCACACTACGCCACTGCTCCAAAATGGTGTGAATGAGTGACCTAGGTGAAATCTTGCCTTGTACCACTTGGGAGCTCTCAGCAAGGGTTAGAATCCACACAGGGAGCCCCATTGTCCCTTAAAACATGAAAGGTCATTTCTGAAAAGGTCAACTAAAATGATTGAGGGGGTAGAGCAACTCCCCTATGAAGAAAGGTTGCAGTGTTCAGAACATTTTAGCTTCGAGAAAAGAGGAGTAAAAGAAGTGTATAACATTATGCCTGGCAAGCAGAAAGTGGATACAGAAAAGCTTTCCACCCTCTCTCATAACTCTAGAAATCAAGGACATCCAACAAAGCTGAATGCTGGAAGATTCAGGACACTTAAAACAGGCCTCTGGTCTCCTTGGGTGTAGCAGCAGAGGTGGTGAATGGAGGACAAAGGGCACTTCACCAAGTCCAGCTTTGAAAGGCTTTGACCCCACCCTCCCATGAGTCTTGACTGACAGGCGGTTGTATCCAGCCAATCATGTGACCAGGAAGATGCCCTGATGCCAATAGGTGGGAGATGGGCAACCCAAGGGTCAATGGGCCAGAGACAGTCCCATTTGCAGACAGTGGAGCCTTGGATGGAGGCTGGGCAGTCTTAAAGAGCCAGGCTGTGGACAGACCTGTACCAAACCAGCCACATAATGTCCCCAACCCCATGTCAACAGGAGCTGAGGGCCCCTCCATTTTACCTTCATTGATCGGACCCTCCTTCACAAAGTAAGAGCATAGACGGTTGAGCGCAGTGCTGTCACTAGAGCCTTGGATCAAGGCCTCCTCATCCAGAATCCAGAACAGGCCCTTGGGGTCTTCTGCCTGGCCCCCAGGGGTGGCATGGACCTAGAGGGGCAGGAGAAACAGACCAGCTATTGTAAGTTGGGTATTGTATTGCTGAGGTCACTGGACTTCCCCTGGTGCCCATGAAGCACCTGAAGCCTCCCCACCCATACTTCTTGTGAGGGGTGAGAGTGGTTGCCTTTCCCGCCTGCTTGAAAAGCCCCTAGAGGAAAAGGAAGAAGCTGGAAGTGTGCTGCTCTTTCCAGCTTCTGATTTCAGTTCTATGTGCTTTTCACAGCTCAGGTGAGCATTGAAACAGATAGCAGAGCATCCATGAAGGTTGGAAGGAAAGGGATCTGGAAGAAAGAAAGTGGGGTGACTGGAAGGGAGAAAGTGGGGTGCTGAAGGCATGGGGGAGGGGAGCACTGCGAGAGAGAGAGAGAGAGAGAGAGAGAGAGAGAGAGAGAGAGAGAGAGAGAGAGAGAGAGAGAGAGAGAGAGAGAGAGCTTTGTGCCAGGGAACTGCCATCAGTGCGGAATGGAGAGAGCAAAAGCCAGAGGGATTATAGAGAGCCTCCAGGGATCGGGAGAAGCAGCTCATCTTCTGGGGAAGAGAATAAACGCAGCTCCAGTGGAGAGGGGGTGCAGGAGTTGGAAGCGGGGAGGCGGTCCCATGACTCCTTGCCTGGGACAAGCGGGGAGGGAAGGGTTCCTCTGCTGCCCACGCCCTCTCTGCGCAGAAGGCTTTCGCGCAGAGAGGGAAGGCGGAGACTGGGCGTGAAGGAGCTTCTTTGCTGGAGGAAGTTTAAGAAATGCCCACTCACGGATTCTGCCAGCGATTGAGTCAGCCACGGGTGAGTGGCTCTCCGGACAGATAAAGTTTACATTAGCAGCCAGCCAGGGAGAGATTTGCCTGCTTGCGCACGAGCAACCCCTTGGAAACCTAACAGTCTGTTTACTAATCTCTGGCCCCAAACTGTCACAAAATCACAGATCACAACTGTCACTGCTGATAGAATCATAAAAATCATCCAGCCTTGCCATGGTTCAAAAACATGGATCTGAGACATGGAACCTTCTGGATCTTTATAATATTTTTTTTAAAAAAAACCAAAGGATTCCCTCCAAATCCCTACTAAATCATAGGTCACCTCTATGCATGTCCACAGATGTGTCCTGTGATTTGTTGGAAAGCTTGCTGTGAATGTGATCCTATGTAAAAATTATGAAAATCCTCACTATTCTGCATTTCTGTGGTTTTCACTGTGCGCTTGACCAGTGCAAGCTTTACTTTGAGGGTGTTTTGAGAGGAGCTCCATGTAAAAATCGTGGAACTGCAAGAAAAATGCATTTCGGTTCTCCTGGATCAGATATTCATCCCCATCCCTTGGAGAAGAAAGAAAGAAAGTCTGTGTGTGCATCCTCAGTCTCCCTCTCTCTCTCTCTATGTCTGGGGGTGACCCTGGTGACAGGAAAAGCACCCAAAGGTGGCGTGCACAGTGCACTCTCAACATTCCAAGGGTGCTCATGGGCTACATGGTGTCCTGGGACTTTTATAGGCAGTCTCTCAGGCTGAAAGACAGGAATGGGTCCTGTGGTCCTACAGATACTGCTGAAGTGGAATTCCTATCTTGCCTTCACCATTCTGCCTGGGGCTGATGGGAGTCCAGCAGCAACTGAGGGACATATGTCCTCCATCTTGATACATAACACAATCCATATCACTTTTCTGTTGATAGTACTCCAAGTAAAGATCATTTGCCACCCACAGGCCACCCCCAGAAACCAAACTGTAATTTTGTCACTTGGAGAGAGAGAACCAAGTGTGCCAGCCTCCAATTGGACAGTGCCCGTGACGTCAGTTGTGACGGGTCACCAGACCAATTTAATGTTAGGATTAAGGTTATGTTTTGCATTTACCACCTATGGTGCGGGGTGGTTTGCATTTCCTGCCTTTAAATATATATATATAATTTTTATTAAATTTTCTGTTTTACAATTTCAAATAAACATTTTACATCCTTATTATATCAATGATTTCTCTTCTTCTCTTTCCTTGGTTCATTTCCCTTCTTCATTTCCCTTGGTTCATATCTTAAATCTCTGCATATTTTACAAAAAGTATACCAATCGGTTTTCCACTATTGCATCCATCAAAACATACCGTATTTTTCTCTGTATAATACGCAGATTTTTTCTCCTAAAAAGGAAGGGGAAATGTCTGTGCGTGTTATTGAGCGAATGTGGGGGGTGGGGTGTCCCTGGAGCCGACTAGGGCAGCGCAGGAACAAAAATCAGCAAAAATCAAATCGTGTGTTGCGTCGGAGAAGGGAAACCTGAAAAGAGGAAGTTGCTGCTTTCCTGCATTCTGCCTCAGGGTCTTACTGCCCACCTTCTTGTGTTTCATTGCTGTGTTTGCTCAAACGGAACAAAGAGCAGGCAAATCCCCTCCCCTCCAGGCAAGCAGAGGGGAAAGCAGAGCGTCCTTCTCTCTAATTCCTCTCCGTGCTCCGGCTGTGCTCGCAGGCAGCCAGAAAACATGCAGGAGAGGGGGGGGGGAAGGAGGGAGGGCTGGCTGGCTTCGGTTTGGGGAAACTTTTGCCTTTCCTCCCTCCCGTTAAATCGCTCTCCTGCATTCTTAGCCAGCTGCTTCTCTGCACACCGCTCTCGTGCTCCTTGTCCCTTCTAGGTTTTTCCTTCCCTCCCCACTTAAAATGTAGTTACAAAGCATGGATCCACATGGATCCTCAGGATCTTTGGATTGGGCCACCCCAAATTCACCATCAGATCACACAGCAGCCTGCCCCCCCCAAATCACGCACCCACTGTTGTCTGGGGCTGCAATGGTGCAAAAATGTGGTTAAAAAGCATGGATCCACATGGATCCTCAGGATCTTTGCATTGGATCACCCCAAATTCACCATCAGATCACATGTCTGTGGCCACAGCATGAAGCACAAAAATGATACATCCACTGTTTCATTCAGAATTTTTTTCCTTGTTTTCCTCCTCTAAAAACGATGTGCGTGTTATGGTCAGGTGCGTGTTATAGAGCGAAAAATACGGTATTTACACTATTGAATTTATCTTAATGCTGCCTGCATTTCCTGCCTTGGCACCATAATGGTCTTGGGCACCTCCACCCTTCATGCATAAACATGCCTTTTCCATGCAAACTCAGAGGGCAGCTCCCAGCATATTCACTGTATACTTTTCAGCACCTGCCAAAAATGTTATTGTTTAAACTACGCAGATGCTAAGAAAGTTGAGGTAATTTTACTCTGTTTCAGTATTTTAATTTTGAATGTTTTAAAGTATGGTTGTGAATTTTGCCTTTGATTTCCCAGCAATCCCTCCAGGCCTATGGTGATCATTCTGCTCTTGCCACAAAGACTTCAAAGCTCTCCATCTTCACTCTCTGCCACAGGAAAAGTCTTAATGTAGCAGCAAACACAGCCGCATCCTTCACAGAAAAACAAGATCCCTCAACTGGGTATTCTGCATTGCACTTAAATTCCTGCCAGGCCAAGGCAGTGGCAAAATGGCAGCACTCACCTCCCTCCCCCCATTCCATACACCCCTTTCATTTCTTAATTACCTGGGATGAGTTTTGATCTGCAATGGCTACTGTGGTTGCTGGGGAGACTTCGGGGAGATCAAATGGCACCTCAATATTTTCCTAGAAGACATGAAGGACAAAGACAGAGTTTATATTTGAGTGATAGAACAAAAGAACCCATCTCACACATTTTTTAAAAAATATAGTCGTGTATTTTTACTTTTTCTCTCTGCCTTTGGTGGCATTCTGAAGCTTGCTGATCAAAGCAACCTCTTTGAAGTGCCAACTCCTCTGGAGCCAGAGTTGTCTCCCGTCTTCCAAGTCATTCTTGTCGCAATGGCGGGGGTGGGGTAAATATTAAGCAGGCTTCATAAGCAATGGGTGCCCTGACAATAAGAGGACGTCGGGAGAATGCACCACACAAGACCTAGTCATTTCCTTAAAATGGGGAGCTTCCCCACGAAAATGTTGTGGATTCTACACCCCATTCATCATATATTCTTTGCAAATGCAGGTGCTGAGTAAAGATCATAGAATCATAGAACTGTAGAGTTGAAAGGGACCCTGAGGATCATCTACTCCAACCCATGCAATGCAGGAATCTCAACTAAAGCATCCATGACAGGTGGCCATACAGCTTCTACTTAAAAACCTTCAAGGTCCACAACCTCCCTAGGGAGACAGTTCCTCTCTCAAACAGCTCTTACTGTCAGAAAGTTTTTCCTGATGTTTAGCTGGAATCTCCTTTCTTGAAACTTGAAGCCAGAGCAGGAGAAAACAAGCTTGTTCCCTCTTACATAGAAGAGGGACAGCCCTCTTTTCCAGGCTAAACATACCCAGCAACTGTTCCTCATAAGGCTTGCTTTCCAGATCCTTGATCATCTTGGCTGCCCACCTTTGCACACTTTTCCAGCTTGTCAATATTCTTCTCACCAAGGCAGAATAGAGTGGAGCTATTACTTCCCTTGTCCTGGACACTAGACTTCTTTAGATGTAGCCTAGTATAGTATTAGGTTTTTTTGCTGCTCCTGTATCACACACATGTTAAGCTTGTTGTCCACCAAGACCCCTAGATCCTTTTCATATTTACTGCTAGTAAGCCAGGTGTCCCCCATCTTATATTTCTGCATCTGGTTCTTCCTGCCTAAGTGCAGAACCTTAAGTTTGTTCCTATTGAAATTCATTTTGTTAGCCTGGGCCCATTTCCCAATTCTGTTAAGCTCATTTTGAATCTCAATTCTGTCTTCTGTGGCATTAGCTACCACTCCCAGTTTGGTGTCATCTGCACATTTGATAAGCACCCCCTCAATTCCTTCATTTATAAAAATGATGAACAACAATGGCCCAGGAGAGAACCCTGCGGCACCCCGCTTGTCACTTTTCCCCAAAATGAAGATGGGGTTCGCCCAAGATGGGACAAAAACGGGGGCTTCAAGGGTTGCAGAAGCAGAAAAATATTTGGGGGCAAATCTTAAGGAGGGGGGAAAGCAAGCCCTGAAACAGGCCAGTGAGGATGCTCAGGGGCCAGAGAATGCTGAGTGTCTATCTGGGGAAGGGGAAGGGGGGAAAGGTGTTAATGGGATGGAGTATTATTTGTATATATTTTAGAATTTTAATTCCTAATGAAGGTTTGACAAAGTAAAAAGTAAGTAAGTGTGAATGGAAAGAGCCTGATTGGCTGGCAGGCACAATGAATAGCAGTACTCCATACTGCAACTTTTTGTTCCATTCTCAGGGAGAGGACTCTGGGTTTTGAGCTGAACTATCAGAAGGTGCCTGGAGTGGTTTGATCCCATGCCTCACCTCCTGATCCACCCACACTCTGCTTCTGCTGAGCTTGATGTTTCAAGGGCATTTTCTAGGCTGCAGAACCAGCCTGCTTAACCTCAGAGTTCACTCTTCCATCCAACCGATTCACCTCTGGTGTTAGGACAACACTCTGATGCTCCTGCTACCTTCGTTTTATGGCTGCTTTGGATCGTAACCGCTAACTGGCTTTTCCCTCTCAGGGCATCCCAACTTATTCTCATTTGTTGGTCTAGTGATCCCCAGCTTTTCCACGTCCACCTGATCCTGACCCAAACACACACATGCAAAGAGAGAGAGAAAAGCAACTGCTTGGAGCCTGACAGGGAGCGCTGTACGAGGCATACTCATTTTTTTGGTCAACAGCACAGTAAAAAAAGGTAAAGGACCCCTGACAGTTAAGTCCAGTCACAAATGACTCTGGGGTTGCGGTGCTCACCTCGCTTTACTGGCCGAGGAAGCCAGCGTTTGTCTGCAGACAGTTTTTCCGGGTCATGTGGCCAGCATGACTAAGCCGCTTTTGGCGAAACCAGAACAGCACACAGAAAAACCATTTATCTTCCCGCCGGAGCGGTACCTATTTATCTACTTGCACTTTGATGTACTTTCGAACTGCTAGGTTGGCAGGAGCAGGGACCAAGCAACGGGAGCTCACCCCGTCGTTCAAACTGCCGACCTTCGATCAGCAAGCCATAGGCTCAGTGGTTTAGACCACAGCGCCACCTACTTACCACAACAGCACAGTTGTTTGTAATAATTAAAACACAGCATTAAAAACAGGTTAAACAACTCACACTCACATTGATTAAGTGGGTCTTTAAAAATACGTGTCTCAAGTGCCAAAGGTCAGAGCAAAGAGCTGCATCTTCAGCATTTTCCAGAAGCTGTACAATGAAGGTGCCAGGTGCCCTCTTGGGGAGGGATTCCCACAGCTTAAGGGCTGCCACAGAGAAGGCCCTCTCCTGGGCTGCTGACCCCTGAACTTCTGAAAGTAGTGGTACAACCAAGAGGCCCCCTCTTCCAATCTCAGCACCCAACGGGGTCTGTGGGTGGTATTTTAGGTATTGTTGGCCTGAGTCATTTAAGGCTTTGAACACTGATGTGAGCACCTTAAATTGGGCCTGGAAATGAGTTGGCAGCCAATGCAGCTGTTTTATAGGCAACCCCTGCCAGTAATCTAGCTGCTGCATTTAGGACCAGCTGGAGTGTCCAAGTTGCCTTCAAGGGCAGCACCAAGTAGGGCGCGTTGCAATAATCCAACCTGGAAGTTACCAGATTGTGGAGACTCACCTCCTGGTACCTCTCCAGTGTAGACACAAAGGTTCTCTTGTAGAAGAGGCCCTGCAGCCGCTCCTGTGTATAGTTGTGACAGAACTCCTCAAAAGTCGCTGCACGCTCTCTCTTCTGGTGCCGGGGATTGTGGAAGCCAGGCGTGTCCACCACAATGATCGAGGCCATGGAGAGGGAACTTGAAGAGAAGGACCTAGGGAAAGAAGGGTTAGGATAGAGTGCCTTGTTTCCATGCAAAATCCAGGTCTGGTCTTTGATGTTCATTTATTTATTTGTGCACTTCATTTATACCCCTACTTTCTTTTCTCCGAAGAGCACAAGGTGGTATACATGGTTCTCCCCCCTCCTCCTCATTTCATCGCCACAACAACCCTCTGAGGTAGGTTAGGCTGAAAGGCGGTGATGGGCCCAAGGTCACCCAGTGGGATTATTTGAACCCTAGTCTGCCATATCGTAGTCCAACCCTCAAATCATAGAATCACAGAATTGTAGAATTGTAAGGGACCCCAAGGGTCCTCTAGTCCAACCCCCTGCAGTGCAGGAATATCAACTAAAGCACCCATGACAGATGGCCAACCAACCTCTGCTTAAAAACCTCCAATGAAGGAGAAACCATTCCACTGTCAAACAGCTGTTACTGTTAGAAAGTTCTTTCTGATTTTGAATCAGAATCTCCTTTCTTCTAACCACTGTACCACATCTCTTGTTAAGACGGCCATAGACTTCTGCCTGAAATCATGGAGAGATGATGGGCTAGATGGCCCCAGGGTCTGACCTATGTCTGTAGCATTCTAGTTTAAGAAGGCGGGCAAGACATCCAAAGACTTTGTGGTCCAATATCTGCAGAGATCATCTCAAGGCCTCTGGCTGTGGATGGAACTCCAGGTAGTCTTTTCAATGTTTGGGACCCAAGGAAGGGCTTTTAAAAAGACCTTGCTTGCACAAAGAGCATTCACTCCTTACAAGGTTAGCAGCAGATGTCAAAACTTGCTGACTGGTAGAAGCCAGATACATACCGTATTTTTTGCTCTATAAGACTCACTTTTTCCCTCCTAAAAAGTAAGGGGAAATGTGTGTGCGTCTTATGGAGCGAATGCAGGCTGCGCAGCTATACTAGAAGCCAGAACAGCAAGAGGGATTGCTGCTTTCACCGCGCAGTGATCCCTCTTGCTGTTCTGGCTTCTGAGATTCAGAATAATTTTTTTCTTGTTTTCCTCCTCCAAAAACTAGGTGCGTCTTGTGGTCTGGTGCGTCTTATAGAGCAAAAAATATGGTATTTCTATTTTTTTTTCCAGTACATTTTTATTCAGGTTATGCAAAGAAACATATCAGTATAGATATAAAATACACAAATAAACATACCGATAGACATATCAGTATATATATAAGTATAGATACAGTTCATTTACATAATTTGTTATATCCCCTCCCCAAATTATACAAAAAATAAAAAATAAATCATAATGTTTTGGACTCTACCGAGCCTTGGACTCCCCTCCACCCTTTTGGTAAGTACAGTGGTGCCTCGCAAGACGAAATTAATTCGTTCCGCAAGTCTCTTCGTCTTGCGAGTTTTTCGTCTTGCGATGCACGGTTTTCCATAGGAATGCATTGAAAATCAATTAATGCGTTCCTATGGAAACCGCCTTCCCCCGACCTCTTCTGGCGGGCGGCATTTTAAAATCGCCCGGGACAGCGGAGGACTTCTCCACTGTCCGGGGCGATTTAAAAGCCCCTGGGAAGGCAGGCAGGGGGGACAAAGACTTTTGCCCCCCGCCTGCCTTCAGAAGAGGTCCAGGACAGGCTTCGCGGACCTCTCCGCAAGCAGCGGGAGCGCTCCTTGCGGAGAGTTGCCAGCGCGCCCAGGCTTCGCGGCCCCGCCGCCGGGCTTCGGGACATCGTTCCGATGCCGGGCGGCGGGGGGAGGCTTTCTCGCCCGCCGCCCGGCATCGGGACGATGCCCCGAAGCCGGGCGGCGGGGGGAGGCTTCAAAAGCCGTCCGGGGGCTTTTAAATCGCCCCGGACAGTCCCGGGGCGATTTAAAAGCCCCCGTTAGGCAGGCAGGGGGGGCAAAGACTTTTGCCCCCCGCCCGCCTTGGGAAGAGGTCCTGGGCCTCTTCCGAAGGCGGGCGGGGGGCAAAAGTCTTTGCTCCCCCCTGCCTGCCTTTCCGGGAGAGCGGGAAGGCTGGACCTCTTCCGAAGGCGGGCGGGGGGCAAAAGTCTTTGCTCCCCCCTGCCTGCCTTTCCGGGAGAGCGGGAAGGCAGCGCTGCCTTTTCCGCTCTCCCGGAAAGGCAGGCAGGGGGGAGCAAAGACTTTTGCCCCCCGCCCGCCTTCGGAAGAGGTCCAGCCTTTCGCAAAGCCTTTCGCCCCCGCCGGCCTTCCTGGACCTCTTCTGAAGTCCGGAGGGGGGGGGAAAGGCTTTGCTCCCCACCGCCAGCATTTAAAAAAAGGTCCCCGAGATTTCCCTATGGGCTTTCGTCTTGCGATGCAAGCCCATAGGGAAAATCGTCTAGCGAAGCGTCGCAAAAACCGAAAAACCCTTTCGTCTTGCGGGTTTTTCGTCTTGCGAGGCATTCGTCTTGCGGGGCACCACTGTATCAAATAAATTCTACAATCACATATATATATATTTTTTTTAAAAAAAATTTATTAAAAGTTTTCAACAATAAAAAGCATACAAAGTAACATATAGTTTTCCAATATCCAGAGTTCATTCTCCTCCTTGGACTTCCTCACGACTCTCGTTCCTGCATTCTAAACTCATAAATTTTACCAGCAAATTATTAACTTGTTTCAATTCTAATAGCACAATTTTCCAATATTAAATCTCAAACTTTAGAAAGTTTAAACCATAATTCTAGAATCTTATTTTTAACGTGATATTTATCCAAAGTTTGTCTTTTCTTTTAATGGCATTTAAATTCTTATTCCTTTTAGCTAGTTTGTTGGTACCATGTTATTGCAAATCTTACATCTTTCTTAACATTCATACAATTTATAATGTTTTTGTAAATAGTCCTTAAATTTCTTCCAATCCTCCTCCACCAGTTCTTCTCCCAGGTCTCGGATTCTGCCAGTCATTTCCGCCAGTTCCATATAGTCCATCAGTTGCATCTGCCATTCTTCCAGTGTGGGCAAATCTTGAGTTTTCCAGTATTTAGCAATGAGTATCCTTGCTGCTGTTGTGGCATACATAAAAAAAGTTCGGTCTTTCTTTTGCACCCTCTGGCCTACGATGCCCAAAAGAAAGGCCTCTGGTTTCTTAGAAAAGGTATACTTAAATATCTTTTTCAACTCATTATATATCATTTCCCAGAAAGCCTTAACTCTAGGGCAGGTCCACCAGAGGTGAAAGAATGTTCCTTCAGTTTCTTTACATTTCCAACATTTGTTATCTGGCAAATGGTATATCTTTGCAAGCTTGACTGGGGTCATGTACCACCTGTATATCATTTTCATAATGTTTTCTTTCAAAGCATTACATGCCGTAAATCTCAAACCGGTGGTCCATAACTTTTCCAAGTCAGCAAACATGATGTTATACCCTATGTCCTGGGCCCATTTTATCATAGCTGATTTGACCGTTTCATCTTGTGTGTTCCATTTTAGCAGCAAGTTATACATTCTTGAAAGTATCTTAGAACTGGGTTCTAACAATTCTGTTTCTAACTTTGATTTTTCCACCTGGAATCCTATCTTTTTGTCCAACTTAAAAACTTCTTTAATCTGAGCATAATGTAGCCAATCTCGCACTTTCCCCTTTAGTTTCTCCATACTCTGCAACCTCCAGTTGTCTCCATCTCTTTCTAGTATTTCCCAGTATTTCGGCCATTTGACCTCCATATTGGGTCTTTTCACAGCCTTAGCTTCCATAGGTGATAGCCACCTTGGGGTCTTATTTTCCAATAAGTCCTTATATTTTGTCCAGACATTAAACACTGCTTTTCTGACAACATGGATCTTGAAAGCCTTATGAATTTTGACCTTGTCATACCACAGATATGCATGCCATCCAAAAGCATTGTTAAATCCTTCCAAATCTAAAACATCCGTGTTTTCAAGAAGCAGCCAGTCCTTTAACCAGCAGAAAGCTGCTGATTCATAATACAACTTTAAGTCTGGCAGAGCAAAGCCCCCTCTTTCTTTAGCATCAGTTAATATCTTAAACTTAATTCTGGGCTTTTTGCCCTGCCAGACAAATTTAGATATATCTCTCTGCCACCTCCCAAAACACTCCATTTTATCGACAATCTGCAAAGTTTGAAACAAAAACAGCATTTTTGGCAATACATTCACCTTAATAGCAGCAATACGTCCTGACAAGGAAAGTTTCAGTCTTGACCAAACTTCAAGATCCCTTTTAATTTCAGACCAGCATTTTTCATAGTTGTCTTTAAATAAGTTCATATTCTTTGCTGTTATATTTACCCCTAGGTATTTTACTTTTTTAACCACATTTAATTCTGTCTCTTTCTGAAACCTTTCTGATTCTGAAGATGTCAATTTTTTTTTCTAAAACCTTGGTTTTTTGCTTGTTAAGTTTAAATCCCGCCACCCGACCAAACTCGTAAATCAGTTGCAATACCCTTTTGGTACTTGGCTCTGGCTCCTGTAAGGTCAATACTAGGTCATCTGCAAATGCTTTAAGTTTATACTGTTTCGCTCCGACCTGAATACCTTCCACCAACCGGTCTCCTCTAATCATATTTAAAAGCACTTCCAGGACCGAAATAAATAGCAAAGGGGAAATAGGACAACCTTGTCGTGTTCCTTTTTCAATTTTAAACTCTTCCGTCACCACATTGTTCACTATCAATTTTGCCTTTTGCTCCGAATAAATTGCCTCTATCCCATTCTCAAACCCCCGCCCCACTCCCATTCCTTCCAAGTTTTTCTTCATAAATTTCCAAGAAATGTTGTCAAAGGCCTTCTCCGCATCTATAAATATCAATACTGCTTTTGTATTAATATTTGTTTGCAAAAGTTCCAAAATATCAATAATGTTCCTTGTATTAGCAAACAAATGTCTGCCTGGGAGGAAGCCTGCTTGGTCCTTGTGAATCACTTCGTTTAACACTATTTTAAGTCTACTTGCTAAAATGTCTGCAAATATTTTGTAATCCACATTTAGGAGGGAGATGGGGCGGTAGTTCTTAAGTTGTGTCTTTTCAGTTTCTAGTTTGGGTATCAATGTGATGAAAGCTTCTTTCCACGACTCTGGTGCCTTCTTCCCTTCCATAATTTCATTGCAAACCTCCATTAATGGATGTATCAAGTAGTCTTTCAATGTCTTATAATACTTGGAGGTGAGTCCATCTGGCCCTGGAGATTTGCCCAGTTGCATGTTCTGAATGGCTTCCTCAATCTCTTGTTGTGTTATTTTATGGTTCAGGATTGTTCTATTTCGTAGACACAGCCTTGGTAAACCATTCTTCTTTAAAAATTGTTCTATCTCCAATTCGTTTTGCAGCCCTTGTGTATATAATTGTTTAAAGTATCTCTGGAAACACTTTCTGATCTCCACTGGGTTCTGGATGTTTCTTCCTTCGATCTCTAAATTTGTAACCGTGTTCAGTTTTTGTCTCTTTTTCAGCTGCCATGCTAGCAGCTTTCCACATTTATTTGCCGATTCAAAGGATCTTTGTTTCATTATCTTAACTTTCCATTCCACTTCCTGATTTATCAATTTTGCATATTGTGCTTGGTAAAGTTTAATTTCTCTTAAAATCTCCTTTGACTTTGGTCTTGATCTTAACTTCTTCTCACCTTCTTTAATTTTCTCCAAAATCTTGTCTTTTTTCTCATTCTGTGCTTTTTTCTTTATAGTACAGTGGTGCCCCGCAAGACGAACGCCTCGCAAGACGAAAAACCCGCTAGACGAAAGGGTTTTCCATTTTGGAGGCGCTTTGCAAAACAAATTTCCCTATGGGCTTCCTTCGCAAGACGAAAGCCCATAGGGAAATCTCCAGGGACAGCGGGGAAGTGCAGCGCGTCTTCCCCACTGTCCTCGGACCTCCTCCGAAGCCTGGCGATGGGGCGGAGAGCTCTCTGCCCCATTGCCAGCCTCCTCCGAAGGCTTGCGGTGGGAGGAGGGCTTTCCTCCCTACCGCCAACATTCAGAATGCTGTTCTGAATGTTGGCGGTGGGGAGGAAAAACCCTCCTCCCACCGCAAGTCCCGGGAACAGAGGAGAAGCGCTGCGCGCCTTCCCCTCTGTTCCCGGACCTGTCCTGAAGGTTTGCGGTGGGAGGAGGGCTTTCCTCCCCACCGCCAACATTCAGAATGCTGTTCTGAATGTTGGCAGTGGGGAGGAAAAACCCTCCTCCCACCGCAAGTCCCGGGAACAGAGGAGAAGCGCTGCGCGCCTTCCCCTCTGTTCCCGGACCTGTCCTGAAGGCTTGCGGTGGGAGGAGGGCTTTCCTCCCCACCGCCAACATTCAGAATGCTGTTCTGAATCTTGGCGGTGGGGAGGAAAAGCCCTCCTCCCACCGCAAGTCCCGGGAACAGAGGAGAAGCGCTGCGCGCCTTCCCCTCTGTTCTCGGACCTGTCCTGAAGGCTTGCGGTGGGAGGAGGGCTTTCCTCCCCACCGCCAACATTCAGAATGCTGTTCTGAATGTTGGCGGTGGGGAGGAAAAACCCTCCTCCCACCGCAAGTCCCGGGAACAGAGGAGAAGCGCTGCGCGCCTTCCCCTCTGTTCCCGGACCTGTCCTGAAGGCTTGCGGTGGGAGGAGGGCTTTCCTCCCCACCGCCAACATTCAGAATGCTGTTCTGAATGTTGGCAGTGGGGAGGAAAAACCCTCCTCCCACTGCAAGTCCCGGGAACAGAGGAGAAGCGCTGCGCGCCTTCCCCTCTGTTCCCGGACCTGTCCTGAAGGCTTGCGGTGGGAGGAGGGCTTTCCTCCCCACCGCCAACATTCAGAATGCTGTTCTGAATGTTGGCGGTGGGGAGGAAAAACCCTCCTCCCACCGCAAGTCCCGGGAACAGAGGAGAAGCGCTGCGCGCCTTCCCCTCTGTTCTCGGACCTGTGCTGAAGGCTTGCGGTGGGGAGAAAAGCCCTTTCCGCACCGCCAGCCTGGCAAGCGGTCTCCATAGGAACGCATTAATTGATTTTTAATGCATTCCTATGGGAAACCGTGCTTCGCAAGATGAAAAACTCGCAAGACGAAAAAACTTGCGGAACGAATTAATTTCGTCTTGCGAGGCACCATTGTATTCTGTTGTATCAGAAACCCCCTCATAACCGCCTTACTTGCATCCCAGACAGTTCTTTTTTCCACCGTGGTGTTCAAATTTATCTCGAAGTAGTTAGTCTCATATCCATCTTTACGGCGTTATGGTCGGAGCAGGTCTTTGGGCAGATTTCCACTTTTTTTATCTTGGGTGTCAGGCCTCTAGTTGTCCATATTTGGTCGATTCTTGTCCATGTCAGTTGGGCTTCAGAAAAGAATGTTCCTTCTACAATCACATATTTTATTTTTCTTAAATATTAACCGCCCACTGTTAGAGTTATTCCAACCCCGCCAGTGCCCTCTACAAATTGGTTCCAATATATTTCCAATATTTATTCCAATTTTCATGAAATTTCTGTTCATCTTGGTCTCGTATTCTACCTGTTAGTCTAGGAATCTCGGCATAATTTACCATTTTAACCTGCCAGTCGCTTATGCTAGGTATAGTTTCCGTTTTCCAGTTTTGTGCCAACATAGTTCTTGCGGTTGTAGTGGCATAAAGGAATATTATCTTGTCTTCTTTTTTAATTTCTTTACCCATCATTCCTAGCAGAAAGACTTCGGGTCTTTTGGGGAAAGTATATTTAAGTATTTTTTTAAGCTCGTTGTAAATTGATTCCCAAAAGCCTTTCACTTTATTGCATAACCACCACATGTGGTAGAAATCGCCTTCTGCTTCACCGCATTTCCAACTTTTTTTGTTCTTTAGCCTGTACATTTTAGCGTTTCACCGGCGTATGGTACCACCTATATATCATTTTCCACATGTTTTCCCTCAGTGCCATACACGCCATAAACTTTATGTTGTTATTCCATAGTTCCAACCACCTTTCAAAATCAATATTATAGCTGATGTCTATCGCCCATTTAGTCATTGCCTCCTTCACCTCCTCGTCTTTTGTATACCACTCCAATAACATATTGTATATCCTAGACAATATTTTGCTCTTACCTTCAACAACCTCCACATTGAACTTAGATTTTTTATCTTCAAATCCTAATTTCTTTTTATCTTCTTTTAACAGATCATTCACCTGGTGGTATTGCAACCAACCAGTGAATAAGTTTTTTATCTCTTCATACGGTCTAAGTTTAATCCCTTGTTCTGTTTTACTTATAAGTTCTTCATAGGTGGCGTTCTTCTCTTCCATATTGGTTTTCCTGATCGTTAACACCTCTATTGGTGAGATCCACCAGGGGGTCTTCCTTTCCAGGAGATTTTTATTTCTCTCCCATACCTGGAATATTGGTCCCCTAAAAATATGGTTTAGGAAGCCCCTGTGAACCTTCACCTTTTCATACCATAGGTACGAGTGCCACCCGTACCTGTTATTAAAACCCTCCAAATCCAATGTATCTCTGTTTTCCAATCTTATCCAGTCTTTTAGCCACAATAGACACGCCGCTTCATAGTATAAGCTCAGGTCCGGTAAGGAGAAGCCCCCTCTTTCCTTTTTGTCTACCAATATTTTCATTTTTATTCGCGGTCTTTTTCCCTGCCAGATATATCTCGCCAGGGCTCTCTGCCACTCTTTGCATTGCTTTAAACCTTTAAGTACGGGAATAGTTTGAAATAAAAACAACATTCTGGGCAGAACATTCATTTTAACAACCGCTATCCTCCCCAAAAAGGATAGTTTCATCCTCCCCCAAATTTCCAAATCTTTCTTTATGTTCCTCCAGGTGACCTCATAATTATCCTTATATAAATTTATGTTTTTTGCCGTAATCCACACTCCAAGGTATTTCACCTTCTTGACTGTCGTAATTCCCGCCCTTTGTTCTAAATCTACCGTTTCTTCCTTAGTTAAGTTTTTAACCAGCATTTTGGTTTTATTTTTATTTACCTTGAGTCCTGACACAACACCAAACTCTTCAAATTTTTGTAGTGCTTCTTTTACGCTGTATTTTGGGTCTTCTAGTGTTAATACGATATCATCCGCAAAAGCTTTGATTTTGTGTTCCTTCGTTCCTACCTCTGTTGCTTCCCTCAATCTATTATTAAGTATTTCCAATACTGTTATAAATAATAGAGGAGATAGGGGCAACCTTGTCTAGTCCCTTTAAATATATTAAAGAATTCTGTTGTGGGTCTTCCGGGTCGACGCGATCAGCTAATGGCGGATTCCCTCCGGAGCTCCGGAGGGAATCGGCTTTACTGCAGACGGGTCTTACCGCGACGGCGAGGCGGGGACCCTTAGAAACCGCAGGCGCGGAAGGCTGCGGACTTGGTGACTCGGTGGGCACCTTAAGCGCCCCCTCCGACCCATGAAGAGCCTTTTTAAAGGCTACGGAGAGGGTACGGAGAGTGGCGCGGTGCTGGGAGTAGACCGCTACTGCAGTGAAGCGAAGCTGCGAGCCATGGCTGGAGAGCGCCGACTTTTCTCCCTGAAATTTGGACTTGAAACAAACCCGTGAGTAGAATGAAATTTGGACTCTAAAAATTCTTTATCCTTGAATTCGGTACGACCGGGGGGATGTGCTAAAGGGAAGTCCGCACCCCCTCTTCTACAGAAAGATTTAACGCAAAGATCGGAGAACTAAGGTGGAGAGATTTCTTTTGTGGTATGAGTTAAAAGATAATAATTCCTCGAATTTGACAGAAGAAGATTTGTGCTGGAGAGTAAGAATTGAGTTTTGGAAGTTTTTGTCTAACCCCCCCCCCTGGACCCGGGAGTGCTTTGTGTGTGAGCTGGAGGAAAAGGAACAAGGAGTTCGACAGCTGTCAAAAGAGCTGTCAAACGGGCAGTTAAAGTCAAGAACCTCACTGTTTAACGTCTCTCTGGACTAAATTTGCTAAATTTGAGCTAAACTGTTTGGGAATAAAGAAGTTATATTCAACAAAGTATCAGACTGTTGGGAAAAGGATTACTATAAGTAGCTAAAATCCCCCTAGGGGAAACTTTGAAACATTGCAATGGCTGCGGATGGAAAACTACAGGCAGAAATAGAAAGAATGTTCTTTCTTGTGGGAATACTGCAGGAGCAGAGTTTGGCTATGAACAAACAACTGATAACCTTGAACTCTAAACTAAGCAACTCTGCTGAAAGCATAAAGGATTTGACTGAAACAGAAGCCGCAGCTGAACAAGAAGAAACATCTTTGGAACTGGGGGAGAAAGAAGAAGGAGCCATGAAAGTACAGGAGAGTACCAATCCTAAGCCTACACTGTCAGAGCATAAAAAAGATGACTTTGGGAGCACCAACCGGCGAAAGACCCGAAAGAGGAAAGAGGAAGCCCCTGGAACACTTGGAATACTGGAACTGAAAAGAAGCAAGAAATATGATTGGGGCCTACTCACTGTGTATGGGAAATCAGTGGACATTTTGCAGCAGTTGCTACCAAGTTTCTTGGATGGAAGAAAATTTGATGAGACTGTGTCAGAGCTCATTCGAGACCTGAGGATCAACAAAGAGGGCTACCAACAAAATCGGCAGAGAGAGACGGACAGAGATTTGAAGGCCTCTGATGTGAGGAATCCAGGCTAGGAACTGTTTTATGGACTTTTAGTTGGGAAGGAACAGAAACCGGGGCAGGGAGGGGAGGGAGAATAGAATAGAACTATAAAAAATTTTATGATTCTTTGTTTGTTTATTATGATCTATATTTAGTATATGAAAGGGAATTCGTGGAAGAGAATTTGGGTCGACCTTAGAAAAGAATCTAATAGTTATAAGAAAATTGGATATGTAAGATTTGGCCAAGTAATAAGAATTAATTTTTAAAATAACAATAATAGGTGAAAGATGAGAGATAAGAATTTGCGGAGCTAATTGTTGAAATTGGGATGTATGAAGGGAGGGTGGGGGGGAAGTCAAGGAGGGGGGTTAAGAAAGTTATGAATTTATATGTGTTTTGTTTTTGGATTATCTTGGCGTGTAAAATGTGAAAACCTAATAAAAATTATTTTTAAAAAAAAGAATTCTGTTGTGGTATTATTTATTACCAGTTTTGCCTTTTGTTCATGGTAAATTGCTTCTATGCCTCTTCTAAATTTTTCTCCCATCCCCATCATTTTCAGACTTTTCATCAGGAAACCCCATGAAACATTATCAAATGCCTTTTCGGCATCTATAAATACCAAGGCCGCCTGTTTATCTATCCTAGTATCCAAATATTCAATGATATCTATCACATTTCTTACATTGTCCCTTAGTTGTCTTCCTGGAAGGAAGCCTGTTTGGTCTTTATGAATTCTATTGTTTAATACCTTTTTTAATCTTTCTGCCATTACGTCAGCAAACAATTTATAGTTGTTATTTAGTAACAAAATTGGCCTGTAATTCTTCACTTCCAGGGCATCTACATCTTTTTTAGGGATCAATGTGATGTATGCTTCCTTCCAGGTGTTTGGGATCCTTCCCTCTTTTAGAATATTATTCATCACTTCACATAGCGTTGGGGATACTTGGTCACTTAATATTTTGTAATATTTGGCCGGAAGGCCATCCGGCCCCGGCGCTTTCCCAGTTTTCATCTTTTTTATGGCCCTCTTTATCTCTTCTTGTGTAATCATCTGGTCTAATAACTCTTTTTCTTCTTTTGGGATCTGTTGCAAATGGTGTTCTTGCAGAAAGCAGTCTATTTCATAATCTGTTTCCTTTCCTCTTTTATATAGGTCCTTATAATACTGGAATATCTTTTTTATTTCTTTTGGTTCTTCTACAATCCTTTCTCCTTCCCTTATCTTACAAATCATGTTTTGTTTCCTCCTTTCTCTTATTTGCCACGCCAAATATTTCCCTATCCTATTTGCTGATTCAAAATTCTTCTGTTTCATCATTTTAATTTTCCATTCAATCTCTTGGTTAATTATTGTAGAAAATTTGGCTTGTAATATCTTTATGTTTTGTTTTGCAGTCTCCTCACCAGGATTGATAGTTAATTTTCTTTCATTTCCCATGATCTGTGTTAAAATCTGCTCTTTCTTTTTCTCTTTTTCTTTTCTTAAGTGACTATTTTTCTGAATCCAAAAGCCCCTCATGACTGCCTTTCCTGCATCCCACACAGTCTCTATAGCTGTTTCCCCATTTAAATTCCAATTAAAGTATTCTTCAATTGTTTCTTTAGCCTTAGTTACAATCTTCTGATCATTAAATAGAAATCCATTCATTCTCCATCTACCTGCTCTGACATCTTTGCCTTTTATCTCTATAGATACCGAATTATGGTCAGATATAGTTTGTGCAAGAATTTCAGACTTAATTAAATTCTGTATCAATTCCTTCGATATCCAAATACTATCTATTCTCCCCCAACTCTGATTTGGGTTTGAAAAGAAAGTATATTGTTTTATAGTGGGGTTTTTGAATCTCCAGGCATCAATTAATCCCATATTGTTAACCAGATCAAAAAAGGATCGGGGTAATTTACCTTCCTTCGTGTCTTGCTTTTTTGTTAACTTGTCCAAATTTGGTGATACCACCCCATTAAAGTCACCCATCACTATCATTTTTTGATCCATCCACTCCATTAACTTATTACCTAATTCAGAGAAAAAAGCTGACTTTTTATCATTTGGTGCATATATTCCAACGATTATTTTTTCTCCTTGAAACACCATCTATACTACAATCAGTCTCCCTTGATCATCTTTATACAGTAATTGTGGATCAAATTTTTCCTTTATATATATTACCACACCTCTTTTCTTGACCTTATCAGAAGTCACAAAGTCCAGCCCTAATCTCTTGTTACTCAAAATTCTCTTGTGCTTATTTATTACATGAGTCTCTTGTAGGCAGATTAGGTCAAGATTCTTTTTCAATAATATATGTGCAATCTGATTCATTTTATTTTTATTGTTCAGCCCATTCACATTCCAGGTTAGTATTTTTAAAGCCATCTGTTGTATAGTGTTAGTAAATTATCAGATCTAGATGGAAACTACTGCTCCTTGTCTTCTTTCTCTACTTCTTCCCTTTCTCCTATTGAGTTTTCCTCTCTTTCTTCTTCTTCACTCCCCTCCCCCTCCCCCCTCTCCCTGCTGCTCCCCCACCTCCTCCCACCCCGCCATCTTTCCAAGATCCCTCTCGTATCTCCTTGCAAATTTTTGAATTTCTGAAGGGGTAGACAGTTTGAATCTTTTTTCCTTGAAATAGAATGAAATACCTTCCGGGAACTCCCATCTATACAGGATCCCGTTTTTCTTCAGCTGATTGGTTAATTTTTTATATGGGTCCCTCCTTCGAAGAAATCTCGAAGGGATCTCTTTAAATATAATAATTGAGTTTCCTTCAATATATAACCTTTTGTTATAATTCTGTTTCAGTATTTCATTTCTTATCTCCAACGAATTAAACATGGCTAATACATCTCCTGGCAATTTTTTCCCCTTAGCTTTAACCGATTTTATTTTTATCCGGAAGATATTTGCTAAATAGTAGTTTATCTCTTCTTCCTTCCTGTCTAACCAAATTGCTAGCTCTTTAACCATTTTAGATCTTATGTTCTCATTTGAATTCTCCGGTATTCCTCTGAATTTCAGATTTAATTGATTTTGTCTCATCTGTGTCATAGCCATGTTGTCCAGCAACTCTTCCTGTATCTTTCCTATCTCTTTAACTCTAATCCTATCCACCTCCTTCTTGCTGTCTTTCGTATCTTTTTGCACCCTTTTCATTGAATCCTCCAGTACCTTAGCTCTTACCGATAAATCTTTAACTTTTCCTGTCAGTTCACCCACCACCCCCTCCAGTTTCTTATCCAAAGTGTCCTGTACTTCTAGTAACTTTCTCTCAATATATTGTTCGCTATTTTAAAATTCTTTTCTTATTTCGGCCATCAAACTATCATAATCCTTAATTTCTTTCCCCTCCTTCCCCTCTTCTTGTCTAGATGGCCTCCTTTCCGCT
The DNA here is from genome assembly GCF_964234715.1 of Podarcis melisellensis. Lineage (NCBI taxonomy): Eukaryota > Metazoa > Chordata > Lepidosauria > Squamata > Lacertidae > Podarcis > Podarcis melisellensis. The sequence continues at coordinate 41,849,225 of NC_138533.1, forward strand.
GGTGTTCCCACCCCCTTTTTCATTCCATTTTTCATTTTGTATATTTGATATTCTTCCTCCTTTGGTAGTCACTATAAGAGATTACTGGTTTCCTCAATTCCTCCCGTAGTATTTAGCCCTCCGTATAATTTCTCAACAGGGTAACACCCTCCATATATTGCCTGTCTGCTAATATCATGTGGTCCGTAGCCCCGCCAGCAAATATATCAAAACCAGTAGGGAAGAACACCATGCAGAGAAAGGAAATATGAGGGTGGCAAAGCCAACGTCTATCAGATGTTACAGAGAAGATCCAAAGATTTACCTATAAAAAAAATTTGATGAGGTATAAAAGATGGCGATGAAAAAAAGTGACAAAGTTTTAAGGGTGCGTAGATGAAGACACGTAGTTAGTTCTCTAGAGTCTTGGGGGAGTATGGTGGAAGTCTCAATCCAAAAGCACGTCCAGGCAGGGGGGCTGGGTCAGGAAGAGAGGTGTTCTTTTAGAACATGAGGCTTTTTATATAACGCTATGACCTATCATATTTAAGTTCCCCTCTCTCAGAAATTCCCAAACTTTTTCCACCAAGATTGTTGTTCAGCCTAGAACCTAGGCTCAGTTTTCCCCTGTTCAAACATTGGTGTGTATCTCTTTAAGACAAGGAGAAAGGCAGAAGCGTGCTGGAGCAAAATGGCGAAACAAAGTCCCCAATTGTTCGCTTTTCCTCCCCTGCCTGTTCAAATATAGCAGTGTAAAGCAGTCTCTGTCCTTTATTCATGCATGCTTAATAACAGAAGCTAGAAGAAAAAGACAAATTTTGCGTACTGTTTAGGTCAATCCCTTCTTAAATGCCATATTCAGAGAAGTTGAAAATGGAAAAACCGTCCATAAACCCCGCGCCGGTCGTTGCTGTGGCAGTCTCCGACCCGGTGAAACAGAAAAATTCCTTTCCCTTCTCTCTAGTCCGTTAAAATGTTTCGCTGTTACTTTGCCTCCGACTATACTTTGTGTCTGAGGTCTTTCCTCCACTCTCACTTAGCGGCTACTTTCTTACTTTCTTATTTCCTCTCTCCCAGCCTTCCGCTATACTCCATTTTAGTCTTACCGCCAGTAGTGGATCTCTTCTCCTTTCACAACATATTTCATTTCCGCTGGGTTCTTGAATTAGACTTCCTTTAACCTTAACTCGGTTATTTTTCGCTATTTTCCAGTTGTTTTCTGTTGCTTTCTGCACAATACTTAATAGCTATTTCCCAGCTTTTCAACTGTTGTTGGAGATCCGCCACTTTTCACACGGAGCCTGAGGCTTCACAACATGGAGTCTGTTGCTTCCCCTTCATGCTGCGGCTCCAGCCCTGTTAAACGCCGGCAACACAGGCGAGCACAAGCAGCGTCGCTGGGTACTTTGTCCCCCAGAATAATCCTCCTGAGGTTTCGGGGTTCACGGAGCCTTCGTGACCCCTCTAGACCTCCGTGTTGTTTGAGACCCCCCCCCGGAGGGTAGCCTCGTGCTCCTTTCCGTGGCCGCGGCGTCCCAAAAGTCCAGAAGCCAGATACATATTTCATTGGAATAGATGCCACATTTTGGTTTCAGCAGAGGAAGGTAAAAGGAGTGCTTCATCTGCTTGACCAGCTACAGCTGTTCCTGGATGGAGATAGCCCGACCACTGTAATCCATGCCTTGGCAACCTCAAGGTTGGATTACTGCAATGTGCTCTGTGTGAGGCTGCCATTGCACCTGGTGCAGAAGTTGGTGCAGAATTCAGTGGGAATGCTGAAGGGGTCAGCAACATGGAACACCATTGTTAAAATCTCTGCACAGGCTACCCATCTGCTTCCAGACCAAGCCAAAGGTTCTTGCAGGGGTGAAACTAAGGGGGTTTGCCAGGACTTTTGCTCTGGGTGAAGCCTCCAGAGGGTGCCATGGAGGCTCTTAATCCTAGGACTGTCTGGGCTTCTCTCTGGCCCCCTCCTCTCTTTCCCAGGCACCCTCTCATGTAAAAACCTTCCTTGCAATAATTTAAAAAGCAGAAAGCAGGATTGCAGCTCAGCAGCACCATCTACTTTCAGCTTCCCATCACCCATGAAAGAAGACATGAACTGGTTCAGGGGCCCAGCAGTGCCCCTCACATGTTGCCATCAGCAGGTTCCTTGTTCCCACCGGCTCCAGTCCAGTCCAGCACAGCCAATAGTCAGGGTTTATGGGAGTCATAGTCTAAACATGGTGTTATAGTTTTTTTGGGGGGAGACCCCCATAAACCCTATAAAATTATATGGTAGGATTTTGATTATTTGGGATGTGAAGGGAGAAATACAAGCCACAGAGGAACCCCTGGGCTAGCCTATGCGAAATGACCCAATTAAGCTAGGGTCATTAAGAAATAATACAGGATCATGGAGAGCCATTGGCAATGCAAGAGAACTGTCCTTTCCCTTGCCCTGAGGGGTGAACAGAGACTGGGGGTTTGGAAGGCTGCCAGGGTAACTGGGAAAGGGAGTTTTGAGTAAGGGTGCTGGGAAGAAGAAAGACTGGGATTCATTTTGGACAGGCTGGCTGAAGGCATGCTGTAAGAGCTGGACTCCCTCCATGCAGATTGAAGGTGTAAATAAGTGAATAAACCATATTTCTTAAGGCCATGACGGTCTCTGCTGTTTCTCAATACTTTAAAGGAACACAGACTCTGGGTGAGTGCCTGGAACCCCTAGGAATCTTGCAGAGTCGGGGTGGGGTGGCACACAACTTTTGGAACAATATGAAGGATTAGGGTTGCCATATTTCAAAAAGGGAAACCAGAGTTGGGAGGGACCCAACATGTCATCACAGGCTGATGCCAATGTCCCTTGTAACCTTGTCTATTCCAGGTTCCTCCCACATATGAGCAGGGCCAAAGCACACAAGCAACATTCAGAAAATTGTATATGAGCAGGATAGATCACTCCTGCTTCCTGTGCACATCACCTTCATAGCCCAGACATCACTGAACGGCCATTAAACAACAGCTTTGAAAGAGCCACGTTCTTCCCCTTTTGCAAGCTTTACTATGCAGGAATGGTAGGAAATGTCACAGCTAAAAATTGGATGCTGCTTCTTTAATGCTTAAAAAAGCTGGGTCAGCATGAGTCAGTGGCCTGCACCAGGTTGTATATATAGTGTGAGAAATGTTAGTTTGGGTTGTGTTGATTGGTTGGTTAGTGAAAGCTGGTAGTGTTGATGTGTGTGCAGTCAGTCGCTTTTGCAGAAAGACTTTTAAGAATAAAAGCAGAAAGTACTCTGCAAGGATACTTTTCTCGTGGACTCTTTTATGCCGACAAGGGTCCGAGGGCCAGGCTGAGGCAACAAAGGGAGGTCAGAACCTTTTTTTTTTTTGCTTTTTACAAACACTGACAGGAAATGTGGCAGGAAATATCAGCCTGAAACACAGCAAAGTGTACTGGAGACTTGGCCCCACATCAAATTGTGTCCCCACCTTCTCCAGCCTGACTGAACAAGGCAAGAAGCAACATCTGGCTACCTGTGTGCCAATGACAAGTATGAAGGGAAGTTTGCTTTGTTTCAAATGGAGACTGTTAACAAAACATGTTGCCTGCAATGGCTAGAAGCAGAGAGAAGGAACACCTGTGGCCAGTGCTTTTTTTCTTGAAAAATGTTTAGGCCGGGGTACTCTCATTTTCCTACTCATATTGAAATACTGCCCCTCAGTGAGGCCAAACTTAGATTCACAAAATGTTTAGGGGTATGCATACCCCTGCATACCCACAGAAAAAAGCACTGCTTTTGGCTATCCGCATCACCTCTGCCCAGTTCCCGGAACAAACGAAATCTCTATTTAGAATTAACTCCAGAGAATTTCAAGTCATAACTAACGATGTATCCTGCAATTCTGAAAGTGCAGTGATACCCAAAAGCTATTCAAGTTTGTTTTAAACTCAAAAAGCAGCATCAATGTTTGGCTTTAAAAGAGGTTTAGTGGCTATTGACTAAGATGGCTCTGCTCTGTCTCCACAGTGGGAGAGGCAGCAATGCTTCTGAATGCCAGAAACCACAGGGCATGGGACAATGTTCTTGTGCTTGGGTCCTGCTTGTGGGTTTCCCACAATGGACATCTGGTTGGCCACCGTGAAGAGAGGATGCTGGACTCAATGGGTCCCCATTGGCCTGGTCCAGCTACAGGACTCTCTTCTTACGTTGTTATGACAGGCTGCATTTCCACTTGGGTCACTTAAAAGGCCAAGATGATTCTTTTGCATTTGGGAAAGGAAGAATGCGTGCATGCGCAGCACACAGTGAAGGTGATATTCACATTCTCCCAAAGATGAGTGCTAAGATTTGAAGGCAGAAGAAAATCTCTCTGATCTAAGATTTGAAGGCAGAAGAAAATCTCTCTGATCTAAGAACTATGTAACTAGGGAAGTGTCAGGGAACTGCCATCGGCTCAAGGGCGAGAGGGGAAAAGCCGGATGGGTTACAGAGAGCCCCCAAAGATCGTGGGAAACAGCACCTCCTCAGCAGAGGAGAGTAACCATGTCTCCAGTGGAGAGGAGCTTCAGGGCTTGGAGGCGTTGCCAGGACACCTTGCCTGAGCAAAGCGGGGAGGAGAGAGGTCCTCTGTTACCCACGCCCTCCTTGCGCAGTAGGATTTCGCACAGAGAGGGCGAGCGCAGACTGGGCGTCAAGACTCTGCTGGGGAAGGTTTAAGGACCGCTCACTCTCAGATTCTGCCAGTGAATGAGCGAGCCACGGAATAGTGGCGCTCTGCATGGTGAAGGTTTTTTGGCACCAATAACGAGGCTTTACAGCCTACCAGGGAGGCATTTGCCTAATTGCTCTTGAGTAACCCCCTGATATCCTTACAGGAAGGATGAATCTATCCGTTTTGATTTCCCTCTTCCCCCGGATCCTAAATTTAGTTCACCACATTTTTGCATTTATGATTTTTTTTTCTTTTTGAAAAATGCTCACCAGCATTTTAGATGCATTTCTCCTAACACAAACATTTTCGTATGCAATTTTAGCCAATGTACACAGTTTTTGCAAGCTGTACTCCTTAGATACATGGCATTTTTGCACAAGGAGGTGTGCTCTCTACATCAATGGCTGTTGTGGCATTTGGGAAGAGGATTTGCTAGCACTTTCCAAGCCTGGTCCCAATGAAGCTTTAAGCAGCATTTTCTGCAGGTGTGAAGCCACAAGGAAAAGCCACCCCCAGCCCAGCAACAACAGCAGCAGATTGACAGCACATCTAGTAATTACTACAACCACAACCTTGTTGGGACAGAAGAGGCAACCAAGGCCTCTCCCTCCTGACCTTTGGATCCAGTCTAATGAAGCCTTTTTATTAGGAAGCAAGCCTCTCCGTGTCCCCCCCGGCTGCCCCATATGAAGCTTGTTATGTGACTCCCTCAAGTGGGCGCATTAATCTCGACATGCTGGTAACCTTCGTATCAATCCTGCAAAGTCACATCCATTATTAATAAGTAAACAAGTGTTGCTCTCAGCACACCACAGTTTTCACTCCACATGCTCTCTTTTTTAAAATAAAAAAGACCAACAACAAAACAAACAAATGCATCTTTACACCTATGCAGATAACAACAGGGTGTCCCTCTTAATGGAAGCAAGGACACAGCAGGAACTAACCCAACTGCTGAATGGGAAAGAGGCTGAACCTATGTGTGGAAATGAGCACTAATTGGGAAAGGTCCATCCCAGGAAGCCTGACTCCAAGGCCCACCAACCAAGAGGCCCAACGTGCTGGGAATTTCAGGTGCTTCAAGGGGCCAATGAGCTCTGTAGTTGCACCTTGAAGATGGAACTTGCTTCCAAAATTAGATTGCGGGCCTGCCGGGTGCTTGAGAGCTCCCCACATTCTCCTTGGGATTTCTGTGCAAGAAGAATCTAGATTGCAAAGAGGGGAACTGAGGAGAAAGTGATGTCAGCATTAGTGGAGCTAAAAGTCAGTTAAGGCATGTGGCAGGTCTGAACTCCCCACCCCTGGCAGCTACTTGATGGCTGAGGCACACACATGATCTTATTTATTTAAAAAACATTTAAATACCACCATTCATTAACATTGACAACAACTGTACAGAAAACCATATTTAAAAGCTATTGTGGAACTATGTTCTCATGCAGGAGGAGGAGAATCTCGAAGGCAAATGAAACTTCACATATAAAAAGGCACCGCTCTTCCCTGATGTCTCCCTAGCTCTCTATGTTCAACATCCAAGAAAACCAGACTAAGATGCTACATATTCTCTCCAACATGTTTGGACAGCAAAAGCGACAGATGATTTAAAGACACTCACCCTGATGGAGGATCACATAGGAACCCAGGAAGTTGCCTTAGACAGAGTCAGACCATTGGTCCCCCTTGCTCAGTGTTGTCTACTCTGACTGGCAGTGGCTCCCAGAGTATCAGACAGGGGACTTCCCCAGTCCTCCCTGGAGATGCTGTCAGAGATGGAACCTAGGACCTTCTGCATGCCAGGTGGGTGTTCTGCCCCAGAGCTATGGCCCTTTCACATCTTTCTTCCGCTGCAAGCATCCTTCACAAATGGCATTTCCTCCATACCAAACACCCGCCTCTCATTTATTCTCAAACTTTCAACTGAAGTCTTTTTTTTAAATGTAGGTGTCATGGGCAGTGGAAAACCCAGAAAGATGCAACAACCCCTCAGCTCTTCCTATAGCTCATCACATCTTTGTGATCTAGCCAAGGAAAGGCCTACTTTTCCAAAAGTGAGTTTGCAGCATTCAAAGACAAACATACCTGTTGATGAGCGACACAACAGCTGCAAACAGCTCCTCATAGAGCCCCGCAGCCATCCCTTCCACGCACTCCACACCTGTCATCTTGGGACCTGAAGGAGAGAGACACAGATTGCTTAATTTTCCTGACAGTGCCTTTGGGCATGGCTGCTCAGCAGTCCTCCCCACATGCTGTTAGTTCAGAGCTTTGCTATCAAACCAGAAGCAATTTCCAACCAGGGCAACTGCTGTGTCTGTCTGTTGCAGGAAAAAAACAGCAAAAGGTTTGTTGCACCTGAAGAAAACTAACCATTTGTTATGGCATAAGCCAGTCTTCACCAACCTGGTGCCCTCCAAATGTTTGAGTGACAGCTCCTGTGGACACCAGCCACCAGGGCTGTCTGATGTTGCGACTGATGGCAGCTGTCATCCAAAATGTCTGGAGGGCATGAATCATAGAACTGTAGCATTGGAAGGGACTAGTCCAACTCCTCCCTGTAATGCAGGAGGCCACTCCATCAGATGCATTCTAACGAGGAGAGGGGCACACAGTCTCCAATACAACCTGCACCCAAACCACCAGCTTCACGTTGGAACTTTTCAACAGGGAATCAGCATGGGACACAAACTATCAAAATTAAAAATCCAAATCATGATGGACAGGTAGAGGCTTGAAGGGAATAGCCCAGCCCACTGCCATTGGCCCATACCTCCCCCAGCTTGTTTTAAAGCCATGTAAGTCCATATCCATCTTGTGGCACTGAGTTCCTGTAGTGGAAACACAGAAGATGGATGAGGAGGCTTGGTGGCCTTGCACAATTAACCCTTCATTTAAGGCCGCTTTAAGTCCTTGCAGGAGCACTTCTACCCTTGAAGAGGGCCCAGTTGGGGCTTGATTACCCAGATCATGGAACTGGGAGGATGTAGACATGACACTAATCAGTATAGGTGGAGGCGGTTGAGGCATTAAGCCTTGCCTATCTGGGCTGGGTATAAATAACAGGGCTTGAACCTAAATACAGTGTGCCTGGATGTGGGTCAAGGTTGCTGCAATGCAAACCAGACAGAAGAGCCACTCTGCTGTTGTTTCTTAGGCCTAAGGAGGGATTTGGGTTAGTGGTCTGGTACTATGTGTTGGTTGCTTGGGTAAATGTTTGTTGGGGATTGATTATTTGTGTGTGTGTGTGTGTGTGTGTGTGTGTGTGTGTGTGTGTTAAATGAGAAGGGGGTTCATTGACTGTGTCTGTTTGGGGAGGTTTTGCACTGTTGTATGTGGGTATAGAAGCCTATTTTGTTCAATAAAGTTCAGTCTTCTTCCACTAAGTTGTTTCTTTATCAAAGATCCATTAAGAACAAAAACTTGTTTGCATTTGGAAAAACAGTTTCAAACATTATCTGTGTGCAGAATGACTTTCCTCCATTCTGAATCCATTTAATTTGGTGACTACCTCCTTCCCCATTCTAGTATAATGGGAGAGGGATAAAAATTGCTCACTCTATAAATACATATATTCCATTTTCCATCCTGTGCATAATTTTATAAACTTCTGTCATGTCCTTTTGCAGTTGTCCCTTTTCCAAACTGATCTGAATGTTAGTTAGATGCACTGAGAGATCTTAAATGTTGCCAACAGCTGCAGGGTTCAGACCAGGAGCGGCTGTGTCGCTCCTGTTCCTCTTGGGAGGGCAGATCTTTTCCTGGTGCAAAAAACCTGAATTGGGGTAGGGGACTTTGAAATATTGATTGGAGGAGAGTTTAAGGAAGGAAGAAGGGGAAGCAGGTGCTTCTTTGAGGGTTTTACATGCTTGGAACCTGAGCCCGTTGCTAAGGAAACCAACTACAGCTGGCATCTTTTCTAAATTGTTTTCAGGTCCATTCCTTGGCAAATTTCAGCCACGAATAAACACTGGTTGTTACTTAGTGCACAAAAGCAGGTAGCAGTGGGGGGGGGGGAGGCAGTAGATGAAAAGAGTTACAGAAAAGCAGAGGGAGGGGGGCGTTGTCAAGGCAAAAAAACAGCAAGAAAGCTGGCCGCAAACAGCTTGTTGCCTGTCCCAGATCTCAGTAGGCAGCTAATATCTTGGTTATGCCTTCCTTCTCCAACCCGCTTTTCCTGCTTTCAAATACTTGGCAGATTTACAATTCAAAGAGCTGTTTGGAAAGCCAGCTGCACTTAGCTACCTTTTTTTTAAAGGGCTGAAAATTAAATGGGTTTTATTTTTAAATAACCAATCTCATTGTTTTGTGTTCAATTGCAAAAAAAATATGTTACCTCTGATTGCCCCTGTTGTAGTCAAAAATTTGAAGGCAATTTGCCTCTGACAAGGTGGCTTTGCATGCTGTGGCCCACAGAGTGCTAGTTAGTAGTGAGGGGGGAGTGGTCCTTGGATACGGGGTTGTGAGCACTTCCTCTCCTCCTGCATCACTGCCTGCAAATGTGTCCACACTTACCTAATCTTTGCATGAGTGGCACAATTAAGAGAGGCAGAACAATAAGGTGTGTGACAGAGAGGCAGAGAGAGAAGTGATACGCAGAAAGAACCCAGACCTCAGTGAAAGAGCACTTGGCTTTGCATACAGAAGGTCTCAGGTGCAACTTCCAGGTAAGAAATGTGCTTGGTCAGCAGGCCTAAGCTCAGGCATAGGACAGCTACTGTCAACCAGGGCTTTTTTTCAGCCAAAACCTAATTCCGGCACCTCTCCGATGGGTGCCATTGCCATTATAAGAGAACAAGGGAGACATTCATGTTGAGTTCTGGCACCTCTTTTTCGGAAAAAAACAGCACTGCTGTCAACCAAAGCAGACTGCATTGGATTTGGTGGGCCATCATTCTCCATAGGAACACAGGAAGCTGCCTGTACTGAGCCAGATCATTGGCTCACCAGGCACAGAGGTATTTCCCAATCCTATCTAGTGAAGCTGGCAGGGATTGACCCTAGCACCTTTCATGTGCTAAGCAAGTGCTCTGTCCCTGAGCCCTTAGCCCTTCCTTAGACTTCAGTGTGGGGAATCTGCTTATGGTTCAGGGCTTGGAATCTCTAAGGAGGACCTTTTTGGCAGTAGAGCTGAGAATGGCCTCTGTGAGCCTCAGCTGCCTCTTTCTGTTTACTACACTGACAATACTGAGGTCGGGTGAGCAGGGCAGCTTCACAGGTCCCGGTTACAAGGTGAATTCCATGCTATGCAAAGGGATTAAGGGCAAAACTGCTTTTACTATAATGCTGTTATACAAATCTATGGTGTGAACACACTTGAAATATTGTGTGCAACTCTGGCTGCCTCACCTCAAAAAGGACATTGCAAAGTTGAAAAAGGTTCAGAAAAGGGCATTGCAAAATGATAAACTCTCTTATAAAGAAAGGGTACACCAACTGGGTATTTTTATTCTAAAGAAAACGAGAGCAAGAGGGTACAGGTCAGAGGTTAATAATGTTATGCATGGTGTGGTGAAAGAGAAGCTTTTCTCTCTCATAAAACTAAAACCCAGGGAGTATCAAACAATGTCTTGTGCAGAAAGAGTGGAGAAAAAAAGTTTTTCTTGTTTTCTCTGAATAGCAAAACCCAAAGGGGTCATCCAGCGAAGCTAAATGGTGGGAGATTCAGAACAGAAACACTTCTTTACAGAGCACATAGCTAACCCTTGGGATTCACTGCCACAAGATACAGTGATGCCACCAACTTGGGTAGCTTTGAAAGTGGTTTAGACAAGTTTACCATCAACACCTAGCCACGGAGACAGCGCGTTGCTTCCAGTATGGGAATCATGAGCAGGGAGAGTGCTGCTACTGTACTCATGTCCTGCTTGTGGACTGGCCACTGTGAAAACAGGATGCTGCACTAGATGTGCCGAGGGTAGGGGGGGAATCTATCTGTACCTGTTTGAGTTGTTCCCAAGATGGATTCAAACATGCATATTCAACCCAAGGTTGATGGAGGGAGGGGAATTGTCAAAACGGAGCCTCTCTTTCCCCTGCTTACTTTGCATGAGGAAAGGCCCTTACCATCCGACCAGCCTTGGTCCTGGTTGAGCTGTCCTCCGGCTCCAGACGTGACCTGCTCAATAATCCTCTGGAGGTGGTGCTTGAAGACGGCTGTTGTGAGCTCCTCAAAATCGCAGCCAAGGACTTCCGCTGCCTTGTTGGCCCACTCAAACTGCATGAACTGCTTCCTGCCAACTGAACAGAAAGGAGAGGAAGGGGCTTATGCTCAGGAAGCCTTTGTTTTCCATGACGACTCCTTCTGGCTCACTTTTAATGCTTAAATTTGTGAATTCTGTGATTTGTGAATGACAAATTATTTATTTGTAATTTACAATATGATATTGATATAATTCATATATGATAGCCATCTTCAAATATCTCAAGAGTGTCACATGGAAGAAGGGAACAAGCTTGTTTTCTACTGCTCCTGAGGGTAGGACTCAAAACAATGGCTTCAGGTTTCAAGAAAGGAGATTCCGACTAAACATCAGGAAGAACTTTCTGACAGTGAGAGTTGTTCATGATGTTGGATGATGGCCATCTGCCATGGATGCTTTAGCTGAGATTCCTGCATTGCTGGGGGTTGGACTGGATGACCCTCGGGGTCCCTTCCAACTCTACAATTCTATGATTCTATTTATTTCATATCATTTATATATACACCACCCAATTGTAAGAAGAAAAAATGTCAGAGTGGTTTGCAAAAAGAATAAAACAGCAAAATCAATAACAGTTAATAACAGCTACTGAAAACATTCAAATCATATTTAAGATCAAATATAAACCAACAACAGATTAAAAACACATGTCAGCATTCTACATATCTGTAATGGGATAAGGGGGCTGCTCGTGCGTAAGCGTTTAAGCCCTCCAAGCTTTACCATCAGTTCCTAAGCTCTCCCAGTCCGCGGAGCCATGGGTGCATGGCTACCTCAATCGCTGGCAGAATCCGTCAGTGGGCGCTTCCGGAATTTACGCCAACATAAGAGTTCCTTGACAGAAACTCTCCTTCTGGATTCTCTGCGTGACAGTTTCCTGCGCGGAGTGGGCGTCCCCAGCGGAGGTCCTGAGCCCTCCCCGCTGTTCTCACTGGAAACATCTTGGAGCCATTCCTCCGATTGAGTTTCTGCAGGAACTCTCCCTCTCCCCCTACTGGTTCCTTCCTCCACATCCGAGGGTCTCCTAGCCTCCTTGAGCCCTTCCACCATCTGACTCTCCAATGGCAGTTCCCTGACAATATCGATGTAAGCTTGTTGAAACAAAACTGCTTTTAGCAGGTGCGGAAGATGCCTGCCTGGTGTCAAGAGGCAGGGAGTTCCCTAGGGTGGGTGTTGCCACACTAAGAAATTGATTACTCACAGCGGTACAGTGGTACCTCAGTTTACGAACTTAATCCATTCTGGAAGTCCGTTCTTAAACTGAAACCGTTCTTGAACCAAGGGACGCTTTCCCTAATGAGGCCTTCCGCCGCCCGGGGCCCTTCCACTGTTCAGATTCCGTTCTTAGACCAAGGTAAAGTTCGCAAACTGAGACACTACTTCTGGTTTTGCTGAGTTTGTAAACCAAATAGTTCGTAAACAGGGCTGTTCTTAAACCGAGGTACCACTGTACATGTTTTAAGTGTCCCCTGTAACAAGGCCAGTTCTGCACATGGGCCTATGTGGCTAAGGGGATCAAGTTTGTAGGGTTGATGTATCCTGGGTGGACTGTTTTTCCGTTAAGAGTGGCCAAAGAAATAGAGCACGGTAGCCAGAGGAAAAGAAAACCAAAGCAAGTTCATGAGGCAGATTTTTTTTAAAGAGAGGGAGAGAGAAGGAAACGAATCAGGTCTGAAAATGAATGGCTGTTCACGTACAAAGTGCTGGCGGTAATTAGCTGCAATTTGATGGCAGCCATTCATAAACGAGACAGAGAGCAGAATTAAACTGATGGTAGCAATTAGATTTCATTTCACCTCTGAGCGCTGCCTTCGATTTTGCCCTGCAGGAGTCATATTTCCATGCGCTGAAGTGCAGCACAGCATTTGCTGGTGGCTTTGAAAGGGCACCAACAAAATAAGAGCCCACTCCCCTGCCTCCAGCTCTGCCCACTGCTCTCCCCTTTGGAAAAACTCTTTGTGGGACTGCCCAGAAGGCCTCCTGCAAGGAGCAGCCAATCCTGGAAAGAATGGGGCTACAGCCACTCAGCCACACCCCCACAAAACCAACTGGGTGAATATATTACCAAGGAAATCGTTTATCCCCTGGGATAATCACTTCAACTTCATGTTTCCCAAAAAGGATCAATAGAGAGTCAAATTGCAGAATGAGCCAGTCTGCAAAGCTTCAGACTGATAAGTTGCAGAACCCACAAGCTGGCAGGAAACCATATACAACTTGGAAGCTGGATAGAAAGGCAATGGAGCAAGGAGCAAGGTCTCTCACTGGGTTAAGTCTTATGACATGATGAAAAAAAGACAAGAAGGGAAAGAGCCACCCACATGCTGACCTGACAAACTGTCTGAAATGGTCGATCCCCTTTTCTCAGGACTAGCAATCTCTAGCTAAACAAGGCAAAACAAAAACCTCAAACTCTACAATTCCAAACCACAATTCCTCAGATTCCTTTCATTCTTTTTTTGGAGGGGGAGAACCATGATAGTTTAAGTATGTCCTCCTTTATGCATAAAAACATAAGTCTTTCATCTGTGGAAGGATTTGCATCACAGTCCTGGATTTGCATGAACTCAGGGCAGGGGAGCTAAAAAGAAGGCAATTTTTAAACAACAGCAGACTTTTGAACAATGCAGGGAAAGAGAGAGAGGAACTGTGAACATATGGGGGACTTGAAGGAGCTGTGGGGATTGTTGATGTGTGTGCAGCATCTACTCTTGGGTTTTCTTCTTTTAATAGACTTGCAACAGAGTTTTGTTTTACAGTAATTGAGTATCTTTATTATTTACAACAAATTACACTGGTCAAATACAAATATAAAATAACATATGTAATCCTTTCCTCTTCCAGCCATCCAGCCAGAGACCTAATGCTGACTCATGCTCATTTACATACTGACACTTGACACTCTGACCCTTATTGATCACATGCCCTTTATAAAAGCTCCTGTTGCTGGGTAGATTTTTCTATTGCCTAACAACCTGTTTAAGACCAAGTTCTTTCTATTCTTTCTAGAATATTCCAACAGGGATATGGGGCATTAAAGGAGGCATGAGGGGGCAGGGGTGAAACCATGCTTCATTTCACCTGGGTCAAAAACCCAGTTTGGCACCCCCTCCACAAACATTTGCGTACACACAGGTTGGGAGCCTCAATGGTGTTCCTCTGGGGCAAAAAAGAAAACAAAAAACCAGCTAGCCTCCCGTAGCTATGGATGGGGGCATTGGGTGAAGTGCAAATTGGGGGTTGGCAAGCGGGGTGGGGAGTTTGGCAAGGGTGCAGGGTAGGTGGGGCTGGCAAACAATGCAAGCAGGAGCAGCAGGCTCCTTGACTCCAACAATCCTTACTGGAACATGTTCAAACCACTGGGCTCTTAATGGCAGCTACTGTCCTAGTAGGCTGGAGCGTGGAGCTAGACGGGTGGTGTTGCTCCAGCAATGAAGCCAGTCAGACCAGGGAGCTTATAGAGGAGCTGAAGCCAGGCACTGATCCACACAGAGGTTTCCATGCACTTCCACGTTAAAGCTTCTGCCTAGGTCCCCATCTCCACCTGCATACACACGGAACTGGCCTCCTATTTGGTTGCATAAACAGGGATTTAGCCTTCAACCTAAGGATCTTGCGCCTAGAGGGGCACGTTCCTCATGCTGACTTCTGTACCACTTTTTTTCTTCATTAGGGTGGTTATTTACACATCCCCCCCCCCCGGAAAAAAAGGACACAGAATTGCAAACAATTTTCATGTGCTAAATTATATGTCTAGATCAAGGAGAAAGTCAGCTCAGCTCACATTTCAAGGCAACTAAAATTTACACCTATCCAAACTTTGTGATGCAGTTCTCCAGCCAACCAACATTTACAACAACAAAAATGCAAATATTAGGAAAAAATGTGTATAAAAATGAATATATTTGTGAAAGTAATACACAAATGTGCCTTGTGTTTGGGGAAATTGCTTGCAAAACTGTATAGTATTAGTCAAAACTCCATACAAAAATGTGTTTCTTGGGAAACATTAATGTGAACATTCTGATGAATTTTTCAAAAATAATTTTCCAAAAAGAAAATCACAAATTGCTGTGGAAATGTGGAGGACTGACTTTAAGTTTGGAAAAATGAGAAACTGAAAGAACCAAAAGTAGCACATCTTTCCATCACTAGTAAAGATGCAGATTTTTAAAATCCATGATCATTGAAATAGAAATGCAAAACATCTCAGCATGGTCAAGGAGCCTGTGCCCAGGGGAACAGGGTGCCTGCTCAGGCTGCCTTCTTTTTTTATAATAATATTTATTAACAAAAAAAATTTAAACAGTAAAAAACATACAGAGTAACATATAATTTTCCAATATCCACATTTCATTCTCCTCCTTGGACTTCCTCGCGACTCTCGTTCCTGCATTCCAAACTCTTAAATTTTACCAGCAAATTATTAACTTGTTTCAATTCTTATAATACAATTTCCCAATATTAAATCTCAAATTTTAGAAAATTTAAACCACAATTCTAAAGACTTAGTTTTAACATAATATTTATCCAAAATCTGTCTTTTCTTTTAATAGCATTTAGATTCTTATTCCTTTTAACTAGTTTGTTGGTACCATGTTGTTGCTAATCTTACATCTTTCTTAACATTCATACAATTTGCAATGTTTTTGTAAATAGTCCTTAAATTTCTTCCAGTCCTCCTCCACCAGTTCTTCTCCCAGGTCTCGGATTCTGCCAGTCATTTCCACCAGTTCCATATAGTCCATCAGTTGCATCTGCCATTCTTCCAGTGTGGGCAAATCTTGGGTTTTCCAGTATTTAGCAATAAGTATCCTTGCTGCTGTTGTAGCATACATAAAAAAAGTTCGATCTTTCTGTTGCACCCTCTGGCCGACAATGCCCAGAAGAAAGGCCTCTGGTTTCTTAAGGAAGGTATATTTAAATATATTCTTCAGCTCATTATATATCATTTCCCAAAAAGCCTTAACTCTAGGGCAGGTCCACCAGAGGTGAAAGAATGTTCCTTCAGTTTCTTTACATTTCCAACATTTATTATCTGACAAATGGTTTATCTTTGCAAGCTTGACTGGGGTCATGTACCACCTGTATATCATTTTCATAATATTTTCTTTCAAGGCATTACATGCCGTGAATCTCAGACCGGTGGTCCATAACTGTGATGGGATAATGAGCTGCTTGTGCGTAAAAGCTTGATCCCTCTGGTGTTTGGCTGGTCAACCAAACCGAGGCACTAACGGAGCCTCCCAAGGCGTGACTCCGTTAGTCGCTGGTAGAATCTGACAGTGGGCGTCTACGAAATTTACGCCAACATAAAAGTTGTTTCACGGACATGCGCCTTCGTGACTCTCTGCGTGACAGCTTCCGGCGAAGGGTGGGAGTTGCCAACGGGGGTCTTGTTACCTCTGCACTATTCTCACTAGAAGTATCCCAGAGCCCTCCCTCCTCCGACTCCCCTTCTGCCGGAGCTTCTGCTCTCCCCCTGCTGGTTCCCTCCTCCGCTGCAGAATCTCTCCGAGTCTGCTGGAGCCTCTGCACCATCTCTCTTTCCGATGGCAGTTCCCTGACATCCACCTCCCCCTCAGGGCCCCCTTCACCCCCCGCTTCCTCTCCCACGGGCGGTGAGGGCGGAAAGCCCCTAAAGGAACTCTCCTCGTCGTCCGAGGATTCAAACACTTCTAACCATGGCGTACCGTCTCTCTCCCCGTCTTCCTCTTCTTCGTCGGAGTCGGCTTCCTCACCCACCCCTGACTCTGGGAACCCTCCAAACTCTCCTTCCTCATCGGTGGTCCCAAAGTGTTCCCTTCTAAATCGTGCCACGGGTTGCGGTTTTTTTGGGAAACGCCGATGAAATGTTTCTATTAAAACCTCGTCATTGACTACCTCAGCGGGTACCCAAGTGTTTTCCGACTCTACTTCCTCCTCCCATTCTACCAGATATTCCACCTGATCCCACTTCCACCTGGAATCAATGATTCCTGCCACGTTCATGTCGCGTTCTCTCTCTTCTATCACGGGCGTTCGGGAGACCTCTCTCTCACGCTCCCCCCCCATTCACGTCCCTCTCGGTACGGCGACAGTAATGACCTGTGAAATACTGGGTGCAATTTCATGTGACTGGGCAGTCTGAGTTTGAATGCTACTGGGTTCACCTGCTGTATGACCTCAAAGGGTCCCAATCTTTTGGGTTTCAGTTTCTTACAACCCCCCTTGAAAGGTAGTCCCTGGGTGGATAGCCACACCCGGTCTCCCACCCTTATAGTTTCACCTTCCCTCCTATTTTTGTCTGCTTGCTTTTTATATTCTTCCTTGGCTCTCTCTAAGTTAAGTTGTAGCTGACGGTGGATGGCTTCCGTCTCTTCAACAAAATGTTCCGCCGCCGGCACACTCCACCTCTCCCCTCCTTCTCCTGGAAATGCCCTGGGATGACACCCATAATTTGCCAGAAAGGGACTCAGCCCTGTGGACACGTTCTCAGCGTTGTTGTAGGCAAATTCTGCCAGAGGTAACTTATCTACCCAATCATTTTCTCGGTCCTTTACATAACACCTCAGGTATTGTTGTAAAATCCTGTTTGCCCTTTCCGCTTGCCCATTTGTTTCCGGGTGCCGGGCAGTGGAGAAATTGATTTCCACGTGCAGTAAGCTCATAAGTTTCCTCCAGAACCTGGAAGTAAACTGTTTCCCTCTGTCGCTGGCCACCCTCAAGGGGGCGCCATGCAACCGGAAAATATGCTCTACGAACAACTTGGCGGTTTCCTCCGCTGTGACCGCATGTGAACAGGCTATAAAATGACACATCTTAGTTAATAGATCTACCACTACCATGACCGCCGTTTTGCCCTTGGATTTTGGCAGGTCCGTCATAAAATCTATGGAGACTGCCTCCCATGGCCTTTCTGGTGTGGGTAAGGGTTGTAAGAGCCCCGCTGGCGCCACCCTCTCCCCTTTCGCTCGCTGGCACCTGTCGCAACCCCTGACATATTCCCGTACATCCTCCCTCACCTTGGGCCACCAAAACTCCCTGGTAACCAACCACATGGTTTTGTGCTGTCCAAAATGCCCCGCTGTGGGGCTATCATGCAACTGCTTGAGTACTCTGCCCCTCAGTTCCCCATCGGGTATGTACAGTGCCCCTTTGTAATACAACGCCCCACTCTTTTCTTCAAACCCCCCTGTGTTCTCCTCTGTCCTCCTGAGTTCTCTGAGTTTCTCTTGGGCGTATTCGTCGTTCTCCGTACCCTCTAACAGTTCTTTCTGCCCCACCAAAGCCGCCCCACACACCCAGCGGTCTTCAGGGATTACGTGCCTTGCTTCCGGCGCGCCCTCCCCCTCTAAGTACTCAGGCTTTCTGGAAAGAGCGTCCGCCCTTACGTTCTCGGACCCTGGCACGTAACGAATCTCAAAATTGAATTTGGAGAACTCCTGGGCCCATCTCACTTGTCTCTGGTTCAGCACTCGGGCTGTTCTCCAGTACTCCAGATTTTTGTGGTCAGTCCGGACTTGAACCTTGTGCTGCGCCCCAATCAGCAAGTGCCGCCATCTCCGGAATGCTTCATGAATGGCGAGCAGTTCTCGGTCGTATACTGTGTAGTTCCTCTCGGATTTGTTCAACTTCCGCGAGAAGAATGCACACGGTCTCCATTCAGACGCATCTTTCCCCGGCTGGAGAAGCACGGCCCCTACCGCTCGGTCTGACGCGTCAGTCTCCACTCGCATTGGTTGCCGTAGATCCACGTGCAAAAGTTGCTCCTCCGACGCAAACGCTGCCTTTAAGCGTTCAAATGCCCCTTGCGCTTCTTCCGTCCAAGCAAATTTTTTCTTGCTGCTAAGACAATCCGTGATGGGCGCTGTTAAATGGGCAAAGTTCTTGATGAACTTCCTATAGAAGTTTCCGAAGCCCAGGAACCTTTGCACGTCCTTCTTGGTCTTTGGTGTTTTCCATTCCAGTACCGCTTGAACCTTGCTGGGATCCATAGCCAACCCCTTGTCAGACAACCGGTACCCCAGGAATTCCACCTCCCTGCTATGAAACTGGCATTTCTCCAGTTTCACCCACAGCCGATTTTCTCGCAGTTTGCTCAGTACTTCTCTAACATCTCGCACATGCTGCTCCTCATTCTCTGAGTACACCAGGACGTCATCTAAGAACGCCACGCAGTTCTTGTAAAGCAATGGCCCCAGGACGTGATTCATGAATGATTGAAAGCAGGCGGAGCCCCCTTGTAATCCAAAAGGCATAACTAGGTACTCAAACGCCCCCAAGGGGGTGAACATAGTGGTCTTCCACTCATCCCCCTTCCTCACACGTATCAAGTTATATGCCCCCCTAAGGTCCAGCTTGGTAAAAATCTTCCCTTTTCTCACCCGTGTCAGAATGTCATCAATTCTGGGCATAGGGAAAGTCACTGGTTCTGACACAGCATTTAGGGCCCTGAAATCACACACAAGCCTGGGTTTGCCCGTGTTTTTTTTGTCCACAAAGAACACTGGGCTGCCCCCCACCGCTCGTGACTCTCTGATGAAACCTCGCTTGAGGTTCTTGTCAATGAACTCCCTTAACTCCTGCATCTCACGGTCTGACATGGCATACAGCTTGCCCACTGGCAATTGTGCTCCTGGGAGTAAGGTGATTTGACAGTCAAAGGGTCTGTGCGGGGGCAGTTTATCTGCTTCCTTTTCACTGAAGACGTCAATCAAATCAGCGTATTGTGGTGGCACCTTCCCCTTGTCAGTCACTTCCATCCCTGCTAGAGTGGCTCTGGCCCCTGCCTGACCCTCTCCCTCCTTGCAGTGTTCTAGGCAATGTGCTGAACCAAAGGAAACCACCCTCTGATGCCAGCCTACTAGCGGATCGTGTAGTGCCAGCCAGCTCATTCCCAGAATGATGGGAGCTCCTCCCAAGGTGGCTACATTAAACGCTATCAGTTCTGTGTGTCTTGCCACCCTCATAATCATTGGTACAGTCTGTTGGCTCACTTCTCCCCCCAACAGTTCCCTCCCATCAATCGTGGTTACTTGCAAAGGCTTACTTAATGGGAGAGTTTGTATCTGGTGTTCAGCAGCAAACTCCTTACTCATGAAATTACAGGAGCTGCCTGAATCCAATAGCGCTTTTATCTTTAGTGGGTGTCCGTTTGACAGTTCCAGCAACACCTCTATCACAAGCGCTGGTCTTGGAGGTTCCGGCGTGGGCACATTCACTACTCCCTGGCCTGGCTGCTGTGCCCTGATGTTGGCAACCAGGCGTTGGCTTTTACTTGCTCCTCTATTTCTCCTTCCTCCTTTCCCCCAACAGTTCCCGCCATGCCCTGCCATTCCTTCCTTTGCGGACAAACTCTGGCAAAGTGCCCTGGCTGTTGGCAGAGATAACATCTCTTGGCACTCTTTCCCTCTTTCTTCCGCCCTTCACTGGTGTTTGAAACTGCGCGCGCGCGCGCTGTTCCCAGTTCCATCGGCTCTGCAGGCGGGAAAGACTGCTCCGGAATCTCTGGAATGCGGAAGTCCTTCCAACGTTCCCCCTTTCCTTCCCGCTTTTCCAAAGCTCTTGCTTCTTGGCGCGCTCCTATGGACAGTGCAGATTTAGTCAGCTGATCCATAGACTCCGCCCTGGGCGCCCGGGAAAGTTCATCTTTCACGGTCGGAGAGAGCCCTTCTTCAAATAACATTTGAATAGGTTCACTTGCTAGATCCCACCCCAGTCTATGAATAAGCATAGTGAACTCAGTCCAGTACTCACGTACAGATCGGCTCCCCTGTTTGCACCCCATCAACTGCCTCCGCACCACCCCCTGCTCAATCTCGCTGGAAAACATCAAGTCCATGGCGCGAAAAAACTTCCTCGTGTCCTTTAAGATATCATTATTGGCTGCCATCAGGGGTCGAACCCAGTCCCTCGCCCCTCCCTCTAGATGGCTAATTACGTACGCCACTCTAGAGTTCTCATCGGTGAAGTCATCAAACAGTAGATTGAGAGCATATTGCATCTCCTTTCTAAAGGCTTGATAGTTCCTGGGATCCCCCCCAAATCTCTGCACCAATCCAGGCACCTTTCTGGCAAGTGGGGCGGTTTTCCCCTTATCCGCATCTTGAGCCCTCCTCTCCTCAAGCCTCGCCGTTTACAGCGCGAGCTGGACCTCCATCGCCCTGTACCTTTCCTCCAGGCTTGGACCTGCTCCAGCTCCAGCTCCTGCGGTTCTGGCTGGTTCGCTCATGATGCCCTCTGCTTGCACAAGCTGCTTTCAAAGACTGTCAGATTGCTGTGATGGGATAATGAGCTGCTTGTGCGTAAAAGCTTGATCCCTCTGGTGTTTGGCTGGTCAACCAAACCGAGGCACTAACGGAGCCTCCCAAGGCGTGACTCCGTTAGTCGCTGGTAGAATCTGACAGTGGGCGTCTACGAAATTTACGCCAACATAAAAGTTGTTTCACGGACCTGCGCCTTCGTGACTCTCTGCGTGACAGCTTCCGGCGAAGGGTGGGAGTTGCCAACGGGGGTCTTGTTACCTCTGCACTATTCTCACTAGAAGTATCCCAGAGCCCTCCCTCCTCCGACTCCCCTTCTGCCGGAGCTTCTGCTCTCCCCCTGCTGGTTCCCTCCTCCGCTGCAGAATCTCTCCGAGTCTGCTGGAGCCTCTGCACCATCTCTCTTTCCGATGGCAGTTCCCTGACAATAACTTTTCCCAGTCAGCAAACATGATATTGTACCCTATGTCCTGTGCCCATTTTATCATAGCTGATTTCACCGATTTCATCTTGTGTGTTCCATTTTAGCAGCAAGTTATACATTCTAGAAAGTAGCTTAGAACTGGGTTCTAACAGTTCTGTTTCTAACTTTGATTTTTCCACCTGGAATCCTAACTTTTTGTCCGACTTAAAAACTTCTTTAATCTGAGCATAATGTAACCAATCTCGCACTTTCCCCTTTAGTTTCTCCAAACTCTGCAACCTCCAGTTATCTCCATCTTTTTCTATTATTTCCCAATATTTCAGCCATTTGGCCTCCATATTGAGTCTTTTCGGGGCCTTAGCTTCCATTGGTGATAACCACCTTGGGGTCTTATTTTCCAATAAGTCTTTATATTTTGTCCAGACATTTTGCTCAGGCTGCCTTCTAAGTGCCAGCCATGGATACTCAACCACAAGTCACTGCCACCACTCAACTCTCCCTTCTTAGGGTCCTTTAAACTGGCCAGTGACAGGTCAGTTGTTCACACATCATTGTGAACTCTTTGATCAACTGTTACGGAGCAGAAAGGGGGGTCATGTTTGTAATCCATTCCCATTCCCATAAAGCCTGTGGAGGGTTCGAGGCGATGACTCTGCCCTGCAGAGACCCTCCAACCCCTCCATTGTGTCACACCAAGCACCACACAAAACTCAAGCCCCGAAATAAAAGTGCCCCTTTTCTCCCTGCGCCCCAGACTATATAAACTAAGACCCTATTGTTCTCTAATCATCGGTACATAAAATGTGCCTTTCAATACATGCTCCGCTCTGCATGTTTCCCCCCTCCTTTGCCCATATGTTAATCCTGTATAACCCACTCCTTTCCTGATGTAATCATGATGTAGCAATGATGTAGTGATGATGCTTTTGAACTGTATCTGGGGTAATGGTGGGAAGTTTTAAAAGTTATTGACACCCCATCAATCTTACCTTGAACCTGTTGCGCAATAAACGTGGATCTTCTCTAAATTGCTCCGGTCTCTGGCTGCGCTCCTTTTGTTCCGCAGGGACCCGCAGACTCAGTCCGACAAGCTAGGTGGCAGAGCAGCCTCGCACGTAGATTTTCCATAACAGTTTGGCGCCCAATGTGGGGCTGCGGTTCTCCCGTGTTGCTGACCGGGAGCCCCGAAGTCTTCAGCCGGCACCAGGCCGTTTTGCCTGGGAAGATCCCTCTGGACCCCTGGCCATCTTCAGGGCGGTAATTGACCAGCCTCAAGGGGTTCAGTCGGGGAGCAAAGAGAGATCTGGCCGGCTTATTCAATGATCCCGGGATCACAGCTGAAGGCACGTGAGTATAAGTTAAAATCCAGTGCACTGGTGGGAAGGGGGGTGGTAATCTCCTGGCAACTTAATTCTCTGCCCTCTTATCTATCGTTCTTTCTTACCTTCCTCTTGGTCCAGTTTAGTGAGAGAGACAGAGGACCACTGCTTGAACGAAAATGGGGGTTCTGAGCTCTATCTCTTTGCCTTAAACACTCCAGCCAGCCGCACCAATCGAGAGCCCGGAAGTAAGATGGAGAGGACCGACTTAAACACCCACCTCACCACAACGGGCATCTCATTGAAAGCAAGGGGTTGGAGCTCTTTTTCCGAACTTCCAGCCAGCCGCCCAGGGGGCTGGAAGGGACTGTCTTTCTATCCTTACCACAGCCGCACCAGTCGTGCCACATAACACGTGTATCGTGCGTGAGCCCGCTTCTGAAAGCAAGGGGGGTATTCCAGTTCAAAAACTCTATTCAGGGGTCTCCTGAGCTGGCACCACACTGCATAACATCCCTTTTCCTCAAGTTTGTGACGATAGGCAGGAGGTTGCAAGGAGGGATAGCCTGGGAGGAACTGGGCAGGATTTGGCAGACTGAGGGAACAGGATTTGGCAGAGTGAGGAAACATTTGGCAGAGTGAGGAATAAGAAAAAGGAAAGGACGAGTGCTGAGGGTCTGGGGAGGAAACCAGACAGCTAGGGCTCAAAAAAAACCACAACCCCACTAAATTGTTAGGCAACGGAAGATAGAAGAATCAGAGAAACCCCTGTATAGGTTACCCGAAATCCTTACCAACCCCCTTTTCTTTCTACCCTTTTTATCCCAGACACGCGTGAACTAAGAAAATGGGTACCCAGGCTTCCAAAAATGAGCGGGCTTCCTCTGGGAGGAAGGCTTCACGGAAGCCATCCCAGTCCCAGAGGGACCCTGTCTCCTCTCCTTGAATTTGTCTTAACCTACTGGAAGTCAATACCAGGCCATAAAGTATTGTCCAGACAGAAGTTGGAGGACCTCTCCAGAGAATCCTGGTCCACCGGCACAGCCTCCGTGAAACCTGAGTTGTGCTGGCCGCCGGGGGTTTCTTTTAACGACGACCGTTTAAACAATCTAAGAAAGCACTTGATGGAAGAGAAGACCCGTCAGCTAGAATACCTAACCGCCTTCAAGGCTGTTAGGGGATTACTTTGGGCTCCTCATGGAGCCCCCTCTTTGCAGCTGCCCCTGCTAAAGCCCGGAAAACAGCCCTTGCTCCCCCTACGAGGCACACCCCACAGATGATTCTATCAAACGAGCCCTGATTCCCTTCTATTACCAAGGGGTAACACCATCTGCCCAAAATAATGACTCAGATACCGACATGGAATCAAGGGGAGGAGGAGCGAAATACTCACTCGCCAGCAAGCCAAGGCGAAAAGGGGCGCCGTGCCAGAGAACCTCATTCAATTAGAAGAACCAGTAGAGCCACTGGGAAGCTCTAGCCAAGCAGCGGTTCAGATGCCTTTAAGGGCTCTACCGATCTCACCTCTAGAGCCCAATGGAGACCCCCCCAGATGGTATACATGCACCAACCCTTTTATACTGCAGACCTAGTCACATGGTTGAACCAAATGCCCTCCTTGAGAGATGACCCAGACAAGTGCCACCATCAAGTTAGTGCCATATTCTCAACCCACAACCCCACCTGGCCAGACGTTCATGTACTTCTAAACACCCTCTTTAATGAAGCTGAGAAAGCAGACATTCCAACCAAAGCGGGAGAGGCACTAGAACTCCCAGACTATCAGACAAACCGGCCCGCAGGGGCAGAAGCACTCACAACCCAAGTTTTACGGAATGAGCCAACTTGGGACTACAACACCACTGACGGGATCTGGTGTTTAAATTTGTTCAAAAAGGCTATATTAGGCGGAAGAAAAGCTGCTGGTCAGCACATTGTCAATTGGACCAAAGTCCAATCCATCCTACAAGGACCAAACAAACATCTCTCGGACTATTATACCAGGCTTGTATCCGCTATTAAAACATGGGGAGGAATACACCCGGAGAACTCCCAGCATGAAGTCATTGTAAAGGGCTTCTTCGAAGATCAAGCCAACCCAGATATTAGAAATAATCATAGAATCATAAATCATAGAATCATAGAGTTGGAAGAGACCACAAGGGCCATCGAGTCCAACCCCCTGCCAAGCAGGAAACACCATCACAGCACTCCTGACATATGGTTGTCAAGCCTCTGCTTAAAGACCTCCAAAGAAGGAGACTCCACCACACTCCTTGGCAGCAAATTCCACTGTCAAACAGCTCTTACTGTCAGGAAGTTCTTCCTAATGTTTAGGCGGAATCTTCTTTCTTGTAGTTTGGATCCATTGCTCTGTGTCCGCTTCTCTGGAGCAGCAGAAAACAACCTTTCTCCATTTCTCTTTCTATGTGACATCCTTTTATATATTTGAACATGGCTATCATATCACCCCTTAACCTCCTCTTCTCCAGACTAAACATGCCCAGCTCCCTTAGCCGTTCCTCATAAGGCATCGTTTCCAGGCCTTTGACCATTTTGGTTGCCCTCCTCTGGACACGTTCCAGTTTGTCAGTGTCCTTCTTGAACTGTGGTGTCCAGAACTGGACACAGTACTCCAGGTGAGGTCTGACCAGGGCAGAATACAGTGGCACTATTACTTCCCTTGATCTAGATGCTATACTCCTATTGATGCAGCCCAGAATTGCATTGGCTTTTTTAGCTGCCGCGTCACACTGTTGGCTCATGTCAAGTTTGTGGTCAACCAAGACTCCTAGATCCTTTTCACATGTACTGCTCTCAAGCCAGGTGTCACCCATCTTGTATTTGTGCCTCTCATTTTTTTTCCCCCCAAATGCAATACTTTACATTTCTCCCTTTTAAAATTCATCTTGTTTGTTTTGGCCCAGTTCTCTAATCTGTCAAGGTCATTTTGAAGTGTGATCCTGTCCTCTGGGGTGTTAGCCACCCCTCCCAGTTTGGTGTCATCTGCAAATTTGATCAGGATGCCCTTGAGTCCATCATCCAAGTCGTTGATAAAGATGTTGAATAAGACCGGGCCCAAGACAGAACCCTGTGGCACCCCACTAGTCACTCTTCTCCAGGATGAAGAGGAACCATTGATGAGCACCCTTTGGGTTCGGTCAGTCAGCCAGTTACAAATCCACTGAGTGGTAGCATAGTCAAGACCGCATTTTACCAGCTTCTTTACAAGAATATCATGGGGCACCTTGTCAAATGCCTTGCTGAAATCAAGGTAGGCTACATCCACTGCGTTCCCTTCATCTACCAGGCTTGTAATTCTGTCAAAAAACGAGATCAGGTTAGTCTGACATGACTTATTTTTCAGAAATCCATGCTGACTATTGGTGATCACAGCATTCCTTTCTAGGTGCTCACAGACTGTTTGCTTAATGATCTGCTCCAGAATCTTCCCTGGTATTGATGTCAGACTGACTGGGCGGTAATTATTTGGGTCCTCTCTTTTCCCCTTTTTGAAAATAGGGACAACATTTGCCCTCCTCCAGTCTGCCGGGACTTCGCCTGTTCTCCAGGAATTCTCAAAGATGACTGCCAGTGGTTCTGAGATCACATCTGCCAGTTCTTTTAATACTCTTGGATGCAGTTCATCTGGCCCTGGAGACTTGAATACATCTAGACTAGCCAAGTATTCTTGTACTATCTCCTTAGTTATTCTGGGCTGTGTTTCCTCTGCTGAATCATTTGCTCCAAATTCTTCAGGTCGGGCATTGTTTTCTTTATCGGAGAAGACTGAGGCAAAGAAGGCATTGAGGAGTTCAGCCCTTTCTGTGTCCCCTGTTTGCATTTCACCATCTTCTCCTCTGAGTGACCCCACTGTTTCTTTGTTCTTCCTTTTGCTACGAACATACCCATAAAAGCCTTTTTTGTTGCTTTTAACCTCTCTAGCAAGCCTGAGTTCATTCTGTGCTTTAGCTTTTCTGACTTTGTGTCTACACGTGCTGGCTATTTGTTTGAATTCCTCTTTGGTGGTTCCCCCCTTTTCCATTTTTTGTACACATCCTTTTTTAATCTTAACTCAGTTAAAAGTTCTTTAGAACCCTGGCTTCATTAGGCACCTTCCATGTTTCCATCTCATTGGTATTGCCTGAAGTTGTGCTTTTACTATCTCCCTCTTAACAAACTCCCAGCCATCATGAACTCCCTTTCCTTTTAGTATTACTGTCCATGGGATCTCACCCAGCACTTCCCTAAGTTTTATGAAGTCGGCTTTCTTAAAGTCAAGAAACTGAGTCCTAGTATGCTTGGCTGCTCCTTTCCACTGTATAGTAAACTTCAGAAGAGCATGATCACTCGCACCTAATGATCCTTCCACTTCTACCCCACTACCCTATCAACATTGGTTAGGACCAGATATAAAATGGCTGTTCCTCTTGTTGCTTCTCCCACTTTCTGGACAATGAAGTTGTCTGCAAGGCCAATGAGGAATCTGTTTGACCTTATGCTCTTGGCTGAGTTTGACATCCAACAAATATCCGGGTAATTGAAGTCCCCCATTACTACTATCCTTTTGCATGCTTGGCCATCTGTTCCAGGAAGGCATCATCTATGTCCTCCGTTTGGCTTGGGGATGTATAGTAAACTCCCACAATGAGGTCACTGTTATTCTTCTCTCCCTTAATTTTGACCCAAATGCTCTCACTTTGGCTTTGAGGTTCTAAATCTTGTATCTCTTCACAGGTATACACATCCCTGACATATAATGCCACTCCTCCTCCTTTCTTGTCTGGTCTGTTTCTCTGAAATAGATTGTATCCCTCCATTATTACATTCCAATCGTGGGACTTAGCCCACAAGGTTTCAGTGATGCCTATTATGTCATATTTAGTTTGCTGTACCAAGAGCTCAAGCTCATCTTGTTTATTTCCCATGCTTTGCGCATTAGTGTACAGACATTGAAGTCCATTAATCATTCCCCCGTGACTCTTATTTAAGGATTTTTTCCTCCCACCACTAGGTCTGCGAGAGCCAGTGTGGTGTAGTGGTTAAGAGCGGTAGTCTCTAATCTGGGGAACCGGGTTCGCGTCTCCGCTCCTCCACATGCAGCTGCTGGGTGACCTTGGGCCAGTCACACTTCTGTGAAGTCTCTCAGCCCCACTCACCTCACAGAGTGTTTGTTGTGGGGGAGGAAGGGAAAGGAGATTGTTAGCCGCTTTGAGACTCCTTAAAGGGAGTGAAAGGCGGGATATCAAATCCAAACTCTTCTTCTTCTTCTGTTTGCTCCATTTGGTCTATGACATTTGGATGATCATCTTCATCAATTGATAGACTCCTACCTTCAGGAGCACTGTCTCCCTCCCCCACATTAGTCAGTTTAAAGCCCTCCTGATGAGGTTTCTGAGATTTTTGGCAAAAACATTCCTCCCAACCGTTGTGAGGTGCAGCCCATCGCTTGCCAGAAGTCCATCTTTAAGAAACTGCAGTCCGTGATAAGAATCCAAACCATTCCTGTTTACACCATTTGCGAAGCCAGCTGTTCACTTCCACTATTTTTCCCTCTCTCCCTGGGCCAATAATAATAATAATAATAATTTTTATATTTATTTTTTTTATTTAATTTTTATTGATTTTGATTCCTTATACCACATCAAACATTAAAACAACAAAAGAAACATACGAGACACCCACACACAAAAGAAAAATACATAAAAAACAAGTAATAAAAACAACAAGAAAAAATTACATAACATAAGACACCAACAAATTAACTTACACTAACTAAATAACTAAATCACACAACAATAATTGACTTCCCTTCAACTCGGTTTCGGAATGTGTTATAAGATTTTTCTATCTGCAGTTTCATTTCCTCAAAACTCTTTACGTCGCAAGCGTTATATCCAGCCTACTGTGATTTTTAGATTTTTTACCTCTGTTTCAATGTATGCCATAAATTTGTTCCATTCGTTATTAAACCTTATAGCTTTTTGGTTTCTTATTTTCTGTGTCATTTTTGCTAATTCTAAATAATCAAATAGTTTGGATTGCCACTCGTTTATAGTTGGGGTTTTTGATGTCTTCCAATTTTGCGCTATTAGGATTCTAGCAGCCACTGTTGCATATTGGGAAAGTGTTTGAGCTTCCTTTTTAATTTCTTCTTCTATTATCCCCAGAAGAAAGGCCTCGGGTTTTTTTGTGAAGGTATATTTGAAGATTTTTTTTAGCTCATTGTAGATAGATTCCCAGAACTTTCTGATTACCTCGCACGACCACCACATATGATAAAAATTGCCCTCCTTGATCTTACATTTCCAACATGATTTGTCACCGGTTTTGTACATTTTTCCAATTTTACAGGCATGATGTACCACCTGTACATCATTTTATACATATTCTCCCTGAGTGTTGTGCATGCCAAGAATCTCATACTTTTATTCCATAGTGCCTTCCATTTATCAAACTCTATGTTATATCCAAAGTCCATTGCCCATCTCACCATTACCTCCTTTACTTCTTCATCTTTGGTGTCCCATTTAAGCAACTGGCTGTATATTTTCGATAGGAGTTTTGATTTGCTTTCTAATATTTCTATCTGGAATCTAGATTTTTTCTCGTTCATCCCATTCTTTTTATCTTCAGTCCATATAGCATTAATTTGGTGAAATTGGATCCAACCTGTCAATTTGTTCTTTAATTCTTCATATGGCCTAATCCTCCATCCAGTCTCTGTTTTTCCTAGCAAATCTTCATAGGTCCATCTTTCTCCTTCGATGTTTGTTTTTTTTATTGTTAAAATATCGATTGGTGATAACCACCAAGGGGTATTTTGTTCCAATAATTTTTCATTTCTTTCCCACACTTCTAGCAATGGCCCTCTAAAAATGTGGTTAGAAAATCCTTTGTGGACCTTTCCCTTGTTATGCCATAGATAAGCATGCCAACCAAATCTTATATTAAATCCTTCTAGATCTAACAGATCTGTATTTTTGATGACAATCCAATCCTTAACCCAGCAAAGACACGAGGCTTCATAATACAACTTTAAATTTGGAACCGCGAATCCTCCCCTATCTCTTTGATCTGTGAGTAATTTGAATCTAATTCTTGGCCTTTTTCCTTGCCGAATAAATTTAGAGAGTACTGTCTGCCAATCTTTGAATACTGAGGTTCCCCTGATTATCGGTATATTTTGGAATAAGAATAGCAATTTTAGTAATAAACTCATCTTAATTGCCACCATCCTTCCCGACCAAGAGAGTTTTATTCTGTTCCAAGTATCCAGGTCCTTCTTAATTTCTTTCCATGTGGTTGTGTAGTTATCTTCCATTAAATTTATATTCTTCATCATTAACCAGATTCCAAGGTATTTTACTTTTTTGGTTACTTTAATTCCAGTCTGAGATTCAAGATAGTTTTTTACCTCTTCTTTCACATTTTTAGTCATCAATTTAGTTTTTGTTCTATTTAATTTAAAGCCGGATAGCTTTCCAAATTCTTCTAGCAAATCTAAGACCTTTCCGACACTCTCTTTTGGGTCCTCCACTGACAACATAAGATCATCGGCATATGCTTTCAATTTATATTCTTTCACTCCAATTCTTATTCCGCGTATATCCCGCCCTCCCTAGCCGAAGCTGGGCTCAGGGCAGCTAACAACAATAAAATAGTACAAAAGTACAGCACAAACAACACTCTAAAATCATTCATTATAAAATTAATTAATTAATTAATTAATTCAAGCCACTGGCAACCATTGGGCCAGAGCTCCGCGAAGATTGCCGAGGGAGGGAGTCAGGCTGTGCCCTGACCAAAGGCCTGGTGGAACAGCTCTGTCTTGCAGGCCCTGCGGAAAGATGTCAAGTCCCGCAGGGCCCTAGACTCGTGACAGAGTGTTCCACCAGATCGGAGCCACAGCTGAAAAAGCCCTGGCTCTAGTTGAGGCCAGCCTAACTTCTCTGTGGCCTGGGACCTTCAAGATGTTTTTATTTGAGGACCATAAGTTTCTCTGTGGGGCATACCAGGAGAGGCGGTCCCATAGGTACGAGGGTCCTAGGCCGTATAGGGCTTTAAAGGTTAAAACCAGCACCTTAAACCTGATCCTGTACTCCACCGGGAGCCAGTGCAGCTGGTATGGCACCGGGTGAATATGATCTCGCAGTGAAGACCCCGTAAGGAGTCTCGCTGCAGCAATCTGCACCCGCTGGAGTTTCTGGGTCAGTCTAAAGGGCAGCCCCACATAAAGCGAGTTACAATAATCCAGTCTGGAGGTGGATCACAGTGGCTAGGTCAGGGCAAGAGAGGTAAGGAGCCAACTGCTTAGCTTGGCGGAGATGGAAAAATGCTGCCTTTGTTATAGCTGCAATCTGCGCTTCCATGGAAAGGGAGGTGTCAAAGATTACACCCAAACTCTTAACGGACGGTGCTGGCACTAATTGCGCCCCCGCAAGAGATGGGAGTTGCCCCCCCAATCCCATATCGTCCCATCCTAGCCACAGGACCTCTGTCTTTGAAGGATTTAGCTTCAACTGGCTGCCATGTAACCATCCAGCCACAGCTTCCAAACATCTGGTCAGTGTGTCTGGGGCCGAGTCCGGATGGCCATCCATCAACAGATAGAGTTGGGTGTCATCGGCATACTGATGGCAACCCAGCCCAAAACTCCGAACAAGCTGGGCGAGGGGGCGCATAAAGATGTTGAAAAGCATCGGGGAGAGTATCGCACCCTGAGGTACTCCACATACCAAGGAGTGGCGCGATGACAATTCCCCCCCAAGCGCCACCCTCTGTCCCCGACCAGAGAGAAACGAGCACAGCCATTGAAGGACTGTGCCCTGGATTCCCACGTCGGCAGCTCTCAACCTCCAAATTGGCTATGAAGGGAAAAGTATAAGCGAGATTCTGTCAATAGCCAAGTCTATAACACCCAGGATGAGAGAAAGTGGAAAGAATCTAGGCAAGAGAGCGAACATGTGCTGGCCCTGAGCATGGAACCCAACCCCTACCGGGGTAGGGGCACCGGGAGAGGAAGAGGGTCCCAGGGAGGAGGACCCCCTAGCACACACAGACCATGGGGCCCCACTACAGGAGGATGCTATAATTGCCAAGAGGAAGGGCACATAAAAAAGTTCTGCCCATACCTCAACACAGGAGCCTATGGAGGACAGGAATTCAGGTCTCCTTATAACAGCTATCCCCCTTTCCCAACCCGTCCTAATACAACCCAGGGATATGGGGGCCAACCTACTGCATCCTATGGTCCGCAAGCACCTCCACTCCCACCACCCCAGAACCACCGGCCCCAACAGAACATGAAATCTCAAATGGCCACCTTAAATCCACCCAACTCCCATCGGACCAACACTACTGCTCCACCCATGCACCCACCAGAATACCCACCTCCTCCTCACGACATAATGATGTGAGATGGAGAGCCTTATTGACAATTAAGAGGGGATCCCGACCAAACCCAAGCCATCTGCCCCGTCCTTGCGCTATCACCAGAAGACCCCATTTGCACGATTGAAATCGACGGGCATCCCTATGAACGTTTACTAGATACGGGAGCCACGTATTCAACTTTAGCAAATAGCCACCTGGAACCTGGATCAGAGACCAGAAAGGTCATGGAGCTGGACGGGATACCCCACACTTGTCCACTCTTCCACCCAGCTAAGGTCAGTCCCTTGCTGGTGGAACACACCTTACTTTTAACTAGCAGCCCAGTAAACCTCCTTGGCAGAGACTTACTTTGCAAATTAAATGCCACAATAAAGTGTTCGGGAGATGGCATATATCTATACATGCCTGAAGAGTCCGTTCCCACCTTCCAAGGAATAGTGCAAGATGCTAAATTGGAACGCCAATTTCCGGACCTCCCTCCTGATCTAGAGAATGAAATGCCCCCTTGGCTATGGGGTAGTGAGTCCACTTCAGTAGGACTTCTAAAATTGGCTACCCAGGTTAAGATTACTTACAGAACAGACCTTTCCCTGCACTAAACAATACCCTTTACCAAAGGAAGCCATAGAAGGATTGACGCCTATGATTGAGGATTTCCTTGAAAAGGGGATCCTGGTTCCTTGTGCGTCACCTTGTAACAACCCCGTACTCCCCATCAAAAAACCTTTGGGGGAAGGGGCCCCAGTTTGTTACCATTTTGTTCAGGACCTGAGACTCGTCAACCAATTTGTGATACCACACCACCCAGTGGTGGGCAACCCAAATTCCCTTCTAAATGCAATCCCGGCAGGACCTACATGGTACAGCGCTGCAGATCTATGCTCTGCATTCTTCAGTATCCCTCTAGCCCCTGAGAGTCAATTCCTCTTCACCTTCACCTGGGGACCTAGTCAACTAACCTGGACCAGACTACCCCAGGGTTATGCGGAATCGCCCGCTATATTTTCTGCAATATTACACCAGGATTTACAGGATGTACATCTGCCTGGTCTACCTATCTGCTGTATGTAGAAGACATTTTAATATGTTCTACCAGCGAGGAGGCGTGTAAATTAGACACAGAACACCTCCTTCTCGAGCTAGTATGTAAGGACACGAGGTGTCCCCTAAGAAGCTGCAATACTGCCAGCAGGAAGTAAAATACCTCAGACATATCCTGGGGATAGGCACCCGAAGCCTAGCAACTGACAGAATAGAGGCAGTCACCAAAATTCCCCTCCCCAAAACAAAGAGACAATTGCCAGGCTTCCTTGGTATGGCAGGCTTCTGCCGAGCTTGGATTGCCGGCTACAGCGAAATAACTAAACCCCAGTCCACTATGACCCGCCAAGATCATCCTGATGAACTGGTTTGGTGAGAGGAAGCCTATAACACCTTTGAACGCCTTAAGAGGGAATTACGATCTCCCCCCGCCTTGGGCCTCCCAGACTATCGCATCCCTTTCAACCTATTCATTCATGAACAAATGGGGGTAGCCTCAGGAGTTCTTACCCAGCCCTTCCGAGATCAAGAAAGGCCAGTGGCATATTACAGTCTACAACTCAATACTGCAAAGGGAGCAGTGAGTTGCTTGAGAGCCATTGCTGCCGCTGCACTCCTCCTTCAAAAGGCTCAAGAGACAGTGTTGGGACATAAGATCACAATCCATGTTTCCCCCTCGGTCTCAACCCTTCTAACTCTAAGGGGCTGCCACCACTTCTTGAACCCACGTCTAAACCATTATGAAGCCCTCCTGTTAACTCCATCCAATGTCACTATTAAACGGGTCAACTCCCTAAACCCAGCAACCCTACTACCCCTCCCAGATGATGGCACCCTGCACCATGATTGTACAGAGGACGAGACTGAGTTCCAAGGTATACAACTCCCTGCCGACATTGACTTCAAACAAATGTACCAATCGGCCACTGAAGAGGAAAAAACAATGTGGGAATCCATGGGCGCCAACAAAACGGATGGTGTCTGGCTCCTCCCAGACGGCAGAACCGTCATGCCAAAAGCCTGGACTCCAAAATTTGTGAGGGTCCTCCACCAACAGACTCACTGGGGAAAGAGAAGACTAATAGACCATGTCCAAAGGTGCTGGTATGCTCCAGGGATAGCGGCTGCAGCCACAGCAGCCTCAAAGAATTGCATAACATGCCAAAACTTCAACCCCAAATGGGAGCCTAAAAGACCCCCAGGAGCCAGGCCTTGGGCTTTTGTTCCCTTTGAGAGTTTACAGCTGGATTTCATCGACTTACCCCAGTGTCAGGGGTTCAAACATGTCCTAATCATAGTGGACAAATTCTCCTCCTGGGTGGAGGGATTCCCTTGCAAGGAAGCAACCGCTTCAGTACTCGCCAGGGCCCTTTTACAAGATATCATTCCCCAGTATGGAGTACCCCGTCGACTGGACAGTGACAGGGGAACCCACTTTACTGTGGAGGTAGTCCAACAGGTGGCCCGAGCTCCAAAGTGGGAACTCCATACACCCTACCACCCAGCCTCATCAGGACAAGTAGAGCGCATGAATCAAGAGGTAAAGGTACAACTAGGGAAACTTTGTAGTACAACCGGACTAAAATGGGTAAATGCGCTCCCACTAGTTCTCCATAATATTCGGAGTGCCCCCACTGGACCGTTTAAACTGTCCCCCTTTGAACTTCTGTTTGGGAGACCCCCTCCCCCTGTTTATAACACTTTATTTCCCCTCTTGGAACTTGAGGTGGGGGAAGCAGAACTTACTAATTATGTCATTCAGCTCCAAAAACAGCTACAACATCTCCACAAGTATGCTGCCATAGAGGGACAGAATCTACCAATCAACGTCCCAGCACACTCCTTCCATGCCTGACTACATCACACTAGGTGCAAGGCAACACCACCGCCCCAGGAGGCGCAGGAGAGCCAGGGAGAGGACTACATCTTTGATGCCCTGCCTCCCGCCGCAACCTCCTAAATCAATGAGAATGAGGACCAACAGACCAGACCAGATCAGGGTCAGGATCGGGCCCAACAGACCAGACCAGATCAGGGTCAGGATCGGGCCCAACAGACCGGACCAGATCAGGGTCAGGATCGAGCCCAACCGACGGGACCAGATACCACCTCCAAGCCCATCTGGACCTCCGAACTTGTCCCGGACACAACTGCCATTAAACTACGCCTCAAACGTGTTTGACAGCTCAACTAACAGCTCAACTGACAGCTCCACTGACAGCTCATTGCGTCATCATTTTCCTTCAGTGCTCCGTTTGACAGCTCAACTGAAAGCTCCACTGACAGATCCACTGACAGCTCATTGCTTAGTCGCTTTCCTTCAACGCTCCGTTTGACAGCTCAACTGACAGCTCCACTGGCAGCTCACCGCTTCATCGCTCAACTCCTTGTTTCCGAGAGCCAACCCAGCCCTCCATTCATCTGGTTTACCACTCCATTGCTGAACATGGAATTATTCCCCACCCTTTTTATCCTCTCCTCCCTGACCAGGATCTCCGCTTTCGCATCGAGCCACTGTACTGGATTACAAACAAACTATCGTATTTTTTGTTCTATAGGATGCACATTTTCCCCTCCAAAAATTAAGGGGGAAATGTGTGTGCGTCCTATAGAGCGAATGCAGGCTGCACCGCTAAGCCCAAAGCCAGAACAGGAAGACGGAGCACTGTGGAGCGCTCCGTCTCGCTGCTCTAGCTTGGGGATGGCTGCACACACAGCCTCTCCAGGGCAGCGGGGTGCCTTCACCCCGCTGTCCTGCAGAAGCTAGCAAGGCTGTTCCCAAGCCAGAACAGCGAGACGGAGGGCTCCGTCTTGCTGCTCTAGCTTGGGGATGGCTGCGCGCACAGCCTCTCCAGGGCAGCAGGGTGCTGCACTCCAAAGGCTTCAGGGATCTTTGAGGCTGGCGGTGGGGGAAAGCAGCGCTTCCCCCCACTGCCAGCCCCACAAGCTCTGGTGAATGTACCTTGAATGCACCTTGTTTTAGAGGAGGAGAACA
This sequence comes from Podarcis melisellensis, assembly GCF_964234715.1. Lineage (NCBI taxonomy): Eukaryota > Metazoa > Chordata > Lepidosauria > Squamata > Lacertidae > Podarcis > Podarcis melisellensis. Next base: position 41,885,512 of record NC_138533.1, read on the forward strand.
AGAAAAAAAAATTCCCTGTTCTCCCCCTCCTATAATCTGGTGCGTCCTATGGTCTGGTGCATCCAATGGAGCGAAAAATATGGTACCATTTCTTGGACTTTCACAGTATCGAATCTGGGAGGAAATCCAACCCTGACTGAATGCGGGGCTTTGACTTCTGTCTCCCTGAGTCACTGACTCTGTTGCACCATTCATTAGTACCCAGACTTACCAATAACTAGTACTGGGAACTCTTTATACAAGACCAAAATCTCCAACGTATAGGGTCAGCCGTCCTCACTCTCAACCATCAGTATTACTGCCTGAGATGTAACAATGGGACTTACCTACTTTATGGCCAGGGAGAGATCTCTAGAAATCCGAACTGGACCGAAATTGAAGCCGGAGGGGCTACACACGTGTACACAGACTCACACCACCCTTCCGAAAATTTGATCTTTGGTTTCCAATGCCTTTTTATGACCCCTGAGCCACGAAAACCCTAACTACAAGGACTCCGCCTAAGGCGATTCTGTTGCCTATGGAACCTTGGACTCACTCACGACTGGAGAGGGGCAGAGTACCTGGAGGGTTGGCACCATCCTATACACCCCTCCCACACCCCTGTGTGGGACAACACCGGTCCTTTGAGATGTGGCGGAATTGCTAAGGACAGATGGCTCCTGAATACCACTGACCCACTATACCCAGTTGGCATCACGCCCCAGCAGCTTGGCACAGACCTCTCCTTCCCGGGAGAAGATCTCCTTTCGTCCTGGGAGCAGAACTCTTACATCAAACTTCTTAGCCTGGTGGCTAAAGAAACTCCCTACCTAAACTGTTGGATCTGTGCCCATGCACCCAGCCACCTCCAGCAAAGTCTTCCGCTAGTTCCAGTAGCCATAACACTGGAACAATACCATTCCGGAGATGTTGCCTCCTGGAATTTAACCGCTTTAAACCTTACCCACCAATATCTGTACCTCACAGGTCCCACCAAGGGACCCCTCTGTCACCACTTCACCGGAGAAGGGACCTCTATCGGAACTAGCACCTGCAATGTCAACCTTGAGATTCTAGCCACAGGACAAGTGACTGTCACTAACCCAAAGCGTTCCCAGACCTTTCCAAACCTCACCCTAGCCTGGGCCAACGCAATCGGCCACCAACCCACTTGGAAGCCACAACACTTGGACCTTATACTATTACTGACCTTTGCATCTGGCAGAATGGAATTGTTCCTCAGTGGCTTGTTCTGGGTGTGCGGACACCGGGCATACACCTGGATAAGCCCATACATGTCTGGGTCCTGCTTTGTCGGATACATTGTCCCTGGGATTAGGGTCACCCTGCATCTACCCCCGGGAGACAGAGGAATAAAAGGGAACCAAAGGACCTGTCAGATCTTTCCGACATCGCTGCCAATGGAGAGACTGCGGCTCGGGCACTGTTCCCTGCTTACAGAGCTGGATCTAACCACGTTGATATTCTCAGACTCACCGACAAACTCCTGAAGTTCATGCAAGAAGCCATTCAGATAACAGACTCTTTGGTATCTGAGCTCTCTGAGGTAGGTTACAAACAAGGATTGCTACAGACTTTTTATTGTCAAGTGCTTTGATAGGCGCCGAATGTTGCACATATGTGACTGACCAAACCTTGAACATCACCGGACACTTAAATAGCATACACGAATTGGCAGGGAGGCTCAGTGACATTCAACATGAAGGACTGTCAGACTTTGATCTTTGGGGTTGGCTACCCAAATTAGCCAACCCCAAAGATTGTCAAAGGCTGGCTTCGACAACTACTCAAAGGGATCGTTTTGACCCTAGGCACCTAGGGTTTTAGACCCCCCCAACTGTCAATCACTGTGCTCTGCAGGAGAAGGCCTGCTACAGATACCCTCTTATTAAGAGGTCTGTTCTGCAAAATACAGGAGTCGGACCTTTAGTTTTGTGGCACCTGGCCTTCGGAATGCCCTTCCCTTGAATATTACATTTAGCCGTGATTCCTGCATTGCAGGAGCTTGGACTAGACGACTCTACAATTTTGTGATTCTATGACTGGAGAGGTGCCACCTCTTTTAGGTACCAGTTGAAGACCTTCCTCTTCCAACAAGCCTTTTAAGATTAGATATTTCCCAGTCTGCATCTCTACTGGAATGGTCTGTTTTTAAGAGGTTTTTATCATTTTATCACGTTTGCTGCCTTGGGCAACTTTGGGATATAAGTTTAATAAACAAACAAACAAATACATTAATAAAAAATGTCCCTGACAAGAATACCACTGAATGCAGGAAGAGCAGAGGACTGGAGTTATAGGAACTAATTCATCTTTTTCTCTCTCAGTCCATTTCTATTTTGCTTTGATCCATTTTTAAATCTGTGAGTCCTTTGATTCCCTTTGGCAACAGAATCGATTTTTGGAGCAAAGGGTGAGCTGCTGGAAGAAGAGAGATAAGAGCTATTTATTTTTCCACTCCCAAACCCCTGAAAAATGTCAGATTTTGTACAGACATGTGGATGCCCTGTAAAGTGATTAAATGAAGCAGGATGTGCCTCACTAAATAGCTGGTCTTGAAGCAGCCTGGTATTCAGTTCTTCCAAACAGGCCAATATTCTGCCTAGTCTAGATCTCATGGAGACCTCCTGTATGAAAGAGGCAAGAAACCCCACAGAGAACAAATGAGGACCTGGAAGAACCTTCAGAAGCCCCACAAGGCAGCCTGAACCATCTTGGCTGTTCTTACCACCACCGAAAACCGCCCTGACCACATTCTGAGCCCTCTCTTGATCCCTGATGCTCCCTCTCCGGACCTCAGGAGATGGCAGTGGACCCTGATGGGAAGCTCAGAGCTGAAACACAGGTACTTGCTTGGCTGCCAGAAGGCACCATCACAAGGCATCTTTTGGGGAGCAAAGGTCTACTCAGCTCCTGTGCCCACAGCATACACTTAAAGCACTATGACACCACTCCAGACAGTCATGGCTTCCTGGGAGCTGTAGTCTGTTGAGGATGCTGAGAGCTGTCAGGAGATTCCCCCTCACAGAACTTCATTAGTTTGCAGAGACAACACCCTTCCATTGCCCGCAATACGGTGAAGATATAAACTAGGAAGTATCTGGCCTAGTCAAGCTACTTTCGTGAGAATCAAACTTTTCCTGATGTGACCTTGCTGGAAAAGATTATAACAGAGATGAACTCACCTACGTATGTCTGAAACTTCCTCCCCTACCCTTCCAGAGCTCCAGTTCCCAGAGTAGCTATACAATCAATCCCTCTTCCCAGGAAACTCTGAGAACTGTAGTTCTGGGAGGGGTATAGGGGGCTCCTGACAATGCTCAGCACCCTTAACAGACTACAGCTCCCATAATCCTTTGGGGGAAACATGACTGTTTAAAGAGGTATCATAGTGCTTTAAAGGTATGACTTGAATGTGGCCTAAGCATTGGCCATGGACAGAATGGGCAGGTTGCATTCAACTGATGGCCACTAATAAGACATTTCCCTTTTGCTGTAAAGAGCTGTGTGCAATGAGCTGGAGAAGAAGCAGAAGCCACAGCAGCAACCACCACCTTAGTAATAACCCATGAACTTTAGTGGTAATTTTACTATTGGAAACAAAGCTCCAACTATTCAAAATGCAAGGGAAATCCCCATGCAGTGTGTCACCCATAATCACCAAACTATCATGTGACAATTGCAGCAATAAAAAAGCAGGAACATGGGGATGCAATCACACTCTTTGCAATTCCCAAGTAATCTTCAAAAATCTGGAATGAAGCATTACAGAGCAATGAAGTGATCCTCTGTTTAGAAATCAACAAGCCACTGCTATCAAATGTTGCCTTAGACAGGGTATCAAAGGCTTGATTCCAGAACTGAACCCAGAGCCTCACAAAAATTCCTGGATATTTCATACTATCTTCAGGAAACTCTGGTATTAAGCATTTGGCAGGTGAAGGACATCATCCTAAGCAGTGAACTTTCCTAATTTTAAAATAATTATAGTTGACTAATGGTGCTGTGACATGCTACAGAGATGTATATAAATGGGCCCCCCAGCTGATTTCACAACACCGCAGTCCCAAAGTGCTTAGAATCCAAAGTACATAAATCACCAGGAGCTGCCTTTAGGTTAGAGCACAGCTTTAAAAAAATTATGAAGAGCACCACCTTCTCCCTCCTTAATGCCCTCCCTATTCTCACTTTCTCTGCATTTAAATAAAGTCTTCACAAGCACGACTTCCACTGAAGATTCTTCTTGCTATAATTCAGACACAGCAACACCAAATCATAATCAGAAGAAAATAAAATACAGTTGCAAGGCCAGGCAGTGTTGATGGCACCTGGGAGACTGATGGGTAGGAGCTGATAGAGGAGCCAGCAGTATCAGACTCAACTCTGTTCATTACCATAATAAAATGGTAATGAAGGCTGAGGGTGCAAATTCAAAATGGAGCCAGATGGATAAACAAGTGCATAGGCACAGTGGCAGAGCATGCTCCGGCACTGAGGGCAGAGAGCAGGCGGGGGCAGAGCTGGCACACGTCCTGGGGGCGCGGTATGCTGCCTGTGGGGGTGGGGCGCCCAATGTGGGCGGGGGGGCAACCACGAACCCCATTGGGATTGCTCTGCCGGGGGCGGTGCGCTCCCCCCGTCCCCTCTTCCTCCACAGGTGCATAGGCAGCACATGACTCTGCCTCTGGAACATGAATACACTTTCATGATCCTTGTATGATTTTGCTATCCTCTTGGACTACTGTTGTGCTGAATATTTAGCCCACATTTTAATTTTAAGGGAGCCAAGGGGTGGCTGTGAGAGTCCCTTCTCTCATTCTAAAATTATCACCCCAGGGATTTGCATTCTGCAGCTTTCCTAGGCAACCACTCTTCAAAGCCCAGGGAAAGGCACAATAAGGGAACTCCTACTAGGAGGCATATTCAGATCAGGAAGTGTGAGCAGCCCGGGAGGCTGAGGGGTGTTGAGGAAATCATAGCATTGTAAAGTTGGAAGGGCCTCCCCAAGGGTCATCTAGTCCAACCCCCTGCAATGCAGGAATCTCAACTGAAGTATCTATGCCAGATGGCCATCAACCTCTGTTTAAAAGCCTCCAAGGAGTCTGTTCCACTGTTAAATGGCTCTTATCTTCAGAACATTCTTCCCAGTTTAATCAGAATGTCTTCTTTTGTTATTTGAATCTGTTGGTTCGGGTACCACTCTCTGGAGCAGCAAAAACAGGCTTGTTTCCATGAGGCAGCCCTTTACAATTCTATGGTTCTATGTAAGATAGCAAGTGGCTTAACATTTTGCCAACTCTGCGGTGGGTGGCACACTCTGCTTGCTGGCTCAGACAGAACACATATTGGAGGGTCTTGCACTTTCTCTGGCTCTCCTCCCACTCCAGGGATCTCTAAGAGCAGGCCTTGTGCAAGACCAGCATTATATGAAAACAGCAGCCTCTCAAGCAGAGAGGCTGAACTGAGATCCATTGACTTTCTGTAATGCTCCTAGAAGGATAGGCTAAAAGGGGAATTCAGACAAATGAGCCCAGGCAGATGGCTTGATTTTCTGAAATGCTGCACCATGCAGCCTGCAAAGCAGAGATGAGAGACAGGGACATCTCCATCATCTCCTTTCTCAGGCTGCAGCAGATGGATCCAGCACAGCAGTCTCCTTGTAGAACCACCCAGCCCAAATGCCACCTTTGCCAGCCGTTGGTCTTACCTTTGCAAGCCCCTGCAGCACCCAGGTGGTAGATGGCGGCCAAAACTCGCCAGATGGCCTTCTGCTCCTCCACCACAATTCCCAGGATCTCCATGGCAGCCTGGAGCTGAGCAAATGCAGCTGAGGCCTTCTGCTTCTCTTCAGCCTGCAAGGAGAGAAAGGAACAGCCAGGTCTATGGCATGAGGGCATGCCAGAGATACCAAGGTGCCTTCAGAAAGAATGGCAGCATACAAAGCACCCTTAAAAAGAACCCGACAGGGCCAGAACCTCTCCAAAATACATCACCTACATTGATTATTCTTAAACCAGCACGTGAACATAGGAAACTAAGAAAAACCTGCTGGGCCAGGCCAATGACCCATCTAATTCAGGATCCTGCTCCCACAGTGAATGCCCCAAAGGGAAACCCATAAGCAGGACCCAAGCTCAAGAGCCCTCTCCTCCCCTCCTGCAGCTTCCAGCCCCAGGTTGGCGAAGGTTCCAGTAGAAGGAACCCCCAAGCTACAGAACTGAATGAGAGATAGTTCCTAGGTTACTTCCCTTGTAAGGATGGTAGAATCTTTCAGTTTCAGTTTCTTAAGTCACAGGCAAAAATACACCATAAATAAGACATTGTGGGGGCCAGGCTTCTGCTGAGGGGGAGCAGAACCTCAGATAATGGAGTACTTTCAATGCTTTTCAATAATATTTGTGGATCTGCCCCTCCTTGGCTATACCCATGTCTTAAGTTTAGCTCTCCTCATTTCCATGTCCCCTTAAAAATATTTTGCCACATTCCCACATCAGTTTGCAATTAAAAGAAAATATCACCAGCATTTTTAGTGCACATTTTTCATAACATGCACATAGTTTGTATGTATAACTTGCCTAATGTATTTTTGTAAAACAATTTAAATTAATGTAATACATTTCTGTATGTTATTTCCCTAATACATGCATTTCTGGACACATGGCTTGACTGGAGGACAACCTTGCAAAATTCAGCAAGTGTGGATTTCAAACAATGGCTGCACTTCAGTACTCATTTTGTTTTGGGAAGTGCAAATTAAGTAGGTTTGCCTTTAAATGCAAATTGAATCACATTTCTCCTCCATCCCTAGTCCCTTGTTGTGTTTGAGTGTGATCAACAGACAGAATTCAAAACAAAAAAAATTCCTTCCAGTAGCACCTTAAAGACCAACTAAGTTAGTTCTTGGTATGAGCTTTCGTGTGCATGCACACTTCTTCAGATACACACAACGGCTACCTATCTGTAACTTAAGACAGAATTCAGTATGGCTGGGCTAAGCAGTTGGGAGGAGGTGCAATTCCTTATTCCTCCTCCCAATAAAAATATTACAAGTGGCAAGACTACCGGTATTTGGGGAGACAAAATATTCTCATTACTAAATACGCTAGCTTTGTGTTCTCCTGGGGAGGTGGTGGTGGTGTCAAAGGCTGCCCCTATCAGGAGCAACCATGACTCTTCTGCACATGGTTGTGTGGAGGCAAACATGACCCCTCCAAGGCACCTAAAATATATGGGTCTCCTCTTTTGCCTTATCCACTTTTCTGAGGAAAGGCTTTTACAAAGGGGGAGCCATTAAGATTCCAAACAGAAAACTGGATAAAATAAAGGAACCAGTGAGCTAAAACCTGGCATCATTCATACAAGAGAAAAGATTTGTGCATTTTCAGAAGATGTGCATAAAAGTTGAAAACCTGGAGGCAGAGATGACCCTACTTCAGAGCAGTAGATGGAAGTAGGGCTTCCATTTGATGAGCACCTACAGCTCTTGACCACAGACAAAGTTGCTGAAAGAGCACAGGGTGGTTAATCCCGCCATGTCTCTCCCACACTGGACATGACTGGGGTCATTCCCCAGCACTGGGCAGCTTTTTCTAATTTCAGGAAAGGTTCTCCGTTGCATCTCTGCATGATTGATTGTTGTTGAATTCCGTACTTCCAAGCAGTCTCTGCTAGGATTATTAATTCTAACTCTGGCAATTCTCTGTGTTGTGATTACTGACTCAGATACATGGCCAGAATCACCAGTCCTCCTCCAGTGAGGTTGCCTGACGCCTCTCTGTATGTCATAGCTCTGTGCTTCTTTCTACCCATTCAGAATGGATGAGTGACCGACAGGTGAGTGACTCTGGCAGTCACAGGTGAGTGACAGAAACCCAAGGAAGGCACTTCTCCAAGGCTGAGTAATTCCTACTTAAATGTATTTGAAAAGTAAACCTTTTCAATAGTGTTTCCAGTTCTAATTAAGCCATGCTCTTGGCTACCAAACATTTGAGACTTGAGATCTTGAAGCTTTCAAAGGGGAGTGTGTTTGGCTCAAAGCAACTTTCTGAAACACTACAGCTGGAATAGACAGAAGGGCTGAGCATCCGCTGAGGATGGCAGAAAATCCCATTAACCAGCAAGTCCCAGAACTCTTTCAGACATCTAAGGGCCCCTCCCCATTCAACTTCCAACAGACAGCATGTGTCACCAGATCAGAGAACACACAGCAAAGCTCCAATCTGTCACAGTCCTCCTCAGTGCTTCCTTGGAGTAGAGCCTCTGGCTGTGAGGCAGACCATTTCATTGGGAATCCTGTTTTGCTAAGGTTTTTTTTGATTGTGTGTGTGTGTTTTGAGCCGTTTTTTGAAGTGTTGCTTTTAAAGCAGGGTGAAAACAATCACTTGAGAGGATTGTTCTGATCATGAAACAAACTTCAGAACATGGTTTGAAAAGAAGCATGATTCCTGGCTTGGCACTCACTCCAGCTACTTTCAGTGACACACCTGTTTTGTTTTGGGGGTTGAGAGCATTGCCTGCTGAAAGACCCGATGCCTCACTCCTCCAGATTTGCAGGTTAGTTGGCTGTGTGCCTTTGGCAGTAGAGGCATAGACACAAGCAGCAAGGCTCCTCTCTAAATCTCTGCCACTGGGTGGCTTCCAAGGAATAATAATGTAAGAACCAAAGAATAGTCTGCTGGAACAGGCCCACCTGCTAGAACATGGCCCACCTAGTCCAGCATCCTGTTCTCACAGTGGCCAACCAGATGACAATGGGAAACCCACAAGCATGGCTGCTTCTGACTGTGAAGGCAGAGCAAGGCCCTCTCCTCCATAAATTTGTTGAATCCACTTTTAAAGCCATCCAAATTGGTGGCCATGTCCCATCACTGCCTCCTGTGGAAACTTCAGTTGGGGTGGGGGTCAGGACAGTATGTGGGAAAGGGAGACCTACAATAGCTGGGAGTGCTCACCCCTTCCCCCATCTTCCCTGCCTGCCTAAGAGAGCCACTGTAACCCTCTTCATGTGTCCTTGTAGTTTGCCTTCCATTCTTGCGCATTTCTCTACAGCCAAGCAAGGAAAAGTGCAAGGACACAGCCTTTCAGTGGGATTCTTCATGCAGTGGTGCTTAGAGTCTGCCTCCCCCACTGCAGTGTCCCTCCAGACACACAAAATCCTCCACTCAGTGTTTCTGCACAAGTCAGCAGAATGAATCGGGCTCTGTTGGAAAGTGCTAACAGCACAAGTTCAAGGTGGGTCGCCCAGCCCAGACACACAGAGGGTGTTGACAGCAGCAGACTCAATGATAACAGAAAAAAAACTGAAGGAGTCCTGGCACAAGCCAGTCATTTCACTCAGCAGGGAAGCTCAAAGCAGCTCTGGCATAAATGGGATGCAGATTGGAGCCTACATTGGCCAAAGTGCATATTTGCATCACTAATCTCTCACCTTCCCTATTTCTTCCCTGTGAACAATCAGATGCTGACATCAAATGTGCCAGGGCGACAATTAAAATCTTCACATGTGAAAAAACAAACCAGATGTCAGGAACCAGACTGAAGGGTATTGCTCTGAGGAAGAATGGTGTGAGCCCCCTCTCCCTCTGCGCAAGGGCCTAATCCTGAAGCTCCTCTGGAGCAGGAGGATAGTATCGACCTAGAGCAATGGTTCATGGAAGGACACAGTGACAGTTGGACGGAGCTGGGAGAAGAGCAACCAAGGGGAGAGGAACGGGAAGAGAGAGAGCTGTTTGAATCTCCCTTACTAGAAAGTGTGCTTCCCATGAGCCCGAGAGCCAGGGCACCAGATAGGGCAGCCTCTCAGAAGGCTCAGTGGTGAAGGGATCACATGGTGAGGAGACAGGAAGATGGAAGTAACTAGAGGGAAGTGGGAGAAACTTAATTGAGAGCAACTGCACAATAAGAATGGACGCTATGTTTGTGCTGTGTTCAATAAACCTCTCTACTGTGGCAAAAGACTGTTTTCGCTTCATGCTGTTATCCACAGAGAGGGGGAAGGTAAGCCTCGCCTGGCAGCCTGACACCAACTGAAACTTGAATTCTCCAAATCTGCAACTGACACTGGCCTGTTCAGACATAGAATCACAGAACTGGAGAGTTGGAAGGGAGCCCCAAGGGTCCTCTAGTGCAACCCCCTGCAATGCAGGAATCTCAGCTAAAGCATCCATGACAGATGACCATCCAACCTCTATTTAAAAACCTCCAAGGAAGAAGAGTCCACTACCTGCCAAGGAAGAACATTCCAGTGTTGAACAGCTCTTCTGTCAGAAAGTTCTTCCTGATGTTTAGTCAGGATCTCCTTCCTTGTATCTTGAAGCCATTGGTTTGAGTCCTACCCTCCAGAGTAGGAGAAAACAAGCTTGCTCCATCTTCCATGAGACAGCCCTTGAGATATTTGAAGATGGCTATGAAATCTCTGTCTCCTCTTTTCTAGGCTAAGAATACCTAGCTCCTTCAACCGTTCCTCATAAGGCTTGGTTTCCAGACCCTTAATCATCTCTATGGAGGCGCAGCTATAACAAAGGCGGCATTTTTTCATCTCCGCCAAGCTAAGCAGTTGGCCCCTTATCTCTCTCGCCCTGACCTAGCCACTGTGATCCATGCGACGGTCACCTCCAGACTGGATTATTGTAACTCGCTCTACATGGGGCTGCCCTTGAGACTGACCCAGAAACTCCAGCGGGTGCAGAATGCCGCGGCGAGACTCCTTATGGGGTCTTCGCTGCGAGATCATATTCATTCAGTACTATACCAGCTGCACTGGCTCCCGGTGGAGTACAGGGTCAGGTTTAAGGTGCTGGTTTTAACCTTTAAAGCCCTATACGGCCTAGGACCCTCGTACCTACGGGACCGCCTCTCCTGGTATGCCCCACAGAGAAACCTACGGTCTGCAAATAATAACATCCTCAAGGTCCCAGGCCTCAGAGAGGTTAGGCTGGCCTCAACTAGAGCCAGGGCCTTCTCGGCTGCGGCTCCAATCTGGTGGAACGCTCTGTCACAAGAGACTAGGGCCCTGCGGGACCTGACATCTTTCCGCAGGGCCTGCAAGACAGAGTTGTTCCACCAGGCCTTTGGTCAGGGCACAGCCTGACTCCCTCCTCTGGCAACCTGCACAGAATTTTGCTTAATCGGTTGCCATCAATTTGATTTTAATTATTTTTTATAATGAAATATTTTTAGAATGTGTGATTATTTGACTGTTTGATTATTTGATTGTTGTTAGCCGCCCTGAGCCCAGCTTCGGCTGGGGAGGGCGGGATATAAATAAAAAAATTATTATTATTGGTTGCCCGCCTCTGCACACTTTCCAGCTTGTCAATGTCCTTCTTAAATTGTGGTGCCCAGAACTGGACACAGTATTCCAGGTGTGGTCTCACCAAGGCAGAATAGAGTGGGACTATTACTTCCCTTGATTGGGACACTCTACTGTTGATGCAGCCTACGATGACATTAGCTTTCTTTCTTTTTTGCAGCTGCATCACACTGTTGACTCATGTTAAGTTCCTTTCACATTTACTGCTAGTAAGCCAGGTGACCCCCATTTATGCATCTGGTTCTTCCTGCCTAAGTGGAGAACCTTACATTTGTCCCTATTGAAATTCATTTTGTTAGTCTGGGCCCCGTTCTCCAATCTGTTAAGGTCATTTTGAATCCCAGTTCTTTCTTCTGCGGCATTAGTCACCCCTCTCAGGGGATGCTCATCAAATGTGCAATCTGCACATTTGATGAGCATCCCCTCAATTCCTTCATCCAAGTCATTTATAAAGACATTGAACAACAGTCCCAAGACAGAACCCTGTAGCACCCAACTTGTAACATTTTTCCAGGATGAAGAGGAACTATTAACGAGTTCTCTTTGGGTTAGGTCAGTACTGGTGTACAGAGGGGGGCGGGGGGAGCGCATCGCACCAGGTACCATTTGGGCCACATGCCATGCAACCTCGGGACGTGCGCCAGCCACGCCCCCGCCTGTTCTCCAGTCCGGGGGTTGCAACATGTTGCTCCGCCACTGACTGTGGGTGAGGACCAGGTCCAAGATAGATGATTCCCTTGTTGCTTCTTCCAACTTCTGGGAAATGAAATTGTCAGCTAGATAATGGAGGAATATGTTGGACCTTACATGAAACCCATCTGCAATCCATTTTTCCCAAGCTCACAAACTTCAAATGCAGAAAACAACACCTTAATTTTTTTCAGACCTGGAACCCACACTTATTTCTTTATAAGAATATTTTTAAACTACCAACTCATTTTTAGAAATTTATGTGCTGTAGCTTTCATTCAAACATGAATTTGTGGACTCTCCTCTTAGCTGGTCCCAGGACAGTTGTTGTGAGCCACCTAATGTCAGCTCTGGCTGCAGACCCACCCACTGAAGATCCAAGCTTTGGCCCAAGTGTTCTGGAATAGAATTCCCATCAGCCCCAGCATCATATGGCCATGCTGATAGGGGCAGATGAGAGCTGAAGTCGAAAACATCTGGAGGGCAACAGTTGTAGTGGGAGGATGCTACTGTTCACCTTCCCATTAGGAAGCACCATAGCTCCGTGACCGAGTATCTGCATTGCAAACAGAAGCTCCCAGGTTCAATGCCCAGCATCTCCAGGTAGGGTGGGAGAGAATCTTGCCTGAAACCTTAGAACAGGGATCCCCAAACTACAGCCCGCAGGCTGGATGTGTCCCGCCACGGTCCTGGATCCGGCCTGCCCGAGGTCAGGAGAGGAAGATGCCCAGAGTTGCTGGAGGACGGATGCTTGCAGGGAAGTTCGCCAGCCTCGGCCGCAGGTTTGGCTTGCCTTCCGCTGTGCATGGGGGCATGAAAGGCCTGCACATAGAGGGAGATCCATGTGTAGGCTGGGTTGTAGGGACGAACATTGGTGATATTGACCATCTCATTAGCCAAAAGCAGGCCCATACTTCCCATTGAAATACTTATAAGTTTATGTTGATTAAAACTGTTCTTCATTTCAAATATTATTATTAATAATAATAATTATTTATTTATTTATTTATTTATACCCCGCCCTCCCCAGCCAAGGCCGGGCTCAGAGCGGCTTACAAGCAATAATAAAAATAAGATGAATGATTACAACTTAAAAATAAAATAAAATACAAGATTAAAATAATGGAACATTAAAATATTAAAATGTAGCCTCATCGCAGGAGGAGAAGGAAAAGAAAGAAGAAGAAAAAAGAGAGGGAGGGAATCAAATTGGCTCTAAGCCAAAGGCCAGGTGGAACAACTCTGTCTTACAGGCCCTGCGGAAAGAAATCAGATCCTGCAGTGCCCTGGTCTCATGAGGCAGAGCGTTCCACCAGGCTGGAGCCAGAGATACAAAATACAATACAATACAATACAAAATATTGTATTGTTTTTCCTGTTTTTTGTGCACTACAAATAAAATATGTGCAGTGTGCATAGGAATTTGTTCATATTTTTTTCAAACTATAGTCCAGCCCTGAGGGACAGTGAGCCAGCCCCCTGTTTAAAAAGTTTGGGGACCCCTGCCTTAGAGAGCTGCTAGAGCTGCTGCCAGTCAGTGTAGACAATACTGAGCTTGGTGGACCAATGGTCTGACTTCTGAGAAATGCAGTGCAAAGCTAAGTGTGGGTGAGCCCTCCATGTAAGGCTGCTTCCAATGTTCCCTTCCCTAAATTGCTGGCACCATTTCCAGGACCTGGAGAGGAAATGGGTATTTCTCCATATGTTCCAACCATCATCTTCTGCTGACTGGGGAGCAGGATTTCATTCTGTAGATTCAGCACATTCACACGCAAAAGTAAGTACATTTAAGTGCATGGAAATGCATGCCCATTTGCTTCTATGCTTACATAGCATAGAATACTGCTCCCGAACAGGCCTGGCTTATATAACGAAAGAGCCGGACAGAACACAGCACACTAGAGAAAGGAGTGCTCTGGACCAAATCCAATCCAGGATTTAAAAATATCCCTCTTTCTTCACCTTCTGAGGATGGCAGTGGCGACCGCCTAGGCTTTGTCTACAAGGTGGGAGCCAATATTACAGTGGGCAGGGGGGTGGGATTTCCCATTTGCACGCAGAAGTTTCCCCCTAGAAGGGTCTGTAGTTTATGGGGGCCTCTCAATTCGTAGGTGTCATAAATGAGCCAGCCCTCAAGGGAAGTTTGCAGCTCCTAGTGAAGAAAGGAACCAGGAAGAGTGAGGGTTAATTGCAAGACAGGAGGATTATAGCCCATAGCGAACTCTCCCTCCCTTAGGAATGCCAACTGATAGCATTTCGGAAAGTTGGCAGCAGTGCCAGTGTGCCAGTGAAGGATAAAATGCAGGAGCTAGAAACGGAAGCAGCTCAGAGAGTGGGAAAGACCACGGAAGTATACTCTCAGAGAATGAGGAAGGGGTGGGAGCTGCCCACCTTAGCCCATGGTCTAGGCATATGGGGGGGTCTTCAAGACAGAATACGTCACAAGAGGAAGTTAAGCTGTTTCTGGTCTCACCGGAAACACCCTCCTTAGAAGGGACATCTTTGATTTATGAACGGACGGCTGTGATCACCACTCCGGTGAACTTTGTTTTTGCAATAAATCTTTTTTTAAAAAAAATTAACTACACTCGTTTGTTATCAAGACTCCCTGACAGTGGGGCTGCTGAAGGGACAAGACTTCTGTCAGAATCCTTGGAGAGTCCCTGACTGTGACAAATACAGGATAGAATAGAAAACAATGACCATCCTACAGCCCTACTTTTGAGGCAAGATTGACGGCAAGAGGTGAGAGGGCTTTTTCCACGGTGGTGCCCTGCCTATGGAACTCCCGGCCTCAGCTATTGTATACCCTTGACCGAAGAACGGTACACTCCTTCTATATGGGATGGTTGTCTGAAAATGATCTACAGATGGTACATGACCCCAGTCAAGCTCGCGAAGATTTATCATTTGCCCAATAACAAATGCTGGAAATGTAATGAGACCGAAGGTACCTTCTTTCACCTTTGGTGGACCTGCCCAAAGATTAAGACCTTCTGGGAAATGATCTATAATGAAATTAAGAAAGTACTTAAATGTACTTTTCATAAGAAACCAGAGGCTTTTCTTTTGGGCATGGTTGGCCAACTGGTGCCAAGGAGGGATAAGATCTTTTTTATGTACGCCACAACGGCAGCAAGGATTCTTCTAGCAAAGTATTGGAAGACACAAGAGCTACCCACGCTGGAAGAATGGCAGGCGAAAGTGATTGACTATATGGGACTGGCAGAAATGACCGGCAGAATCCGCGACCAAGAGAAAGAGACTGTGGAGGAGGACTGGAAGAAATTTAAAGCATATCTTAAAAATTGCTATAAATTTGAGGAATGTTAAAGTGTTAAGGGAGAGGAAGATGTATAATTACAGCTATACTTATCTTTTTTCTTTCTTTCTTTTTTGATTTAAAGTGAAATTGAAATGAGATTAAGTTAAATTTTGATTGATTAAAAGGGTTGCTGAAAAACTGGAAAACTAGGATGCAAAAAGGGGAAGGTATGGGGAAGTCTGAGAAAAGAGGCTCATGAAAATGAGGTTAAGAAAGCAAAATGTATGTTTTGTCTGTGTTTGTTGTTGTGTGTTTTGTTTGGTGTGGTTTTGTTGTAAAATTGGAAAATTAATAAAAATTATATATATATATATATATATGGGATGGTTGTCCTCTTCCACCGAGCGTGCAGCTTCGGGAGGGACACACATGGAGCGGTGAGGGAGGAAGGGGACACCCGCCTAGCCAGCCAGATCAGCCGAATCAACTCCCGGCCTCAGGAGGTCAGGTCATCTTACTTTTTTTTTTTTGCATCACACATGCAATTGGGGAGAACAAAATCCTTTCTAACTAAATAAAACCTGAACCTGTAGAAGCCAGCTACTTGGATCCAAGCATTTGGTCTTCCACCAACAGAAAGAGGGATGCCACTGGCTGGGAGTGGGAACATTGGAAGCCGCCTTATATGAAGTGAGCCCCTTGACTGGCAGCAACACCTCTCCAGGGTATGCATAGGTGTGTACACTCCAGGTTTCTTGGGTAACCAGCCCATAAACAGATGCATTTGACAATGCATATAACTGTATGAATAGGCACATCAAATTATGCTGCAAAGATATCATGCAGGATTTGATTCTAGGAAGGACCAGGCACTTCAGGGCCCATGAGCAAAGGCCTGGGACTCTAGCTACCCACTGACAAAGCCCCTGGACCCAGCTGACCAGGGATCAAATCCTGATTCAGCCATGAAGCTCACTAGGTATCCTTGGACCAGTCACCGCCTCTCAGCCTAGCTTACCTCACAGGGTGGCTGTTGTGAGGATAAAATGGGGGGACCATGTATGCCATCTTGAGTTACTTGGAGCAACAAGTGGAATATAAATGCAATAAACAAACAAATAATTATATGCCTTGAGCCAGTCCTGGCTGGTACTATTCCCCCAAGCACATTGTTCTTTCCCATCCTACCCCACCACCGGTCCTGCCCTCCTTTCTCTCCCATAATCCTCATCCCTTTTTCATTAGAAACGCTAACCAGCATGCCTCACTTTTTGCATCAAACACAGGCAATACAACAAAGGAGTTCTACCCCCCCAAAGGAAAGCAAGTTCCTTGGGGCAGAGACCTGGTCTCAATGCTACTGAAACTAACCTCCATACTTTGTGCTCAAGGATTCATATAGCAACGGGGTGGGGAGGAGGAAGGAGGAGGAAGGAAGATGCCTACCTTCTGACACGGTCTGATGCCAAAGGTGCTGTTCTCCGCCATCTGATGCAAATGCAGCATAGTCCTAGTTGCGGGGAAAACACACGCACATTAAAAAATAAATCCCTCACATCAGATGCAGCCGCCTAAAGAGTAATAAAAAAACAAACAAAACCTGGCTGCTTGGTCAGATCAAAGACCTCTCGAGTCCAGCACCCCATTCCCAGCAGTGGTCAATTTTGGGAAACCCACAAGCAGGACAGGAGTAGCTGGTGCTTCCGAGGTGGAGAACTGATCCCAGATGGAGAGACAAATCAAGGCAGATCATCCATTGACCTCAAACTTTGGGCATGGTTGTTGTTGTTGTTGTAATATTTATTTCCCCACCTTTTCCCCAGACTGAGACTCAAGGCAGCTTACACAAACTATAACAACACAGATAAATAAAGCCAAGAGTGTTACTTTTAGGCAAAGAGGATAGCTCTATCCAACAGAGGTTTCTCTCTTTGGGTCTATTCGCCAGTGATTTCCGCTGATCTCTCAAACGTCATTTACTCCAAGAGCAAAGGAGAAACCTCCGAGAATGGAATGCATGGCACTGCCCCTGACTGAGTCATTGTGACCCATATAACTGAAAATGGCACTTGGGTATAAGAGCACTGGATTCAAGTCCCATGGCGGCCATGGCATTATCCTGGGGGGCTCAGTTCTGCCCTTTGTAAAATGGGCACACAAAGTTGACCTTCCTCCCAGAGTTTCTTAAGGGAACACGAATTAAATGATAATGGGTGGTCTGCTCCTGCATAGTGTTCAAGGAAGAGAAGAACAATTTCATTTGCTTTGTTCCTCTGTTGAACCTTTGACTCTGCCTTCCATTCCTCCTGAATTCAGATTTAACTAGAAGTATTTTGGAAAATCAATTCCAGAACCAGAGCATGCATCATCTTGCACAGCTCCAGTTCATTTGCATAAGAACAGAAGAAGAGTCTGGGCTTGGTATTTGAAGCTGCAGCTCAGAATCTGTCCTCACACACAAGGCGCGTGAGGCTGCACAGGAAGGAGACAGAGCCCAGCCACAAGGCCAAGTGAGGCAGAGAGCATTCAGAACAAGGGGTCCTGCTCAGCCAACTAAAAACATAAGAACATATGAAGGCTCCTGCTGGATCAGGCCAATGGGGGCTCATTTAGTCCAGCATCCTGTTGTCACACTCACCACCCAAGATGCCTGTGGGGAACCAGCAAGCAGGACCCAAGCACAAGAACCCTCTCCCTTACTGTGGTTTCCAGCACCTGCTATTCAGAAGTATAACTGCCCCTGACTGTGGCTAGTAGCCTTTGAGTAGCTTTATCCTTGGTGAATTTGTCTGAGGGTGGATCTACTCACGGGGGGGGGGGGGAGCTATAAGTCAGAAATTAAATCATTATTTTTAAAAAAGAAAAAAACTACTATGAAAAATTGCATAGATTTTTTTTGCTCTCTGGTGCCATCTGGTATTGCATGTTTATAATGCATTCAAAACATTTTTTTTTACAAATGTAGCTGAGTCCTTGATCTCTTTTAAAGCCATCTGAGTTGGTGCATCCTTCCCCTTCTCTGTGCTTCCTATGGAACATGTGTGAAATATGTGTGCATTAATAACTCACAAATAAAAGGCAGTCCAAAACTTTGCTCTATGGGAGGTCTAGAACTCCAACCCCATCCTAAAAAATAATCTCTATACAACTACATATGGTAACATTATTTTAAAAGGGAGCGGAGTCTTTTTATCAATGGGCAATGAACCCACTGATGGCCTAGAGCATGGGTAGGCAAACTAAGGCCTGGGGCCTGGATCCGGCCCAATTGCCTTCTAAATCTGGCCCACGGACAGTCTGGGAATCAGCATGTTTTACATGAGTAGAATGTGTCCTTTTATTTAAAATGCATTTCTGGAATATTTGTGGGGCCTGCGTGGTGTTTTTACGTGAGTAGAATGTGTGCTTTTATTTAAAATGCATCTCTGGGTTATTTGTGGGGCATAGGAATTCTTTCTTATTTTTTTTCAAAATATACTCCGGTACCCCACAAGGTCTGAGGGACAGTGGACTGGCCCCCTGGTGAAAAAGTCTGCTGACCCCTGGCCTAGAGGCAATGAGCAGGTGGATGGCACACACTCCAAAACCCAAAACGAACATGCAGTATGGAATGAATTAGCCCCACTCTGGAAGCCCATTCTACGATAGTTTTCTGGAAGTATCAGGAGGATCATCGTGTAGCTGGAGGAGGAGAGGGCAGAGACTAGAAAATGAATCCTTCTTCCATCATTGGGACCCCCTGGGGAACTCACCAAACCTGCTGCACCTGGAATTGGCTGTGGAGAGGGCAGCTGGCTGCTGAGTGGGACACACCTGTGGGCAGCAACCTGATGAGGGCTGCCCACCTTGCGCCTGCCCAGAAAAAGCATACATGGAGGGAGAGACTAGGTCGATGGCAGGAGCTTCTAGGAACCTTCTCCTCTGTGGGAGCTTTCCGGGGAACAGCTGTGAGTTAGTTTAGGCCCTGGGTGCAGGTGCCAGGGCAAGCTGAGCCCTGGGTGAGGCCGAGAGGGGTATTCCAGGAGCAGGAGGAATTAATATTGGCTTGCATGTATTTAGAATTTTTTGCTTTACTGTAACATTTTTATCTACATCTATGTATTCTTGTAAAGGGACGCGGGTGGCACTGTGATCTAAACCACAAAGCCTAGGGCTTGCCAATCAGGAGGTCAGCGGTTCAAATCCCCGCGACAGGGTGAGCTCCCGTTGCTCGGTCCCTGCTCCTGCCAACCTAGCAGTTCGAAAGCATGTCAAAGTGCAAGTAGATAAATAGGTACCACTCCGGCGGGAAGGTAAACGGCGTTTCCGTGCGTTGCTCTGGTTCGCCAGAAGCGGCTTAGTCATGCTGGCCACATGACCTGGAAGCTGTACGCCGGCTCCCTCGGCCAATAAAGCGAGATGAGCGCCGCAACCCCAGAGTCGTCCATGACTGGACCTAATGGTCAGGGCTCCCTTTACCTTTATTCTTGTAAAAGTAATTGTAGTTCAAGTTGTCTTTTGCTTTCCTTTTCTGTACACTACTTAGATATTTGTAGTAGGTTAGATATGGTAAGGTTGCCAGACGTCCCCATTTCCTGGAGACAGTCCCCAGATTTACAGCTTTCTCAGCATTCACATGTACATAGTGAACAATAAGTGTCCCCGGATTCATTGAAAAAAATCTGGTAAACTTATGATATGGTCTTTAAAAAATAAAATTATGCAGAAGATCGAACAGGTGTGCTTTCTCTGTCACTCCAGGAGCAGGGCAGGAGCAGAACTGCGGGGTGCAAATTGCAGCAAGGAAGCAGATTTTGGCAAAACGTTATGAAAAACACCCTAATGTCATTGGAAGGAGCTGCCTCAAGAGATCATAGGAAGTGCCCCTCCCCATTGTCCCCCAGCAACTTCTTGCCATTTGGGATTCTTTTTACACCTTAGAGAAAGGCTTTGGGCTACTTCAAATTAAACACAGCAGGAATCCAATGGTGCATAAACTAAGGAGTTAAAACAAAATGTATCTCCCTCCCTGAGTAACAACACATTTGTTTTGTTTACCAACTGCTGCTTTCAAATCCTAGTCATCAGACAATGGATTGTGTATGTGTCACTGGAACTACGTGTCCAGATCTTACACTGGGAACAATAACTGCCTCTCCTCTTCCTGGGCAGAGTAAAGTAAGATAGCTGGCCTCCAAAAGAGATTGGCAGGATGCCACCAGGCCCTGCTTGCGTCTCATTACCTGCTTCAGGTAGCAAAATGATGGTGAGCCTAGGCCAGTCCTGGGAGGGTTTCCTCAGTCATATTGTGCCCTCTACAGGTGAAATAAGGTTCCTTCATAATCAGACCAATCCTTTGCCTACATCAACTATGGATTGACAAATTTGTCGATTTGGGGTTTGCCACTTTTCCTGTCTTAAATTCAGTTTGCCACACTTCCAAATCAGTTTGCAATTCAATTATTTTTAAAGCCTCTCACAGAAATTTGACAGCATTGAAGAGCACGGTTCTCTTTATGCAGTGCATAGTTAAACTATGGAACTCCCTCCCACAGGAGGCAGCGATGGCCACCAACATGCATGGCTTTAAAGGGTGATGAGAAGGGCAGAAAGCTATTGTCAGCTATTCCCCACAAGTGACACCTCTGTAGAACAGGGGAGGCTGGCATATACCATTGGTTCATCTAGCTCAGGACTCTCTACACGGACTGGCAGAGGCTCTTTCAGACAGGGGTCTTTCCCTACTGATCTGTCTGGAGATTGAACCCAGAACCTTGTGTGTGCAAAGCTTGTGTTCTGCCACTGAGCTATGGCCACAGAGGCAGCCTTCCTCTGCGGATTAGAAGTTGGGGGCAACCCTCCCCACTGCCTGCATTTTCTTCATCCATTCTGGTTGGGTCCTGTTAGAAGGGGGATAGTGGACTAGATGGACCCTTGGCTTTGATTCAACAAGGAGATCTTTATGTACCTTCTGAAACTGAATCTTCCATGCTTAGAATTCTATCACTGAATCCAAGTTGCTGAGGAGCAACAGCAGGTCTTGCTTTGGGGCTTCCCTTTGGGGCATCTGGGTGACCATGGTGAGGATAGACTAGATGGGCATTTGGACTGCATCCAGCACAGCATCACTCACATTCTTAGTGCCCAAAATATCACAGTGTGAGCCACTTCAGGCATATCTGAATAGGGTGCAGGTGTCATTCCCACCACCTCCACTCCCATGGGATGCTCACCAGAGCATCAGACAGAGACCAGCCTCTCCCCCTTCCCTTTGAGCAATACCTCTGATCCAGATCCAGCCCTGCAAGCATCTGAGAAAAGACATTGAAGGTGCTCTCTCCCTCTGGCTGCTGCACCACACGGATCCTTTCCAGCAGCATTGTCTGGGCAGAGAAAAGAGAGAGAATGCCAGCATCCATCCCACTGCTTGCCACCACTCAGAGGATGCCACTCAATGGTGGTGGTGCAATTGACTTTAAAGCTTTCCTTGGTCTACTCTAGAGTTCAGGAAGCAGACAGAGACCAAAGGAGAAGATCACAAACCTTCCACTCCTCAGCTTCCTTCTGCCATTGGTGTCCCCATCTCGTCAACACAGAGAGAGAGAGAGAGACACCACTTCCAAGGGAGGCAACAGATGCATTACCTGGAGATGAGCAGCTGTGATGTGGCCTGTGGCGCTGAAATCCAGTGCCATGACCATGGAGAAGCGGGTGGAGGCTTTGTTGTGGCTAGTCGTCACTGTCCCAAAGGCTCTCAGCACCCTGAACATGGCCTGGATTTTCTCCACTGCAAAAATCAAGCACTCACTGTCTGTTTTCTAAACAATTTCATCTCATCCCTCCCACCTCCAGCCTGCAGACCATCATGCAATTTCCCCCAAGGAAACACCCACCATGCCCTGCACGTGCCTTTCTTAGAAACCTCGTGCCCTCCAGGTGATGCTGGACCAAGCAGCTTAGTCTGCAAGGCCAGTGGTCAGGGATGATGGAGGCCCAGAGAAAGATGTCCTGCACATGGAGGCCCCTGCCTCCTTAGCCCATCACCTGCTGTCTCAAGCAAAGGCTTACGTGTGACTCGGTCGTCCATGCTCCCCACAGTGGCCACTAGGTATTCCAGGGTGTTCTGGCAGCAGGTGGTCTTGCCAGAATTGTTCCTGCCCAAGGGCATGATGGTCTGATCCTGCCGTTGCATAAGCATGCGCCAGTAGGCCCTCTGTGCCATGGAAAAAATGTGTGGGGACAGTCCATCCCGCTTGCCCTTGAATGCCTGGGAAAAGGTGAACAGAAGCAGTATGCCTGTGAGATCTTAGAAAAGACCCAGCACAGAACAAGTCATGCCTGACAAAACTAATTTCTTTTACAAGCTTGGTACACCATGGGAATGCTGTGGACATAATATATCTTGATTTGTAAGGTTTTTGACAAGGTTTCCTATGAAATTATTGCAAGGAAGCTGGTAAAATGTGGGCTGAATGAGGTAACTGATAGGTGCATCTGTAGCTGGTTGACTGACTGAACCTAAAGAGAGCCCATTAATGGTTCCTCATTATCCTGGGGAAATGTTACATGTAAGATGCCACAGTATTCTGTCCTGGGCCCTTTGTTGTTTAATGTCTTTAGAATTCCTTTATGGACAAAGGAATTGAGGAGATGTTCATCAAATTTGAGAGGGGAAGCTAATGCTGTAGAAGACAGATTGGAAAACTGGGCCCAAACTAATAAAATGAATTTCAACAGGAACAAATGTAAGGTTCTGCACTTAGGCAGGAAGAACCAGATGCATAAATATAAGATGGGGTCACCTGGCTTACTAGCAATAAATGTGAAAAGGAGCTTAACATGAGTCAACAGTGTGATGCAGCATCCAAAAAAAAAAAAGCTAATTCCATTGTAGGCTGCATCCACAAAAATATAGTGTCCAGGTCAAGGGAAGCAACAGTACTACTCTAGTCTGCCTTGGTGAGACCACACTTGGAATACTGTGTCCAGTTCTGGGCACCTCAATTTAAGAAGGATGTTGAGAAGCTAGAATATGTGCAGAGGAGGACAATAAAGAAGCTCAAGGGTTTGGAAACCAAGGGATTCAACTTTGGAAGAAGTTGGAAGAAGATTCCAACTAAACATCAGGAAGAACGGTCTGACAGTAAGAGCAGTTCAACCGTGAAATGGTCTCTCTCAAGAGGATGTGGACTCTTGCTTCGTTGGAGGCTTTTAAGCAGAGATTGGATGGCCATCTGTAATCATAGGCACCAACTCTAGGGGGCTGGGGTACCTTTCCTATCTCCCCCCCCCCCCATAATTTTCCTCTCGGAGTCCGGCCCCCTCAATACTTCTCCCACCCCACCTGTGCCCGCCACCACTGTGTGGCTTGGCATGCAGCAGCCAAGCAGAAGTGCACAGACAGGCAGGTGAGCCAGCAGAGATGGCTCCTCCCTATGGCGGGAACAGTGGCCCTCTCAGGGGCCACCCCCCAAAATACCGCGGTTGCAGCCAGAGTGCTGAGAATGTCTGGTCAGTGGGTGGTGGCAGAGGAAGTAGGAGCAGGAGATGTAAGAAGCAGTCCAGGTCCCATGGGCAAGAACTGAGATTCTTGCATGCTCTCGTCCTTGTCCTTCAGAGCAGGGAGTCAACTAGACCAGGAAGGGCCAAGTGGTGGCTCCAGATGCAGAGTCATTCCTTGAAGTAATCTTATTTGGGCCCTGATCCTTGGCAACACCATAAATTATAAATGAACGATGGTAAAACATTTCACTGTAGCTTTACAGATAAGGTGCTGGAGCAGGAGTTGTTTTGCAAGTGATATGAAATATGTACAATATATTCCATACCCTCCTAGATGAAAACAGGGACATTTCTCCCTCACTCCTAACTAACCATCCTAACCTCCCCATTCTGCCCCCCCACAGAGCATTTCCTATCAGAAGAAGAGCAAGTGCCACCACCACTATATCAGTGGGACACAGCACACCCCCTCTACCATCCTGAGAGAACCACTTAATCTATTTATTTTATTTTATTTGGTAGATTTACAAAAAGAAAAACACACACTAATAAAGAAATCTTAGAAAGGGCCAAGATTAGACACAGAAGCTCAAAGTATTTTTTTTTAAAAGGACTTTTTGCTCTCCGCTCCCGCTTTCTTCCCACCCTGCCCTCTCCCTGCTCCTCAGAGTCAGCGCATCAGGGCTGGGCATTGGCATCTGTGGCTTCTCCTCCTCTTTGCCTGCTATCCAGCGGCCAAGGGAGGAGGCAGGCAGCGGTGACCATGAAGAAGCAGAGAGAGGCAATATGGGATGCTCCCTCGCAGTGGTCACTGAGGCAGCACATCCTCCTCCCCAAGCTCAGCAGTGGTGGCACTGGCAAGGGAAACAGGGCCATTCCAAGATCAAATCAGAAGCTGGGATGGCTTTTGTAATTACAGGACTGTCCCTGGAAATGACGTTAGTATGATAATTGCAAAAAAAATGCCTAGTATGGATGTGGCCCAAAGCTGCATACACACTACACTTTTAAAGCACATTCAAAGCACATTCCACCCCTCCAGGAATTCTTCGGGACTGTTGTTTATTGAGGGCTGCTGGCAATTGTCTCTCGGGGGGGGGGGTGTTAAACTGCAGTGCCCAGAATTCTTTGAGGCAAAGAATGTGCTTTAAGGTGATAAGGGTAGAAAATCTGGTGCATCCCCGTCTAAGTGGATTACAGCAATACTTCAAACACCTTTGCTCTTCCTTTGATTCCCCCCACCCAAAAAATGGCAGATTGCAGATGAAGGGGAAGCATGTTTCTGTACTGAAAGAACTTTTAACAAAAACGTAGAAGTTCTTACAGGGGCTTTGCACTCCCCTAATCCCCACCTAAATTTCACAACAGAGAAAGTAGGCAACAGGCAAGTAGGCACTCTTTACAGTACCTATCCATGCAAAGTGATCCTAAATCTCTAGATAAGGAGGGCCTCACTAGTCCAGATTGAAATCCATCTTCCTGGTCGTTCTTCACACCACCTGATGACCACTGGTTGTGTTGCTGCCCAGATGGTGTTATAGGTTTGGGGGAGAGGTTTCCCCACTAAACCCTGGAAATTAATAAATGTTAGGATTTTGATTATTTGTAAAATACAAGGTGCAGAGGAATATTGAAGCAAAATGACCTCACCAGGCTAGGGCCCTGAAGAAACAATGGCCTGGTCTTTGCGGGCCATTGGGAATGCAAGAGAACTGTCCTTCCCTGTTGCCCTGAGGTTTGAATAGAGACTGGTGATTTGGAAGATCACAGCCTTTGGGATGGCTGAGAAAAGCCAGAAAGATCTTGGCTGGCTGGCTGGCTGAAGGCTGCCTGGGAGAGATTGCTTTGACTCCAGTGCTGCCCTGTTGTGGGGAACAAGCCCCTCTTGAGATGACCATGCTGTACTCCCTCAATGTAGATTAAAGGTGTCAATATGTGCAATTAATCCACATTTCTAAAGGCACAACAGTCTCTGCCACACCTTGATTCTCACTGGAACATGGGCCCTGGGTGAGGGTCTACAACCCTCTGGAATCTTGTCACAGCTTGGCAGAAATTGGAAGTAGCCTCCAACTTTTGCACCAATATTATCTAGCTTTTAAGACTCATTTTCTGCTGTATGGCAGTTGCCCAGGGTGGGCTATGCAATTATTTGTGTTGACCTCTCCTCGTCACCTGGGTGTAGAAGTCACATCCACTGCTCCTGCTCATCAGCGGCATACAGCCCCTGGCAGGTGGCTCCTGAAGAAATGCAGTCCACAGGCTGATAAAGGTTTCCTCACCCCAGTGCTAAGCAGTGAAAGAACATCCTCCGCCAAGCATCTCAGACAGCCCTCCTCATAAAAGCATCTGGAGATGCAAGGAGGAACGTTGTGGCTGTAGCAGCAAAAGCCACGAAAAAGTCACGTATGGTGCCATAAAGGTGCACAGAGTAAGAATAAAGCTGTCATTTAAGGTGCCACAAGCCCTTGGTTTTATTTACCACCAGTAGTACAGGGGTCTGGGGTCATAGGGGATCAAAGACTTGCTTTTATTTCTGCATCAGGGTCCCTTTCTCCAGCACCCTAGAGCCACCCAATCAACATGGAAGGGGAGCTTTTTGTCCATAGAGACAAAGTCTTCTCACCCTCTGTGCTGCTCAGAGTGATGAGTCAACCACTGAGGATGGGCTCCAAGGAGAAGGTGCAACAGAAGAACACCGAGGAGTTGTTCCATGTGCTCAAAAGCTAAGTGTTTAGAACACAGAAAACGTTTTCACGAGAATGGTGTGAAAGTTCTGTTACGTACAATGGAACTTGAAGAAAATGCAATTTAAGTCACTCTGAAAGGAGATAATGGAGCATTCCAAATGATTTGCCCATGTGCATGTCTGGAAAATAGCAGAGCTAGCTGAAAGGCAATGCATTGTTGCAATGCATCTCTAATTACTTTTATGATGGTGTAATTATAAGACTATTGTATAATCGTAGAAGGGGGCATGGCTATGACCACCATGAAGGGTCTCTGCACTTCTGAGTGTCATTACATCACTGGTTGCCACAGGAAAGGGCAGGTCTCCTCTGCCAGGCAATTATCCTAACTGGGTAGAGAGGTCCTTGTTAAGCGATGCCACCCCAGACTCAACCCCGTACCTTTATTGAACAAGTGGAAACAGAAGACGATGGTTTGATGGCGATCAGATCAGGACCACTGTGGGTGTAAAGCAGCTGAGACTGGTACCGGCGGCACAGAGTGTGGATGACGCTTGACTCATTCAGGCTGACTAGGGAGGCCAAGTCTTCGGCGTAGTCAAATTTTGAAGGATTGGTCTGGGGGATGAGTGTTATAAGAGCTCAACACAATGCTGCCTGCCAACCATGGTGAAAGTTTGCTCCCACTCCCTCCCCCACCCCCACAATCTTAGGAGGGGAGAGGATTCTTGTGCTCAGATTCTGCTTGAGGGCTTCTCATTGGGGCATCTGGCTGGCCACTGTGAGAACAGGAAGCTGGTCTAGAAGGGCCAGCAGACTCTTCTTATGCTCTTCTTTCTTTGTGGCAGAACCAGCCTGTTCCTCTGCCTGTATTCTTTCAGACCAGCTCCCCCTCTCCTACAGACTGCCTGGGCTTCATTCAAAACAGATGGCAAGGGTGGGTGGGTGGGTGGGAGGCAAACAACCTCTGCTCATCATTTGCATGGTGGAATGTGCCCTCAAACTGCCCTATCACAATGGGCAACAGGATAGCGTCCTCCACCACACACCTAAGGGCATGTTTAGGAAGAAGACTGCTTGGAGGCACCCAGCACCTCCCCATCACCTTACCCTGCTTCATAGCAGGGCTAGCCCTGAAATTCAGGGGCTGTAAGGAAAGCAAGGGCACTCCTGAGGAGAAAGCCTCCCCAGTCCAGAGGCAGCCCATATATCTGAAGTAGGCAAGGAAGGTGCCTCAGAACTAGACCAAGTAGGGATGGTTCGCTGCAGCCATGGGCTCTGCTGGAAGCTTGAGGAAGGGAGAGGCACAACAACTCACTCTCTGGACCTTTTCTTCATCCACCTCCATGATCGAGCCATCAGCTTCCACTCGGACTCGGACTGTCCCTGGAGGCAGCTCAGGAGTGCCCTCATCTGGCTTCAGTTCAGTAGCTGCCAAAGGGGGGGGGATGGAGTAGTGAGAGGGAAATGACTCTTCAAATACTTGAAGGCTCTTTGTTCTCTCCTCTTTGGCTTGGCAACAGATCAGTGGCAGTCCAAGGGCCTTTCTTGTAGACAGAAAGTCCTCAGGTTCAGTTCCCAGAGTCTTCAGGTTGGGCTGGAAATGCTCCTGCCTGACCTGGGAGAGCCACTGCTGCCAGCCTGCAAAGGCCAGCCTTCACCAACTCCATCAACTCCAACCAGCACACTGATGCTGGCTGGGGCTGATGGGAGTTATAGTTCAAGCTCTCTGGAAGACAGCAGGTTGCAGAAAGCTGGTGTAGACCCAGATAGACCAGCTGTTTGACCAGCTGTGTATAAGGCAGTCTCTCAACACAGGGGCTCCCAAGGCCCAGTGGTAGAGCATCTGCCTTTCATTGCATGCAGAAGTTCCTGCGTTCAATTTGCAATGGCATATCCAGGGAGGGCTGGGAGAGGCTCATGCCTGAAACCCTGGAGAGTCACTGCTGGTCACTGTACAGAATACTGAGCTAGATGGACCAAGGGTCTGACTTGGTATAAAGCAGCTTCCCATGCTCCTAAACTCTCCCCTCCTGCCATCCTCAGGTCGTGGATAATCTCACGCAACTCTACACATTCTGCACCCAGTGGGACCATTTCTGTAGCCATTCTTTCCTGTTCCTCCTTGGTCACACCTTTTCTGCCACCACTATCCCTTTAATTGAAGGAGAAGCCTCTGCTGTAATGCACCCCTATTCACACACATGATCATGTGCACTATTGTGATCTGGAGCACATGCACCACCAACAAAGAGCAGCTTCCCACCTTGACATTCTCACACCCTCGAAGCTACAAAGTGTAAAGCCTGGAGAAAACCACGGCCACCTTACCAAGAGTGAATCCATCTTTTTGTAACAGCCAAACTTTCTCTGTTTCATACCAGACATCATGGTACACCTGGGTGAAGGAAGGAAGAGTGAGGAAGGGGAATAATTGTGCACAATAGTTGTGGATCATTTTTGCTTTTCATCCAAATTCATTCATCTGTCTGGGATCTCCCACAGTCAAAGTTATTCCTTTCTGATTTGGTCCAAATGTTCAAAGCAATCTCAGATTTGAGATGGCTGAAGATTTGACATTCAGTGAAAGATTCTTTACTCAGTGAGGGAATGAATGAACCAAGGAGAGGAAACAAGTGGGATTTCCACTTTGAAAACCAGCATAGCTGAGACAGAACTCCAAATTCCAGGGAAGAAAAAATAGCCATGCAAGGAGAAGTTAGGAATCTTTGGGAGGCCTTGTCCAGGACACAGAGTGCTCTGCACTAGGTAAAACCACCAAGGGTGCAGGATGAAGCCCTTCCCCAGCAAAGGGATATACAGCTGAAACCCTAGGAAGTGGGCCCATAACACTGAATTCAGCATCAACCTCACCTTGTCCGAATCTGTGCTTTCTCCAAGTTCTTCTTTGTTTTCTCCTGCCAACACTTCCTTAATTTCCTCTGGTTTCTCCTTCATTTCTGCTACTGGAGATTCTTGCTTTCTTTTTCCTCCCTTCCGAGACAGTTCCTCTTCCATTTCTCCCTGTTCCACCTTCAATTCTGCTAATACTTTCTCGGTTTCTACATGCCTCTCTTTGGGTTCTCCTGGCTGCTTCCCACTGTCTGTGGCCTTTTCTTTATTTTCTCCAAGCTCTTTCCCCTTCCCTGTAAATTTTGCCTTATTTCCTGGCTTGCTCACAGCCTCTTCCTTGGTCCTCATTTTCCAATTCTCCTTTCCTGGGCTTTCAAAGTGTTTGTTCCAGAGTAAATGGCCCTTCTTTTCATGTTCTGTTCCAGACCCAGGTAGATCCTTAGCACTGCTGCTTTTGATTTGATCTGGAGCTGCAGGAACTTTAGGAGGCTGAGATGCATCCAAGTGGACCTCCTCGCCCAGTGTTGGAACTCCTGGTGCTGATTTTGGAGTGGCCGGTGCTAATTCAGGCACAGGCAGTACTGGTTGCTGGGTGTGGCCTCTCTGGACAGTTCTCTTGAAAGGCAAAGGCTTCCTCCTTTCTGGAATCTCAGACTCACCTTCCACTCCATGCTTCTCACCATTCAATCGTCCTTGCAGCAGCTGTCCCTTGTTGGCCATATCCTCTCCCACTTCCAAAATGTTGGTGTCCCTGATTACAAACTGCTGCACGGGCCCGTCAACCTGCTTTCCTGGAGGCTGGGAAACAAACACACACTCAAGGACATTAGCACCAGAGGAGTCAGTCATGCCCATTTCCAAACAAAGCAGAGGGGTGTTTCCTAGAGTGCAGCAGCATCAGTTGAGACATAGTTATCTAAAGGGCCTTTCAAAGGTATTTGTGTCTGGTAGGGTTTGTTGCCTTTAAATAGGTTATATTAGATTCTTACAACATATTACAACATTATGCACATATAATAATAAAATTATTGGAGGGGGATGCCAGCCGGTGGCAGAGGACAGAGTGACTCCAGGAGACGTAGGTGTAAAAAACACCAAACGGAAAAACGAAGACTTTATTACTAAACAAATAAACACAAGCTCTGGTGGATGTTATTCCTGCAGGCAAAGCAACAAAACTCAGCTTTTTTCCTTTATAGCAACGGTCACCTGCAGCCAATTAATCCCAGAAACTTCTTAAAGGTATACACACATGTTTCTGTGCCGAATGTCCTCTAACAAAAATACCGCATACCAGTCCAGAAGATGGAGTTAAGGCCATACATCCAAAATAACATCCAGATTGCATCATACTGTGAGTTCCTATCCCAGACAACCATTTGTACAGAAAGCAATATTCAGTTTATGCCAACCAAGACATTTTATAAAGTGAGGGGAGCCGTCTAGTTTCATTTTGTTACTGTGTGTCTATACTGTTTGGTATAAAGCTACAGTTACAAAGGAGTCTTTATGCTTCAAATTTTGTGCCAATTTTTCCACAAGTGCTATTCCCATATTTTATTGGACCAGTCTGTCGAAGAAGCACTCTCTGAATTCTTCCAGTATACTGTATACTGTATACTGTATAATTATCAGCCTGGTATTTGGACTCAGCTGGGTCCTCCTTCCAGAAATTAAGTATTTAATGGTCATTGCACACATTACACAGGGAAGACCTGGATTTGCCAACCAATGTGGGCACCTAACAGGCCACTGAAGCCAATCACTGTTCACTGCTGAGAATTCATGTCCATAGTGGGTCCATTGTGTTCTCTCTACATTTTTAGATGCACATCCAAAATGGTGGTGTGTGAAGGGACCTG
Source organism: Podarcis melisellensis (assembly GCF_964234715.1). Classification (NCBI taxonomy): domain Eukaryota; kingdom Metazoa; phylum Chordata; class Lepidosauria; order Squamata; family Lacertidae; genus Podarcis; species Podarcis melisellensis. The sequence goes on from NC_138533.1 coordinate 41,916,667, forward strand.
GAGGCCATCTCCTTTAAAAGTTTGTGTACGTCTTATTTGTGAGTTTCAGTGGAAAGTAAGACATGAATTGGAAGGGGCTAAACCAAGGCATGTCTTCTGACCTTCTCAAAGTCTGGCAAAAGCTTCTCTCTTGTAAAGGGTTTTTAGGGCATGATCCTGCTTGCCTCTCTGCTTGATAGATGTTTCAACATCAAACCAGTGTAACTGTAGCGACTGGCTGACTTATCATTTGATATGGTGGTTATGATTTTATCACTGTGAGCTACCCAGAGTAGCTATTTGGACTGGGGGGGGTAGGATATACATTTTAGCCATTGACATTAATTCCCCTAAAAATTAATGCAAGGTGATGTGATGTCAGCACTACTCTACTGTAATTATTTCCTCTATTGCGCCAAAATCTAATTCAATAGCAAAACTGAATATATTTCATATTAAGGCAATACCTTTATTAGACAATGAAAATGTAAAAAAAAAAGTGTGCAAACTTTGCAGTTCCCCAGAACTCTTCATCAGGTTAGATGGCAAAAATGCAAAGTGGGGAGGGAAAGGAAGAGAAAGAAAAGGCTGCTGTTCAAGCACTTTTCTCTCCCCCAGACTTTGATGATGATAATATTACTACTAATATTAATATTTCTATACTGTCCTTCACTCAAGGATCACAGGGCAGTTTACAATATAAAAACACAAACATTTATACCATAATAACAAACAAACAATCACACACACACACACACACACAGTTTAAAAGGCCATAGATTGTTTAATCAGCCAAAGGCCTGGAAAAAGGGGAATGTTTTCGTCTGACACCTAAAGATATTTAACAAAGGTGCCAGGCGAGCCATTTAAGGCTTTATAGGTCAAACTAGCACTTTGAATTGGAAACTAAATGGTCGCCAGTGCAGTCAGCCCAGAAGGTGGTGTGAGATGCCAGTCTTTCTTTTCCTTTTCCTTTTTTCTTTCTAGTCTGGTGAAGTATTTTGGGGGACTCAAAAGCTTATACACCATTTTGTGACATTTCTGTTGGCTGCATAATAAAAATATTGGCCCAATATCTTTTGATTTTTGTCCTTAGGTGCCAATACCTTTACATTTCAGACAGCAATTGTCAGTCTGTATTACTTCTCAAGTGTTGGGTTTGGAATAATTGTCCAAATCTATTCAATTGTTTTCATTTACCATTTACCCATTTGCCTTGGGGGAAAAGTAGATTATCACCTAACTAATGCATAAATATGGACAGGCCCAAGGATTCAGCAGTGCAGAGACTGCAGCTGAATGTTTGAATTCTCAGTGTTGTTTTCTTACTCACATCTTCTTTGGAAATTAATTTCTCTTTTAATTTTGCTTCTTTGGACTCCTTTTCTGTTTCCCGCACAAGTTGCTTGATGAAGCCTCCGGGAATGACCGAGAAAAGTGGGGGTGGCGAGGTGGGTGGGGGGCTGCGGTCTTCTTCCCTAATCTGTATACACAAGCAAAAATGGAGTTATTGTACAGCGCTGGCAAAGGCATTCCACAGAACCCTCTGCCACAAGGGCCACAGACCACACTAGCCAATTACATCCATCTGCTGCTTCTCTGTCAGGATTTTGAAAAGGGAAATAAAATCTGCTCTCACTGAAGATTTCCTAAGAGGAGCTACAAGGACAGAAAAGATGCTCAAAGGAAACCAAGCTGTGGCAGCGCAGGGGTGAAATTGGCACATGCAAACCCTGTAAAGCAACTTTGGCAGCAGGTGGGCAATTGGGTTCAAGAGGGAAAAGGATGGTGAAAAGGATACTTTCCCATGCTGCACACATAGCCATTTCTTTCCTCCCATGCACACAGGTTGCAAATTTTAAAGCAATGCAAGGACCTGCCAGCCCATTAGACCAGAGGTAATGTGGGATGACTGGGCACATCTCCTTTTTCAAATTGTCTTCAATTCTGGGGAGGCAGGGAGGGTTAGAATCAGCCTCCCGGCAAATACAAGAGGAGACTTCTAAGCAGAGAAGCCCGGAAGAAGAAACCAAAAGCAGCAGAATTCTATATGGAAAGCAAAAATCTAAAATTAAATTAAATTGTGCTGGTGACAAGCTATTTAGTATTGGGCATGGGTTAGCCACAGCAACAGGGAACCAGGAGACATTTGCAGTGCTTTCATTGGGTTTGTAAAGGCCTGGATTTCAAGGAGAGGGCAAAGCTCCTCCCTCATGCCATAGGCTCCAATCTCTCTGCATGCAGAAGGGCTAACAGTGTGGTAGGGGAATGGCACTTTCCTTTTGTTCCCACAGAGCCAGACGTGATGAGATGGCCATGCTGATGTGGTGAGAGTGGCTCAGAGGTTATGGTGCTTCAAAAGATGAGACACAAGGAATGATGCTTTATGGAGATGAGGACACTGGCCTGCCTCAGAAACACACATAGTGCAAGGAAGAAAAAGAGAGAGAAAGACTTTTCAGACATCTGCAAACACAACTATTTCATTCACTCTACAGGGTTGTTGTTTTTTCTTGGGTGAGGTGAGAGACTCTGGGTAGAACCTGAATTGTTCAGTTTTTACATCCTATCATGGCCCCAGGTCATAGTACAATGTGAGTCACAATACAGCACAGAGTAAAATATAAAACCAAACAAAATAATACTATGCAGTCATTATAAAAACAGCATGACCACGCTTACTTTTCATTTGCTTTTCCCAGGCATAATTCAGGATTTAAAGCTCACAGTCTTTTTGTTTTTTGCTCCAGAGCTTTCCCCACCCACAAAATCCCACTCTTTAAAGCTCAGTCAGAGCAAACCTGAATTGATGTTTGTTCCGATTCAGCTTTAAAGAACAGGTTTTCATTGGGAAAGCTCAGGACTATAGAGACATTTATTTAGTTAATAAAGTTATACGCCACCTGTCAGGGCAAAACAGCCTCTTGCAAGGCAGCGAACGCCATCCTGAGCTATCCTGTCCCCACCCATTTGCAGACACAATGGAATGTTGATATAAATTCACTGAACACTAGAATACCAAAACTCAATATAAAAACATTGAGAAGGTTATACTGAAAACAGTGTAAACCTAGTTTGCATTATACTTGAACATAGAAAATTCTAAGCTCTGAACAGGTAAGATAAATATCAATGCTATTTTATTATTTTATTATTTTATTATTATAGTGAAGACTCTCTGCCACAATAATGTGTGTCAAACCTAATAATGAAAAAAATGTTTCATTTGCTATAAATACAAATAAATACCGTATTTTTCCATGTATAAGAAAATGTTTTTTTATTATAGAAAAATCTAAGAAATGGGGGCACATCTTATACATGGATAGTGCAGAGGGGGTACGAGCGACTAGTGTTAACCGCGAGCATGAGTTTGTAAGTGGCAAGTCGTGGCTGCAGCAAGGCCTGCTAGCGATTGACTGCTGCAGCGGCGATTGATTGGGTGATTGGTGGCTGTATCTTATACACGGGTGCATGTTATACACAGAAAAATACGGAACCTTGTTTTTGAAAGAAGGACACTGACCTCGCTCTCCTGTCTTACCCATTCCCAGCTTCCAGACCCAAAAGCAAGACAGGCAAATTATGACTATAGAGAGATGGGTAAAGAGTCTCTCTCGCTGGGGTTCTAGTCTGGATCAGGGCCCTCACACTGGCAACATGTACTTTTAAAAAACAGATTTTCATGGATGAAAATAAAGCTGCAGATGGCACTCGTACCTGTGGTATGAAAAGGTGAAAGTACATAGAGGCTTTCTAAGCCATATTTTTAGAGGACCAATATTCCAAGTATGGGAAAGAAATAAAAATCTATTGGAAAGAAAGACACCTTGGTGGATTTCACCAATAGAGGTGTTAACTGTCAAAAAAACTAATATGGAAGGGAAGAATGCCACTTATGAAGAACTTACAAGGAAAACTGATCAAGGCATTAAACTTAGACCATATGAAGAGATTAAAAACTCATTTACTGGGTGGCTGCAATACCACCAGGTAAATGATTTGTTAAAAGAAGATAAAAAGAAATTAGGATTTGAAGATAAAAAATCTAAATTCAATGTGGAAGTTATTGAAGGTAAGAATAAAACATTGTCTAGACTATATCATATTTTACTGAAGTGGTACACAAAAGATGAGGAGGTGAAGGAGGTCATGACTAAATGGGCGATAGACATTGGTTATAATATTGACTTTGAGAGGTGGCTGGAATTATGGAATACTACCATGAAGTTCACGGCGTGTACAGCACTAAGGGAAAACCTGTGAAAAATGATCTATAGCCACACGCCAATGAAACTGGCCAAGATTTATAGGTTAAAGAATAAAAGATGTTGGAAATGGGGAGAAGTAGAAGGTGATTTGTACCACATGTGGTGGTCATGTAGCAAAGTGAAAGGCTTTTGGGAATCGATCTATAACGAACTTAAAAAAAAAATACACCTTTCCCAAAAAACCCGAAGCTTTTCTGCTAGGAATGACGGGTAAAGAAATTAAAAAAGAATATAAGGTATTATACCTATATGCCACAACAGCCGCAAGAATCATGTTAGCACAAAATTGGAAAACGGAGGTTATACCCAATACAGTGGTGCCCCGCAAGACGAATGCCTCGCAAGACGAAAAACCCGCAAGACGAAAGGGTTTTTCGGTTTTTGCGACGCTTCGCTAGACGATTTTCCCTATGGGCTTGCTTCGCAAGACGAAAGCCCATAGGGAAATCTCCGGGGACCTCTTTTAAATGCTGGCGGTGGGGAGCAAAGCCTTCCCCCCCCTCCGGACTTCAGAAGAGGTCCAGGAAGGCCGGCGGGGGCGAAAGGCTTTGCTCCCCACCGCCAGCATTTTAAAAGCGGTCCGGGATAGCAGGGAAGCGCTTCCCGCTATCCGGACGGCTTTTGAAGGCAGGCGGGGGGGAGCAAAGACTTTCGCCCCCCGCTGGCCTTCAGAAGAGGTCCTGGACCTCTTCTGAAGGCCAGCGGGGGGCGAAAGTCTTTGCTCCCCCCTGCCTGACCTTCCCGGGAGAGCGGAAAAACGCGCTGCGATTCTCCGCTCTCCCCGATGGCTTTTGAAGGCAGGCGGGGGGGGAGCAAAGACTTTTGCCCCCCGCCAGCCTTCAGAAGAGGTCCAGGACCTCTTCCGAAGGCGGGCGGGGGGCAAAAGTCTTTGTCCCCCCTGCCTGCCTATCCGGGGGCTTTTAAATCGCCCCGGGCTGTCCCGGGGCGATTTAAAAGCCCCCGGACGGCTTTTGAAGGCAGGCGGGGGGGAGCAAAGACTTTTGCCCCCCGCCAGCCTTCAGAAGAGGTCCAGGACCTCTTCCGAAGGCGGGCGGGGGAAAAAGTCTTTGCTCCCCCCTGCCTGCCTGCCTTCCCGGGAGAGCGGAAAACGCAGCGCTGGACCTCTTCTGAAGGCTGGCGGGGGGCAAAAGTCTTTGCTCCCCCCCGCCTGCCTTCAAAAGCCGTCTGGGGGCTTTTAAATCGCCCCGGACAGTCCCAGGGCTTTTAAATCGCCCCGGACAGTCCCGGGGCGATTTAAAAGCCCCCGGTTAGGCAGGCAGGGGGGACAAAGACTTTTGCCCCCCGCCCGCCTTCGGAAGAGGTCCAGGACCTCTTCCGAAGGCAGGCGGGGGACAAAAGTCTTTGTCCCCCCTGCCTGCCTTCCCGGGAGAGCGGGAAGGCAGCGCTGCTTCTCCGCTCTCCCGGGAAGGCAGGCGGGGGGAAGCAAAGACTTTCGCCCCCCGTCGGCCTTCAGAAGAGGTCGGGGGACAGACTGTCCCCGGACCTGGTCTGAAGGCGGTTTCCATAGGAACGCATTAATTGATTTTTAATGCATTCCTATGGGAAACCGTGCTTCGCAAGACGAAAAACTCGCAAGACGAAAAGACTTGCGGAACGAATTAATTTTGTCTTGCGAGGCACCACTGTATAAGTGATTGGCAGCTTAAAGTGACAAATTATGCCGAGCTCGCTAGAATAACAGGAAGAATAAGGGATCAAGATGAACAGAAATTTCACGATAATTGGAATAAATATTGGATGTATATTGGAACCAAATTTTAGACGACACTGGCAGGGTTGGAATAACTCTAACAGTAAGGGGCTACTATGTAAAAGAGATAAAATACGTGACCATAGAATCTATCTGATACTTACCAAAGGAGTGGAGGGAAGTCCAAGGCTCGGCAGAGCCTAAAATAACTGTGTATTATACTTATGATCTGTGGAGTGGATATAATATGTGTAAGTTATGTAATGGATTTTGTATATGTCTACATGTGTATATGTGTAATATTAATAAAAATTTATCATGAAGAAAAAAAAGAAAATAAAGCTGCAGATGACTTAGTAATGAACCTTATCAGTTCCTTGGCAGACTCCTTTCATTCTTCTGTCCAACTGAAGATAAATAAGCAAATATACTTCCAATTAAATTAAATTCCAAGTCCTCTTAGCATTATTCAGTTCACTCCATAAAGGATGGGGAAGAGTCAGCTCTAAGTTTCCATTGTAAACTTTTTGCAAAATAGAGCTTCCCTCCCTTTTTCCATTTTTTTACACACACAAAATTATAAAGGAAATGGGGCAACTCTCATATGAGGAAAGATTGCAGTGTTTGGGACTTTTTAATTTAGAGAAAAGGCAAGTAAGAGACAACAGGATAGAAGCTTATAAAATTATTGTGGGGATGATTAGGGAGGCAGGAGAGGATATATTATTTAATGATATCGTTCCTAACTTGTGCTAGCAAGTTCCATATTCTAGCAGAGTTCCAAACATCCCCCTTTTCAAATTACGCAGCAATCAGCTTGTTGCTGACTCATCTGAGTCTTACTATTAAAGATTCCTTCCTGATAAAATCCCTTCTAAAAAGGAATAAACACAAGAATCTGATTAATGCTAATATAAAAGTAGTTTAATCAGATTCATTCAGGTTCACAGACATATCCCTGAAGGCAGAATTAGGTTACATAACAACTAGAACTATTCCATAAAGAAGTTAGTCCCAAGTGACTACGACTAAGCAATCACTTCTCCAAACACACAGCAACATACAAAATGGAGAAGACAAACTGATCTGAACATGGAGGCCGTGGGATCCTCCATGCTAGTACAATAGACCTCACCCTCTTCAAGTCTGTCCCAGCTCAGGAGGAAATAGGAAGTCTTCTCCTGAGTGGGACAAAACATCCCCTAAAATGTCCACTGTAGGAATGTTGTACTTGACTGCATTTTTACATCCCACAATTATGCATGAAATGGAGAAAGCATTTTCTCCATCTCTCCTAACAGTAGAATTGTTGGACATCCAATGAAGAGTCAGGACTAGGGTTGTAACTTTTTTACTTCCTCCCCCCCCAAAAAACACCCGTTTTCCTGTATCATAACGGGATGAACTTTTGCTTAGAAATATTGTAAAAGGGACTAATTCTTCTTAGTTCTGAAAAAAGGTCACCCCGAAATGAAAAGTTGGAATCACCGTATATGTAACGTTGCTACTTGTCAGGTGCTGGTGGTGGTTGCTCGCGAGTAACCAGGCAGGACTCTGACCTGTCTTTTACAGGTTTTATTGGTGCAAACTATTTACAGTGCAGAACCCCAAAGTTCATGTCCGTCTTAGTCACTTGCAGATTCCGGGAGTGGCCCCTTCCGGTTCCCCCCCCAACACAAGAAATCATAAGTTATAGCACTTTAAAAAACTTTATGGAACTGTTTAGAACTTTTACAGGTGTCTGGGAACTCAGCTATACAGCTGCAAATAAAACCTTTTAAATGTGTTGTGTAGTGCAAAATATAAATGTGACCCTAGATGGCAACAGTGAGCTATCCCAAATTCAATGTATTTGATTTTTTTTAAAAAAAAAGCATTTTCACAGCATTTTTTATATGTGTGTAGCTTCCACATTGAACTCCTAAAACTGTATTGGAGAATCCTGGAAGCAGGAGCCATCCGTATTCCAGATATTCAGAAGTAATAAGTGCACATCACACAATCAAAGTGATGGGGGAACTTTATGGTGCTTGCAGCATAAACAAAGATTTATTCTAAGCAATAAGAAGTGATGTACAATGTACAAAACATTGTACAGTGGTACCTCAGGTTACATACACTTCAGGTTACAGACTCCGCTAACCCAGAAATAGTACCTCGGGTTAAGAACTTTGCTTCAGGATGAGAACAGAAATCGTGCTCCGGTGGCGCAGCAGCAGCGGGAGGCCCCATTAGCTAAAGTGGTCTTCAGGTTAAGAACAGTTTCAGGTTAAGAACAGACCTTCGGAACGAATTAAGTACTTAACCTGAGGTACCACTGTACAAATATTAGAAAATTTGCAAGCTCTGTTTTTCCTGTACAGTGCTACCTCTGGATATGAACGGGATCCGTTCTGGAGCCCCGTTTGCATCCTGAAGTAAACGTAAGACGCGACTGCGCATCTGCATGTGCGCAGGTCGTGTTTCGCTGCTTCCGCACATGTGCGTGACGTCATTTTGAGTGTCTGTGCATGCGCGAGCAGCGAAACCCGGAAGTAACGCACTCTGTCACTTCTGGGTCACCGCGGAGCGCAACCCAAAAATACTTAACTTGAAGCTACTTCAACCCAAGGTATGACTGTATTATAATACATGTATATGCTATGAACGCTACATAATACATTATACTGTTACAGATACAAATATTGATTTATTGATTTTGGGGTGACCTTTTTTTAAAGATTTGGAAATGACAGTTCATTCCTTTCTTTTTAGGCAAAAGTTCATCTAACTAAGCTGCAGGATCTTTTGGTTGTAAAAAAAGATATAGCCCTATTTGGCATAGATAGGATTTCTTCACACAGCACAATGCCGACCTATGTAACTCGTTCCTACAGGAGGCATTGGGCAGTGGTGGCTACCAATTTGGATGGCGGATGCCTTTAAAAGAGAATATATACACACACACACACACACACAGTGGTACCTTGGGTTACATACGCTTCAGGTTACAGACTCCGCTAACCCAGAAATAATCCTTCAGGTTAAGAAATTTGCTTCAGGATAAGAACAGAAATCATGCTCCGGCGGCGCAGCAGCAGCAGGAGGCCCCATTAGCTAAAGTGGTGCTTCAGGTTAAGAACAGTTTCAGGTTAAGAACGGACCTCCGGAATGAATTAAGTACTTAACCTGAGGTACCACTGTATGTATGTTTGTGTGCGTGTGTGTATGTGTATATATATATATATATATATATATATATATATATATATATATATATGCTTTCGTAGATTTTCACGGGTACAGGAATGCAGGTTTTGGTGTCCTCGGGTGTCTTCCCGTGTAAAAGTTGGGGTGTCTAGGCGACGTTTCGACGAGGTCTCACTCGTCATCTTCAGGCTGGTGCTTTCGGCTTCTTGTTACTGGAACAGAGCAGGATCTCAGTGTTTGAGTTCCTATAAATACTGTTGAGGGGGTGTGGTGTATAGCCTCCAATGTTCTGGGCAGAGAGGAAGTTCCCAGGCTAGTGTGCCTTTTCTTCTTTTGTTCCTTAATTACTTGAGGGATATCTTGAGTGATTTCTTGAGTGATATCCTGAGTACCACTTAGGTGGGTCATTAGGTGTGGATTAGTTGCTAAAGTCTTTGTGTCTTGACCTCTTGAACTTTGTGAAGAGTTTTTCTGAGAAGATGGCTGTACTGCACTTAGTTGTGCTCTGGCTTGGCTTCGTGTATAGGGGCGAGCTGTGGTTTTGTGGCCTGTGTCAGCCAGATCTGTGTAGGGATTGCAGGCACACAGAACGCTATCACCAATCAACCACACCAGACCCAAACCCAGACCCTCTCCACAGATAAATTACAGACACCATCCAGTAGCCAAACCATGGTGGCACCTCCGGATGCTGCACCCCCCTGCAATCCCTACACAGATCTGGCTGACACAGGCCACAAAACCACAGCTCGCCCCTATACACGAAGCCAAGCCAGAGCACAACTAAGTGCAGTACAGCCATCTTCTCAGAAAAACTCTTCACAAAGTTCAAGAGGTCAAGACACAAAGACTTTAGCAACTAATCCACACCTAATGACCCACCTAAGTGGTACTCAGGATATCACTCAAGAAATCACTCAAGATATCCCTCAAGTAATTAAGGAACAAAAGAAGAAAAGGCACACTAGCCTGGGAACTTCCTCTCTGCCCAGAACATTGGAGGCTATACACCACACCCCCTCAACAGTATTTATAGGAACTCAAACACTGAGATCCTGCTCTGTTCCAGTAACAAGAAGCCGAAAGCACCAGCCTGAAGATGACGAGTGAGACCTCGTCGAAACGTCGCCTAGACACCCCAACTTTTACACGGGAAGACACCCGAGGACACCAAAACCTGCATATATATATATATATATATATATATATATATATATATATATATAATTTGCTTTATTAATTTCTACAAAAAAACAAACATACAACAAATAAATAAAAACCATTTCACACAATACATCTAAATATAATAATTTCCTAATACATATCTTCTATAATGACTTCCCATGACAAATTCATGAAGCATAAGACTATCAATGGAGGCTATAATCAGTTTCTAAAGTTATTTAATAAATAAAGCAGCTCTCCCCAGGGAGGCTTGCTTGGCACCTTTATTACATATTTTTAGGTGCCTGGCAAAAACATTTCTCTTCTCCCAGATCTTTGGCTAATTAAACCAGTGTTTTCCAACCTTTTTTGGGCAAAGGCACACTTTTTTCATGAAAAAAATCACGAGGCACGCCACCATTAGAAAATTTTTAAAAAATTAACTCTGTGCCGATATTGACTATATATAAAGTAATTCTCTTGAATAGGAATCAAATAAACACAAAGAAAATATTTTATAATTACTTTATTATGAAATAGTAAGTAAACAGAAATATGAAAAATTATTAAATACTTTATTTTTAAATCTTTCGAATTTTTGAATTTTTCCCACGGCACACCAGGCAACATCTCGCGGCACACTAGTGTGCCACGGAACAGTGGTTGAAAAACACTGAATTAAACCATCTATGTGCTTTTAGGGGGAGTGTTATTGTGTTTATGTGTTACTATAGAATCATAGAATTGTAGAGCTGGGAGGGGCTATATTAAGCATGTCTGTGTTTTTATATTGTAAACTGCCCTGTGATTCTCAGATGAAGGGTGGTATACAAATTTAACGTATAAATAAATATAAATAAAACAGGTGGAGCCTGCTGTGTGGAAATACAGGATCAAGTCTTCTTGGTAATGACCAGATCTTTTTTTCAGCCAGAACTCACCAGAACTCAGTTCCAGCAACACTCAAGTGGGCACAATTACCATTATAAGAGAACAAGGGAGGTGTTTGTGGTGAGTTCTGGCACCTCTTTTTCTAGAAAATTAACACTGGTAATGACACCCTGGCAACAGAATTCCCTCCTGCTGGAGATATGGAGGACCCCTTTTTGCTATGGGGCCTTCTGCTGTCAAGTAAAGACTTCTCTTTTCATCCAGGCTTCTGCAGAAAATTAATGTTGCAAGTCAGGGTGATTATGAGGACCACAGCAGTGCGCTTCACACACAGACACACACAGATACTTTTAGTCAGCTTCTTCTCTATAAGTCAAGGAATGCATCTTCGCTTTTTTCCATCCATAATATCCCACAGAGGTATCACTATCAAGAAACAATCTATTCCTTTCCTTTTCCATTTAGCTCCCATAAAGAGGCCCTTGCCGACCATCAAGGAACACCCTCCAATCATTTTGTTGGTGGCAACACTCCTTTGTTCAAACCCCAAACTCTGGCCAAGCATTGCTTCCCTGTTCACTGTTACCTGCAGTAGCCACTCCAACCAATGGGCAGAGGGGTGGGAAGGGAAGAGGGTCTGCAGAGCCTCTCCTTCCCTTCTGCTGCAAGAGAAGAAACTTTGGGCTCCTCTTGTCCTTGAAATCTTCCCATTCCAGCAGATCATCACAATTACTCTGCGGCTAATAAATCTTTTTGCTTCCCTCCTCCCTCCCCAACCACTCTCCTTTTGCATCGAGACTGTAAAAGCTGAAGGGCAGGGACTGTTTTATCAGTGGCATTTGTAAACCATCTTGGGAAACTTTTTTGGCTGAAGAGCAGGATTGAAATTGAGTTAAATAGTAGGCCTCTGGGCTGTTACAAGGCATTGCACCTGCCCAGCCACTGGTGCAGCCCCTCTGCCTGCAGCCTGCAAAAATGTGTCCCAGGGGAGCACAGGAGACAAGCGGGTGACCTTTTCCTGCTGACGCTTTGGAAATCTGGCCTTCCCGGATCCTTCTTGCAGCCACCTGGCAGAGCTGGGCAGCTCACATACCTCTGTGTTAAAGTCACTCTACTGTACATCACACAGGGAGGGGAAGGCATGGCAAAGGACACCCCCCTGCACTAGGGGGGGCACTGCTGCTAATATTGGGTGGTGCAGACTTTGCCAACTCCTGCTGGGGAAGAACAGCTTTGGTGTCTCTAAATGCTCCACAACACCCCTTCGTCTATAGAAGGCAACATCTCCAGGGTGGAAGGGGCAGAGTCTGGATAGTTGCTACTAAAAAATTAGATGGGATGGGGTCTGCACATTTTTTTCAGAAAAAAAATGAGTTTTTATTTGGAGTTCTTGAACTAGGATGGCCAGACATGCACTTTTGAGAGGAAAAACAAAAACAAAAAATTCTTCCAGTAGCACCTTAAAGACCAACTAAGTTAGTTCTTGGTATGAGCTTTCGTGTGCATGCACACTTCTTCAGATACACTGAAACAGAAGTTTCCAGACCCTTCTATATAGTGAGAAGGTGGGGAGGGGTATTACTCAGAAGGGTGGTGGGAATGGGTGATTGGCAGATAGCTGTGATGAGCCTGTTGACGACTCTTAACGACTGCAATAGGTCTTACAGGAAAAAGCAAGGGGTGAGAAGGTGAAAAATGGCTTTGTCATGTATAATGAGATAAGAATCCAAGGTCTTTGTTCAGATCAGGCGTCTCCATGGTTTTAAGTTTGGTTATAAGTTGCAATTCAGCAGCTTCTCTTTCCAGTCTATTTCTGAAATTCCTTTGTAGTAAAACAGCTACTTTGAGATCTTGTATAGAATGTCCTGGGAGATTGAAGTGTTCTCCTACTGGTTTCTCTGTCTTGTGATTCCTGATGTCCGATTTATGTCCGTTTATTCTTTGGTGTAAGGTCTGGCCTGTTTGTCCAATATAGAGAGCTGAAGGACACTGTTGGCATTTGATGGCATACACAATGTTAGACGATGAGCAATTAAATAGTCCCGAGATGGTATGTGTGATGTTGTTGGGGCCAGTAATGGTGTTGTCCGGGTGTATGTGGCAGCAAAGTTGGCATCTGGGTTTATTGCAGGCTCTGGTGCCAGTGTCCGTGTTAGGTCTGGTTGTAGTATTATTGTGGGTTAGGAGTTGTTTAAGATTGGGTGGCTGTCTGTAGGCAATGAAAGGTCTTCCTCCCAGAACTTGAGAAAGAGAACTGTCATTGTCCAGGAGAGGTTGTAGATCTCTGATGATGCATTGTACTGTTTTAACTTGGGAGCTGTATGCAATGACTAGAGATGTTCTGTTATGTTCTTTTTTGGGTCTGTCTTGCAGCAAGTTCTCTCTGGGTATCAGTTTGGCTCTGTTGATCTGTTGTCTAACTTCATCTGCTGGGTATTTTAGTTCTAAAAAGGTTTGCTGTAGATCTCTTAGGTGAGAGTCTCTGTCTGTAAAATTGGAACAGATGCGGCTGTAACGTAGTGCCTGGCTATATACAATGGACTGTTTGGTATGTTTGGGATGGTAGCTAGAGGCATGTAGATATGTTTGTCGGTCAGTTGGTTTACGGTATAAGGTGGTGTCTATGCAATGTGAGGCAATGTGATGCGACTTCCGGTCGATCGCGGAGCAAAGAGCAAGCGGGAATACTCTCGGAGAGAAATTCCGAGCTTTCGGGAGGAAAAAAGGGGTGCTGCAAGGGCGCCGCAGCCAATTCCCCCTTGGAGGAAAATCCAGGGGGCCTGGTTCCCGGCAAAGCCTTTTTGCGGACCACCCGGCCGTCAGGTATCCCTTAAAAGGGGTGAAGAGTACGGCAGAGTGAAGAAGCAGGCTAAGGGAAGCCATTTTCTACCCTCCGAAAGCGCAGCCCCAGGCTTGCACGGAAAAGCGATCGATTCTCAATCAATAAGAACTTCGGACCTAAATTGAGGTATTTAACGAAAATTTTAATTGGGAAAGGATTCGGAACCGATGAAGTGAAGAAAAAGGAGGTCAGCTTCATCTGAAATCAAACTTATACGCAAAGGGAATTCGCAGAACGCAGGAGAGTGGAGTGTGAGTTACCGCAAGTGGTTTTTCTTCTGTTTTTATAATATTTGGACATATACTTAAATAATAAGGATATTGAGAGCAAAGGAGGAGTGGAAAGATACTGTTTAATATAGTTTGAAGTCTTTTTGGTGAAACGGATGAGACCGTGGGAAAAGGATTGCTAGGAGTTTTTTAGTTTCGGTTTTAAAAGTAACTGCGCAACAGGATTGTAAGTTTTTCTTCTCCATTTTTATTTTGTTAAAAAACTTTTCTGGCAGCAACTGGTGGTAAAAAGAGTTAAAGAAAGAACTGACTGGCTGAAAAAGAATCGAAATTTCAAACAGAAATGCTTTTTTAATGATTACAAAATTTTATCAAAGATGTATAAACTGCTGCTAGAATGGTATACTAAAGGTGAAGTTAAATCGGTTATGATACATTGGGCCAGAGATTTTGGATACAATATACAGCTAAATGAATGGATAAAATTATGGAATGAAAGGTTAAAATTTATGGCCTGTACTGTGATAAAGGAAAATGTTATGAAAATGATATCACTCCTGTAAAGTTAGCAAAAATGTATAAAATGTGTAATAAGTGTTGGAAATGTAAAGAAAAAGAAGGAACTTTTTACCATATGTGGTGGGAATGTAAGAAGGTCAAGGGCTTCTGGGAAATGATATATAATGAATTGAAAAAGATGTTGAAATATACATTTGTTAAGAAACCAGAGGCATTTTTGTTAGGAATGGTAGGAAATGAAATAAATAGAAAGGATTGTAAACTTTTTCAATATGCAATAACAGCGGCAAGAATATTACTGGCCCAAAAATGGAAACAAGAAGAATTACTGACAATGGAAGAATGGAGAATGAAGTTCATGGATTATGCAGAACTTGGTAAATTAACAGGAAAGATCCAAAATCTACGGGATCACAGGTTCACTGAGGACTGGAGTAAATTTACAAATTATTTGAAAAGTATATGCGATGAGCAAATAACGCTTGTGGGTTTGCAAGAAGCTCTGTGAAAATATCTGGAGTATTGTAAAAAAGGGAATAGGGAGGGCGAAGGTTTGATAAAAGGCAATATTAAATTAGGAAATGTGTAAAGAAAGAATCAAAATGGAAGATTCGCAGGAGAACTGAGGGAAGTCTAAAAGAATATATTTGTGATAAAAAAATTTGGTATGGTTTTATAAATTTGTATTGGAAAATCAATTAAATTTTTTTTAAAAAAAGAGAGAGGCAATGAGATGCAGTGTTTAGTGTGTCAAACTAGGAGCTGGGAGAGAACAGGGTTCAAATCCACACTCTGCTATGAAGCTCACTGGCTGATCATGGGCTAGTCACTGCCTGCCAGCCTAACCTACCTCACAGGGAATTAAATGAGGGGTGAGAAAACAGTGGTGGACCTTGGCGCTTGCTGTAGCACCCTAGAATCTCCACACCCAGTATGAGCCCCTCAGGTCGGAAGGCGTCCAACATGCCACTGGGGAAGAGCAGAGGACAAGTACAAGTAGATCCAGAGCTGATGAAGCGGCTGGGCCAAAGCTGAAAGGACGCTCAGTTGCGGATATGCCTGGAAGCGAAAGGAAAGTCAAATGCTGTAAAGAAAAATATTGCATAGGAACCTGGAATGTAAGAACCATGAACCTGGGAAACTTGGAGGTGGTCAAAAATGAGATGGCAAGAATAAATATTGACATCCTGGGCATCAGTGAACTAAAGTGGACGGGAATGGGCGAATTCAGTTCGGATGACCATCATATCTACTACTGTGGGCAAGAAACCCACAAAAGAAATGGAGTGGTCATCATAGTCAACAAAAGAGTGGCAAAAGCTGTACTGGGATGCAATCTCAAAAATGATAGAATGATCTCGATACGAATCCAAGGCAGACCTTTTAACATAACAGTAATCCAAGTTTATGCACCAACTACTGGTGCTGAAGAAACTGAAATTGACCAATTCTATGAAGACTTACAACACCTTATTGAAGTGACACCAAAGAAGGATGTTCTTCTCATTATAGGGGATTGGAATGCTAAAGTAGGGAATCAAGAGATAAAAGGAACAACTGGCAAGTTTGGCCTTGGAGAGCAAAACAAAGCAGGGCAAAGGCTAAGAGAGTTCTGTCAAGAGAACAAGCTGGTCATCACAAACACGCTTTTCCAACAACACAAGAGACGACTCTACACGTGGACATTTTTTCCATGTAACATTTTTACAAATCAGTTTCATTTGTTGAGACATTTGGGGGGGAGGGGGGAGATGGGGGGATGTCACATTCAGGCAAATTGCGCACAAAGAAGAGCAATAAATCGTTCTTTTAAACACTCAAACTTTAACGGTACTTAGTACAAAAAGAAAATGCATCTCTTTGGCTGAAATTTTGCAGGCTCTTCCCCCTCTGAACAGACTGCTATGCTGGAAAATTTCATCCAATTCTGCAAAAATACGCACAAAAAATGAAAGGCTTCTCTTGATTTCCACCTTGCAGTAAATGAGGAAGACATCCAAGTTTTGCCCCTGTCACCAGACTCAGGAAAGTGAGTTTGGAGGTAAATATCTTATGTGTGCACAACCCTATAGTTTTCTCTTATGCTTTTTATATATTGAAAATTGTTGTTTTCATTATTAATTGGGGGAGGGGTGTTTTGCTTTATGTATGCTGCTTTCAGCCCTATCTGAGAAAAGGCAGGGGCACAAAAATGTAAATAGATTAAAACAAATGGGCAGGCATGATTTTTGGATTTTGGAATATTGCAACTTTTCTATGCAATCTATATTAGGTTATTTTTGCTCTGTTTAGAATACAGAATACACTTTATAGTGCAAGACATATATCAAGAAAATTAAATAATATTGTGCTGTATGCCAATGTTGGCACAATGAAATTAATGGAGATGGCTGGTTGGTTGGTTGGTTGGTTAGTTAGTTAATACTTGGTTGGTTGGTTGGTTGGTTGGTTGGTAACAACCAATAATAAAAACAAGTTGAATGAATACAACTTAAAAACAAGATTAAAATACAACATTAAAACATTAAAATGCAGCCTCATCACAGGAGGTGAAAGGAAAAAAGAAAGAGGGGGAGGGAATCAAATTGACTCCAAGCCAAAGGCCAGGCGGAACAACTCTGTCTTACAGGCCCCGTTTAGGGCTTTAAAGGTCAGCACCAACACTTTATGGGACGTGGGTCGTGCTGTGGTCTAAACCAGAGCCTAGGGCTTGCCGATTGGAAGGTCAGTGGTTTGAATCCCTGTGCCAGGGTGAGCTCCCGTTGCTCGGTCCCTGCTCCTGCCCACCTAGCAGTTCGAAAACATGTCAAAGTACAAGAAAATAAATAGGTACCGCACCAGGAAGGTAAACAGCGTTTCCGTGCACTGCTCTGGTTTCGCCAGAAGTGGCTTAGTCATGCTGGCCACATGACCCGGAAAAACTGTCTGTGGACAAACGTCAGTTCCCTCAGCCAGTAAAGCGAGATGAGCCGCAACCCCAGAGTCGTTCACGACTGGACTTAATTGCCAGGGGTCCTTTACCTTTACCTTTTACCAACACTTTGAATTGTGCTCAGAAACGTAGTGGGAGCCAATGAAGGTATTTCAGGACCGGTGGTATATGATCTCGGCAGTCACTCCCAGTCACCAGTCTAGCTGCCACATTCTGGATTAGTTGTAGTTTCCAGGTCACATTCAAAGGTAGAAGAGAGTGCATTGCAGTAGTCCAAGTGGGAGATAACTAGAGCATTCACCACTCTGGCGAGATAGTCCGCAGGCAGATAAGGTCTCAGCCTGCATACCAGATAGACAGATAGACAGCTGCCCTGGACACAGAATTGACCTGCGCCTCCATGGACAGCTGTGAGTCCAAAATGATTTCCAGGCTGCGCACCTGGTCTTCAGGGACACAGTTACCCCATTCAGAGCCAGGGAATCCCCCAAACATGTCCACCCCCTGTCCCCCCAAAACAGTACTTCTGTCTTGTCAGGATTTAACCTCAATCTGTTAGCCACCATCCATCTTCCAACCGCCTCCAGACACTCACACAGGACCTTCATCACCTTCACTGGTTCTGATTTAGAAGAGAGATAGAGCAGGATATCATCCGCATACTGATGAACACCCAGCCCAAACCCCCTTATGATCTCTCTCAGCGGCTTCATATAGATGTTAAAAAGCAAGGGGGAAAGGACAGAACCCTGAAGCATCCCACAAGTGAGAGTCCAGGGGTCTGAACACCCATCCCCCAAAACCACTTTCTGGACACTACCCAGGAGGAAGGAGCAGAACCACTGTATAACAGTGCCCCCAGCTTCCAGCTCCTCTAGAAGGATGTCATGGTCAATTGTATCAAAGGCCACTGAGAAATCCAGCAGAACTAGGAAACAGCTTTCACCTTTGTCCCTAGCCTGCCAGAGATCATCAACCAGCACCACCAAGGCAGTTTCAGCCCCATGATGAGGCCTGAATCCGGATTGGAAGGGATCCAAATGGTCTGCATCTTCCAGGTGTGCCTTGAGTTGTTCAGCAACCACCCACTCAATCACCTTGCCCAAGAATGGAAGATTTGAGACTGGGCAATAGTTGGCCATATTGGCCGGGTCCAAAGATGGTTTTTTAAGAAGCGGTTTAATTTTCGCCTCTTTCAGTGGGTCTGAGAAGGCTCCCTCACAGAGGGAAGCATTCACCACACTGCAGAGCTCATCGCCCAGCCCTTCCCAGCTCGCTTTTATTAAGATAAAGCTGGCAATGCATACTAGCCACAATGGCTATGCACTACATCTAGAAACAGGGGCAACATGTCTCTGAATCCCACTTGCTGGAAATCACGGGTGCTGGGAATGCTGTTGTGCTCACAGCTTCCTTTTTCCCAGTGGGATCTGGTTAGTCCCTGTGAGGACAGGATGAGAGCCTCTAGTCCGATCTGCTGGGCTCCTGCTATGATAAACAGAAGCAGACCTTCCCAAATCTAGAGAGAGCATATTTCAGAGTTGGGAGAGATTGCAAACAAACATAACTATGCATGAGCGTTAGTTAGTGCATGAAGGGGTTAACAGCAGAGTTCTTTTTCCTAGACTCAGCTAGGTCATGGCCCCTCACCCCCACAAGGGAGGAAGTGAAGTGTCTTCTATTTCCTTTCCTCATGTAACCAAGTAGGATGGGCATGTCTGAACTTGCTCCAAAGTTCAGACTGCATGTTTGAAACTTTATGCTGTATTTTAAACCCAATAGTAATCTATCTGTGTGCTCCTTGCTGCTGCATGGAATAACGGATGAACCAGACCTTTGGATTTAGTAAGAAAAGAATTTTAAACATACTTAACAGTGTATGGTCTGTTTATTGCTAGAGGGGTAGAGAGGAGGGGCAAGCATCTTAAGGCAGACTAAATGGGATATGCAAAAGGGCTTAACAACCTATATTCCACACTATGTGGCTGCTGTTAACTCTGAGAGTGCTTTTAAATCTGGAGGCTCTCTCCCACTGAAGAGTGTGCAAATCCCCATTTTTGAATCTAGACACCCAGCTGATTCTTTTGTTAATTACCCACCCATGGGTCAGATCTATATTTCCACCTCTTTTGGACCCAGACCCCCTCTTTCACTTGATCTCCCCACCCAAACGTGTTCAAACCACTAACAGCCATCATTGCTTTGACAGGCAAATGTAGAACGTTCCTTACCCACAGCTTCATCCATGCAGCCCCTGCTTTGGGACTAAGGATCTGCAGATTGAGCCACCTAACAATGGAATTAGGACTAGAGCAAAGCATCTGATCTTTCCTCCTAAAGCCAGCCAGCCCTAAGAGAAGGCTTGGGAGTTGCCTCCTTCTCTCTACAGCTCCTGTAAGTATCACCACAGTTCCTGCAACTTGTTTTGTCTGTTGTCCATCCCTCTGTCCCCAAAGGTCTCTTGCAGGAAGCTGTCTTATGCCCATCCAGTTCAGTATTGTCAACAACAGCAGCCTTTTGTTTCCCAGATGCTTTGGACTACAGCTGCCATAAGTCCCAACCAGCACAGCTTACTATCTTTAAGATATTAATCCACTGTCCTTGATTGCCATGTTGCTGAGCTAGACCGACCTAGAACAGCAGCTCCGACGTGCATTTGAGTTAGTCATACCTGCGTCTTTGGCAAAATGTCCAAGGAGAAGAAAAGCATGTGCTATCCAGTGGCTCCACACATTGCCAAACTCAGTGCTATAGCATCACACAACAACAGAAAAGCCAGCATATTTTGCCTCCACTTACCCCAAGCAGTCTACCCCTATTACCACCATTGCACCCTTTGTTGATCCAATCTGTGTGGCCCAGTGTAAAAATCACCCAGGGCTGCAGAGCTCAGCACATCTGCCTGGAAGGATCAGAAGCACCTGAAACCCTGAAATTGGAGCCACCTGGACATGTCCTGGCTGGCTGGATTCCACAGGGATGGACTTTCAGAAGAAATCTGATCATTCCAGGGACTCCTAGCTATAGAAACTGCAGTCAGCTCAAGCACCTTTTCCAGAAAGCAACCTGGACTGTCTTCTTGTAGATGGGTGACTAACAACCATGGAGAATTGTTGCCTACAAGTCAGTTTCATCAAAGTCTAGCCAGGGAGCAATTCAAAAGCATATTTCCTTACCAGGAATCTATGAAGAAAGACATGGTTTGCAGATCCTTCTTTCCTATGGGGCAGTCGTTCAGTGGCAGAGCATCTGCTTTGCATGCAGAAGGAAGGACTGCAGTTCAATCTCTGCCAGCTCCAGGTAGGATCCAGGGAAAATCCCCGCCTTAAACCCCATAGAAATCCAGGGTTTCAGGCAGAGGACATTCCCAGCCCCATCTGGAGCTGTCAGGGATTGAACTGGAGAGCTTCTGTGTGCAAAGCAGGTGCTCTAGCACTGAGCTATGGCCCCTCTCCCATAATACTTATACTGTTAAAGATGTTAAAGCTGTTAAAGATTATGAAGGGCAACATGCTTTCAACACTTGAAAGACCATTATTTATTTGCCTTAACCCTGAACACCAGAGACTCTCTGAAATTTTGGTCAAGTCATTTTCCCAGTAGCCAAGCTGTCTCAAAAAGCAGGCACGGGGAAGCTCAGGCCTGGAGGATTGTTCCCCAGGCTTGGCCCTTCCTCAGGCCCATCCCCTCCCCTGCTTCTGGCTGGCCGGAATGCCCCCTTGAGCTCTGATCATGCCTGGATGGATAATATTTATTTATTGCATTTATATCCCACTTTTTTCCTCCTAGGTGGCTTGTACCATTCCCCGTCTCCCCATTTTATCCTCATAACAACCATGTGAGGTAGGTTAGGCTGAGAGAAGCAAGGACTGGTCCAAGGTCACTCAGTGAGCTTCATGGTCAAGGGGGAGAGTTTGAACCCTGGTCTCCTGGATCCTGGTCCAATACTCTAACCACTACACAACACTGCCTCTTATCACATTAATAAATAGGGAAGGGTGTTTATGTTTAGGAACCTTTGGCTTTTGAGTGGTTACCTAGTGGAGTCACCCTTTTTTTCCTATGGCCCCACCACCACTGCTGGCATGCAGCCCTTTGGAGGGTGCCCTTTGGAAGGTGCCCATTGGGCTAAAAAAGGCTTCCGACTCCTGCTTTAAAGGGCTTTCTAACCCTGAGCAAAGCACATCTCCACATGCCCTACACCATGGTGGGTCCTTTCTGAAAAACAAGGAAAGCAGAATAGGATCTCTTCAAGGAGACTCATAGGGTAGGACTCAAACTAATGGCTTCAAGTTACAAGAGAGGAGATTCTGAGTAAACATCAGAAAGACCTTCTGGTCAACAGCTGAACGATCTCCCTCAAGGAAGGAGAGGCTGTGGACTCTCCTTCCTTGGGGGTTTTTAATCAGAGGTTGGATGGCCACCTGGCATGGATGCTTTAGTTGAGATTCCTGCATTGCACCTAGTAAGGTGACCCTGGGGTCCCTTACAACTCTACAATTCTATTATTCTAAGTCAATGTAATGCTGTTAACATTCTCTCCAGTTTCTGTCTCAATAGGAGCAATGAGACAACTACGGAAAAAGTAGAAGCACAGAGTTGTAGAGTTGGAAGGAATCATAGGGGTCATCTAGTCCAACCCCCTGCAATGCAGGAATCTTTTGCCCAACATGGGGCTCCAACCCACAACTGTGAGATTTAGAGTCTCATGTTCTCATTTATTCCAACCCCCTGCAATGCAGTAATTACTGTATAGTGTGCTTAAAATGAAATACGCCACTCAAAGCGCAATGCTCATGAGATGACTTCACCCGCTACCCCCCTACCCACTTGGCTCCCTCCTTCAGGGTCATGGCCTCTTTGCCCCATTGCCTTTCACATACATATACACAGGTGCATGCACCTAGATGAAGCTTTTCCCACCATTGCACCTCCATACCAGGAATAGCTTCACCTTTCAGTTTCTGACTTATGCAGCTGTTTGAAGCACAAGGGACCTCTTTTGCTCTCTCCATAAAATGGTTACAAATTTTCAGATTCTTAGCTTTCCTCACACCATGGATTTCCTGGTAGGGCCTTCTCCACACAAATCCATGGCCGTTTCCTGCTGCTGAGAGCTCTCTGTGTGAGTGGCGTTAAGCGAAATTTGACAGAATTACAAGCCTGGTAGATGAAGGGAACGCAGTGGATGTAGCCTACCTTGATTTCAGCAAGGCATTTGACAAAGTGCCCCATGATATTCTTGTAAAGAAGCTGGTAAAATGCGGTCTTAACTATGCTACCACTCAGTGGATTTGTAACTGGCTGACTGACCGAACCCAAAGGTCATCAATGGTTCCTCTTCATCCTGGAAAAGAGTGACTAGTGGGGTGCCACAGGGTTCTGTCTTGGGCCCGGTCTTATTCAACATCTTTATCAACGACTTGGATGATGGACTCAAGGGCATCCTGATCAAATTTGCAGATGACACCAAACTGGGAGGGGTGGCTAACACCCCAGAGGACAGGATCACACTTCAAAACGACCTTGACAGATTAGAGAACTGGGCCAAAACAAACAAGATGAATTTTAACAGGGAGAAATGTAAAGTATTGCACTTGGGGGGGGGGGGGAGAGGCACAAATACAAGATGGGTGACACCTGGCTTGAGAGCAGTACATGTGAAAAGGATCTAGGAGTCTTGGTTGACCACAAACTTGACATGAGCCAACAGTGTGACGCGGCAGCTAAAAAAGCCAATGCAATTCTGGGCTGCATCAATAGGAGTATAGCATCTAGATCAAGGGAAGTAATAGTGCCACTGTATTCTGCCCTGGTCAGACCTCACCTGGAGTACTGTGTCCAGTTCTGGACACCACAGTTCAAGAAGGACACTGACAAACTGGAACGTGTCCAGAGGAGGGCAACCAAAATGGTCAAAGGCCTGGAAACGATGCCTTATGAGGAACGATAAAATTTTGCAGAAAATAAAAGATGGGAGAAGAAATTGAGAGCAAAACCAAAGTCCCAGGAGATTCTGAGAGAAATAAAACTATATCAAACACAATATATGGAATTGATGAATCAAGAAATAGAATGGAAAATTAAACAAATGAGGCAAAAGACATTTGAATCAGCGAATAAATGTGGGAAACTGTTGGCTTGGCAAATGAGGAAAAGACATAAATTAAATACTATTACAAACCTAGAAGTATTGATGGAAGAGATTCACAAAGATCAAGCGGGCTTTCTCCCGGGAAGACATCTGTCTGATAATTTGAGGAATATAATTGATATCTTGGAAAAATTAGAAGTCAACATAAATACTAAAGCAGTTTTGATATTTGTGGATGCGGAGAAAGCTTTTGACAATATTTCTTGGAGTTTTATGAAAAAGAATCTACAGGGGATGGGGGTAGGACAAGGTTTTGAAAATAGTATAGGTGCAATATACTCTGAACAGAAAGCTAAACTAATTGTAAACAATGTAGTTACGGAAGAATTTAAGATAGAAAAAGGGACACGACAGGGGTGCCCAATCTCTCCATTGCTTTTTATATCGGTCCTGGAGGTCCTGCTGAACATGATTAGAAGGGACCGGTTGGTTAAAGGTATTCAGGTCGGAGTTAAACAATACAAATTGAGAGCATTTGCAGATGACCTAGTTTTGACGCTATAGGAGCGAGAATCTAGTACAAAAAGGGTTTTAGACTTAATTCAAGAATTTGGTCAAGTGGCAGGATTTAAATTAAACAAATCAAAAACTAAGGTTTTAGAGAAAAATCTAACACCAATTGAAAAAGAAAGGTTTGAGAATGAGACAGGTTTGACTGTGGTTAAGAAAGTGAAATATTTGGGGGTTAATATGACAGCAAAAATGTGAATTTATTTAAAGATAATTATGAAAAATGTTGGATGGAAGTGGAAAAAGATTTAGAAATTTGGTCAAATTTGAAGCTTTTCTTGTTGGGTCGAATTGCAGTTATAAAAATGAATGTACTGCCTAGAATGTTGTTTCTGTTTCAAACATTGCAAATTGTGGACAAAATGGACTGTTTCAAGAAGTGGCAGAAAGATATCTCTAGATTTGTCTGGCAGGGCAAAAAGCCCAGAATAAAATTTAAGATATTAACTGATGCAAAGGAAAGGGGGGGATTTGCCCTGCCGGACTTTAAACCTTACTATGAATCAGCAACATTTTGCTGGTTGAAAGAATGGCTACTCCTTGAGAACACAGACATTTTGGATTTAGAAGGTTTTAACAACGTTTTTGGGTGGCACGCATATTTGTGGTATGACAAGGTTAAAGCACATAAAGCATTCAAAAATCATATTACCAGATAATGGAGGCATATAATTTGGACAAGAGGCTTCCAGGTGGAAAAATCAAAATTAGAAAGAGAGCTGTTAGAACCTAAAACTAAGATTTTGTCAAAGATGTATAACTTGCTGTTGAAATGGAACACTCAGGATGAAACGGTGAAATCTACTATGATTAAATGGGCAGAAGATGTTGGACATAACATTATATTTGCTGACTGGAAACAGTTATGGACCACAGGTATGAAATTTACGGCATGTAATGCCTTAAGAGAGAATATTATGAAAATGATTTACAGGTGGTACATGACCCCAGTCAAGCTTGCAAAGATTTATCATTTCCCCGATAATAAATGTTGGAAATGTAAAGAAAATGAAGGTACATTCTTTCACCTTTGGTGGACGTGCCCAAGGATTAAGGCTTTCTGGGAAATGATCTATAATGAACTGAAAAAGGTATTTAAATATACCATTCTGAAGAAACCAGAGGCCTTTCTCCTGGGCATGGTCGGCCAATTGATGCCAATGAAGGGTAGAACATTTTTAATATATGCAACAACAGCAGCAAGAATACTTATTGCAAAGTACTGGAAGACACAAGAACTACCCACTCTGGAAGAATGGCAGATGAAGGTGATAGACTATAAGGGACTAGCAGAAATTACTGGCAGAATCCGAGACCAGGGGAAAGAGTCGGCGGAAGAAGATCGGAAGAAATTTAAAGACTATTTACAGAAGCATTGTAAAATTAATGGATGTTAGAATGATGTTGGACAGAAACTAAGTAGTTACCAGCTGCAATGTAATTGAGAAATAAGCTATAATAAGTTATAATAAGTTACACAAGGATTTGCTGAGTTAATAATTTGAATTGGAATACAAAAAGGGGAGGTGAGAGGAGGTCTGGGAAATAAGTTAATAGAAAATAAGGAATGGAAATTGTACTTGTTTTTAATTGTTTTTAATTTTGCATTTTTGTATTCTTGTTATTTTTTGTGTGTTTCTTTTGTTTTGTTTTGTATTATTTTGAAAACGTTAATAAATATTCTTTAAAAAAAAAGGAACAGCTAAGGGAGCTGGGCATGTTTAGCCTGGAGAAGAGGAGGTTAAGGGGTGATATGATAGCCATGTTCAAATATATAAAAGGATGTCACATAGAGGAGGGAGAAAGGTTGTTTTCTGCTGCTCCAGAGAAGCGGACACGGAGCAATGGATCCAAGAAAGAAGATTCCACCTAAACAGTAGGAAGAACTTCCTGACAGTAAGAGCTGTTTGACAGTGGAATTTGCTGCCAAGGAGTGTGGTGGAGTCTCCTTTGGAGGTCTTTAAGCAGAGGCTTGACAACCATATGTCAGGA
Source organism: Podarcis melisellensis (assembly GCF_964234715.1). Taxonomy (NCBI): domain Eukaryota; kingdom Metazoa; phylum Chordata; class Lepidosauria; order Squamata; family Lacertidae; genus Podarcis; species Podarcis melisellensis. The sequence continues at coordinate 41,943,051 of NC_138533.1, forward strand.
GTGCTGTGATGGTGTTTCCTGCTTGGCAGGGGGTTGGACTCGATGGCCCTTGTGGTCTCTTCCAACTCTATGATTCTATGATTCTGCATTTCCTATCAATGAGTAAGTAAACACCACCATTACAGTCCCCCCATTTGAATTCTTTAAAAGGAAACATTCTTTCATCCCACCAAGTTGGGCTTCTGGGATTTTTATTTTTATTTTATTTTCATAAAATTTAAACATGGCTTGATTGTAAAACAACAACCTCAAAACAGTTTCCAAAAAAAGACAACTTAAAAATATCAATGAAAAGAACAATATTAACAACAATAATTTAAGACTTCCCAAAAGTTAAAGCAATGTTAACACTAAAAGCAGATTAAAACTTGCATCAGGATTTATTTTTTTCATTTTCACGCTTTAGATCTTGCTCTCTCCATCTTTGTCAGTTCCTAGATTATGTATTTATTGCATTTCTATCCTTCTTTCCCCCCCCCCCCAAGGAACTCCTCATTTAATCTCCACAACAACCCTGTGAGGTAGGTTAGGACTGAGAGACTTCAGTGTGGCTGACCTTCAAGGTCACCCAGTGAGCTCCATGGCAATTTGAACCCTGGTGGCACTCTAAGCAACTACACCACACTGGCACTCTTCACAAAATGTCTTGGTTCCAGAAGGGGCCTCAATGCCACCTTTGCAAAAACAATCAATATTCAGAAAACGAATTTTCCATCCCTACCTAACAGGATGCTCCTAGTTTCATCAGTGCCTGGAGCTCACTTCTGATGAATAGATAATTCAGAGAATCAATAAATGAACATTCCTGCCCACTTAAATCATGTCTTGCTCAACATATATGATCCTATGATGTGTGCGCGCACACAGCCATATGCTGAAGGGATCAGCTCCAGCCATTTGATGGCCCCTCGTGTTCCTCCAGGCCTTCTTCATACCTGGCTAAAAATAGCCCCTCACACCCAGCAAGCAGCACACTGAAAGAAAGACATTTTGTATCCCAAAGCAGCCCCCTGCCCAATTAATCCCCTTCCCAATCACTCCCCAAGAACCCACTCCCCAATTTCCTCCCCAACCAAACAAGCCCAGGGATTGTCTACCTTCTCTATTTTCAGCACTGCCAGCAACAGGAGGGGGACAGTTTCTACACAAAGAGCCTCCCAGGCTCTAGGAGCAGCTACAGGTTCCTACCAAGCACAGGAAAAGCGGAGAGGAGGAGGGCAGAGGCTAAGAAGGGGGGCCCCTCCCTTCCCTCCCACCGCAGATGAGAGCCAGCAGCTGAGTCGAGGGGACAGGTCATGGCTATAAATATGCCCAGGCATCAGGACTGGGGGATGGCTGAGTGACAGGGCCAGGAAGAGCCAGCCAGCCAGCTGACTGAGACAAGCCCTTGCTCTCCTCCCCTCTGAGCACATCTCAAGGGTCAGCTTGATCCTCCAGGCCCGCACACAGCGATCCCTTGCTCAAGCACCAAAAACAAGGATGACTCACTAGCGCAAGCCTAAAACACATGAGGAAAGCCTCATTAAACAGAATGGAGTTCACTCATGAGTAAGCATGCAGATAATAAGACGTATGCAAACATACACAAGAGCACCACAAACTGACCCTCTACTATAGCTTATTATACTTTCAAGAGTTTCCTTTTCCAAACTTATGATGGCCTAGCTAATGGAACATACTACTAAACCTTAGGTTACGTAAATACAATCCTGGTTACAACACACACAACGTAATAGGCTGTCTTTGACTATGTAACTTCTATTTCAAACACAATTCAACATATAATATCTCACAAAGTGTAATTCCATAGACCAACACATCATGCAAACAGAACATATCAAGAGAAATTAAAGTCCAATGAATGGTCAGGGGATAAAGTCCATTCGGTTCCTAAAGTGGCATATTGGCAATAACCACAATATGGTATGCTTATTTTATGATGTTCCACGTATCGCTGCTTTGAGGAGTCTAACATGCATTGTATGTTAGATATCAGATCAGATGGAAAACTTGAAGGTATGGCACAACAAGGATTCTGGGATAATACCTTGTTTCGCCCAACCAGGCTTTGCCAGCCATGTATACTCTAAATTAAACAAACATGATGTACCTACAAACTATGTAACATAACATACAAATTACCGTATTTTTCACCCTATAGGACGCACTTTTTCCCCTCCAAAAATGAAGGGGAAATGTGTGTGCGTCCTATGGGGCGAATGCAGGCTTTCGCTGAAGCCTGGAGAGCGAGAGGGGTCGGTGCGCACTGACCCCTCTCGCTCTCCAGGCTTCAGGAAGCTATCCGCAAGCCTTGGGAGCCCTCGGGAGTTCCCGCTGGGCTCCCAAGGCTTGCAGACAGCAGCCTGCAGCCCAAAACCTGGGGAGCGCAGCGGAGCGCGCCCCAGGCTTCGGGCAGCTCTCCGCAAGCCTGGGGAGCCCGGCGCGACTTCCCGCCGGGCTCCCAAGGCTTGCAGACAGCAGCCTGCAGCCCAAAACCCGGGGAGTGCTACTCAGCTCGCCCCAGGCTTCGGGCCTCGGGCAGCTCTCCGCAAGCCTTGGGAGCTCAGCGGGAGTTCCGTTGCTTGGTCCCGGCTCCTGCCCACCTAGCAGTTCAAAAGCACATCAAAGTGCAAGTAGATAAATAGTTACTGCTCCTGCAGGAAGGTAAATGGCGTTTCCGTGCGCTGCTCTGGTTCACCAGAAGTGGCTTAGTCATGCTGGCCCCATGACCCAGAAGCTGTAAGCTAGGCTCCCTTGGCTAATAAAGCGAGATGAGCGCCACAACCCTAGAGTCGGCCACGACTGGACCTAATGGTCAGGGGTCCCTTTACCTTTACCAGAAAGAGACCATGACATGAAGACATTTACTATTGATAATTGTGAAGTAATGTCCAGTGTGCATTGGCCCCTAAAGATTAACACCTTCCCAAAATTATGTAAAAACCATAAAATCATATGGAAGTGGGATGTGTCATTACATTCCAGCCAACTATCGCAATAACGTTACTCATCTTCTCAGGTTCAAGAATTTGTACTTTGAATATCTGCTCTAGAAATACGATCATATCACAACAAAAGTACTACCTTCTGGGGAGATGTGAAACACAAAAAGCATTGCTCTGCGCTGCAGGGGGCAGGGTGGGGAGAGGAGAGGAGAGAAGGTGACGACTGCAAAAATCCCACCCCACCCCACCCCCAAAAACCCCCTCAAAGGAAGCCAAGGTTCCCTGGAGCCAGTCCTACCTGGCAGCTCCAGGGGGTCCCAAGGCAGACCCTGCGCCTTAAAGGGCCAATGCAGGCCCCTGCCTTTGGACCTCATTGGGGCTGGGGCAGGGCAAGGGGAAAGAGGTTTTTGAAGAGAGTCCCCGCGGACAGGGAGGAGATCGAAGGAAGCCCAGTGCCAGGGCTCTGCGCTCGGTGGGTAGGCGGTCCCTGCTTCGAGCCCCGGCAGCGAGGGATGGGACCTTAGGCAGAAATCGCCGCGGGCACCATATTAGGAGAGGGAAATAGCCAACGCAAGTGCCTCCATGTTGGAAGAGGTCACAAAGCACCGCCAGTGCCATTTTAGGAGAGGGAAAAAGCCAGCAGAAGCGCCTCCATGTTGGAAGAGGGCACAAAGCGCCGCCAGCGCCATTTTAGGAGAGGGAAATGATCCCAGGGCAGCAATTGCTCTGTTTCCAGTCAAGAAAAATTGATTGCAATGTGTGCTTCATGGCATAGCTTGCAGATGCAGTAGAGGCCTCAATCCTCTGTGGATGTTACCTCCTAGGATGTGGACAGGCTGCTTGGACGAGTGATACCAACCACCTGTCTCCTTGATCTTTGCCCATCCTGGCTTATAAAAGCTAGCCAGGAAGGGCTAGGTGATGGGCTTCGCGGGGTGGTGAATACTTCCCTCTGTGAGGGAGCCTTCCCAGACCTGCTGAAAGAGGCAGTTATCAAACCGCTTCTTTAAAAACCATCTTTTTTTTTTAATACACTAATAAAACAAAAAAGATAAAACGAAAGAACAAAAAGGAAAAGAAGAACATTACATAACAAAAAACACCGACAAATTAAACATACAATAACTAAATAACACGACAATAATTGACTTCCCTTCAATTTGGACTATGTTACAGAGACTTCCGGAGGCGGTGCGAAGGGTAATGGCTGCCCTTTCCTAACTGGGAAGGGAGCTCCGCACGAAAACGGGTCGTCCGCTACGGCAGAGCGGAGACCCACATCGGAAAACCGCAGGCGGCAGAAGCCTGCGGTCTCGGGACCCGGCGGGCGCCAGGAGCTGCCCCCAAAACGTTGAAGGAACCCCGTAAGGGGCTCCGGATCGCGGAGGAGGCAGCGGCGCTGAGGGTCGTTCCGCAATCGGCGGAGAGAAGCCGCGAAGCTGTTGCCGGTGAGCGCTGACCTTTCTTCCTGGATTTGGCACCTTGAAAAGCAGCAACCCGTGAGTAATAAGGACTTTTAATCAATTAGAGACCAAAGCATCTGAATTTGGCTGAAAGCAGAGGACGAAAAAAAAGGAAGTCCGTCTTCCGCTGTCACTAAACTTCAAAGCAAAGAGCTGGAGGAGTGGAGGCTGTGAGTGAATCTTTTACTAATTGGATCTGAGCATCTATTGAACTTCTTTTAAATGCAGAAAAGGATTTTAAGCATTGGATTTATGTGTTAGCATGGACTGTGATATCTTCCTCTGTTGAAGTTACAATTTAAAGAAGAAACCCAGGTGCTGGAACTGCCTGGCAACAGTAGCAGTCAGTTTGCAGACTTAATTATTCTGATACATAAATTGGTAAAAATCTGAGAGGTCTGGACTTTGTTACTTTATAACACCAACTGAAGTACCAGCAAGCACTGTTTGAGACATTGTGTTTTTATAACACCAACTCTGCTAAAAATTTAACATTTGAAGGCTTTTGGACATTAATTTCATTAGTTTTGGGTATTTCCTCCTGAAAGACATTTTAAACTCCCCCTAGAGGTTTTTGGACTTAACAGCAGTGATATTGTTTTACTTTCTATTTCCCGGCCTGTTGGCTGAGTGCTGCCATCTGGGCCGTCTTTTTCTCATGGGAACAACTCAGCTTGACCTTGACTATCAGATAAACTTGGAATGAGTGGCGCAAAGAAAAAGGAGACTAAAGAAAAAGAACAAAGACCAAGAACGAGACAAACAACCTTAGCCTCAACTTTACAACAACGTAGATCATCTGTGCCTATTTTGCACTCTGAGGAAGAAGCTGCCTCCCTGCCACAGGCAGGGGGAGGAGAGACAGAGGAATTACAACTGGAGGATATGGCTTCAGGAACAGCTGCTTCTATCTTGGAAAAAAATTATGAAAAATTGGAATCTTTGGATAAGAGAGTGGAATCTTTGGATAAAAAGGCTGACGAACAAACATCGAAAATAGATCAGAACACAGAATGTCTAAATAGACTAACTGGACAAGTGGCACAGAACGTTCAAACGATTGCAAAATTGGAGGAGGCTACAGGGGAGAACAGGAAATTGGCTGAAGATACTAGCCAAAGACTTGGAAAGTTAGAAAAAGAGGTGAGACCACTCAACAAACAAGTAGGTGAACATCAGACCTATCTCTCGATGATTGAATTGAAAAATAGGGAGACTAACTTAAGGATAAGATCTGTATCCGAAGTAGAAGAAGATAACCTGGCTGAGTTTTTGACCAAAATATTTTCCAAGCACTGGAACCTTGAGGAGAAAGACTTTAAAATTACATCAGCTTTCAGACTTGGAAGACTGACAAGAAAAGACAAGCCCAGAGACTGCTTGATAACATTGAGATCAAAGGAGGAGAGGGACAAGATTCTGGGCCTACACTACGGAAAATCACTGGACATTTTGGGTAAAAGAATTGAAATTTACAAGGACATTCCTAGACAGCTTTTGGATTTGAGATCTGAGTATCTGGAACTAGCAAGACTACTGAGGAGCAACTCAATCATCTTTAGGTGGGACTTTCCTCAAGGATTATCTTTTACTTTTAGAGGGAGGAAGATTAAAATTAGAACATTGGAAGACAGAGACAAGTTTCTGAACCAGTACGGAGAAGACCTTCATAAAGGACCTGGATCACTTCCGGGGCCTGGAGCACCAAAGGCACCGGCACCCTTGGACCCTGAAGATCCAGAGAATAAGATACCACCCCCTGAAAAATAACCAGATTTATCCAGGATGTCTCTGCAACTTCTGAGCTGGAACATAAATGGCTGCAACATTCCGGAAAAAAAGGAAGAAAATCTTTCATATATTAAAAAAGGAACAATTGGACATTATCTGCTTGCAAGAAACACATGTGACTAGGCTCCACAGAAAAGTATTGGTAAATAAAAGACTTGGTCAGGAATTTATATCTTCAGACAGAGTAAAGAAGAGAGGGGTGGTGATATATGCAAAAGAGAGCCTTTCACCTAAATTGCTATTTAAAGATGAACATGGCAGAATTTTGGCAATTGAAATACAACATCAAGGAGAAAAAATTATGCTATTAGGAATCTACGCACCAAATGAAGGGAAATCGGAATTTTATAAGAAGTTGCATGAGAGCATGCTGGAATACCTGGACTATGACAACATCATCATGATGGGAGATATGAACGGGATTGTATCAACTAACATGGATAAGTCGCAAAGCCAAAAAGTCACTAAAGATGGCAGACTACCAAAGACTTTTTTCGAAATGACAGACAATATGGGTTGGATTGATATTTGGAGAACGAGAAACCCCTTGGGAAAAGAAGGAACATTCTTCTCTGAAGCCCATCTGACTTGGACAAGAATCGACCAAATATGGATTACTAGAGGTCTGGCACCTAAGGTCAGGAAAGTGGAAATCTGCCCAAAGACCTGCTCCGACCATAACGCTTTGAAAATGGATTTGACATTATTACCAACCGGTTCCTTTAGATGGAAGATGAATGACAACTTATTTAGAGATCAGGAGATCATTAAGAAGGCCCAAAAAGTTTTGAAGGACTATTTTGAAATAAACTTGAACACTACGGTGGAAAAAAGAACAATTTGGGACGCAAGTAAAGCCGTGATGAGAGGGTTCTTGATACAACAGAATGCTATAAAGAAAAGGAAACAAAATGAAAAGAAAGACAAGATTTTGGAGAAAATTAAGGAATTAGAGAAGAAGTTAAGAACAAACCCGAAGTCACAGCTGATTCTGAGAGAAATTAAACTTCACCAGGCACAATATTCTAAACTGATAAACCAGGAAATAGAATGGAAGATCAAATCAATGAAACAAAAAACGTTTGAATCGGCAAACAAATGTGGGAAACTGCTGGCCTGGCAGTTGAAGAAGAGACAAAAGTTGAACATAGTAACAAATTTGGAAATTGAAGGAAGAAATATCCAGAACCCCGTGGAGATTAGAAAATCCTTCCAGAAATATTTTAAGAAACTATATACTCAAGGGCCGCAAAATGAGGTTGAGATTGAACAATTCTTGAAAAAAAATAGTCTTAAAAAACTCACACAAGAAAATAGATTACTCCTGAACAGCCAAATAACACGACAAGAAATTGAACATGCCATTCAGAACATGAAACTGGGCAAATCTCCAGGGCCAGATGGCTTGACCTCCAAGTACTATAAGACATTGAGTGACTATCTGATTCAACCACTGATGGAGGTCAGCAATGAAATTCTGGAAGGAAAGAAGGCGCCGGAATCGTGGAAGGAAGCTTTTATCACATTGATACCCAAATCAGAAACTGAAAAAACACAACTTAAGAACTATCGCCCATCTCCCTTCTAAATGTGGATTACAAAATATTTGCTGATGTTTTAGCAGGCAGACTTAAAAGAGTTTTAAATGAAGTAATTCATAAAGACCAGGCCGGCTTTCTCCCGGGTAGACACATGTTTGCAAATACAAGGAACATTATTGACATTTTGGAACTTCTGCAAACAGACATAAACACCAAAGCAGTGCTAATTTTTATAGACGCGGAGAAGGCCTTCGACAACATCTCTTGGAAATTTATGAAGGGAAATTTAAAAGAAATGGGAGTGGGGCGGGGTTTTGAAAATGGGATTGATGCGATATATTCAGAACAAAAAGCAAAATTGATAGTTAACAATGTGGTAACAGAAGAATTTAAAATTGAAAAAGGAACACGACAAGGCTGCCCGATTTCCCCTCTGTTATTTATTTCAGTTTTGGAGGTGCTCTTGAACATGATCAGAGGGGACCGGTTGGTGCAGGGGATTCAGGTCGGAGCGAAACAATATAAACTTAAAGCTTTTGCAGATGACCTAGTTTTGACATTGCAGGAGCCAGAATCTAGTACGAAAAGAGTATTACAACTGATACATGATTTTGGTCAGGTGGCGGGATTTAAACTAAATAAACAAAAAACGAAGGTGTTGGGGGAAAACATGACAGACACAGAGTCAGAACGGTTTCAGAGAGAAACAGAACTATCATTGGTGAAAAAGGTAAAGTACCTAGGGGTAAACATAACAGCAAAAAATCTGAGTCTATTTAAGGACAATTATGAAAAATGCTGGTCTGAAATTAAGAGAGACTTGGATAGCTGGGCAAAATTGAAGCTTTCTTTGTTGGGCCGAATTGCTGCTATTAAGATGAATGTATTGCCAAAAATGTTGTTTCTGTTCCAAACATTGCAAATTGTGGACAAAACGGAGTGTTTCCGGAGGTGGCAGAGAGATATTTCCAAATTTGTCTGGCAGGGCAAAAAGCCCAGAATTAAGTTTAAGATATTAACAGATGCGAAAGAAAGAGGGGGCTTTGCCCTGCCAGACTTAAGGTTGTACTATGAAGCCGCAGCTTTCTGCTGGCTAAAAGACTGGCTACTTCTCGAAGACACTGACGTGTTGGATCTGGAAGGTTATAACAATGCTTTTGGTTGGCATGCATACTTATGGTATGATAAGGTTAAGATCAATAAGGCCTTTAAGAACCATATTGTCAGAAAAGCAGTGTTTAATGTCTGGACAAAATATAAAGACTTATTGGAAAATAAAACTCCAAGGTGGCTCTCACCTTTGGAAGCTAAGGCCCGAAAAAGACCCAATATGGAAGCCTATTGGCCAAAATATTGGGAACTGCTAGAAAAAGATGGAGATAATTGGAAATTGCAGAGTATGGAGAAAATGAAGGATAAAGTGCGAGACTGGCTACACTACGCTCAGATTAAAGAAATTTTTTAAAGTGACAAAAAGTTAGGGTTCCAGGTGGAGAAATCGAAGTTGGAAACAGAATTGTTAGAACCTAAGACTAAGGTACTTTCAAGAATGTATAACTTGCTGTTGAAATGGAATACACAAGACGAAATGGTTAAGTCGGCTATGATAAAATGGGCACAGGACATTGGGCATAACATTATGTTTGAAGACTGGGAAAGGTTGTGGACCACTGGGCTGAACTTTACTGCATGTAATGCTTTGAAGGAAAATGTAATGAAAATGATATACAGATGGTACATGACCCCAGTTAAACTTGCCAAAATATACCATTTGTCTGATAATAAATGTTGGAAATGTAAAGAAAATGAAGGAACATTCTTTCACCTCTGGTGGACTTGCCCTAAAGTGAAGGTATTCTGGGAAATGATATATAATGAGTTGAAAAAGGTATTTAAGTATACCTTCACTAAGAAACCAGAGGCCTTTCTTCTGGGTATTGTCGGCCAGAAGGTGTTAAAGAAGGATAGAACATTCTTCATGTATGCAACAACAGCAGCAAGGATACTTCTCGCTAAGAACTGGAAAACTCAAGATCTACCCACACTGGAAGAATGGCAGATGCAACTGATGGACTATATGCAATTGGCGGAGATGACTGGCAGAATTCGAGACCTGGGAGAAGAAAGGATCGAAGAAGATTGGAAGAAATTCAAGATTTATCTACAGAAATATTGTGAGTTAGTGGAATATTAAGAAGGAAGCTTGGTTATAAATAATTGGCCATCACTAAATTGGATTAGAATTTGATGATAAGAGAGATTAAGAGAAACAAAATTTGTAGGAGAACTATTATATTGTATTCAAATAAGTGGTTATAAAATTGCAAATAAGATGATAATTTGCTTGATAAAAATTCATTAATGATGTAAGTGGGAGCGGGAGACGTGAGGAAGTCTAAAGATGTTATGAAATCTTGTAAAAACAAAGCAATGTTGTTTATTATTTCTGTATTTCTTTTATTAAAAATTCCAATAAATATTTATTAAAAAAAAACCAATTTGGACTATGTTACAAAAGTTTTCTTTCTGCAGTTTCACTTTCTTAAATATCTTTACATTGCAGGCGTGATTTTTAAATTTCTTACATCTGTTTCAATATATGTCAAAAAAATTATTCCATTCATTCTTAAACTTTGTACCTTTTTGATTTCTTATTTTTTGTGTCATTTTTGCCAATTCTATGTACCGTATTTTTTGCCCTATAGGACGCACCGGCCCATAGGATGCACCTAGTTTTCAGGGGGGAAATCAAGGGAAAAAATATGATTCCCCCCCCCCCGCAGCTCTGGGAGCAGCGGACAGGCTGCACGCAGCCTGTGCACTACTTCAATACCTTCTTCCTGCTTTTGAGGGAGGTAGCGGAATTCTCCCATCTCCCACAAAAGCCCACAGGAGCCCCGCGTGACTCCTGCGGGCTTATTGACCAGGAGGGAGAAGGGACTGAAACGGCCAGTCAGTCCCTTTTCCCTCCTTGGGGAAAAGCCCCAAAGAGCGGCACACTCTTTAAAGGCTGCGCGGCTCCTACGAGCTTTTCTAGGAGCTGGGGGAATTCCCCCACCTCCTAGAAAAGCCAGCAGAAGCCACGCTGCCCCTTTAAAGAGCGCACGGCTTTTGCCTGCTTTTGCGGGAGGTGGGGGAATTCCCCCATCTCCCACAAAAGCCCACAGGAGGGAGAAGGGACGGACTCGGACCGTCAGTCCCTTCTCCCTCCTTGGGGAAAAGCCTGCTTTCCCCGACCGCCAGCCTCAAAGCCGGGTTGGAGAGTAGCGGGAAGGCGTCGCGCGCCTTTCCACTGCCCCCCATCCTCTGGGGCTGGCAATGGGGGAAGCGTTGCTTTCCCCCACCGCCAGCCTCAAAGAGCAGACTCTCCTGGCTTCAGTGGAAGCAACGCAAAGCGAAAAATAGGGCGAAAAATACGGTATTCGAATAATTTAATTTGCCAATCATTTACAGTTGGGGTTTTTGGTTTCTTCCAATTTTGTGCTATTAATATTCTAGCAGCTACTGTTGCATATTGGAATAATATTTGGTCTTCCTTTTTAATTTCTTCTCCAATTATCCCCAAAAGGAAGGCCTCAGGTTTTTTTGTGAAGGTATATTTAAATATTTTTTTAAATTTTAAATTCATTATAAATAAGTTCCCAAAACTTTTTAATTACCTCACAAGTCCACCACATGTGGTAGAAATTGCCTTCCTTAATTTTACATTTCCAGCATGTTTTACCTCCAGTTTTATACATTTTTTCTAATTTTACAGGTGTAATGTACCACCTGTACATCATTTTTTCCATGTTCTCTCTAAGTGTTGTACAAGCTGAAAATTTCATGCCTTTATTCCAAAGTTTCTTCCAACTATCGTACTCTAGATTGTATCCAAAGTCTATCACCCATTTCACCATTACTTCTTTTATTTCTTCATCCTTAGTATCCCATTCTAGCAGCTGGTTGTACATTTTGGATAGGAGTTTTGATTTGCCTTCCAATATGTCTACCTGGAATCTGGATTTTTTTTTCGTTCATCCTGATCTTTTTGTCTTCGGTTCACAAAGCATTAATTTGATTAAATTGAATCCAACCTGTTAGTTTATTCTTTATCTCTTCATATGGTTTGATCTTCCATCTTTTTTCTGTTTTTACTAACAGATCTTCATAAGTCTATCTTTCTCCTTCAATAGTTATTTTTGTTGTTGTTAAGATGTCGATTGGCGATAACCACCAGGGAGTGCTTCTTTCCAATAATTTTTTATTTCTCTCCCATACTTCCAGCAGTGGCCCTCTAATAATATGTTTAGAAAAATTCTTTGTGGACCTTTTCCTTATTGCGCCACAAATATGCGTGACAGCCGAATCTGATGTTGAAACCTTCCAAGTCCAACAGGTCTGTGTTTTTTATAACAATCCAATCTTTAACCCAGCAAAGACACGAGGCTTCATAGTATAGCTTCAAATTAAAAAACCATCTTTAGATGCTGCCAATATGGCCAACTATCGCCCAGTCTCAAATCTTCCATTCTTGGGCAAGGTGATTGAGCGGGTGTTTGCTGAACAACTCCAGGCACGCCTGGAAGAAGCGGACCATTTGGATCCCTTCCAATCGGGATTCGGGCCTCGACATGGGACTGAAACTGCCTTGGACGCACTGGTCAATGATCTCCGGCGGGCTAGGGAGAAAGGTGAGAGCTGTTTCCTAGTTCTGCTGGATCTCTCAGCGGCTTTTGACACCATCAACCATAACATCCTTTTGGACCGTCTAGAGGGGTTAGGAGCTGGTGGCAGTGTTATACAGTAGTTCCACTCCTTCCTCCTGGGCCGTGTTCAGAAAGTGGTGGTGGGGGATGAGTGTTGAGACCCCTGGGCCCTCACTTGTGGGGTGCCTCAGGGTTCTGTCCTCTCCCCCATGCTTTTCAACATCTACATGCAGCCACTGAGAGAGATCATAAGGGGGTTTGGGCTGGGTGTTCATCAGTATGCGGATGATACCCAGCTCTACCTTTGTTTCAAATCAGAAGGTCCTGTGTAAGTGTCTGGAGGCAGTTGGAGGATGGTAGCTAACAGATTGAGGTTGAATCCTGACAAGACAGAAGTACTGTTTTGGGGAGACAGGAGGCGGGCAGGTGTGGAGGAGTCCCTGGTCCTGAATGGGGTAACTGCACCCCTGAAGACCAGGTGTGCAGCTTGGGAGTCATTTTGGACTCACAGCTGTCCAATTCTGTGCCCGGGGCAGCTGTCTACCAGCTCCATCTGGTACACAGGCTGAGACCCTACCTGCCCGCAGACAATCTCACCAGAGTGGTGCATGCTCTGGTTATCTCTCACTTGGACTACTGCAATGCGCTCTACGTGCATGCTCTAGCGTGCTATGTTGCTCTAGTGTGCTATGAAAACAGCTTGATTTGGGATGATGTGAAAAGACCTTTTTTTACTTCTTATAATTTGTTGTTGTTGAATTTTTACTCCCATGGAGTGGTACTTGTGAAATTTCCTATCCCAGAGGCCAACGTATCTCAATCAGTCTTGGCCACTAGGCACCTTGTTTGGAAACAGCACCATTCGCTGTTCTACCCCAAGATGTCCTGGGCCAGTCCTACTGGTAAGCATATCAATTTTCTGATCCAATACAATGAAATTCTTCATCTCCCATTCTCCCTCAGAGAGGTACTCCCAGGGAACTCTGGGAAATGTAGCACTGTGAAGGGATAGACTCTCAGTGCCCTACAGTTCCCAGAATTCTTTGGGGAAGATGACTATTTAAAGTGGTACTGTTTTAAATGTATAGTGCAAAAGGGGCCTAAGATGTCGCTTTGAGGTAATCTCTAGAAATCAAATTTCAGCACTGAAAAGAAACTTTTTTGAAATGCTTCTGCTACCATATCTGCTTCAGTCCTTGTGTCTCATTCTCACACAGACACTCAAATACTCCACATACTGTATTACAAAATACTCCACTGCTTTACATAAGGAGTAAGTGTGCACTGCCACCTAGTGGCATGCTTTTCTTTTTCAGGATATAAAACAGCTTTAAATTTATAGTGGTAGCCTAGTTAGGTGTTGCCAACCTTTTGGGCCCAGGGAAAACTGCTATGGGTAACATACACATGCTGCAATCAAGCATATATTGCAGCTTATTTTGTTGACTCCAACAGAGTGGTTCATTCTGGAAGGCACCAGAAAAGACCTCTGCGGTTGCTGGTGCCCCCTTAGGCACTGTTTTGGTGACCCCCTAGCTTAGATGATGGAATTTCCTGCCTGATGAGATTTACCCTGCCTCTTCATTTGCAAATATTCGCCACCAGGTGAAGAATCTTTCTGCTTAAGCAAGCATTTGGCTTTCATGCTGTTCAATTTTAGTCTCCAGGTAATGCTTTATATTGCCATGATAGGGGCAATAGCAGCGGCTGTGGTAAGGGCAGAGCCACCCAACCAGCATCAGCATCACTGCAGCCTATCTGGGCAGGACAAGAGCAAGGAAATTGTAAGGTAAGGGTTTGTGCAGATGCACCAGTGGAATCAATCCAGTACTGGGCATCTACAGAGCCCTGACCTCACCAGCCCTCTGGTAAGCTGCAAGGAAGGTGTGTCAGGAGGGTAGCTCAGCAGCTGTGCCCCAGTGAAGGTCCCCACACCTGTTGCCTCCCCATGTTCATTTCACAGCTCTTTCCCCAGTGTTCACATCATCAGGGCTTCCATTTGTTACTGTCTGTATACACACATGAGCCATTGACGCTGATAGGACAAGGATGTATTTACACTATGCAAAGGTGTTCATACTTTAGCTAGAAGTGAATTAATAATGGAAATTGGCATGAAGCTGGTTTGAAAAACAACTCATCAAACAGTAGCATTTTATAATGCATCTATAAAATGCTCCAGAGAAGCAGACACGGAGCAATGGATCCAAACTACAAGAAAGAAGATTCCACCTAAACATTAGTGTAATGGTTCTAGGGGTTGCTCGTGCGTAAATCGGCGCCACACCTGGCTGGGTTGCCTGAGTGAACCCTTTCTGTCCGGACAGCCACTCGCCCGTGGCTGTCTCTATCGCTGGCAGAATCCGTCAGTGGGAGTTTCTTGAACTTCTTCCAGCAAAGAAGCTCTTTGACGCCTAGTCGCCACCTACTCTCCCTGCGCGGAAGCCTTCTGCGCAGGGAGGGTGTGGGCAGCGGAGGACCCGTGCTCTCCCTGCTGGTCCCCGGCAAGGAGTCATGAGGCCACCTCGCCGATTCCACCATCTGCCCCCCTTCTCCACTGGTGCTACACGGAATTCCTTCCCCAGAAGATGGGCTGCTTCTCTCCCTCCTGGGACACTCTCCGGAACCCCTCTGGAGCCCTCCCTCTCCCTCTGATGGTAGTTCCCTGACACTTTCCATTTGCCAGAATATTATTCATTAGGTCTTTCATGGGAAGAAATAATGCTTGTTCTAACTTTTTATAGTAATTAGTTGGGAGACCATCTGGGCCCAGTGTCTTTTCCAATTTTGATCTCTGTATAGCTTGTTGCACCTCCATAGCTGTTATTGGTGAGTTCAAGGTTTCAGTTTTTTCCTTAGGTATTATTGGTAGTTTATTTTTGCCCAATTAATCAATTACTTTTTCTAGAGTCTCTGGACCTTCTTTATATAGTTTCCCGAAAAAACTAGCAAAGTTTTTACTAATTTCCTTCGGTCCTTGGATCCATTTGTCTTCAGTTTTAATTTTATTGATAATTCGATCTTCCTTTTTCTTCTTTAATTGCCAGGCCAGAAGTTTGCCAGGTTTATTTGCAAACTCAAAATTTCTATGTCTCAACCATTTTATCTCTTCATTTATTATCATGGAGAACTGTGTCTGTAAAGTTTTTATACTTTGCTTAATTAGTTCATAATCTGGTTTTTTGAAAAGGATCCTTTCCTTTTTTCTAATTTCCTCCCAGATCTCCATTTTCTTCTTCTCCTTTATTTTCTGTTGGAATGTGTTTTGTTGGATAAAGAAGCCTCTTATGACGGCTTTACCCACGTCCCAAACTTTCTCTAGATCTACTCCTTGATTTAAATAAACTTAAAATATTCTTCTAAGATTTGCTTGGCCTTCTGTACAGTTTTTTCATCGTTTAACATACTCTCATTAAGTTGGCTTTTGTTTAACATACTCTCGTTAAGTTGGCTTTTGTTACAATCAATCATAACATCCTTCTGGACCATCTAGAGGGAACTGTTAATACAGTGGTTCTGCTCCTTCCTCCTGGGCAGTGTCCAGAAAGTGGTGGGGGGGGATGAGTGTTCAGACCCCTGGGCCCTCACTTGTGGGGTGCCTCAGGGTTCTGTCCTCTTCCCCATGATTTTCAACATCTACATGCAGCCGCTGGGAGAGATCATCAGGGGGTTTGGGCTGGGTGTTCATCAGTATGCGGATGATACCCAGCTCTACCTCTCTTTCAAATCAGAACCAGTGAAGGTGGTGAAGGTCCTGTGTGAGTGTCTAGAGGCGGTTGGAGGATGGATGGCGGCTAATGGATTGAGGTTGAATCCTGACAAGACAGTAGTTTTTGGGGTACAGGGGGCAGGCTGGTGTGGAGGACTCTCTGGTCCTGAATGGGGTAACTGTGCCTCTGAAGGATCAGGTGTGCAGCCTGGGAGTCATTTTGGATTTTGGTTGGTCGCCCGGTAATGGCAGACGGGAGTTCTTTCGGCTGAAAGAGCCCCAGCGCAGTGAAGCAAGGAGAGACCACAAGAGCGACGCGGTCCCCCGGGAAAAACCTCAGATCACGCGTTCTGAGGACCTGGTGATCCGGTGGGTGCCTTCTGGCGACTCCCCCACTCTCCGGTAACTCTGGCAACTACCCCACTCTCCGGTAAGCTCGTAGGAGCCCCGAGAGCCAGTGGGGTCGGAGATGCGGCACAGCGGAAACGACTGCTTCCTTCACAGTGTGAAGCTCCGAGTCTGGGGTTTGTGAGCGGCCAATTCCTTAAAAAATAATAATAATTGGAACTGTAAGTAAAGGATAAAGTTTAAATTTGATCAAGATTAGAAGGGGAAAAGGGATTTAAAAACGGAGTTTGATCCCTTTCGTTGAACTAAAGTAGAGTCGGTAAACGAGGACCGAAGCCTCAATAGTAAAAAGACTGTTTGAAAGTTTGCAAGTCAAATCTAATGCCCCCCTTCTGCAGGGGGAAGGGGGGAATTACTTTAAGTTTTAAAAACCCTGTGAGACTGTGATTAAAGTAAAGAAGATCCTTCACTCTGCTGCGGACCCCCTGGACGGAAAGGCTAGACTCCATTGTAACATCACAATGGAAGAAGAAACATTTGATTTTCGTTTCCATTGACTCTGTTATTTTGTATCCTGCTGCTGTCTGGACACATTTTAAAGTAGCTAAAAGTATCTGTTACCTCCAGGTAACAGACAACAGGATTGTCTGTTAAGTTCCAAAAGGGACTTGGAAAATTTCTTTTGCAGCCTACCTTTTAACAACACGGAACGGGGAGGGGGTGGTGGGCTGCCTGGGCTGGCACCTGTGTGACTGGTAGTGGGAATCTGGTGGTGGAAATCTGCTTGCGGACACCCGTGCTTCACGCTGCAGGCTGCTGCCCGCACTCCGCTGGACGCGCAACTCCGCCGGGCGCTGCAGGCTTGCGGACACTCACGCGAAGCACAGGGGGCCCTCCAGAGGCGCCCGCAGCAACTCCGCCGTGCTCGCAAGGCTTGTGGATAGCTTCCTGAAGCCTGGAGAGCGAGAGGGGTCGGTGTGCACCGACCCCTCTCGCTCTCCAGGCTTCAGCGAAAGCCTGCATTCGCTCCATAGGACACGTACACATTTCCCCTTCATCTTTGGAGGGGGGAAAAGTGCGTCCTATAGGGTGAAAAATATGGTACATATCAAAGGAAAGGTGAGAGAATAGTTCCTAATTGATACAAGGGAGACAAAGATACACAAGCACACAGAAGTTGTTAAGTGTTATGCTGTTAAGTGAAGCTAAATCCCCACTGACCCATGACAGAGGAAATGAGGCACATTCATTTTATGTTACACGGATAAGATTATTTTAGTACGGTAACCCCATCCTGAGAATGGAGGCTAGCACGTGAATAATTTCTGCGAAGGTCGGTGATAAATTTCATCCTCAAAATTACTGCAACGTTTTCTCCAGAAGACATTTTCTCTGTATCACTGAAAGCGCTGCAGACACTCAGACACATTTTGGGGGGCACAATTTGAATTACAGTGGTGCCTCGATAAGACGAAAAGAATTCGTTCCGCGATTCTCTTCGTCTAGCGGTTTTTTCGTCTTGCGAAGCAAGCCCATTGACAGCTTAGCGGATTAGCGCTACAGCTGTCAAGCGGCTTCCAGCGATCAGCTGTTAAGCGGCTTATCAGCGGAACAGCTGATAAGCGGCTTAGCGGCTTAAGAAAAGGGCGAAAAAAGCGAAAAAAACCTGCGGGGGGATGCAAGATTTTTTTCGTCTTGCGAAGCAACCCCATAGGGAAATTCGTTTTGCGAAGCGCCTCCAAAACGGAAAACCCTTTCGTCTAGCGGGTTTTTCGTCTTGCGAGGCACCACTGTACTTGGAGGCCACTCTGAGAATCTGTATACAGTGGTAGGTAAAGGTAAAGGTACCCCTGCCCGTACGGGCCAGTCGTGTCCGACTCTAGGGTTATGCGCCCATCTCACTTAAGAGGCCGAGGGCCAGCGCTGTCTGAAGACACTTCCGGGTCACGTGGCCAGCGTGACAAGCTGCATCTGGCGTATACAGTGGTACCTCGGGTTAAGTACTTAATTCGTTCCAGAGGTCCATTCTTAACCTGAAACTGTTCTTAACCTGAAGCACCACTTTAGCTAATGGGGCCTCCCGCTGCCGCTGCGCCCTGGGAGCACGATTTCTGTTCTCAACCTGAAGCAAATTTCTTAACCTGAGGTACTATTTCTGGGTTAGCGGCGTCTGTAACCTGACGCGTATGTAACCTGAAGCGTATGTAACCTGAGGTACCACTGTAAATACTTGGTCATTAAAAATATCATAAAACAAATGCCAACACACAATGAAAACTCTGCACAAAAGCATGGTTTTATAAGCTTTGTCACCAGCCTTCGGGAGAGGGGTGCAGTTTGCTGTACTTAGGGCTTAAAAAATAAAAAATAAAAGTCTTGTGTCTAGGAATATTTTTCTGCAAAAGCATCAGACTAGTTGTCAAAAGTGTGAACTTCACTAATAGACCCTATTTAAAGGAATTGGTCAGTTAGCCACAGAATTGCTTTGCTGATTTTTCTCATCTTCTTTTAATTACTGGCACGCAACTGCTTTGGGGGTTGGAAGTGTGGTCAAGCACATAGCGTTCTGGAACTATAAATCAAGCTCCTTTGAGTGTATGTCAGCAAAAGCAATAAATGCAGTAATATTAGCAAAGCTTTCAAACCCTAGAGCTGAGAAGGCAGGTCTGAAAAAATCACTGTAGAAGCAAGCCACGTGGGCTAACTATGAACTAAGCATATTGCATTGATCAGATGCATCACGCAAAATAACTTCCCACTCTCCTCCGTTGTTTGCTCGCCTGACTGCATCCTACCCATGCAAGGGAGACTGGCGGGGGGAGGAGGATCCTACCTTCCTGCCGGGGAGGCTGGGGGCAAAGAGGAGGCCAACCGGCCCAGTGCACGCGGGCCAAACGGGGCAGCAGCGCCGCCACTGTCCCACGTGCTCCGCTTTCGGGGGCCGCAGAGGCTTGTCGGAGGGGGACGGGGGCCCAAAGCGGGACAGGCAGCGGCCTTGGCAGGCTTCCCCCACAGCCCAGAAAGTCGGCCTAGGGGAAGAAATTGAGCTGAAGCCAAGTGGATCCGGCCTTGCCTTGCCCTAGCCCCGCCCCCTGCCCACAAGCGATTGGCCAGCTGGGTTGGGGGCGGGGTAAAGGCAAGGCAAGGCCGAAAACGTCTCATTTTCTTCGGCTAGGCCGGGAAGCCCGGCGCCGGTCCCAAACCACCTTGGAGGGTAGGTAGGGCAGTAATGGTTCTTGATAATTTTCCCCGGGCCGGGCCGCCCCCCCCCCCGTTTGAGGGCAGTTCTGATTGAAACTTCAGGGGCCATAAAAAGAGGGAGAGCCCCAGGCTACCTTATTCTGCTATGCAGGTAAACCAGGCCTCCCTTACCAGGTAGGAAACTTGCATAATGATCACACTTCGGGTGGCCATGTCTATCCTCCCCCTCTACTTAAAGTGTTGCCTGGTCTAGGTTCAGTTTAGAGATAAACCACCCTAAGAAGCAAGAACTGAAGAGGTCTTGAAGTTGCCCATCAGGACCTGGCGTCTGCTGAGCACATGAGTCACTTGATGTATTCCACACTGTGGCAATATGTTTTTCTATTTAAATAATAGTAATTTAAATGAAATGTACATTACTTAAATTTGTTTTCTTGTAATTATATGAGTAATTTCATAACAATTATATCTAAATTTGCATATATACAAATAAACTGCCATATGCAAATTTTGTGCAGACTGATAACCTTAAAAAAAATTCCTTTAGGGATGTATGGTGGGGTGCTTTTATTTTTGGAACAGGGCACTGAAGCAGAAGGTCCCTCTCAGAACCTGGCCTAGGTCTCCAACATATATGTATGTATGAAATAATAGGCTATAAAGTCTCATTATATAATTACCATTTGTTTCACAGTTCATGCTCTAATCTGCATCCTGCCCTTCTGGAAGTCTGCTTAGGTTCTCCCCCCCTCCCAAATTGCACCAGGCAACTTCAAACCTGCTCAGGTTATCAAAGGGGGATTGCATCAGTCTGGTGAATCATGCACCTGTTGGTTAATGTGCTCAGGACGTCCAAGCTGTCTTGGAGTATAGGCTTTAGAGTAGGAAGTGTGGAACCTGGGGCCCAGAGGCCAAATCCAGCTCTCTTTATCCTGCTTTCAAGACTTTCCTCAGGCCAAGCACACACACACACACACACACACACACACACCACTTTACCATGGCTCATCATTAATGCGTGTTTGTGCATGCTTTCTCCCTAATAGATGCACTTTTGCATAAGTTTACTGGCTGGAGTATTGCATTGCAAAATTTGGGGAAATATCCATGGCCTGTCTCTTTTTAGAAATAAGCCACTCATCTTGAGACATACAGTACATGGCACAAGCAGGGAAAAAAGGGTCACTCACAATCACAGGAAATGTTGCATTTGTTCTCTCATTAAAGCACCATTCCTGGCCGCTCAGATGGAATAGCCAGGTTGTTCTCATTAGAGGAGGCCTTTCATCTTTTTTCAGAATCTTCAAATCAAGATCAGTTAAGCTGAAGTATTTAATCTAGAGCCGTCTGCATTATTTGGGAGGAGATGCCACTTTATGTTCTGTCTGACTAGTGATAAGAGCAGCATAATTTGTGCAGAGACCCAAAGAGATAGACAGGGTGTGCTGTCTATCTCTTTGGGTCTCTGCACCCCAATTATGTTAATATGAACCACTATGACTGAGATATGTTAACGTTGAAAAATGGTCTACCGACTCAAGATAGTAAATTAGCTAATATACAGGATGTGATGGCTTGTGAATGCTCTTCGCAAGAAATGCTTCTGCTCACTCAGAGATACATATATACAGCCTTTATTTTACATATTTACAAGTAGCCCATTATAATCATGCATCCGAATCCTTCGGCTCAGATTCTGGGAGTGGCTTATGCCAGCTCCTTCTCCAACAGAAAAGGCGGAAAAGTTTCACGTGACGCCTCTGCCCCCTCCTCTTTAACACTCTCCTTTCCTTGGCAGACGGAATAGGCATTGTTTCACTGTCTGTGCCAGAACTTCCTGTGGCTCTGGTTCAACATCTGTGAGCTGTCCCAAAGGAATTATTTCCAAAGTCTGAGCCCAGAACACAGGGCTGAAATACCTTTTACAGTACATTATGTATCAATCAAATCACCCCATGCATTTCTAACAAATCACCACCTGCCCTGTAATACCTTAACTGTTGCTTTCCGAATAATATATCGCTTTTCCAAGTTTTTCTTTTTCTAAAAAAACATTTTTATTAGCAATTTCAACATATCAAAGTATCAGAACATATCCTATTCATTTCCCTCTTTCCCCCTTTTATTTTCTCCCCTTTCCTCCCTCCTCCCCATCAACCCTCCCCCCGAGACTTCCCTCAGCAACTCTCTCTGATTTCTCCACACATATTATTTTCTGCATATTGTAAAATTGTATAAATATTTATATTATCTGTCTGCTATGTTAACAATCAATACATTTGTGTATGTTTATTCAAAACCTGCCAAGGAGTCCAGTTCTTTTTGTTGTCTTTTTAAGTAATTCGTAAAAAGTTCCCATTCTTCTTTGAAATCGCAGTTGTCCTCTTGCCATTTGTGTGTCAGTTTAGCCAGTTCCACATAGTTTCTCTTGCCATCAATTTCTCTTGCCACTTTTTTTTGTTTTTTGTTAATATCTTTATTGTCATTGCCCCCTCTCGGGGACAACGAAATTACTTTTGTCTGGGTTTCCTCATTCTTCCATCCTTGTGCTATCAAGACTCTTGCTGCTGTTGTAGCATACATAAATTCCTTGTTTTCCTTAGCAGGTCTTGAGAGCCAGTGTGGTGTAGTGGTTAAGAGCGGTAGACGTGTAATCTGGGGATGTTCCTCCACATGCAGCTGCTGGGTGACCTTGGGCTAGTCAAACTTCTTTGACGTCTCGCAGCCTCACTCACCTCACAGAGTCTTTGTTGTGGAAAGGAAAAGGAGAATGTTTGCCGCTTTGAGACTCTTTCGGGTAGTGATAAGGCAGGATATCAAATCCAAACTCCTACTCCTCCTCCTCTTCTTCCTACAATCCCTAACAAAAATGCTTCTGGTTTTTTTTACAAATGTCATTTTAAACATTTTCTTCAATTCATTATATATCATTTCCCAATTTTTTTAACTTCTCTACATTCCCACGGCATATGATAAAAAGTCCCTTCTTTTTCTTTACATTTCCAACATGTATTTTGGTTTTATACATTTTTGCTATCTGTACTGGTGTTATGTACCATCTATACATCATTTTCATATAATTTTCTTTCAAAAGAGAACAGTCTGCAAATTTTAAATCTGTTTTCCACAATTTTTCCCAATCCTCAAATTGTATGTTATGTCCTATATCCTGTGCCTGTTTGATCATGACCGATTTTACCTCCTCAGAATCATAGAATCATAGAGTTGGAAGAGACCACAAGGGCCACCGAGTCCAACCCCCTGCCAAGCAGGAAACACCATCAGAGCACTCATGACATATGGTTGTCAAGCCTCTGCTTAAAGACCTCCAAAGAAGGAGACTCCACCACACTCCTTGGCAGCAAATTCCACTGTCAAACAGCTCTTACTGTCAGGAAGTTCTTTCTAATGTTTAGGTGGAATCTTCTTTCTTGTAGTTTGGATCCATTGCTCCGTGTCCGCTTCTCTGGAGCAGCAGAAAACAACCTTTCTCCCTCCTCTATGTGACATCCTTTTATATATTTGAACATGGCTATCATATCACCCCTTAACCTCCTCTTCTCCAGGCTAAACATGCCCAGCTCCCTTAGCACTCCCTTCAGCAGCTTCACATCTTCTTCTATGACCCTCTTTTGAAATCTAGAAGTGGTGTAGCTAAATCCTTTCTTATTGTCTTCTTTGTACATCTTGTGTAATTGCCTGTAGTGTAACCAACTGTGAAAATTGTCTTTTATTTCCTCATAGTCTTTTAGTTTCCATTTTCCTTCTTGATCCTTTAATAAATCTCTATATGTAAGCCACTTCCCTTTTTTGCCAAGTGGCTTGATCAACAAAGCTTCAATTGGTGACAGCCACCAAGGTGTCTTTTGTACTATTAAATCTTTATATATAATGATTTCCTAATTATATGATTATAAAATCCTTTATGTACTTTTCCTTTCCCATACTATAAGTATGCATACCATCCAAATCTGTTACAGTGGTACCTCGGGTTACATACTGTCAGGGTTTCAGGGAGAGAAGAGCAGATGGGGGAGGAGACAGAGAGCGAGGGCGAAGAATCCCAGAGAGATGAGGAGGAGGATGACGATGACCAAAGGTCGTCCATGAGTCTGTCCAGTGAGTCAGAGGACTCCCAGAAGGGAGCCCCCCTGGTCAGACCAAAGGGAGGCCAAGGGGGAAACAGTGAGGAGCAGGGGAGCGAAGGGAGAAGCCCCAGTGGGAGTTGGACACAGGAGCCGGCTTCTCAGCCGGAACGGAGTGAAGGGGGTGGAGTTACCAGGGTGTCAGAGGGAGCAGAGCGAGAAGGAGACAGGGGGAGGAGATCGGAGCAGGACGCTCAGCCGGAAGGGGTGGAGAGTAGCACCGGGAGCAGTGTAGCGGTCGAGAGAAAGGTCAGAAGCAACGTACGCGCGCCAAGTTCAAATGTAGAGGCGCGCGGAAGTGAGGAGAGCCCTGGGGAGGAGCCCGGCCCCAAAGCGAGAAGGAGGGGGGCGGAGGCGTCAGAGGATTCAGCCTCGGGCGAGTCCCGGCGAGGGGGAACCCAGGGGGGCAGAAAGACCCTGCGGAAAAGGAAAGAGAGGAAGAGGTGGTCCAGCACAAGCCTCTTAAATTGGTGCCGAGGCGGTACAGATTCAGAGGGTACTTCAGCGGTCTAACGTTACAGACGTAGAGTCACAAAGATGGAATGTAAACGCAACCATGATCTTCAATAAAGACTTTCTGTAAATAAACCGGATTGGAGTTGGGTCTCTTGTGAGCTGGGACCAGACGGGTGGCTCTGACACATACGCTTCAGGTTACAGACTCCGCTAACCCTGAAATAGTGCTTCAGGTTAAGAACTTTGCTTCAGGATGAGAACAGAAATCGTGCTCCGGCAGCACGACAACAGCAGGAGGCCCCATTAGCTAAAGTGGTGCTTCAGGTTAAGAACAGTTTCAGGTTAAGAATGGACCTCCGGAACGAATTAAGTACTTAACCTGAGGTACCACTGTATTATGACCTTCTAAATCCAAGTATGCATGCCATCCAAATCTGTTATCATGACCTTCTGTATCCAATGCTTCTTCCTTTTCCAGTTTTATCCAGTCCCCAATCCATACCAAACATGCAGCCTCATAATGCAATTTAAGGTCTGGGAGGGCAAAACCACCTCTTTCTTTTGTACCTGTAAGTATCTTATGTTTAATACTTGGCCTCCCCCCCCCCCAATAAACTTAGAAATTTCCTTCTACCATCTTCTGAGGCAATCGTCTTTCACCATTATTGGGACTGTCTGGAAAAGAAAGAGCATTTTTGGCAATACATTCATTTTTATAGCTGCTATTTTTCCTAATAGGGAAAGGTTCATTCCACTCCATATTTCTAAATTTATTTTTATCTCAAGCCACACTTTTTCATAATTATCTTTGTAGATAGTTACATTTTCTGCTGTTAACCATATCCCTAAATATTTTACCTTTTTTCTCTTCCTTCAAATTTTTGACTAATAACTTAGTTTTATTTCTGTTTAATTTAAATCCTGCCACTTACCCAAATTTTTGAATCTTTTCTATAACTATAGGGAAATAATTTTTTGGCTCTTCCACTGTAATTACTAAATCATCAGCATATGCTTTCAATTTAAATTCACTTTTCCAGTTTTTATCCCTGTGATCTCTTTATCTGCTCTTATATTTCTTGCAAGTACCTCCAGAACCAGAATGAACAATAACGGTGATAGTGGACATCCTTGTCTAGTTCCTTTTTGTATCTCACAATCCTCCATTATCACCTGATTTACAATCAATTTAGCTTTTTGTTCTGAATATATTGCTTGAATTCCTTTTTGAAATTTGAATCCACAATTAATTTCTTCCACTTTATTGCCTCTAAAAATGTTAGAGTATTTGAGTATATTCCTCTATTTAAAAATTTTCCCCTTCCCTTTCTTATACAATTCTGAGAAATATTTTACAAATGCTGCTCTTATTTCCTTCATCTTGTCTGTGATCTTTCCATTTATATTTATTTTACTTATGGAATTCCTTTGTTCACTTTTCTTCAACTGCCATGCTAGCAGTTTTCCTGATTTGTTGGCATGCTTAAAATATTTTTGTTTCATTCATCTTATTTTCCAACTAATTTCTTCATTAACTATCATAGAATATTGAGTTTGTAATATTCTAATCGCCTGTTTAACTGACCCTTTATTTGCTTTCTTTGATAATTTTTTCTCCTTTTCCACAATTTCATGTAGAATCTCTTTTTTCCTTTTTCCTTTCAATTTCTTTTTAAATGAGTTTTGTTGTATAAACAGTCCCTTCATTACCGCCTTACTTGCATCCCAGACCGTCTGCAATTTTGTCTGTCCTTGAATATTTATTTCAAAATAATCACTCAAGGCCTTTTTAACTTTTTCCATAAATTTTTGGTCATCTAATAAATCTTCATTCAATCTCCATCTAAATGAAAGGTGACTTTGGGGTATGCATTCCCCTGCGTCCCCCCAGAAAAAAGCACTGTATATGTTCTGCCAAGGGCAGGATTATTTCTGGATCTGGAGCCAATAAGCACACCAGTGGATGAAGAATAAGCAATGCTTTATTTGCATAAGGTTAACAGATAGCAGCAGGCATACAAAACACAAATTATAGCATACCAGAGAGGAGTCACACACAATCTCCCCTTCAGCTGCCCAGAGCTCCAGGTAGAGCAGCAAGAGAGACCCCTGGCCGACAGTCTCACAGCATCTGGTACCTCCATTTGTGAAGAAGCTCACTGAGCCCCTTCAGCCTACAGCTTTTATAGACAACTTTGATTTGATTGATTGCACCTGGTTAGCAGGCATCACTCATGATCAGCCTGGGACACCAGGTGCGACTAATGCAGAGCAGCTGAGAGTCTCCAACCCAATTCACTGCAACTGGGTATCCTCCCCACTAGCCAGTGAGCACTTAGAACACAGGGGACCCAGAAAACACCTGACACAGGTGTGTGAAAATCAAATTATACTATCATGTTTTAGCAAACCTTAAACCACGGATGTAAAAGGGAAAGAGACATGTCATCTAACTCCTCGAATTTACAATGGTCTTCCACATTTCCCCTACAGTATGTGT
Organism: Podarcis melisellensis; assembly: GCF_964234715.1. NCBI lineage: Eukaryota > Metazoa > Chordata > Lepidosauria > Squamata > Lacertidae > Podarcis > Podarcis melisellensis. The sequence goes on from NC_138533.1 coordinate 41,969,838, forward strand.
GTGTGTGTGTGTATTATATATATATATAATTGATATGTGTGTGTGCGCGCATATACAGTCAAACCTCAGTTCCCAAACAGCTCCATTTTAGAATGTTTCAGCTCCCAAATGCTGAAAACCTGGAAGTAAATGGTCCAGTTTTTGGAAGTCAAACTTCCAACGCATATTCTGCTTGAGTGCAAGAAGCTCTTGTAGCCAATTGGAAGCCATGCTTTGGATGTCTAATGTTTTGGAAGCCGAACAGGCTTCCGGAATGGATTATGTTCGACAACCAAGGTTTGACTGTGTGTATATGTATACATAAAATGGATATGTGGATATAAGTATGTGTATGTGTGCGTATATATATATATATATATTTGCTTTCGTAGATTTTCACGGGTACAGGAATGCAGGTTTTGGTGTCCTCGGGTGTCTTCCCGTGTAAAAGTTGGGGTGTCTAGGCGACGTTTCGACGAGGTCTCACTCGTCATCTTCAGGCTGGTGCTTTCGGCTTCTTGTTACTGGAACAGAGCAGGATCTCAGTGTTTGAGTTCCTATAAATACTGTTGAGGGGGTGTGGTGTATAGCCTCCAATGTTCTGGGCAGAGAGGAAGTTCCCAGGCTAGTGTGCCTTTTCTTCTTTTGTTCCTTAATTACTTGAGGGATATCTTGAGTGATTTCTTGAGTGATATCCTGAGTACCACTTAGGTGGGTCATTAGGTGTGGATTAGTTGCTAAAGTCTTTGTGTCTTGACCTCTTGAACTTTGTGAAGAGTTTTTCTGAGAAGATGGCTGTACTGCACTTAGTTGTGCTCTGGCTTGGCTTCGTGTATAGGGGCGAGCTGTGGTTTTGTGGCCTGTGTCAGCCAGATCTGTGTAGGGATTGCAGGGGGGTGCAGCATCCGGAGGTGCCACCATGGTTTGGCTACTGGATGGTGTCTGTAATTTATCTGTGGAGAGGGTCTGGGTTTGGGTCTGGTGTGGTTGATTGGTGATGGCGTTCTGTGTGCCTCTGGATCTGGTGTCAGTTTTTGTGGGGAGGGCTAATTTCCAGATGTCTGGCAAGCGGGATGTGTCGTCACGCTTGTTCATGTTGTGAGGGTGTTTCTCTATCTCGATGGCTTCCATGATTATTCTCTTGTGGTTATGTTCCATGTTAAAGAGCAATTTGGAATCTGCAAAATTAAACGCCTGGCTGACAAAGACCACTTGACAACTGAGTTACAGAATCTCTCAAATGTGTTAATTGCCAATGGATACCAGCAAAACAGGGTTACGAAGCTAATCCAAAAAGAAACACCCCCCAAAAACCAAGACACAGAAGAAAACAATGGCATGGCCCTCCTTCCTTATATCAAGGGCACTACAGATAAAATTAGCAAAATCCTCCATAAACACAATATCAAAACAGCCTTTTGCACCAACCAAAAAATAGCCAATATCCTCAGAAACCCCAAGGATAAAATCCAGTTGGAAAACCAAGGGGTCTATGAAATACCCTGCAAAGTCTGCCCAGCCACGTACATTGGACAAACAAACAGACGAATAAATGCACGTATCGCAGAACACAAGAATGCCGTCAAAAAAGAAGAAAAAACTTCCTCTCTTTTCCAACACATGAAAGAAACAGGACACGAAATTAATTTTGCAGATTCCAAATTGCTCTTTAACATGGAACATAACCACAAGAGAATAATCATGGAAGCCATCGAGATAGAGAAACACCCTCACAACATGAACAAGCGTGACGACACATCCCGCTTGCCAGACATCTGGAAATTAGCCCTCCCCACAAAAACTGACACCAGATCCAGAGGCACACAGAACGCCATCACCAATCAACCACACCAGACCCAAACCCAGACCCTCTCCACAGATAAATTACAGACACCATCCAGTAGCCAAACCATGGTGGCACCTCCGGATGCTGCACCCCCCTGCAATCCCTACACAGATCTGGCTGACACAGGCCACAAAACCACAGCTCGCCCCTATACACGAAGCCAAGCCAGAGCACAACTAAGTGCAGTACAGCCATCTTCTCAGAAAAACTCTTCACAAAGTTCAAGAGGTCAAGACACAAAGACTTTAGCAACTAATCCACACCTAATGACCCACCTAAGTGGTACTCAGGATATCACTCAAGAAATCACTCAAGATATCCCTCAAGTAATTAAGGAACAAAAGAAGAAAAGGCACACTAGCCTGGGAACTTCCTCTCTGCCCAGAACATTGGAGGCTATACACCACACCCCCTCAACAGTATTTATAGGAACTCAAACACTGAGATCCTGCTCTGTTCCAGTAACAAGAAGCCGAAAGCACCAGCCTGAAGATGACGAGTGAGACCTCGTCGAAACGTCGCCTAGACACCCCAACTTTTACACGGGAAGACACCCGAGGACACCAAAACCTGCATATATATATATATATATATATATATATATGCATGGATATATGTATATAAATAAAATGGATTTATGGGTGGGTGGGTGTGTATGCATATATATATATATATATATATATATATATATATATATATATAATGGATATGTGTATGTATATGTGATAGATAGATAATTTATATAGATCAACCCTCTTGGGATGAAGGGCACTCTATATACAATGTATAGAGTGGCATGACAAGCCATTTGGAAAGCCCTGGTGTTAAAAAAAGATATATATAATATGATATACTGTATGTTCTACGGTGATGCCTCCTGCAGTCCACAAAATGAATAAATATTACCCTTGGGATGGCATCTTGCTGGCTGTGCCTCAGCACAGGCTACTTCATCTATGTCGCCGGCACCCACTCAGGTTGAGCTGAGCTGGTCAGCCCCACCCTGGCGGCAAACGGGTCCTACCACGTGAGTCCCTTTGTCGGGTGGGCAGGCAGGGACACACATGTGTGTGCGTTTCATGAAGGGGAAACAACCCATTATTATTACTATTACCATCATTTACCATTTATTATTTACAGAAATATGGGAGCCACCACCACTCTGTTGTCTCACCCATCTTTCAGCACTGATATTTCCTCCCTCTGAACCGGATTTGGCTTTCATCGGGTGGCCAATATGATGAGAATTATTGAATATTAATAATATTGGCTGACCCTATAATAGGCCTGTGCTCCGTGCTGCCAAGCAGGTTGGACCCTTGGCTCTAGCACTACGTTTCCCCTCCAGCTGCATGGGTTGGCCAACTGCCTGAACATCTAGTCCCAGATGGAGAAGAGGGAGCTGATCCACAGCCGTGCCAGCAACTTCTTGTTCCCCGAGGAGGCCACTTTCAACAGGACCAAGGACTTCCAGGTGCCTTTATGTTCCTGTCCCAATCCATATAAAGGCAGAGGAGTGCTGCTGCTGCCAGGAATTTGACAACCATAGTGGTGGGTTTTGCATCAGGGTTTGACATTCGCCAGGTGCATTTTGCCACAGGTGTGGGGCCAACTGCATGGAGATCTCTGGGTGCCAGGTTGGCAATGGACATGTCCGTCTGGCTGGGCCCTCCAACTTCATTAAGCAGAAGGGCTTATTTCAAAAAATGTAGAATGATAGAGTTGGACGGGAGTGTGGCGGTCATTAGTCCAACCTACAAGGCATGAATCTCAATTCAAACATCCAGGACAGACAGCCATCAAAGCCCTGCTTCAAAACCTTCAAGGTGGCAGGTCTAGCAGCGGCACTGGGTGGGGATATACCCACTGTTTGGGGGCACCCACTGCATCGGCTTCTGGTACTACCTGAGCTCAGGGTGGGCTGGATGGCTCACAGAGTTCCCTCTTGCCTCCAAGCTAGAGGACCCGAGTGAAACGATGCCCTGCTTTCCCTCGCCAGGCTCTCTGCATGTTTGCGTGGAGAAAGAGGGTGAGCAGCAGGCTGAGATGCCGGCGGCAGGTTCAAGGGAGGGCGGGAGCTGGCACTACAGGAATTTCACTGCGGAGGTCAGTGGCGAGTGTTGGGTGAGCATCAGGGTTCAGGCAACAGTACCGGGTTCGAGTTTGCAGCATGCCGACACACATAGTTTCCCACATCGGAAAGATGTACGCCATCCTCTTGGTAGAGGGCCACTTAGCTGAACTGGATGTTGGGGTGGTCAATGACCCAACCCGCCAGAGCCGCCACTCTACACTCCACCAAATGTACCAAAAGCTTCCTGGGCTTTGTTTATCGCAAGAGGGCACTGACAGTCCCTCCATACATGCCTCGCCAGCAGTGGTGACCAAATTAGGGTTGAATCTGGCAATGAGGCAATCAGTTCATTGAAATCACTGTAAATGACCCACATCAAGTCCACACCTTTCCGATAGGCCAAGTCATTTTCCCCCAGCTGAATAACCAGAGCATGAGGGGACCTTCCAAAGTGGCTGCGGCTTTCACTGCAGGCATAAATTCCGCCCAGGGCACCCCCTTCTGTGTGATTCACGAAACTTTTTTTTTTTGTGGTAGATCCAGCCTGCACCCCAGGCCACAGATGATGGCATGGTTACTAGCCCAGTGGACAATGCTGTGGCCTGTAATCCAAATGTGCACCATAACGTCTCCTGAAAGCAAAATTAGGTAACAAAGCCAGGTCAGATATACCATGAACAATCACAAGGTCTTACGAATATATCCCTTAAAAGTATCAGACTTCCACCGCCCCAAGTCCTTCATCCATTCAGCTGAGAGTCCCAAATGCATTGCTGTGCTGGCGGCCCCAATCCGAAAGGAGTTGGCCGCGAATTCAGCTGGGGGTAAACCACAGGCAGCAATCGCCCTTCGCATAGCGCGCATGAACTGATGCCGTGCAAGGCGGGAGCCATCCAAATGTATGAGGAATGGGCCTGAGACTGTTGGTCTCACGTACATGAAATGTCTAGTACTCTTTACTGGGCATGGCCCATTGTGACTAGTTGCTTGGAGCCAAATAAGGGCCCCCTTTCCCTGCTGATCAGTTTTGGAACATCGGACATGCAGGAGTAAATTGGATCTGGACAAGGTCAGGTCTCTCAAACTTCCCCGAGCAGCGGAATCTTGTTGGCCCTCACAAACCACTTCGCCAATGCGCAGAGCGCCAAAGGAGGCGATGGTGTAGCCATATTAGACTTTACTGATTGGTGGGCTCTGCGTTGCTACCGGACGGGAGGAAGGAAGTCAAATGACACCGAGGGTTGGTTCAGTGAAAGAGTTCTTTTATTCTCTCCAGATAGCAGAAGGCACTTGTGTGGTCAGTCCACAGCAAGTCCAAAGAAATGAGAAATTTCATGCAGTATATATCCCCCAGGCACCCTCTCCCTCTTTCCCCAGGAATCCAACCACATCAGCCTATACACGCAGGTTGACATCACATATGTTCCTGCTCCGGTATTCTTAACCATAAAAGGATATTCCTTCCTGTACTGCTGACCATAAAAGGGTATTCCTATTCCTACTCTTATCTTGGAGCAAGAGGTCACCAACTCCAAGAACACACTCTGGCGCTGCTCTGGACTAGGTCTGTGCGTCAGGACGTAAGATAAGACCTAGACATGTCATCCCTACTCCACTAGAACAGCCAAGGTCATCCTTGCCGTCACAAACTGATAAAGGAGAGGGCTCTGAGCACTTGTTTATACAGCTGGGTTTTCGCTCAAGAGCTCAAGTTAAAGCATTCTAGAAATGCTCCCTTGGAAAAGGAAAAAAGTGGATTTTGGGTCCCTGCACAGAAACCCATTCCTTCTTTTTTAAAAAAAAAATTATTTATAAAAATTTTCAAATATAATAAAGGAAAAACATTCCATCCAAAATTTACATCCAATTCTAATCTTTCTACTTTCAAACTTCCCTCAGTCTATCTGGAAATTTTCCATATTATCACAATTATTCACATTTCTTCCATCTATATTGTTGTGTTTTTTTGACCATATTAATCTTAACAATTATTATAAAACAATATTTCTTTCCATTATTATCACAGAGCTTCTTGAAAACCTACAAACATTAATTGTTCTTCACATATATTTTTAATATACTCTGTAAATTTATTCCAGTCCTCGGTAAATCTTTGGTCTCGCCGGTTCCAAATTCTCCCCGTTAGTTTATCTAATTCTGCGTACGCAGAAACCCATTCCTTCAATGGAGTATGCAGCCGAAAAATAACCGGGCCTTGTACTTGGACCAACAGATACTTCTTAACTTTTATTTTTGTTGTTGTTGTTGTTATTTGGATTTGGCATAGAATGTCATAAGTTATGGGCCTTCTACCATCACTGCTGGGAGGCTGCAGCCTGCGCCAGCCCCCCAGTGCCCTTCACACTAAGAAATCCGCACAAGGGTCTATGGAGTAAATAGCCTTACAGAAGGAGGAGATTGCAGCTGACAGAATGTTTAAGAGTCTTTGCTGCACGACCCAGCTACCTCAAATGTACCAAGTATTGCAGAACTTCAGCCTTGGTAGGGGGTGTGTCAAGCCTAGCATTTTTTAATTTGCCTTGAAACTCCATAAAGTACAACCAAGCCTTTTTATAATGTCTAAGCGTGGATGGGACTACTGAAGCCAATACTCCCTTCAGGACATCATGTTCCAAAGGTGCTCCAGGAATGGCTGTGGCAATTGCTGTGCCTCTGGTGCTAATGAGCGAAAACAGTCCATCTGAAAACGAGACAGAGCATGCATAATATTGTTAACCCTAGGTGTAAATTTGGCAGAGAAATAGGTGATTAATTCTAAGCACAAAAGGACAAAGCACCGGAGCACGTTTGCCACCCTAGGAGAGTGTGATGATTGCTTAGACAGGACACTGACAACCACTTGATTGTCAGTCACGCGTGATAGGTTTTCTTTGCCAGCTGGTAGGCCAACGCTGAGCACACCAGCATCCCCTAAAGTAGACACCAAACCCCAGGGAACCAACTGCATCAGACTGTACCTGAAAGTCTGAACGCAGCATCAAATTGTCCTGCCACAAAGAATTCCCCTGTACTTATCCAGGAACTTTAACCAAACCTCCAGGTCTGACTTGACCACTTTAGAGAGGCACATTCTGTGTTGAGGAGCATGCAGTCCCGCTGACAGCTTAGCCAATCACCCACAAAAGGGGCAGCCAGGGGGCACTACCCGGCATGCAAAGTTGAGGTGACCCAAGAGTGATCGACTCTGCCTAAGGGTGACCTTCTTGAGAGGAAGAAGTTACAGAATTAATTCCTCAAGTGCTGCTAGCTTCTCCCTTGGTAGGCTGATGTCCGTGCGATTGTGTCCAATTCAATACCCAAAATAGGTTATGGTCGAAACTGGACCCTCTGTTTTGTCTGCCACCAAAGGTACCCCAGGGAGGTGAAAGCCTCTAAAGAGAAGCGCAATCAGGGCTATTACTAGTGATGAGAGAAAAGTTATCGAGGTAATGGGTCACCCTTTCAGAACCAGTTCTAAAGCAAAGGGCCCAGTCTAAAATTGTACTAAATGACTCAAAAGCTGCACAAGCTACTGAGCACCCTATCGGCATAAATTTGTCTATGAATAAGCCCTAAACCTAAAACCTAGCCACAGAAAGTCCTCTGGGTGAATTGGCAGGAGGCGGAAGGCTGACTCAACACACTTAGCCAAGAGCGCTCCCCTGCTGAACCTGCGAATAAGCTTTATAGCCTGATCAAAGGAGGCATATTTCACTGAACAAGGCTCCTGTGGTATTGCATCATTGACTGAGCCAACTCTAGGGTAGGATGGGTTGTGGATCATACGATACTCTCCTGGAGTCTTTTTAGGGACGATGCCTAAAGATGAAATGTGTAAACCCACTATAGGCGGCTCCCTTAAGGGGCCAGCCAACCTCCCAGCCAGAATTTATTTGTTTATTTTCTTTTTGCAATAGCTAGCATTTCCCTAACTGGTTTGGTTGGTTGGTTGGTTGGTTGGTTTGTTTAGGGGGTCCCCTGAGTTAGGAGGGATCTAAGAGGTGAGAGCTTAACAGAAGAGAATGCCAAAACCATGGGCCAAATTAATACCGGTTTGCGGCTGCTCTTGGGCGAGTCTGTGAGCATTTCAAGACCCCTGGTGGAAATGCCCCCTACCGCCCAGAAAGGGCTATTTACCTTTAAAACATGAGGATGCTGGGTAGTTACCTAGGCACTTTTCACATTCATGCACATACTTACAATTTGGCCCCTGGCACACACCCAGCAAACCTCACGGTGAGGGACTTGCTTAGCTTCAAATTTCCAAACTTAGAGGGATCTGGCTGCTTCTTTTCCACATAGGGACCCACGTGCTCCATCCAGTAATTCTGGTCGCTCAGGTCCCAGCAGGTGGTGGGCAGCAGGGAAGCATTTCTGAATTGTCCTCAGAATCAGAAGGCTTACTTCTCTTGCTCTTCTTGGCCGAATGCTTCTTCTTAGACTTCTTTCTCCCTTGCCCATCATTGGAGACCGGTGCTGTTCTGCAGCCGCTGACACTTCCTGTTGCCCCTGCATCTCTTCCTCTGATGATGTTTCGGAGCCCCCTTCCATGGTAAAGGCTGAAGTGAATCCTGTGGAATACTGGGAAAGTCGGGTATAGTGAGAGGCAGAAAGGTTATAATTGGTGGGTTTCTGGATGAAACATCGGCTCTGGATCCATTCCAGTCCGGCTTCCATGCTGGTCATGGGCCGAGACGGCTCTGGTCGCCCTAACAGATGATCTCCGCAGGCAGCTGGATTGAGGCGGATCGGGGCTGCTGATTCTTCTAGACCTGTCAGCAGCCTTCAACATGGTCGATCATGAACTCCTGGACCACCACCTTGCCGACGTGGGGATCCAGGGAACAGTCCTTCAATGGCTGCGCTCGTTTCTCTCTGGTCGAGAACAGAGGGTGGCACTTGGGGGGGGAATTGTCATCGCGCCACTCCTTGGTGTGTGGAGTGCCTCAGGGTGCGATACTCTCCCCGATGCTTTTCAACATCTTTATGCGCCCCCTCGCCCAGCTTGTCTGGAGTTTGGGGCTGGGCTGCCATCAATATGCTGATGACACCCAACTCTATCTGTTGATGGATGGCCATCCTGACTCGGCCCCAGACACACTGATCAGATGTTTGGAAGCTGTGGCTGGATGGTTACGTGGGAGCCAGTTGAAGTTAAATCCTTCGAAGACAGAGGTCCTTTGGCTGGGAAGGGATGATATGGGATTGGGGGGGGGGGCAACTCCCATCTCTTGCAATTAGTACAATTAGTGCCAGCACTCCGTCCATTAAGAGTTTGGGTGTAATCTTCGACACCTCCCTTTCCATGGAGGCGCAGATTGCACAACAAAGGCTGCATTTTTTCATCTCCGGCAAGCTAAGCAGTTGACTCCTTACCTCTCTCGCCCTGACCTAGCCACTGTGATCCACACGACGGTCACCTCCAGACTGGATTTTTGTAACTCACTCTACGTGGGGCTGCCCTTGAAGACTGACCCAGAAACTCCAGCAGGTGCAGAATGCCGCGGCAAGACTCCTTAAGGGGTCCTCGCTGCGAGATCACATTCACGTGGTGCTATACCAGCTGCACTGGCTGCCGGTGGGGTACAGGATCAGGTTTAAGCTGCTGGTTTTAACCTTTTTTTTTTTTTTTTAATATAATTTTTATTAGGTTTATAATATACAAAATTCAAATTCCAAATACATGTTTCCATAAATCTAGTGGACTCCCCCCATCTTCCGGACACTGCATTCTCTGTAAAACCAAAACCTCAGCAATTTGTTGACTTATTTTAAACATAATAATATATCTTCCATTTTATCGTGATATCTGGTCTCTAAACATTTCAATCCAAATCCATTAATTTTTAGTTTCAACACAATAAAATTATTTCATTACACCACTTCTGTCTTGTTGTGCCTTATTTACCAATTCAAAGATTTACCGATACTGAAGCTATAATTTCCTAGAGAGAAGCATTTTTTAGCATTCATACAATTTATAATGTTTTTTCAGATAGTCCTTAAATTTTTCCCAAACTTCCTCCGTTTCTTCTTCTCCCGAGTCTCGAATTCTGCCAGTCATTTCAGCCAGTTCCATATAATCCATCAGCTGCGTCTGCCATTCTTCCAATGTGGGTAGATTTTGTGTCTTCCAGTGCTTTGCCATCAAAATCCTTGCTGCTGTAGTAGCGTACATAAAGAAAGTTCTATCTTTCTTAGCCACCCTCTGGTCTACCATGCCCAGGAGGAAGGCCTCCGGTTTCTTGGGTAAGGTGAGTCTAAGCACCTTTTTTAGTTCATTATGTATCATCTCCCAGAAGGCCTTCACCTTCGGGCAGGTCCACCAGAGGTGTAGAAATGTCCCTTCCTCCTCTTTACATTTCCAACATTTATTGTCAGACAGGTGATATATCTTTGCAAGCTTGACTGGGGTCATGTACCACCGGTATGTCATTTTCATAATATTTTCCTTCAAGGCACTACATGCCGTGAATTTCATTCCGGTGTTCCATAACCTTTCCCAGTCTTCAAACATAATGTTGTGCCCCAAGTCCTGCGCCCACTTTATCATGGAGGATTTAACAATCTCATCCTGTGTATTCCATTTAAGCAGCAAGTTGTACATTCTCGAAATTAACTTAGATTTTGGCTCAAGCAACTCTGTCTCTAGTTTCGATTTTTCCTCCTGGAAACCCACTTTTTTGTCCGCTTTAAAAACTTCCTGAATTTGAGCATAATGCAACCAATCTCGCACCTTGTTTTTTAACTTTTCCATACTCTGCAACCTCCATTTATCTCCATTTTTTTCAATTATTTCCCAATATTTAGGCCAGTGGGCCTCCATATTGAGTCTTTTGCGTGCTTTGGCCTCCATCGGTGAGAGCCACCTCGGAGTTTTACTCTCCAATAAGTCTTTATATTTTGACCAGACCATAAAAATTGCCCTTCTGACAATATGGTTTTTGAACGATTTATGAACTTTAACCTTGTCGTACCACAAATATGCATGCCACCCAAAAGCATTATCAAATCCCTCCAGGTCGAGGACATCGGTGTTCTCCAACAAAATCCAATCCTTCAACCAGCAGAGGGCTGCAGATTCATAATATAACTTCAAGTCCGGCAGGGCAAACCCCCCTCTTTCTTTCGCATCTGTTAGTATTTTAAACTTTATTCGGGGCTTTTTGCCCTGCCAGACAAATTTAGATATATCCCTCTGCCATTTTCCAAAACATTCCACCTTATCCACGATCTGGAGGGCCTGAAACAAAAATAGCATTTTCGGCAAAACATTCATCTTTATAGCAGCTATTCTGCCCAACAAGGAAAGTTTCAGTCTTGACCATGTTTCCAAGTCTCTTTTGATCTCTGACCAACATTTCTCATAATTGTCCTTAAACAAATTCAAATTTTTGGAGGTCAAGTGCACCCCTAAGTACTTTACTTTTTTAACCACATTTAGTTCTGTTTCTTTTCTGAACTCCTCTATTTCAGTAGTTGTCAAGTTTTTTGCTAAAACTTTAGTTTTTTGTTTATTCAGCTTGAATCCCGCCACCCGACCAAAGTCAGAAATTAATTCTAACGCTCTTTTAGTACTAGAGGCTGGCTCCTGTAATGTTAATACCAAGTCATCTGCAAAAGCTTTCAGCTTATATTGTTTCTCTCCGACCACAATTCCCTGTGTCAACCGGTCATTTCTAATCATGTTCAATAGCACCTCCAGGACTGAAATGAACAACAGAGGAGATAGAGGGCACCCCTGTCGTGTCCCTTTTTCAATTTTGAACTCCTCTGTCACCACGTTGTTTACTATCAATTTAGCTTTTTGTTCTGAATAAATTGCTTCTATTCCATTTTCAAACCCCCGCCCTACTCCCATCCTTTCCAAATTTTTCTTCATAAACATCCAAGAAATGTTGTCAAAGGCTTTCTCCGCATCAATAAAGATCAACACCGCTCTTGTATTTGAGTTAATCTGTAAAAATTCCAAAATGTCAATGATGTTTCTTGTGTTATCAAATAAATGTCTGCCAGGGAGAAAGCCTGCTTGGTCCTTATGAATCACTTCATTTAATACTTTCTTAAACCTGCTTGCCAGAATGTCTGCAAAGATTTTGTAATCCACATTTAGGAGTGAGATAGGACGGTAGTTTTTAAGTTGAGTTTTTTCAGTTTCTGATTTTGGTATCAACGTGATGAAAGCTTCTTTCCACGTTTCCGGTGCCTTCCTCCCCTCCATAATCTGGTTACAAACTTCCAACAATGGTTGTATCAATGAATCCTTCAATGCCTTATAATATTTGGAAGTAAGTCCATCAGGTCCCGGAGACTTGCCCAGTTGGAGGTTCTGAATGGCGCATTCAATTTCTTGGATTGTAATATTACAGTTCAGGGTTGCTCTCATTTCCTGGGGTATTTTTTGTAATCCATTAGTTGTGACAAATTGGTCCACCTCCGAGCCTTTTTGTGGCCTTTGTAAATAAAGTTCTTTGAAATATCTCTGGAAACACTTTCTAATTTCCTCGGGTTTCTGAACCATTCTCCCTTCAATCTCTAGATTTGTAACTGTATTAAGCTTTTGTCTCTTTTTCAACTGCCAAGCCAACAACTTCCCGCACTTATTAGCAGATTCAAAGGATCTTTGTTTCATTTGTTTAATTTTCCATTCCACCTCTTGATTTATCAGTTTCGAATATTGTGCCTGGAAAACCTTCACTTCTCTCAATACTTCCTTTGATTTAGGCCTGGATCTCAGTTTTTTCTCTCCTTCTCTTATTTTCTCCAAAATCTTCTCCTTCTTTTCATTCCAGAGCCTTTTTTTAATCGTGTTCTGCTGTATTAGAAACCCTCTCATAACTGCTTTACTTGCGTCCCAGATTGTTCTTTTTTCCACATTTGTCTTTAAGTTTATTTCAAAATAGTCCTTAAAAGGATCAGGTTTAAGCTGCTGGTTTTAACCTTTAAAGCCCTATACAGCCTAGGACCCAGCCTAGGACCCCCGTACTTACGGGACCGCCTCTCCTGGTATGTCCCACAGAGGAACTTATGGTCTTCAAACAAAAACATCCTGAAGGTCCCAGACCACAGAGAGGTTAGCTGGCCTCAACTAGAGCCAGGGTTTTTTCGGCTGTGGCTCCAATCTGGTGGAACGCGCTGTCACAAGAGACTAGGGCCCTGCGGGACTTGACATCTTTCCGCAGGGCCTGCAAGACAGAGCTGTTCCACCAGGCCTTTGGTCAGGGAACAGCCTGACTCCCTCCTTTGGCAATCTTCACAGAACTTTAGCCTAATGGTTGCCATCAATTTGATTTGAATTAATTTTATAATGGAATGTTGTACAATTTTATTGTTGTTAGCCGCCCTGAACCCAGCTTCAGCTGGGGAGGGCGGGATATAAATAAATTTCATTATTATTATTGGAAGCATGAACCCTACCACCTGAGGATCTGGCATTGGAAGCCTGGGGATGCGTAGACTGATCGTGTGTGAGGACGCATAGATGGATTGCTACCTGAATGTGGAACACTAAATAAGGAGGCCGAAGTGCAAGGGAGCTCCTCATTGTTGGGCACAGTAACGGGTATGAAATCAGGAGTACAGTGGTGCCTCGCAAGACGAAAAGAATCCGTTCAGCGAGTCTCTTCGTCTTGCGTTTTTTTCATCTTGCGAAGCAAGCCCATTAGCGGATTAGCGCTATTAGCGCTATTAGCAGCCTTAGCGGATCAGCTGTTAAGCGGCTTAGCGGATCAGCTGTTAAGCGGCTTAGCGGATCAGCTGTTAAGCGGCTTAGCGGATCAGCTGTTAAGCGGCTTAGCGGATCAGCTGTTAAGCGGCTTAGCGGATCAGCTGTAAGCGGCTTAGCGGATCAGCTGTTAAGTGGCTTAGCGGATCAGCTGATAAGCGGCTTAGCGGCTTGGGGAAAAGGGGGGGAGGGAAAAAAACCTGCAGGAACTCGCAAGACATTATTGTCTTGCGAAGCAAGCCCATCGGAAATTCGTTTTGCGAAGCACCTCCAAAACAGAAAACCCTTTCGTCTAGTGGGTTTTCTGTCTTGCGAGGCATTCGTCTTGCGGGGCACCACTGTACTCACTATCTGGGAAGAGGACGCAGTGACCGTGGGCCTGAATTGTTAGTAAAAGGTTTCAAAGCAGAAAAAACTGCGACAAAGCCTGTGGGTTGCAGGGCACAGGAGGCTACCCTGACCCATCCTGGATACAGGACCCACTTATATTGGGGAGTTATTGGGGAGGAACAGAAGATCGCACTTGTTGGGTCCTCTTGGAAGCCGTTATATCGGCCGCAACAGTAACCCTTGTACTCCAAACTTGTAATTGTGCAAATTGGCCAAGCAGGCTGTGCACTGTTTAGACCCACAAGCCTGAGTTTTTCCCTTTTAAAATTAAGCCTTTATTACAAGAGGACACTTTAGCCCAGCCGGCCTAGTTCAGTATTGTTTAAACTGACCACACTTGGAAAGAAATCAGATTCAAAAGCCAATAATCCCCAATGGCCAATGAAACTAGGTTAAGACCAGGTGCGCAGGTTAAAGGCCGCCGTCCTTCACCTTCCCTTTCCAAACCAATCCCCCCTTTCTTTCTTTCTTTTTATTCTTGCTTTTGTTTTTTTGTTTTGTTTTTTAAGACTACACTATAGACCAGCAAGCCTAGTTCAGCACCGTTTACACTGCTTATAGGCAAAATATAGGTAAGAATTCATAGGCAACAACTAGTAAATACAATAGCCAATGAAATTAGGTTAATTAGATTGCGAACAGAAGAACAATTTGTTTATTATTTGCGTATTTTAAAAGGGTCATCTAGTCCAGCCCCTGCAAGGCAGGGATCTTTTGCCCAATATGGGGCTCGAACCACAACTCTGAGATTAAGAGCCTCATGCTCTATGAAGAAGTGAAAGAGTATGTTAATGATTGGTTATATTATTATCAGGTCAATGAAATGTTTAAACAAGACGTTAAAGAAAAAGGTTTTTATGGAAAAGAATCGAAGTTTCAACAAGAGATATTGAATAATGATTTTTAAAAATTGACCAAAATGTACAAATTGCTGCTTGAATGGCACTTGAAAGATGAGGAGGTTAAGTCGGTTATGATTCATTGGGCCAAAGATTTTGGGTATAACATACAGTTGAGTGATTGGAAAAAATTATGGAAGGAAGGCTTAAAATTTACTGCATGTAATGCACTAAAAGAAAATGTGATGAAAATGATGTATAGATGGTATATTACACCAGTGAAGTTAGCAAAAATGTATAAAGTCAGTAACAAATGTTGGAAATGTAAGGAAAAAGAGGGAACATTTTATCACATGTGGTGGGAATGTAAAAAGGTGAAATGCTTCTGGGAGATGATCTATAATGAGTTGGAAAAAAATGTTGAAATATACATTTATAAAGAAACCAGAAGCATTTCTCTTGGGTATGTTGTAAATGATATAAATAGAAAGGAATGTAAGCTTTTTCTATATGTAGTAACAGCAGCAAGAATACTATTGGCCCAAAAATGGAAGCAAGAAGAATTACCAACAATGGAAGAATGGAGGATGAAATTAATGGACTATGCGGAACTTGATAAACTAACGGGAAGGATCCGAAACTGGCAGGACCAGAAGTTTACCGAGGACTGGAGTAAATTTACGGATTATTTGAAAAGTATTTGTGACAACCAGACAACGTTTGTAGGTTTGCAATTTTTGTGAGGAATAATATTAGAAATACTGCAAAAATGGAGAAGGAGATGTGATATGTTAGGAGATGTAAAGGCAATATTAAGTTAGGAAATGCGTAAGAAGTGATTAAGATGGAGGATTATCAGAGGTGCTGATGGAAGTCCAATAAGAATGTATTTGTGATAAATTGTGTGGTATGTTTTATAATTTTGTATGTTAAAAACCAATAAAAATATTTATTTTAAAAAGAGCCTCATGCTCTACTGACTGAGCTAACCCAGCTGCTTCAAGTTTATAAATAACTCAATATTGAACAGAGTTGTATTACCTTTCCCCCCAAAAGGGGACGTGAAAGATACTAAAACAAACACCGGCCTTTACGAACAAATAACTCCAAATCACTTATAATAAATTAATGTATTCAAGTAAACTGTGCCAGGCGTAAGGCAATAAAATTGCAATGATATAATTAAATTTTATTATTATTACAATTATTGCTAAATTTATTTTATTTATTTTATTTTTATGCTGTGCAGTCAGCTGCGTTCATTTCTCCCTATTAACTTTAATGAAAAGCACTGTAGTATATATATATATATATATGCAGGTTTTGGTGTCCTCGGGTGTCTTCCCGTGTAAAAGTTGGGGTGTCTAGGCGACGTTTCGACGAGGTCTCACTCGTCATCTTCAGGCTGGTGCTTTCGGCTTCTTGTTACTGGAACAGAGCAGGATCTCAGTGTTTGAGTTCCTATAAATACTGTTGAGGGGGTGTGGTGTATAGCCTCCAATGTTCTGGGCAGAGAGGAAGTTCCCAGGCTAGTGTGCCTTTTCTTCTTTTGTTCCTTAATTACTTGAGGGATATCCTGAGTGATTTCTTGAGTGATATCCTGAGTACCACTTAGGTGGGTCATTAGGTGTGGATTAGTTGCTAAAGTCTTTGTGTCTTGACCTCTTGAACTTTGTGAAGAGTTTTTCTGAGAAGATGGCTGTACTGCACTTAGTTGTGCTCTGGCTTGGCTTCGTGTATAGGGGCGAGCTGTGGTTTTGTGGCTTGTGTCAGCCAGATCTGTGTAGGGATTGCAGGGGGGTGCAGCATCCGGAGGTGCCACCATGGTTTGGCTACTGGTTTCGGCTTGTTCCAGTAACAAGAAGCCGAAAGCACCAGCCTGAAGATGACGAGTGAGACCTCGTCGAAACGTCGCCTAGACACCCCAACTTTTACACGGGAAGACACCCGAGGACACCAAAACCTGCATACATATATATATATATATATATATATATATATATATATATATATATGCTTTCGTAGATTTTCACGGGTACAGGAATGCAGGTTTTGGTGTCCTCGGGTGTCTTCCCGTGTAAAAGTTGGGGTGTCTAGGCGACGTTTCGACGAGGTCTCACTCGTCATCTTCAGGCTGGTGCTTTCGGCTTCTTGTTACTGGAACAGAGCAGGATCTCAGTGTTTGAGTTCCTATAAATACTGTTGAGGGGGTGTGGTGTATAGCCTCCAATGTTCTGGGCAGAGAGGAAGTTCCCAGGCTAGTGTGCCTTTTCTTCTTTTGTTCCTTAATTACTTGAGGGATATCTTGAGTGATTTCTTGAGTGATATCCTGAGTACCACTTAGGTGGGTCATTAGGTGTGGATTAGTTGCTAAAGTCTTTGTGTCTTGACCTCTTGAACTTTGTGAAGAGTTTTTCTGAGAAGATGGCTGTACTGCACTTAGTTGTGCTCTGGCTTGGCTTCGTGTATAGGGGCGAGCTGTGGTTTTGTGGCCTGTGTCAGCCAGATCTGTGTAGGGATTGCAGGGGGGTGCAGCATCCGGAGGTGCCACCATGGTTTGGCTACTGGATGGTGTCTGTAATTTATCTGTGGAGAGGGTCTGGGTTTGGGTCTGGTGTGGTTGATTGGTGATAGCGTTCTGTGTGCCTCTGGATCTGGTGTCAGTTTTTGTGGGGAGGGCTAATTTCCAGATGTCTGGCAAGCGGGATGTGTCGTCACGCTTGTTCATGTTGTGAGGGTGTTTCTCTATCTCGATGGCTTCCATGATTATTCTCTTGTGGTGATGTTCCATGTTAAAGAGCAATTTGGAATCTGCAAAATTAATTTCGTGTCCTGTTTCTTTCATGTGTTGGAAAAGAGAGGAAGTTTTTTCTTCTTTTTTGACGGCATTCTTGTGTTCTGCGATACGTGCATTTATTCGTCTGTTTGTTTGTCCAATGTACGTGGCTGGGCAGACTTTGCAGGGTATTTCATAGACCCCTTGGTTTTCCAACTGGATTTTATCCTTGGGGTTTCTGAGGATATTGGCTATTTTTTGGTTGGTGCAAAAGGCTGTTTTGATATTGTGTTTATGGAGGATTTTGCTAATTTTATCTGTAGTGCCCTTGATATAAGGAAGGAGGGCCATGCCATTGTTTTCTTCTGTGTCTTGGTTTTTGGGGGGTGTTTCTTTTTGGATTAGCTTCGTAACCCTGTTTTGCTGGTATCCATTGGCAATTAACACATTTGAGAGATTCTGTAACTCAGTTGTCAAGTGGTCTTTGTCAGCCAGGCGTTTGGTTCTGGAGATGAGAGTCTTGGCTACGGAGTTTATTTGTGCAGGGTGGTGGTGTGATTGTGCATGTAAGTAGCGGTTGGTGTGTGTTTTTTTCCGGTAGATAGTGTGTCCTAGGGAGCCATCAGGTTTTTTGTAGATTAGGACGTCAAGGAAGGGAAGTTGGTTGTTGGCTTCTATTTCCATAGTGAATTGTATTTTGGGGTGTAGGCTGTTGAGATGTGTGAGGAAGCTATCCAGTTTTTCTTTCCCGTGTGGCCAAATTACAAAGGTGTCGTCAACATATCTGAGCCAAAGTTTGGGTTTGTGTTCTGACTTGTCTAAAGCATTGGTTTCAAAGTGTTCCATGTACAGGTTTGCGATGACCGGTGAGAGGGGTGATCCCATAGGTGCTCCTTCTATCTGTTTGTATCTTTGTCCATTGTGGATGAAGTACGTGTTGGTTAGGCAGTGGTTGGTCAGGTCCAAGATGTATTCGGGGGGATTGTATTTGTTTTGAATGGCTGTCAAGGCTTCATTAATGGGCACTTGTGTGAAGAGAGATACAACATCGAAGCTCACAAGTAGGTCATTAGGATGTAGGTTTTGCTTCTTTATTGTTTCTATGAACTGGAAGGAGTTTGGAACGTGTGAAGAGATGGATTCTGCATAGGGCTGAAGTTGCTTGGCGAGAAATTTAGCGAGATTTTGTAGAGGTGAGCCTATGGAGCTGACTATTGGTCTGAGTGGTGTTCCTTCTTTGTGTATCTTGGGGAGGCCGTAGAGTTTGGGGCATCTGGATGATTTTTCTCTGGGGATGATTCTTAGCTGGATTTCTTCACTGATAGGAGAGGCTTTTATTTTGGATTTGGTGGTTTTTTCCAGATAGGTGGTGGGATCTGTTTTTATAGGTTGGTAGGTAGGATCTTGGAGTAGGTTTGATAGTTTTGCTTGGTAGTCCGATGTGTTCATCACAACAGTGGCATTACCTTTGTCTGCTGGGAGAATGATTATGTTGTTGTCTTTCCTCAGGTTGGTGAGTGCTTTCTGTTCTTCTTTGTGTAAATTGCTTCTGGGTGGTTTGCTGGAGCAGAGGATGTTGGTGACTTCAAGTCTGATTTTATTGGCTTCATCTGGGTTGATTTTGGTTAGGCTAGCTTCGACTCCGCATATGATGTTTTCCGTGGGGATGCGTCTCGGGGCGACTGCAAAGTTGAAACCTTTGGAGAGTACTTTGGTTTCAGTTGTGGTGAGGATCCTGTCTGATATGTTATGTACTGTTTGTTTCATAATTTTAATATATATTATCTATTATTTTTAGCCCCACAATCAGCCCCAGAAAACCCACGCGTGCTATCAATTTGTGCCACAACCACCAACTACCCAAGCATTCAGAACCAACAATGTATCACAAGCTGAAGGCAAGCCGCAATGTAACGATAGGGACTGCAGGCTAAGAAACGTGATGCAAT
This sequence comes from Podarcis melisellensis, assembly GCF_964234715.1. NCBI lineage: Eukaryota > Metazoa > Chordata > Lepidosauria > Squamata > Lacertidae > Podarcis > Podarcis melisellensis. The sequence goes on from NC_138533.1 coordinate 41,989,415, forward strand.
TAAATACCAATGTAGCTAGCTATGTCACAATATAAAGCTACTAGCACGGAGAAACCAAGCTAGATTATAAACAATATAGCCCACAGGAGGTAAGTAAAAGTGATGGTCAGATAAATTCAAGTTCCCAGAGGGCTCGCATGCAACGGAGCTTAATAAAAAGCCCCAAAATGCATCGGACATGAAAAAAGGGGCCAGCCTTGCAAGAAACTGCCTCTCCTAAAATGGCTGCCCGTGCTGGACCACGTGACGAAAAAATGGTGACGGCCAGGGAGCTGTAACCCTGACAACAATAAACAACCAGCAGCACGAGAGCCATGGGGTGGAGGGGAGATGAATTAGGCTGAAACCTGATAAACGGGCTGGTAATGCAGTCCCCAGAACAATCCCTTTTTCCTGCTTGCCTCACTCTCCCCCCAAGCAAGAATAATGTACACACAAAGCAACCCCAGTGCTCCCTGACCTTGTTCTACAGTGACCAATTTAAAAGCTCCACGTGCTGCGCTGCCCCTTGCAACAGCAAACAGGCTTTTGCCGGCACAACCCCGAGCCCTTGGGCGACCCAGCCACCAATAGCTTAAACTGCTGCAGCAAATTACTCCCCAACTAGTTCTGCAGTCCCTCCTGGTCAGCCCCACACCAACTCCAAACCTTAGGAAGCGGCGGCTCCAAAGCACTCAGGGTGAAATGAGGGGAGGGCTCCAAAGCCGGGGAAAGAGACTTGCAGCAGAGGGCTGCCGGACAAAGCGCTACTCACAGGAAAAGAAAGGGCTCCTGCTGGCAAACAGCAGCTCTTAAGGGGGAAAGCAGCAGCCGGAAAAGGCAGGCAGCAGCAGGCACAGCAACTAAAAGGAAAGGGGAAGATTAAAGCAAAAGAACAAGCAGGCGCACGTGCTCCAGAACAGGCTACGCGGAGATAAGATCTCCGACAAACTGGAGCAGCTGGAAGCCACCTGTAATGGGGAAAGGGGGCTGCTCGTGCGTAAGCGTTTAAAGCCTCCAAGCTTTACCATCAGTTCCTAAACTTTCCCAGTCCGAGGAGCCATGGGTGCGTGGCTACCTCAATTGCTGGCAGAATCCGTCAGTGGGCGTTTCCGGAATTTACTCCAACATAAGAGTTCCTTGACGGAAACTCTTCTTCTGGATTCTCTGCGTGACAGTTTCCTCCGCGGAGTGGGCGTCCCCAGCGGAGGTCCTGAGCCCTCCCCGCTATTCTCACTGGAAACATCTTGGAGCCCTTCCTCCGATTGAGTTTCTGCAGGAACTCTCCCTCTCCCCCTACTGGTTCCTTCCTCCGCATCCGAGGCTCTCCTAGCCTCCTTGAGCCCTTCCACCACCTGACTCTCCGATGGCAGTTCCCTGACATCCACCTCCTCTCCAGGACCCCCCTCACCCCCCGTTTCCCCCTCTTCTCTGGGTGGTGAGGCTGGGAACCCCCGGAAGGAATCCTCCTCATCTTCGGTGGACTCGAAAACCGCTCTCCACCTACTACTGTCCCTTCTTCCCCCATACTCTTCCCCATCTGATTCTTCTTCCTCTTCCTGTCCTGATTCTGGGAACCCCTCGAACTCCTCTTCCTCATCAGTGGTGCCGAAGTGTTCCTCCCAGAACCTAGCCAAGGGCTGGGGCTTCCTTGGGAACCGGCGATGAAATGTTCCTACTAAGACCTCATCCTTGGCCATTTCTGCCGGTAACCAGGTATTTTCGGACTCCGGTTCCCCTTCCCATGCCACTAGGTACTCCACCTGTCTCCCCTTCCACCGAGAGTCGAGAATTTCTGCTACATGCCTGCTCCACTCCCTCTCTTCTACTTGCGGTGCCGCAGTAACCTCACTTTCGCGTTCCCCAAATTCTCGCCCCTCCCTGTATGGTGATAGTAATGACCTATGGAATACTGGATGCAGTTTCATGTTGTCTGGCAGCCTGAGTTTAAAGGCCACCGTATTGACCTGCTGTATAACCTCGAAGGGTCCCAGTCGTTTTGGCCGCAATTTTTTGCAACCCCCTTTGAACGGTAACCCTTGTGTTGACAACCACACCTGGTCCCCCACCCTTATGGTCTCTCCTTCCCTTCTGCTCCTATCTGCCTGCTTCTTGTATTCTGCCTTGGCCCTATCCAAATTCATTTTGAGCTGTTGGTGTATTGCTTCCATTTCTTCCACAAAATGTTCCGCTGCCGGTACGCTCCATCTTTCCCCCCTTCCTCTGGAAAGGCCCTGGGGTGACACCCATAATTAGCCAAAAATGGACTCATGCCCGTGGACACATTTTCCGCATTATTGTATGCGAATTTGGCAAGGGCTAATTTCTCTACCCAATTGTCAGGGGCTCAGGAGCAGAGGCACAGGGGAGAGAGGGAATGGAGAGCGAAGGGGAAGAATCTGAGGGAAGCGTAGGGGAGTATGACAGTGACCCGAGAGATTCCATGAGCTTCTCCAGCGAATCAGAAGATTCCCAGAAGGGGGCGCCGATGGCCAGGGCAAGGGGAGTGCCAGGGGGGACGCACCAGAAACAAGAGGCCAGCGGGCACAGTGACTACTACGATTGGGAGTTTGTTTTGTTTTTTTGTTTTCTACCCTTTTTCTCTCTTTTTCCTCTACCTCCACTGTCCCATACCCTCTCCCCCTGCTTTCTCCCCCCTCCCCCTCTCTCCTTTCTCCCTCCCGCTCTCCAGTTTGGTCCAGGAAGGGGCTACGAAGTGGCAAATCCCCACCCCCTCCTGCTAAAAAAAGAAAACCTTCCAGAACACTTTTTGAACTGATTGAGAATATACTCCCCATTGTCTCCACACGAACTTCTGAACTTCTGAACTCTAAGACCCTTTCATTTCTATGGCTTTTTTGACATCTTTAAAGTTGCAAGACGCTGAAAAGAAGTAAGTGGACCATCGGGTACAACTTAAGGACTGCTAATGACTGTGCGTTGGGTTTGGATTAAGGTCAAACTAGAACCAACTAGTAATTGTTAGCAACTAAACACTCTGTTATATTGAGTATTGGGCACTGGGCTTCTCAGAAAGAAGAATGTCAAACACTGGGAAAAGACCTGAAGGGGGAACACCAGTGGAAAGAAAGGGATCTAAACAAGAGGGGGACTTTAGAGCAGAGATTCTCAGAATGTTTGCGGAGATAAAACAGAGTGAGAAAAATGTGGAGCATAAACTAGAACAAGTAGAACATAGAATTGGGGAAGTGGATAAGAAGTTAGATGCAACAGTAAATGAGTTGAAGAGTCAATTGAAAGAGGTATTTAGGAGGACGCAGGCAGTGGAGGAAGGTCTGAAAAAGACAAGAACGGAAATGAGGGATGTAAAACGTGAGGAAGATAAGATAAAAGCTGAGATACAGGAGCTGAGCAAAAGCCAAGAGGATATGAAGGACTGGATTGCTTTAAATGAATTGAGACAGAGGGAGGCTAATCTTAGGTTGAGAGCCGTACCCGAGGTTCAAGGCGAAAACATAAAAGAGAAATTAATAACAGAACTAGCCGTATGGTTAGAGATCCCAATAGAAGAGGTTGAGAAGACAGTTCAATCGGCTTTCAGACTGAAAGTTAAATCAGCAAGGAACAAAAAATTTGTAGGAGACTGTCTAGTTATATTCAAAGAAAGGGAAATGAGGAACAGGATCCTCCAAAAAAACAGAGAGAAAAGATTAAATATTGGGGAAAATTACATAATAATTTTTAAAGACATACCAGTCCGGCTCCTAAAACGTAGGGACCCCTACAAAGAACTGGTACAGATACTGAAAAGGAATAACATTGAATTTAAGTGGGAGTTCCCTGAAGGAATTTCCTTCACATACAGGAGCAAGAGGCAAAAACTAACAAATCCAGAAGAAACAGGCAAATTCTTAAGGAAATACAAGGAACTAAAACCACAAAAAGAAGAAGATAAAGGAGGAGAGACGGAGGGAGGGGAAAACTCGGAGGAGGGGGGAGGGGGGTCGGGGGAGGAGGAGGGGGTAATAGAGGGAGGAGTTTAAAGGAATCCCACAACAGTCTTCTATCTTTTCTTTAGCTAAGCAACATGGCGCTAAAAGTTTATAGCTGGAATGTGAATGGGATGAACAGCAGGGGTAGGAGGAATAAAATTGAGCATATTCTAAAGAAAGAAGGCCTAGATATTATTTGCCTGCAGGAGACGCACATAGCGAGGAAGCACAAAAGAGTTCTGACCAACCAAAGACTGGGTAATGAATTTGTATCGTCAGATCGGAGTAAGAAAAGGGGGGTGGTCATCTATATTAATAAACAAATCGAAGCGAAACATCTATTCAAAGACGAAGAAGGAAGGATATCAGCAGTTCAAATTAATTGGCAAGGGGAAAAGATAATAGTAGTGGGGATATATGTGCCGAATGTCAACAAGTCAGAGTTTTTTAGGAGGTTAGAGGGAAAGTTATCCGATTATGCTGACCAGAAAATTATATTATTGGGAGATATGAACGGCGTGGTGTCGTTAGAGCTGGATAGGCTAAGGGACACGAAAGGCACAGAAGGAAAACTACCCAGAACCTTCTTCTCTTTGGTACAAAATTGTAATTTAGTGGATATTTGGAGATTTAAATACCCCCTGGAAAAACAACATACTTTCCACTCAGAACCCAATGACTCTTTCTCAAGATTAGACCAGATATGGATTTCGGCAGAATTAATCCCAAGAGCTGCAAGGGTGGGGATCCAGGCTAAAACAATTTCCGACCATAACCCAATAAAAATGGAACTGAAAGGGCTAGAAAGAAGGACAAATAGATGGATAATGAGAGATTATTTATTGGACGACCAAGAGATAGTAGAGAAAGCCCAAAACAGGTTAAAGGAATATTTTGAAGACAATCTAGGTAAAGGTACAAAACCAAAGGTGGTGTGGGATGCAGGCAAGGCGGTGATGCGGGGCTTCTTTATCCAACATAATGCAATTAAGAACAATAAGAGAGAAAGAGGGGAAAAAGAAATTTTACAACAAATATTAGAGAATGAACAGAAATTAACTAAAAATCCCCAAAATAAGAAAATAAAAGAGAACATTAAAGTCTTACAATCCCAGTACGCGATGTTGATAAATAGAGGGATAGAATGGAAAGTTAAAAAATTAAGACAAAGGAACTTCGAGTACGCTAATAAATCAGGGAAGTTATTAGCCTGGCAATTAAAAAAAAGGAAGGAGCAGAATACAATAAATAAAATTGAGGTGGAAGGAGAAGAGATAAGCAAGCCCAAAGAAATAAGGAAGGCCTTTTTGGACTTTTACAGAGGACTCTTTAAAAACACAGAAAGGAATAACATGAGAAAAATAGAGAGATATTTAAAAGCTAAGAACATCAACAAGATCTCAGTAGAAAAAGAGAAGCTAAACGCTCTAATTGAGATAGAAGAAATCAAAGCAACAATTAAAAATTAAAAAAATGGGAAAGCTCCAGGCCCAGATGGGTTTACTGGTAGATATTATAAGGAGATGGAACCAGCTCTACTGACCCCATTGCAAGAAGTAATGAATAACATCCTCAAAGAAAGAGAACTACCAGAGATGTGGAAGGAGGCATTGATCACATTAATTCCCAAACAAGACTCAGATTTACAGCAGATCAAAAACTATAGACCGATTTCCCTGCTAAATATAGACTACAAGATCTTTGCAGGAATCCTAGCAAAGAGATTAAAGGACATTCTGATAGAAAGTATACACAAAGACCAAGCCGGCTTTCTGCCGGGCAGGCAAATGAAAGACAACACAAGAAACATAATAAACATCATAGAATACTTAACAGATAGGTGCGATAAACAAGGTGTGTTGTTATTCGTGGACGCCGAAAAAGCGTTCGATAATGTAATCTGGGATTTCCTGCTGAAACAATTGGAATATATGGAGGTGGGCACCGAATTTTATAATGGGATAAGAGCCATCTACACAGAACAGAAGGCAAGACTCATAATAAACAATGTAGAGACTGAAGAAATAACAGTAACTAAAGGAACAAGACAGGGATGCCCACTGTCCCCTTTATTGTTTGTAATGGTGTTAGAGGTCTTACTTAATTCTATAAGAGACAACAAAAAAATAAAAGGAGTAAGGGTAGGTCAGAACGAATATAAAATCAAAGCTTTCGCGGACGACCTGGTGGTAACATTGGAGGATCCATTAGACTCAATAAAAGAGGTGCTCGAAGAATTCAACCAATTTGGTAAAATAGCGGGCTTTAAACTTAACAAAAGGAAAACAAAAATGATAGTTAAGAACATGTACAAGGACAAAGTTGAAGAATTACAAAGAGAAACGGAACTAGAGGTGACTAAGAAGGTGAGATACCTAGGAGTATGGGTAACGCCAAAAAATATAGACTTATTTAAAAACAACTATGAAACAGTATGGAAAGGAATTTAAAAAGACATAGAAACGTGGGGCAGGCTCAGATTGTCATTTTGGGGTAGAATAGCCACAATCAAAATGTCCGTACTTCCAAGAATATTATTTCTTTTCCAAAATATCCCCGTGATTAAAGGTACTAGGATATTCAAAGTCTGGCATAGGGAGATCTCAAAATTTATCTGGCAGGGGAAGAAACCCAGAATAAAATTTAAATTGTTGACAGATGTGAAGGAAAGGGGAGGCTTCGCCCTGCCAGATTTGAAACTATACTATGAGGCATCTTGCCTATGCTGGGTAAAGACATGGATTAATCTGGAGGATAGAGAAGTGCTGGACTTAGAAGGTCATGATAACCGATTCGGGTGGCACGCCTACCTGTGGCATGGGCGGAAGAGATCGCACAAGGAATTCGGAAACCACATATTCAGGGGCCCACTGATTGAGGTATGGGAAAGGTACAAAGACGTGCTAGAACCTAAAACACCCCACTGGCTGTCACCATTAGAAGTTATGTCTGTTAAAAAGACCAATATGAGGACTAACTGGGCCACATACGAACAACTGTTAATGAAAGAGGAAGGAAAGTGGAAAATGAGGCCGTATGAGCAGGTCAAAGACCAAGTTTATGATTGGCTCCATTACTTCCAGACAAATGATATGTTTAGGAAAGATTTCAAAGATAAAGGATATGTTGACAAAAACTCTAGATTCCAAACTGAGATCCTGGAAAATAATACAAAAACTCTGTCTAAAATGTACAATCAGTTACTGGACTGGAACCTAATTGACAAGGAAGTTAAGTCGGTAATGACACACTGGGCCAAAGATTTTGGCCGTAACATCTATTTTGAAGAGTGGGAAAAACTATGGAAACAACAACTTAAGTTTACGGCTTGTGTGTCACTTAAGGAAAATTTAATGAAAATGTTTTACCGCTTGTATATGACTCCCATCAAACTAGCCAGAATGTACGGATCCTGTAACAAATGCTGGAAGTGCAAGGAAAGGGAGGGGACATTCTACCATATGTGGTGGGAATGCCAAAAGGTTAAAGGGTTTTGGGAGAGTGTGTATAATGAAATAAAGAAAATCTTAAGTTATACTTTTGTTAAAAAACCCGAGGCATTCCTGCTGGGATTGGTAGGAAAGGAGATAAAAAGGAAAGACTATAAGCTGTTCCAGTACGCAACAACGGCAGCAAGGGTCCTGTTAGCCAAAAACTGGAAATTAGAGGGTTTGCCGACAATAGAGGAATGGAGATCAAAATTATTAGACTATGTGGGAAAGTTTTACGGAATATCTGGAAAATCTAAGCGATGGTCAGATAACACTAGTGGGTTTTAAGGGAGCTCTGTAAGAAGCAAAGGGTACTGTCTAAAGGAAAACAGAGGAACCAGAATGATCAACGGCACTACAAAAGAAGAAATGCAGAACTATTGGCTTTTATTAACACGGATGATTTGTGGAAAGGTTGAAGGAAGTCACTTTGTAAACTATGTAAACATTAAGTGGAATATTATAGTTTTGTTTTGTATTTTGATCCATGCAAATCAATAAAAATTATGTTGAAGAAAAAAAAAGAGGCCAGCGGGGACTCCCAAAGCAGCAGCTGGAGATCAGGACCAGCTTCCCCACCAGAGCGTAGTGGGGGGGAAGGGTCCCATGGATCAGGGCCAGCGTCTCCCCCAGCAGGGAGAGAAGATGAGTTAGAGCTGGCCACGCCTCCATCGCAGAGTGAGGGAACGGAGGGGAAGTCAGTTTCAGCTAGCCTCCCCGAAGGGGAAAGCAGTGATAGGAGCAGTGTAACAGTTAGGAGGAAGGTTGCCAGCTGGGCGCGCGCGCCAAGTTCAAATGTGCAGGCATGCGGCACAGCAGGAAACACGGATTGGGAACCAGGTCCTAAAGCCCGCCGGAGGCAGGGGGAAGACTCAGGGGAATCAGTGTCAGAAGAGTGTAGAAGGAGCGAGACCCCAGCGGACAGGCAGACCCAGAGGAGGAAAGAGCAAAGGAAGAGGTGGAGCAAGGCTAGAGTCTTAAACTGGTGTCTGGGGGGAGGAGATTCAGACGGAGCTTCAGCGGTCTAGAGTTTGAGACGTAGAGCTGCGCGCCGCGGCTTTGAAATCGAAACTGAACTTCAATAGAGACTTTTGTAAATAGTAACGCACTGGCGTTGGTCCTTTGTGAGCTGGGACCTCGGGCAGCTCTGACACCAGTCATTCTCCCTGTCATTTACATAACACCTCAGATATTGTTGCAGAATACTGTTTGCCCTTTCCGCCTGCCCATTTGTTTCTGGGTGTCTGGCGGTTGAGAAATTGACCTCCACGTGCAGTAAGCTCATGAGCTTCCTCCAGAACCTGGACGTAAATTGTTTCCCTCGATGTGAAACCACCCTCAAGGGGGCGCCATGCAACCTAAAAACGTGTTTTACAAACAACCTGGCGGTTTCTTCCGCCGTTACCGCATGTGAGCAAGCTATAAAGTGGCACATCTTGGTTAACAGGTCTACCACTACCATTACCGCAGTTTTCCCCTTGGATCTTGGTAATTCCGTCATGAAATCTATGGAAACTGCCTCCCATGGCCGTTCAGGTGTGGGTAATGGTTCCAGCAACCCCGCTGGTGCCGCCCTTTCCCCCTTTGCTCGCTGGCAGTGGTCGCACCCCCTTACATACTCTCGTACATCTTCCCTCACCTTGGGCCACCAGAATTGCCTGGTAACTAACCACATTGTTTTGTGTTGCCCAAAGTGCCCCGCAGTGGGGCTGTCGTGCAGTTGTTTGAGTACCCTACCCCTCAATTCCCCTTCTGGTATGTACAAGGCCCCCTTGTAGTACAACGCGCCGTTCTTTTCTTCAAAACCCCCGGTGATCTCCCCGGCTCTCCTGAGCCCTCTGAGCTTCTCTTGGGCGTATTCATCGTTCTCTGTCCCTTCTACTAGTTCTCGTTGCCCTACCAATGCTGCCCCACACACCCAGTGGTCCTCGGGGATGACATGTCTCTCTTCTGGCGCTCCCTCCCCCTCCATATACTCTGGTTTTCGAGAGAGAGCGTCCGCTCTCACGTTCTCTGTTCCCGATACGTAGCGAATCTCAAAATGAAATTTGGAAAATTCCTGCGCCCATCGCACTTGTCTCTGGTTCAGTACTCTGGCCGTTCGCCAATATTCCAGGTTCTTGTGGTCCGTGCACACCTGAACCTTGTGCTGCGCTCCTATTAGCAGGTGCCGCCATTGTCGAAACGCTTCATAAATGGCGAGCAGTTCCCTGTCATACACTGTGTAGTTCCTTTCGGATTTATTCAACTTCCGTGAGAAAAAGGCACACGGTCTCCAGTCCGACGCATCCTTCCCCGGCTGGAGCAGAACCGCCCCTACCGCTCGATCTGATGCATCTGTTTCCACCCTCATCGGTTTCTGTAGATCCACGTGCAAGAGCTGTTCTTCCGAAGTGAATGCTTTCTTTAGCTTTTCAGACGCTCGCTGCGCCTCTTCCGTCCATGCAAATTTCTTCTTACTACTGAGACAATCGGTGATGGGAGCCGTTAAGTGGGCAAAGTTTTTGATGAACTTCCGATAGAAGTTTCCAAACCCCAGGAATCTCTGCACGTCTTTCCTGGTTCTGGGTGTCTTCCATTCCAGTACCGCTTGGACTTTGCTAGGATCCATGGCCAATCCCTTGTCTGACAAACGGTACCCCAGGAATTCCACCTCTCTAGTATGGAACTGGCACTTCTCCAGCTTGACCCATAGCTGGTTTGCTTGCAGTCGGCTTAGGGCCTCTCGGACATCTCGGACATGCTGCTCTTCGTCCTCTGAGTAGACTAACACATCGTCTAAGAAGGCTACACAGTTCTTATAGAGCAAAGGTCCCAGCACGTGATTCATGAATGATTGGAAACAGGCTGAGCCCCCCTGTAGTCCGAAGGGCATAATGAGATACTCAAAGGCCCCCAAGGGGGTGAACATGGTAGTTTTCCATTCATCCCCCTTCCTCACCCGTATCAGGTTATACGCCCCCCTCAGGTCCAGCTTGGTAAAAATCTTTCCCTTCCTCACCCTGGTCAAAATGTCGTCAATCCTGGGCATGGGAAAGGCTACTGGTTCTGACACCGAATTGACGGCCCGAAAGTCCACTACAAGCCTGGGCTTATTAGTGTCTTTTTTGTCCACAAAAAACACTGGGCTGCCCCCCACCGCTCTTGACTCCCTGATGAAACCTCGTTTCAGGTTCTTGAACTCCCTTAACTCCTGCATCTCCCTGTCTGACATGGCGTACAGCTTGCCCACTGGTAGCTGGGCTCCTGGGAGTAGGTTGATTTGACAGTCAAAGGGTCTATGCGGGGGCAGTCTATCTGCTTCCTTCTCACTGAAGACGTCACTCAGATCGGTGTATTGTCGGGGTATTTCTCCCCTTTTCCCCCACCGCCATCCCTGCAAGACTGGCCCTAGCCAGCCCCTGCATTTCTCTTCCCTTGCAGTGCCCTAGGCAATGCGCTGACCCAAAAGAGACTGTCCACTGGTGCCATCCCACTAGTGGGTCATGTAGCGCCAGCCAGCTCATTCCCAAGATGATGGGAGGTCCCGCTAGTGTGGCTACATGAAAAGCAATGACTTCCGTGTGTCTTGCCACTCTCATTGTCATGGGGACCGTCTGTTGGTTCACTTCCCCTCCCAGCAGTTCCCTCCCATCAATCGTTGTCACCTGCAAGGAAGGAATTAAGGGCAGGGTTTGTATTTGGTGTTCTGACGCAAACTCCTTACTCATAAAATTGCAGGAGCTGCCTGAGTCTAAGAGGGCTTTTATAGTAAGTGGATGTCCGTTGGGTAGCTCTAGCAGCACCTCCACGACGAGAGCAGCTCTTGGGGGTTCAGGCTTGGGCACGTTCACTGATCCTTGGCCTGACTGCTGTGCCCTGTCGTTGGCAGCCAGGCGTTGGCTTTTACTTGGTCCTTAACCCCCTCCTCCTCACTCCCAACAGCCCCCACCATTCCTTGCCATCCCTTCCTTTGCGGGCAGACCCTGGCAAAATGTCCTGGCTGTTGGCAAAGGAAACATTTCTTGCCGCTCTTCCCTTCCTTCTTCCGCCCTTCGTTAACATTTGAAGTTCCGCGCGCGCTTGCTCCTCCAATCTCCATCTGTTCCACTGGCGGGGAAGGTTGCGCCGGCATCTCAGGAATGCGGAAATCATTCAAACGCTCTCCTCTCCCTTCCCGCTTCTCCAGCGCTCTCGCCTCCTGGCGCGCACCAATCGCAAGCGCTGCCTTGGTCAGCTGATCCATGGACTCAGGACGGGGCACGCGGGAAAGTTCATCTTTCACCCCTGGGGCTAGACCTTCTTCAAACAGCATTTGTATCGGGTCCGAAGACAGATCCCACCCCAATTTATGTATAAGCATGGTAAACTGTGTCCAATACTCTCTGACTGATTGATTTCCCTGTTTGCACGCCATTAACTGTCTGCGTACCATGCCCTGTTCAATCTGGCTGGAAAACATCAAGTCCATCGCACCAAAGAATTTCCTCAAGTCTTTTAAGGCGCTATTATTGTTTGCCATCAGGGGTCTCACCCAATCTCTAGCCCCTCCCTCGAGGTGTCCAATCACAAAAGCCACTCTCGATTCCTCATCAGCAAAGTCATCGTGTTGCAGGTTTAGTGCATATTGCATCTCTGTCTTAAAGGCTTGGTAGTTCCTTGGATCACCCCCAAATTTCTGTACAAACCAGGTAACTTCCTTCCGATGGGAGTGGGTTTCCCCTGTGCATCCTGCGCCCTCCTTTCCTCGAGCCGCGCCATTAGCAGTGCCAGCTGGTGCTCCAAAGCTCTGTTTCTCTCCTCCAGAGTTGGTCCCCCTCCAGCTCCTCCTGCTCCTCCGGCTCCGGTTGGGTTGCTCATGATGCCTCTCCTTCGCACAAGCAGCGTCAAAGACTGACGGATTGCTGTAATGGGAAAAGGGGGCTGCTCGTGCGTAAGCGTTTAAAGCCTCCAAGCTTTGCCATCAGTTCCTAAACTTTCCCAGTCCGAGGAGCCATGGGTGCGTGGCTACCTCAATCACTGGCAGAATCCGTCAGTGGGCGTTTCCGGAATTTACTCCAACATAAGAGTTCCTTGACGGAAACTCTTCTTCTGGATTCTCTACGTGACAGTTTCCTCCGCGGAGTGGGCGTCCCCAGCGGAGGTCCTGAGCCCTCCCCGCTATTCTCACTGGAAACATCTTGGAGCCCTTCCTCCGATTGAGTTTCTGCAGGAACTCTCCCTCTCCCCCTACTGGTTCCTTCCTCCGCATCCGAGGCTCTCCTAGCCTCCTTGAGCCCTTCCACCACCTGACTCTCCGATGGCAGTTCCCTGACACCACCCCTGCGTTAAATGGAGCAGGCCACGCCCCCAGGCCATCCGATTGGCTGGCCAGGGGATGATGCGATCGGGATTCCCGCAATCGCGCAGAGGCTGAGGCGCGTGCATGGTGGGAGGGTGAAGCCCCAACCCCACCTCCTTCTACGTCGGAAGTGGCTTTGCAGAAAAACAGATATTTTATTATAAATTGACATGGATATTTGCACGCACAGAGAAAACAGCTTTGTGTTTTCTCCAAAATTCTAAAAGCCAGTTCACAATATTGCATTGTCAATACAATGTCCCCTGTATGTATGTATGTATGTATGGGTATCTATGAAACTTCATCTGTGTATGTTTGATCATACCAAGCTCATGGAAATGTTCCTGAATGCAACCCAAAGCCCCTTCTGCGCAATCACGGATTTGCATCAATGTTACATAAGCATATTCACAAAGCAGCAGATATGAACAGTTAACCCAAAGAAGTCAACAAAAGTTTTAAGCACATTTCTATTGCATTTATTTTGATAAGAAATTTACAGACATTTGTAACTAGATTCCAACTTATTCTTATTGCCTTGGTCTCCCCCTTTTTCTCCAAGGAGTCTGTGATTCACCCCACTAATTATTCCCTACAACAACCCTGCGAGGTTTGCTAAGAGGAGGCAACTGACACCAAAGTCACACATTGAGCTTCTGGACTGAGTGAGGATTCGAACCCTGATCTCCCAGGTCTGACACCACACTGCCTTCCTAGAGCACTTCTGAGATATAAATAGGGGGAAAGCAGAATGTCCCTTGGCAGAAGGAGCTGAAATATTTTCCTTGAGGGTGCCATTGGGAGGGATCCCCAAAGCAGCATTGCTCTGTCTCCTGGTTGCATGCAGCGAAGCAGTAAGGAAAAAAGGAGTAGAAATAAGGCTCCTGTTCTCTTTATGATAATTCTTTCTTCAAAAATATTTTATATGGGTCATATATGTGTGTGTATGTGTGAGTGAGTTTCTCTCTCTCTGTCTCGTGAACTACCCTGAGACCTGTGGGTATGGGAATGGGAGAATGGGAAGGGACCCTGAGGGTCATCCAATCCAACCCAATCTTTTTGGCTGGAACCCAAAACCCACAGAGGAAGAGTCTCATGGGACTGAGCCATCCTCCCATATCTATTCCACCCACAGACCAGTTGACCCCAAAATGCAAGTTCTTCCAACCAGCGAGCCAGAAAGGATGGGGCTACCCAGTGCCTAAGCCAAACCTCTTACATGTGTTGTCAATAAAGTTGTGGCCTGATTTCACTCAAACATTGATTCCCATGTCTCTTATTCTTGGTATTGGGGAGGACCAAAGAGTAGGGGAGTATTTTATGAGACATTTCTTCATTCTTTTTCAACATGCTGATATGCTGCACGTGATGCTTTTCCTGGTGGGGCACTCAAATAATATACACCCTCCACTATTTTGCAGATGGTAACAAGGAAACTAGCATACCAGCAGTACATGTAAAAAGGATCTAGGGGTCTTGGTGGACCACAAGCTTAACATGAATCAATAATATGATGCAGCAGCAAAAAAGCTAATGCTATTCTAGGCTGCATCAGCAAAAATATAGTGTCCAGGTCAAGGGAAGAAATAGTTCCACTCTATTCTGCCTGGGTCAGACTACACCTGGAATACTGTGTCCAGCTCTGGGCACCATAATTTAAGTAGGATGTTAACATGCTGGGATGTATGCAGAAGACAGCAACCAATCTTGGTTAAGGGTCTGAAAATGGCAGCTTATAAGCCAAACCTTATGAGGAATCCTTGAAGGAGCTGTATATGTTTACCCTGGAAAAGAGGAGACTGAGAGGAGATTCATATCTTCAAATACCTGTATCTCAATAGGCTGTTGCATGGATAATGCTTATTATGTCCATGTGGAGATGGCAGTATTGAATCTGTAGCTCATGTGCTTCTATATTTCACTCTTTATAAACAGTTGAGGAGTGAGGTTATTATCCCTCTACTACTACCCATACCATATTGTGTCCTTTCTTCTTCTTCTTCTTCTTCTTCTTCTTCTTCTTCTTCTTCTTCTTCTTCTTCTTCTTCTTCTTCTTCTTCTTCTTCATATAATTTTTATTAACCAATCAATCAAATCACATTAATTCCAAATTACACATCCAAATTTTTAATTTTTTGTTGGGGTACCCATGCTTCGCGCTCAGAAAGGGATCCAGACATCTCTCTTGCTGCTGCTTTGATGTTCACAATTCTGTCCAAATAATATTCACAGTGCTGTTCCATCGTCTCTTTATTATTTTCCTCATCTTCTTATTGTTGTCTTATATTCCTTTCTTTTTTTGTGACCTCTGGTAGTCTCTGCAAGCGGGTTAAAAACAAACGTTGTTGTCAGGGGCTCAGGAGCAGAGGCACAGGAGAGGGAGGAAATGGAGAGCGAGGGGGAGGAATCTGAGGGGAGCGTAAGCGATGACAGTGGTCCGAGGAATTCCCTGAGTCTCTCCAGCGAATCGGAAGATTCACAGAAGGGGGCGCCCATGGCCAGAGCAAGGGGGGTGCCTAGGGGGACACCCCAGGAAGAAGGGGCCAGAGGGGACTCAGAGAGCAGCAGTTGGAAATCAGGACCAGCTTCCCCACCAGAGCGCAGTGGGGGGGAGGAGTCCCAGGTATCGGGATCAGGCTGCTCACCACCAGCGAGAGGAGATGAGTCAGGATTGACCACGCCTCCATCGGAGAGCGCAGAAACGGTCGAGAGGAAGGTTGGAGGCTGGGCGCGCGCGCCAAGTTCAAATGTACAGGCGAGCAGCACAGCAGGTAGCCCGGGTAGGGAGCCAGGTCCTAAAGCCCGCCGGAAGGAGGGACAAGAGTCAGGGGGGTCAGCGTCAGAAGAAGAGTCCAGAAAGGAGGAGACCCCGGGGGGCAGAAGGACCCAGAGGAGGAAAGAACAACGGAAGAGGTGGAGTAAGGCTAGAGTCTTAAACTGGTGTACAGGGGGCGGAGACTCAGACGGAGCTTCGCCGGTCTAGGTTCTAGACGTAGAGCTGCACGCTGCGGCTTGTAAATGGAAACTGAACTTCAATAAAGACTTTTGTACATTACAACCGGCTAGCGTTGGTCCTCTGTGAGCTGGGACCTGGAGGCAGCCCTGACAGTAAGTTCTGTCTCACATACACCTCGCAACGTGAGTGGACGCAGCGAGAGGCGAAGATTGGTGCTTCGCGAGCTCACAAAAGCAGGACAGGATGACTACCGAAGAACGAATGGTAGCCCTGCAAAATGCAGTTACGCAACTTAACGCGGAGATACTAGCATCCAGGAAGAGGGAAGAAGATACTGCTGCTACCTGCAGGGATCTGCAAGCCAGGTTGGAAATGCTGACTAAGCAGGGGCTACCGAGACCCAAACCAGAGGGGATTGGGCTGGGAAAGAGAGGAGGCAGCCTGGTGTCTCATTTCGATGGGAGTCTGCAGCAGTACCCTAACTTCCGAGCAGACATGGTGTTTGCGCTGCAGTTGCTGGAGAAAGACTTTAGAGATGAGCAGGAGAAAGTGGGCTTTATATTAACGCATCTCCATGGAGAAGCTAAAGCGTGGCTGCGCAATCTGTGGAGAGATAAGGATCCGGCGCTCCAAAGTGCGGATGCCTTCATTAAAGCGATGGATGCGTGTTTTTTATCAACAATAGACGTAGATATCGCCAGAAAAGAGGTACATGGACTGAAACAAGGGAGAGCCACTGTAAGGCAGTATCATTCCCGCTTTTTTGCATTGGTCAATGCGCTGGGATGGGAGAAAGATTCAGCTGCAGTCAGAGACCTTTTTTGGGAAGGGTTGAATGGAGCTGTGAAAGACGAAATTGCAAGGGGGGAACGACCCCAGAGCACTCAGGAAGTTGTCCAGAGGGCGCTGACGGTTGGGGTGCGTCTGGAAGAACGACCATGGAGCAAAGACGAAGGGCGTTGGGGACGCACGCCGGCGAGAGCACCTCCCTTCTTTCCCAGGGACGCAGCGCGCGCTCAATCCACACCTCCGCTGGGACGGGGAGAGGAACCGATGGAGATAGGAGGCGCCAGGGCTCAGTCAGCAACCAGAGCCCTAACACCGGGAGCAGTCAAAGCGAAGCCTCCTAGAGGAAACAGGAAGTGTTACATCTGCGACAGTGCTCAGCACATGGCGAAAGAGTGTCCCCAGAGGCTCCACAAGCACACTGCAGCCTCCGCAACAGTAACAGAAGCAACTCAGCAGAGAGAACCACAGCAGGGAAGCGACGGAGTCTGGCTGGAAGCAGAGGCACTGGGGCCCAGCCAGACGAGTCAGTGAAGCAGTCCCCAGAAATTTTGCAGCCCACAGACCCACTCCCGCCCAAACCAGTGGTGCAACTCACTGCATCGCTCCAGCTACCCAATGAACTTACTATAGAAGTGCCCATTACCATTGACTCTGGTAGTAATGCAGACTTTATAATACTGGATTTCATCAAGCAACATAGCATAGCGCTCCTGCCAGCCACGATGCCCCTGAAAGTTGTCACGGTCGATGGAAGAGAATTGCTGGGGGGGCAGGTGGTCAAGCAAACGCCGCCGATGGTGATGCAAATTGGAAATCACCGGGAAGTCATCAGCTTCAATGTCACCCAGCTGTCGGACACGCCTGTAGTATTGGGCATGAGTTAGCTCCACAGGCACAGCCCGGCATTGGCATGGTACCAGCGCCAACTAACTTTCGGTCCTCCTACTGCGCAGAACACTGCATTCTGCCTAGCCCGGAGGGGGAAGAGGATGACCCGCAGCTACGATTAGGCACGCTGCAAGCAGTGCCCCACAAGTACGCAGCGTTTTTGGAGGTTTTCTGCGAGAAGGAAGCGGACAAGCTACCTCCCCACAGGTCCTATGACTGCAAGATTGACCTCCTGCCGGGGGCGACGCTGCCGACCGGGAAACTGTTTTCAATGTCTGAAGACGAATTGCAGGAACTCAGGGAGTTCATAGATCACAACTTGAAGCGCGGTTTCATCCGGGAGTCCAAAGCAGTGCGGGGCAGTCCCGTATTCTTCGTGAAGAAAAAAGACACGCCCCAAAAGAGGCTTGTGGTGGATTATAGAATTTTAAATTCGAAAACCAAGCCCACGGCCTTCCCCATGCCCAAAATCGACAACCTGCTCGCGACGGTGAGAAAAGGACGCGTTTTCACCAAGTTGGATCTGCGAGGGGCGTACAACCTTATTCGCATACAGGAGGGCGACGAGTGGAAGACGGCCATGTTCACGCCCCTGGGCACCTATGAATACAGAGTTATGCCGTTTGGATTACAAAATGGCTCCCACTGTTTCCAAGCCTTCATGCATCACGTGTTAGCGGGACTCCTCTACAAGAAGTGCGTCTGCTTCCTGAACGACATCCTGATATTCTCAGACTCGCAGGAGGCTCACGAGCGGGACGTCAAGGAAGTTCTGCAGAGACTACAGGAGCACAGACTTTACGCCAAACTGGAGAAGTGCCAGTTCAACATGACGGAGGTGGATTTCCTGGGCTACAAGTTGTCCGACAAGGGGCTCGCCATGGACAGCGCCAAGGTACACTCAGTGTTGGACTGGAAGAGCCCGCGTAATCGGAAGGAGGTCCAGAAGTTCGTCGGCTTCGCCAACTTTTATCGCAAGTTCATCAAGGGGTTCGCTATGCAGACGGCGGCCATTACCGACACTCTCAGCTCCAAGAAGAAGAAGTTCATCCGGACGGAGCAGGCGGAGCAGTCATTCCAGAAGCTCAAGCGTCTCTTCGCATCCGAAGAGCAGCTACTGCATGTGAACCCCAGCAAACCGATGAGGGTTGAAACGGACGCCTCAGACAGAGCCGTGGGAGCGGTCCTGTTGCAGCAAGATCCGCAAGGGGACTGGAGGTCGTGCACCTTCTACTCCAGGAAACTCAGCAAGTCGGAGCAGAATTACACCATCTGGGACAGGGAGTTGCTGGCCATTCATGCAGCATTCAAGGTGTGGCGGCACTTCCTCGTCGGAGCCAAACACACAGTGCAGGTCCGCACAGACCATAAGAAACTGGAGTACTGGCACACGGCAAGGTTCCTGAACCAGAGGCACATACGCTGGGCGGAGTTCTTTGCGGATTTTGACTTCAGGATAGAGTACATCCCAGGCGACAACAACGTCATGGCGGATGCACTGTCCAGGAAGCCGCAATACCTCGAGGAGGTGGCACCGGCGGCGGCCAAGCACATTTTCGCACCGAAAGTGTGGGCGTGCGCTTCGGCAACCGTGGACCTGGACGCTGTACGTCGCGCGCTGCAGGAGGACTCCTTCACACAAGCCAAGATGGAGGAGGTGCACAGTGGCATGGCGAAGGACGACGAGTTCCAGATACGCGACGGATTGCTAATCCGCAAAGGGGCCCTCTACGTACCGGGAGACGACCTCCGCGCGAAGGTACTGCAGCAGTTGCACGACGCACCCACCGCCGGGCACTTTGGCAAAGAGAAGACTGTAGAATTAGTAGCCAGAGACTTTTGGTGGCCCAAGATGTGGGGGGAAGTCGCGGATTACGTCTCGAGGTGCGACACCTGCCAAAGGGCCAAGCCAGTGCACAAACCGCCGGCGGGACTGCTGGAACTGCTGCAGACACCGCTCGAACCGTGGGAGAGGGTGGCCCTGGACTTTGTCACGGATCTACCCAGCTCGCGGGGCAAGACAGCAGTTCTAGTGGTGGTGGACATGTTCACCAAAATGGCCCACTTCATTCCGTGCGCGAAGGTGGCCACGGCGGAACAGACCGCCAAACTGTTCATAGACCACGTGTTCAAGGTTCACGGTCTACCACGATCTATCCTGTCCGACCGGGGACGCCAGTTCATCTCGAACTTCTGGCAGAAGCTGATTGGCATCCTGAACGTCAAGATCAACCTAGCGTCGGTGAGACACCCGCAGACCAACGGACAAGCGGAGTGGGTCAACGCCATCATGCAGCATACCTGAGATGCTACGCGAATCAGCAGCCTGCGACATGGGTGGACTACCTGCCGCTCGCCGAGTTCGCCTACAACAACACGAAGCACGTGTCCACGGGGGTGACACCGTTCTTCGCCAACAATGGGAGACATCCCAGAACCTTCCCGGGATTAGAGAGAGTGGGGGAGGGGGAGCCACAGGCAGCGGACGCCTTCGCGTCGGAGTTGCAGGAGGTCCACGAACAGCTCCGAAGGCAGTTAGAACTAGCGAAGCACGCATACAAACTGCAGGCTGACAGACACAGAAGAGTTGGGGAAGACATACAGGTGGGAGACTAGGTTTGGTTAGCAGCCCAGGCAGTGCCGGCCAGATCGTTAGCGAAGAAGAAGCTCGGACATAAGCAGCTAGGGCCTTACCAAGTTGAGGCACAGGTCAATCCAGTGGCCTTCCGGTTGACACTTCCGGAGGGATCCAGAATGCACCCGGTCTTCCATAGATCAGTGCTCACACCCTACAAGGCACCTCACAGATTTCAGGAGCCAGGCACGGCACCAGACCCGCTCAGGGAAACGCCCACAGAGGGGGGGTCGCCAAGGGGGGAGCCCATCAACGAGGTCACAGAGATTTTAGACTCGAGATGGGGGGAAGAGGGGGTTGAGTATCTCCTCGCCAGGGAAGGTACCCCGGCAAGCGCCAACAGCTGGGTGCCGTACTATGAGGTGGAGGAGCACTACCTCAAGGACGAGTTCCACGCACTCTTCCCACACAGACCTATGCCGGCAGATTATTTCGACGAATATCTTTTCACACCCACACTTTCAGCCAGCACGTTCCAGGGGTTCACCTCGGACGAGGAACCGGCACTAGACACACGTTCCCCGGAGGGATCACCCTCGGGGTCTGCCTCAGACCGCTCTTATTGGTGGGACGATCGACCGGAGGAGCAGTGGCGCAGGAAGTGGCTGGAGGGTCCCGGGCAGGCAACATCCCCCGAGGAGACCGGGGGAGAGATGGACATGGACGTGTTGGGAGAGGACCTTGGGTTCGAACACGGAGGCAAAGAGATGGAAGCAGAGGAGATCGACGTCGGCGAGAACATGGAGGACGATCCGGACTTATCCGGCTGGATGCACGCCACGGGGGACGAACTGTATCCGGCAGTCACCCCCACAACGATGGAGCACCCAGTACCCACACCTGAAGGAGGGGAGGGGGAAGGGGGGGCTTCGAGGGGGGGATGGATGTCAGGGGCTCAGGAGCAGAGGCACAGGAAAGGGAGGAAATGGAGAGCGAGGGGGAGGAATCCGAAGGAAGCGTAAGCGATGACAGTGGTCCGAGGTCGCTGAGTCTTTCCAGCGAATCAGAAGATTCACAGAAAGGGGCTCCCATGGTCAGAGCAAGAGGGGTGCCTAGGGGGACACCCCAGGAAGAAGGGGCCAGAGGGGACTCAGAGAGCAGCAGTTGGAAATCAGGACCAGCTTCCCCACCAGAGCGCAGTAGGGGGGAGGAGTCCCAGGTATCGGGATCAGGCTGCTCACCGCCAGCGGGAGGAGATGAGTCAGGATTGGCCACGCCTCCATCGGAGAGCGAGGAAACGGTCAAGAGGAAGGTTGGAGGCTGGGCGCGCGCGCCAAGTTCAAATGTACAGGCGAGCGGCACAGTCGGTAGCCCGGATAGGGAGCCAGGTCCTAAAGCCCGCCGAAAGGAGGGGCAGGAGTCAGGGGGGTCAGCGTCAGAAGAGTCCAGAAAGGAGGAGACCCCGGGGGGCAGAAGGACCCAGAGGAGAAAAGAGCGACGGAAGAGGTGGAGTAAGGCTAGAGTCTTAAACTGGTGTACAGGGGGTGGAGACTCAGACGGAGCTTCGCCGATCTAGCTTCTAGACGTAGAGCTGCACGCTGCAGCCTGTAATTGGAAACTGAACTTCAATAAAGACTTTTGTACATTACTACCGGCTAGCGTTGATCCTCTGTGTGCTGGGACCTGGAGGCAGCTCTGACAATATGTGTGTGTGTATATGCAGTGCTTCTTTTCTTAAAAAAATGATTGGGGGTACTCTCATTTTGACTCAAGAAAATCACCATTTTATAGTTCAAACCGGGAAAAATACAGTAAATGGACAAAAGTACATTCACAAAATGTTTTAGGAGTATGCATTCCCCTGCGTCCCCTCCAGAAAAAAGCACTGTATATGTTCTGCCAAGGGCAGGATTATTTCTGGATCTGGAGCCAATAAGCACGCCAGTGGATGAAGAATAAGCAATGCTTTATTTGCATAAGGTTAACAGATAGCAGCAGGCATACAAAACACAAATTATAGCATATCAGGAAGGATCCCCAAAGCAGCATAGCTCTGGATGACCTGATCCTGTCTCCCGGTTGCATCCAACAAAGCAGTGAGGGAAAAAGGAGTAGAAATAAGGCTCTAGTTCTCTTTATAACAGTTCTTTCTTCAAAAATATTTTACATGTGTTTTATGTGTGTGTACCCATGGATGTGTGAGTGAGTTTCTCTCTGTGTGTGTCTTGTGAACTGCCCTATGGGAATGGGAGAATGGGAAGGGACACTGAGGGTCATCCAACCCAATCTTTTTGGCTGGAATCCAAAACCCACAGATGAGGAGTCTCATGGGATGGAGCCATCCTCCCATATGTATTCCTCCCACCAGTCCCGGACATTGACACTTCCTTCCCTCCCCATCCAGGCGTGTTCTCTGCTCCCCCCAGCAAGCCACACACACCCCGGCACCCGCAAGGATGGCCAGTTTGCCTGCGATGACAGTGTGTGCTGCATCAGCAGAGAGCAAATGTGCGACTTCGAGCCTGACTGCCATGACGGCACAGAGGAGAGCCAGTGTGGTGAGCATCTGCAGGGAATTTGAGGCCTGCCACATGCCTTTGTTAACTTGTGGAACTGGCCGCCACAGGAGACAGGAAAGTGTTTTCTCCTCGTGTATCTTGTCATGCCAGAAATGGGGTGGCCATGTTACATGGAAACCAAATTCCCTGCTGGGTCTGAGCCCATCCAGGGGCAGCACACTGTGCAGCACTAAAACCCAGCACCCTCTGCTTTGAGCATGTCCTGCTTTACAACATCACAGAATGATAGCATTGTAGAGCTGGAGGGCACACCCTGGGTCATCTACCCTGCAGATGGGTGCTGGGAGGCAAGGAACGTCTCCAGATTCCATCAGCCCTTGTCCTTTCCTAGGAGCCAGCCCCACCAGGTGGGCATGGCGGGGTGGCGCCTTGGAACAAGGTCTGCTTGACAACCACACCTGGAGGGTGAGTGGCGCCTTGCAGCAGGTTGGACTGGATGACCCCCAGGGTTTCCAATCCAGAAGAAGATTCAACTGGAACACATTTCTTCCTTTCCCCAGGGCACTACATGGTTGCCGACACCAGCACTGGCTCTCTGGCAGCAGGTCAAGCGGTGGCACTGTGGATGGGGATATACCCACTTGGGGGCACCCACTGCATCAGCTTCTGGTACTACCTGAGCAGCGGAGACTCCAGTAAAAGCTCAGGGTGGGCTGGATGGCCCACAGAGTTCCCTCTTGCCTCCAAGCTAGAGGACCCCAGTGAAACGATGCCCTGCTTTCCCTCACCAGGCTCTCTGCATGTTTGCGTGGAGAAAGAGGGTGAGTGGCAGGCTGAGGTGCCAGTGGCAGGTTCGAGGCAGGGCGGGAGGTGGCACTACAGGAATTTCACTGTGGAGGTCAGTGGCAAGTGTTGGGTGAGCATCAGGGTTCGGACAACAGTACCAGGTTCAAGTTTGCAGCATGCTGACACACACACACACGGCGCAGGTGGCAGGGACTGCACCATCATACATGGCGCTCGACAACCTCAAGGTGACGTCGGGGAGCTGCCTCGGTGCAGGTAAGTCTTGGGAGTTGTAGAGCCATGGAGGGTGTCCACCCCAAGACCAAAGCGTTCCAGGTGCAAAACGGGGACGGAGAATAGACTGCTCTGGCTTGTCCCCACCGCTCAGGCTTGTGCGATTTTGAATCTGGCACCTGAGGCTGGAGGATGCCCCACGGCGATTGGTGGAGCCGGGATTGGGCTGAGTTGGGTGCCGAAGGTGGGGCTCACACAAGGCACCCCTAAGTGTCCGGGTCAGGAGGGATGACCATTGAGTGTCTCCAGCTCACAACCCTGCATGGTGGGCTGAGGGGATGGGAATGAATCATCCCAATAACAATTTACTCCCAGCCGGGTGTGAACGGAGCTGATTCAGCCCTCTCTTTCTCTCCCGATTAGTATTTTCAATTTTCTAGGGCGCTAGTCTCTGTCCAGGTGGGCGCTGTGCCACCCACCTCACAAGCAAGACTCTTCCGCTACCACTACCAGCTTTCCAGGGAGAAAGTGGCAAGTCAGGGTTTGCTTGGGCCAATGGAACTCCCTGCCAAAGGAAGAGAGCCCACCTGACTCTTCTTTTCATCTCTCAGCCGGCACCGAGTTCTGGTTGGGCCTGGCAAGAGGAGAAGCTTCTGGTCGACAGCGGTGGCGAGTTTCAGGCAAGCCTCAGAAAGTTTGGTGGCTGTGGGACTGCCTGCCACTGGAGTTGCTATAATAATGAATTTTCCTTATGTTATTCCTGTTAAACTCCTTTTAAAGGTGACAGTGTTTGTCCACTTTTGGCACTGCCTGCCACTGGATGCCCTATAAAGATACAGTGGTGCCCCGCAAGACGAATGCCTCACAAGACGGAAAACCCGCAAGACGAAAGGGTTTTCCGTTTGCGAGTTGCTTCGCAAGACGAATTTCCCTATGGGCTTGCTTCGCAAGAAGAAAGCCCATAGGGAAATCTCTGGGGACCTCTTTTAAAAGCTGGCGGTGGGGAGCAAAGCCTTCCCCCCCCTCCAGCCTTCAGAAGAGGTCCAGGAAGGCTGGCGGGGGCCGAAAGGCTTTGCTCCCCACCGCCAGCATTTTAAAAGCAGTCCGGGATAGCAGGGAAGCGCTGTTTCTCCGCTATCCCGGACGGCTTTTGAAGGCAGGCGGGGGGGAGCAAAGACTTTCGCCCCCCCCGCCAGCCTTCAGAAGAGGTCCTGGGGGTTTTTTAAAATGCTGGCGGGTGGCAGCGAAGGCTTCGCTGCCGCTCGCCAGCATTTTAAGATCGCCCCGGCCAGCGGTGTCCCGGGGTTTTTTAAAATGCTGGGGGTGGGAAGAAAAGCCCTTGTCCCCCCCACCAGCCTTCAGAAGAGGTCGGGGGACAGACTGTCCCCGGACCTGGTCTGAAGGCAGTTTCCATAGGAACGCATTGATTGATTTTCAATGCATTCCTATGGGAAACCGTGCTTCGCAAGACGAAAAACTCGCAAGAAGAAAAAACTTGCGGAACGAATTAATTTCGTCTTCCGAGGCACCACTGCATGGGGCTTTTCAGCATGAAAAAGAAATCCCAATGACCCCTTTGGGACTCCTTGCTGCAGTGTCGGGGGGCTTTGGAACTCCCTGCCACTTTGGAATGCCTCTCTGGGCGAGGCGTTCAGCAGGTGGTGGATTTGAATTCCTCCCTGGCAGGAATGCAGACTTAAAGCTGCTTGTCTGAACCCGTGTCTTGCGGTGGACAAGTGAAGTCCGGGAAGGGTTAACCACCAGTAGGGGGAGTCCTGCTGATGCACATCAACTAGGAACTCCCCCAGGGTCCCCGCTCTGGGGCGTGCCTTAGGCCCTCACCTCCATAGGCTTCAGACAGGGCCACGCCCCCCGGAATCCTTTATCGGACTACCCTTCAATATGGGGGGAGGTGATGGCGCTTCCTCACCCCCTTCCCTCTACATAACAATACCAATACCAATGCCTAACCGCCACTCGAGCAAAAGCTCACCGCAAATACCCTCAAACCTGCAACCAATCCCTAATCCCAGACATCATATCCGCCAACCACACATTGTTTCCCAAATCGGAAAGATGTACACAATCCTCTCAGTAGAGGGCCACTTAGCTGAACTGGATGTTGGGATGGCCAATAACCCAACCCCCCAGAGCTGCCACTCTACATGCCACCTAATGCACCAAAAGCTTCCTGGGCTTTGTTTATCGCAATAGGGCACCGACATGCCTCGCCAGCAGTGGTGACCAAATTAGGGTTGAATCTGGCAATGAGGCAATCAGTTCATTGAAATCATTGTAAATGTCTCACATCAAGTCCACACCTTTCCGATAGGCCAAGTCTATGTGCACCACAACGTCTCCTGAAAGCAAAAGAAGGTAACAAAGCTAGGTCAGATATACCATGAACAATCACAAGGTCTTACGAATATATCCCTTAAAAGTATTAGACTTCCATCGCCCCAAGTCCTTCATCCATTCAGCTGAGACTCCCAAATGCATTGCTGTGGTGGCGGCCCCAATTCGAAAGGCAAATTCAGCTGGGGGTGAACCACAGGCAGCAATCGCCCTTCGCATAGCGGCATGAACTGATGCTGTGCAAGGCGGGAGCCATCCAAATGTATGAGGAATGGGCCTGAGACGGTTGATCTCACGTACATGAAATGTCTAGTGCTCTTTACTGGGCATGGCCCATTGTGACTAGTTGCTTGGAGCCCCCTTTCCTTGCTGATCAGTTTTGGAACATTGGACATGCAGGACTAAATTGGATCTGGACAAGGTAAGGTCTCTCAATAAGCTTCCCTGGGCAGCGGAATCTTGTTGGCCCTCGCAAACCACTTCGCCAACGCGCAGAGCGCCAAAGGAGGCAATGGAGTATGCAGCCGAAAAATAACCGGCCGTTGTACTTAGACCAACAGATACCTCTTTATTTTTATTGTTGTTATAAGTTATGAGCCTTCTACCATCACTGCTGGGAGGCTGCAGCCTGCGCCAGCCCCCCAGTGCCCTTCACACTAAGAAATCCACACAAGGGTCTATGGAGTAAATAGCCTTACAGAAGGAGCAGATTGCAGCTGACTGGATGTTTAAGAGTCTTTGCTGTGTGACCCAGCTACCTCAAATGTACCAAGTATTGCAGAACTTCAGCCTTGGTAGGGAGTCAAGCCTAGCATTTTTTAATTTGCCTTCTTGTTGTTTAGTCATTTTTGGGTGAATGAACACAGAAAGTACACGAATTGAAATCAAAGCATTTGTCGTCTTTATATTGAGATGGAACCAAAACACCTGCTTCGTTTAGACTGATAACATTTCACTGCGATTTTTGGGTTAGTGCATTCTAACCCAAAAAACAATTAGAAATAAGCCAAATCAAAGCTTTTTCTTCTTTTTATGTAGATGGAATCCAAAACACCTATTTTGCTTTGTTTGGGGTGATTACTGGTACACGGCCAAAAAACACTATGCAAATTGAAATAAGAACAATCAAAGCTTATTCGTCTTCTTTCTACGCATATGGAAGTGAAAAGTTTTATTTTGGACTGCGATTTTGACATGAATGCATTCACACCAAAAAACACAAATTGAAATAAGCCCAATTAAAGCTTATACTTTATGCGCATATGGAAGCAAAAGGTGTTGTCAGAGCTGCCCAAGGTCCCAGCTCACAAAGGACCAACGCCAGTGCGTTACTATTTACAAAAGTCTTTATTGAAGTTCAGTTTCAATTTCAAAGCCGCGGCGCGCAGCTCTACGTCTCAAACTCTAGACCGCTGAAGCTCCATCTGAATCTCCTCCCCCCAGACACCAGTTTAAGACTCTAGCCTTGCTCCACCTCTTCCTTTGCTCTTTCCTCCTCTGGGTCCGCCTGTCCGCTGGGGTTTCGCTCCTTCTACACTCTTCTGACGCTGATTCCCCTGAGTCTTCCCCCTGCCTCCGGCGGGCTTTAGGACCTGGTTCCCAATCCATGTTTCCTGCTGTGCCGCGCGCCTGCACATTTGAACTTGGCGCGCCGCCCAGCCGGCAACCTTCCTCCTAACCGTTACACTGCTCCTATCACTGCTTTCCCCTTCGGGGAGGCTAGCTGAAACTGACTTCCCCTCCGTTTCCTCACTCTGCGATGGAGGCGTGGCCAGCTCTGACTCATCTTCTCTCCCTGCTGGGAGAGACGCTGGCCCTGATCCATGGGACCCTTCCCCCCCACTACGCTCTGGTGGGGAAGCTGGTCCTGATCTCCAGCTGCTGCTTTGGGAGTCCCCGCTGGCCTCTTGTTTCTGGTGCGTCCCCCCTGGCACCTTGCCCTGGCCATCGGCGCCCCCTTCTGGGAATCTTCTGATTCGCTGGAGAAGCTCATGGAATCTCTCGGGTCACTGTCATACTCCCCTACACTTCCCTCAGATTCTTCCCCTTCGCTCTCCATTCCCTCTCTCCCCTGTGCCTCTGCTCCTGAGCCCCTGACATCCATCCCCCTTCGAAGCCCCCCCTTCCCCCCTCCCCCTCTTCGGGTGCAGGTTCCGGGTGCTCCAGTGCTGTGGGGGTGAGTGCGGGATACAGTTCTTCCCCCCTGGTGTGCAACCGGCCAGCTGGATCCGGCCAGTCCGTGATGGGCTCGTCGACGTCGATCTCCTCTGCTTCCATCTCTCTGCAGCTGTGCCCGAACTCAGGATCCTCCCCCAACACGTCCATGTCCGTCTCTCTCCCTGTTGCCTCGGGCGATGCTGCGTGTAAGGGCCCCCTCTGCTGTTCCCTGCTCCACCCCACCTCCGGTTGATTGTCCCACCAATAAGAGCGGTCTGTGACAAACCCCGAGAGCGATCCCTCCGGGGAGCTTGTCTGGTGCCGTTTTCTCAGCTGATGAGAACCCCTGGAACATGCTGGCTGAAAGTGTGGGTGTGAAAAGATAATCTGCCGGCATAGGTCTGTGTGGGAAGAGTGCGTGGAACTCGTCTTTGAGGTAGTGCTCCTCCACGGCATAGTACGGTACCCACCTGTTGGCGCTGGCTGGGGTACCTTCCCTGGTGAGGAGATATTCAACCCCCTCTTCCCCCCATCTCGAGTCTAAAATCTCCGTGACCTCGTTGAGTGGCGCCGCCCTCTGTGACCCCCCCCTCGTTGGGGCTTTGCTGAGTGGGTCTGGTGCGGTCCCTGGCGCCTGAAATCTGTGGGATTCCTTGTAGGGTGTGAGCACTGATCTATGAAAGACCGGGTGCATTCTGGAGTCCTCCGGGAGTGTCAACCGGAAGGCCACTGGATTGATTTGTGCCTCGACTTGGTAAGGCCCTAGCTGCTTGTGTCTGAGCTTCTTCTTAGCTAATGTTCTGGCCGGCACTGCCTGTGCTGCTATCCAGACCCAGTCCCCCACCTGGATGTCTTCCCCGGCTCTCCTGTGCCTGTCTGCCTGCATTTTGTAGGCATGTTTTGCGCGTTCCAAGTGCCTTCGGAGTTGCTCGTGGACCTCCTGCTACTCCGCTGCCCAGGCCTCTGCTCCCCGTGTCTCCCCCTCCCCTTTCGTCTCTAACCCCGGGAAGGTTCTGGGATGCCGTCCATTGTTGGCAAAGAACGGTGTTACCCCCGTCAACACGTGTTTCGTGTTGTTTTAGGCAAACTCAGCCAGCGGTAGGTAGTCCCCCCAGGTCGAGGGCTGTTGATTCGCGTAGCATCGCAGGTAGTGCTGCATGATGGCGTTGACCCTCTCCGCTTGTCCGTTGGTCTGTGGGTGTCGTGCCGACGCTAAGTTGATCTTGATGTTCAGGACGCCCAGCAGCTTCTGCTAGAAGCTCGAGATGAATTGGCGCCCCCGGTCGGACAGGTAAGCCGTGAACTTTGAACACGTGGTCTATGAACAGCTTGGCGGTCTGTTCCGCTGTGGCCACCTTCGCGCACGGAATGAAGTGCGCCATCTTGGTGAACAGGTCTATGACCACAAGTACCGCTGTTTTGCCTCGCGAGCTGGGCAGATCTGTGACAAAGTCCAGGGCCACTTTCTCCCACGGTTCAAGCGGCGTCTGTAGCGGTTCCAGCAGTCCCGCCGGCGGCCTGTGTACTGGTTTGGCCCTTTGGCATGTGTCAGGGGCTCAGGAGCAGAGGCACAGGAAAGGGAGGAAACGGAGAGCGAGGGGGAGGAATCCGAAGGAAACGTGAGCGATGACAGTGTTCCGAGGTCTCTGAGTCTTTCCAGCGAATCGGAAGACTCACAGAAAGGGGCTCCCAGGGTCAGAGCAAGGGGGACACCCCAGGAAGAAGGGGCCAGAAGGGAATCAGAGAGCAGCAGCTGGAAATCGGGACCAGCTTCCCCACCAAAGAGCAGTAGGGGGGAGGAGTCCCAGGTATCGGGATCTGGCTGCTCACCGCCAGCCGGAGGAGATGAGTCAGGATTGGTCACGCCTCCATCGGAAAGAGAGGAAACGGTCAAGAGGAAGGTTGGAAGATGGGCGCGCGCGCCAAGTTCAAATGTACAGGGGAGCGGCACAGTGGGTAGCCCGGATAGGGAGCCAGGTCCTAAAGCCCGCCGAAAGGAGGGACAGGAGTCAGGGGGGTCAGCGTCAGAAGAGTCCAGGAAGGAGGGGACACCGGGGGGCAGAAGGACCCAGAGGAGAAAGGAGCAACGGAAAAGGTGGAGTAAGGCTAGAGTCTTAAACTGGTGTACAGGGGGTGGAGACTCAGACAGGGCTTCGCCAATCTAGCGTCTAGACGTAGGGCTGTACGCTGCGGCTTGTAAATGGAAACTGAACCTCAATAAAGACTTTTGTACATTACTACCGGCTAGCGTTGGTCCTCTGTGAGCTGGGACCTGGAGGCAGCTCTGACAGTAAGCCCTGTCTCACTTTTCACCAAGAACCTCGCAACGTGAGTGGACGCAGCGAGGGGCGAAGATTTGTGCTTCGCGAGCTCACAAAAGCAAGGCAAGATGACTACCGAACAGCAAATGGCAGCCCTGCAAAATGCAGTGACGCGACTCAACCAGGAGATAGTCGCATCTAGGAAGAGGGAAGACGAAGCAGCTGCTGCATGCAAGGATCTCCAAGCCAGGTTGGAAGTGCTTACTAAGCAGGGGCACCCCCCCCCCAAACCAGAGGGGATTGGGCTGGGGAAGAGAGGAGGCAGCCTTGTGTCTCATTTCGATGGGAATTTGCAGCAGTACCCTAACTTCCGAGCAGACGTGATGTTTGCGCTGCAATTGCTGGATAAAGACTTTAGAGATGAGCAGGAGAGGGTGGGATTTATATTATCTCATTTGCATGGAGAAGCTAAAGCGGGGCTGCACAATCTGTGGAGAGATAAGGATCCGGCGCTCCGAAGTGCGGATGCCTTCATTAAAGCGATGGATTCGTGTTTTTTATCAACAATAGACATTGATATAGCCAGAAAAGAGATACATGGGCTGAAACAAGGAAGAGCCACTGTGAGGCAGTATCATTCCCGCTTTTTTGCATTGGTGAATACGCTGGGATGGGAGAAAGATTCAGCTGCAGTCAGAGACCTTTTCTGGGAAGAGCTGAATGGAGCTGTGAAAGACGAGATTGCAAGGGGGGAGAGACCCCAAAGAACTCAGGAAGTTGTTCAGAGGGCACTGACGATTGGGGTGCGGCAGGAAGAGCGTCCCTGGGGCAAAGAAGAAGGGCGTTGGGGACGCACGCCAGCGAGAGCACCTCCCCTCTTTCCCAGGGATGCAGCGCGTACGCAATCCACGCCTCCGCAGGGAGGGGGAGAAGAACCAATGGAGATTGGAGGCGCCAGGGCTCAGTCAGCAACCAGAGCCCTAACACCGGGAGCAGTCAAAGCGAAGCCTCCTAGAGGGAACAGGAAGTGCTACATCTGCGACAGTGCTCAGCACATGGCGAAAGAGTGTCCCCAGAGGCTCCACAAGCACACTGCAGCCTCTGCAACAGTAACAGAAGCAGCTCAGCAGAGAGAACCACAGCAGGGAAACGACGAAGTCTGGCTGAAAGCAGCGGCCCTGGGGCCCAGCCAGACAAGTCAGTGAAGCAGTCCCCAGAAATTTTGCAGCCCACAGACCCTCTCCCACCCAAACCAGTGGTGCAACTCCAGTTACCCAATGGACTCACAATGGAAGTGCCCATTACCATTGACTCTGGTAGTAACGCAGACTTTATAGGACTGGATTTCATTAAGGAACACAGCATAGCGCTCCTGCCAGCCACGCTGCCCCTGAAGGTTGTCACGGTGGATGGCAGGGAATTGCTGGGGGGGCAGGTGGTGAAGCAAACGACGCCGATGGTGATGCAGATTGGCAATCACCGGGAAGTCATCAGCTTCAATGTCACCCAACTGTCGGACACGCCTGTAGTATTGGGCATGAGTTGGCTGCACAGGCACAGCCCAGCATTGGCATGGTACCAGCGCCAACTGACTTTCAGCTCCTCCTACTGTGCAGAACACTTCATTCTGCCTAGCCCGGAAGGGGAAGAGGATGACCCGCAACTACAATTAGGCACGCTGCAAGCAGTGCCCCACAAGTACGCAGCGTTTTTGGAGGTTTTCTGCGAGAAGGAAGCGGACAAGCTACCTCCCCACAGGGCCTATGACTGCAAGATTGACCTCCTGCCGGGGGCGACACTGCCGACCGGGAAACTGTATTCCATGTCTGAAGACGAACTGCAGGAACTCAGGGAGTTCATAGATCACAACTTGAAGCGCGGTTTCATCCGGGAGTCCAAGGCAGTGGGGGGCAGTCCCGTATTCTTCGTGAAGAAGAAAGACACGCCCCAAAAAAGGCTGGTAGTGGACTATCGAATTTTAAACTCAAAAACAAAGCCCACGGCCTTCCCCATGCCCCAAATCGACGACCTGCTCGCGACGGTGAGAAAAGGACGCGTTTTCACCAAGTTGGATCTGCGAGGGGCGTACAACCTTATTCGAATACGGGAGGGCAACGAGTGGAAGACGGCCATGTTCACGCCCCTGGGCACCTATGAATACAGAGTTATGACGTTTGGATTACAAAATGGCTCCCACTGTTTTCAAGCCTTCATGCATCACGTGTTAGCGGGACTCCTCTACAAGAAGTGTGTATGCTTCCTGGACGACATCCTGATATTCTCAGACTCGCAGGAGGTTCATGAGCGGGACGTCAAGGAAGTTCTGCAGAGATTGCAGGAGCACAGATTGTACGCCAAGCTGGAGAAGTGCCAGTTCGACATGACGGAGGTGGATTTCCTGGGCTACAAATTATCGGACAAAGGGCTCGCCATGGACAGCGCCAAGGTTCGTTCAGTGTTGGACTGGAAGAGCCCGCGCAATCGGAAGGAGGTCCAGCGGTTTGTCGGCTTTGCAAACTTTTATCGCAAGTTCATCAAGGGGTTCGCAAGTTCATCTGGACGGAGCAGGCGGAGCAATCCTTTCAGAAGCTCAAGCTTCTCTTCGTGTCCGAAGAGCAGCTGCTGCATGTGAATCCCAGCAGACCGATGAGGGTTGAAACGGACGCCTCAGACAGGGCCGTGGGAGCAGTCCTATTGCAGCAAGACCCGCATGGGGACTGGAGGCCGTGCACCTTCTACTCCAGGAAGCTCAGCAAGTCAGAGCAGAACTACACCATCTGGGACAGGGAGTTGCTGGCCATTCATGCAGCATTCAAGGCGTGGCGGCACTTCCTCGTCGGAGCCAAACACACAGTGCAGGTCTGCACGGACCATAAGAACCTGGAGTACTGGCGCACGGCAAGGTTCCTGAACCAGAGACACATCCGCTGGGCGGAGTTCTTTGCAGACTTCGACTTCAGGATTGAGTACATCCCGGGAGGCAACAACGTCATGACGGATGCACTGTCCAGGAAGCCGCAGTATCTCGAGGAGGCGGCACCGGCGGCGGCCCAGCACATTTTCGCACCGAAAGCGTGGGCGTGCGCTTCGGCAACCGTGGATCTGGATGCTGTACG
This sequence comes from Podarcis melisellensis, assembly GCF_964234715.1. NCBI lineage: Eukaryota > Metazoa > Chordata > Lepidosauria > Squamata > Lacertidae > Podarcis > Podarcis melisellensis. The sequence continues at coordinate 42,022,794 of NC_138533.1, forward strand.
TCATGCGCTGCAGGAGGACCCCTTCGCACAAGCCAAGATGGAGGAGGTGCACAGTGGCAAGGCGAAGGACGACGAGTTCCAGATACGTGACGGATTGATCATCCGCAAAGGGGCCCTCTACGTACCGGGGACGACCTCCGCGCGAAGGTACTGCAGCAGCTGCACGACGCACCCACCGCCGGGCACTTCGGCAAAGAGAAGACTGTAGAATTAGTAGCCAGAGACTTTTGGTGGCCCAAGATGCGGGGGGAAGTCGCGGATTACGTCTCGAGGTGCGACACCTGCCAAAGGGCCAAGCCAGTGCACAAACCGCCGGCGGGACTGCTGGAACCGCTGCAGACTCCGCTCGAACCGTGGGAGAGGGTGGCACTGGACTTTGTCACGGATCTACCCAGCTCGCGGGGCAAGACAGCAGTTCTAGTGGTGGTGGACATGTTCACCAAAATGGCCCATTTCATTCCCTGCGCGAAGGTGGCCACAGCGGAACAGACCGCCAAGCTGTTCATAGACCACGTGTTCAAGGTTCACGGTCTACCACGGTCTATCCTGTCCGACCGAGGGCGACAGTTCATCTCGAACGTCTGGCAGAAGCTGATGGGCATCCTTAACGTCAAGATCAACCTAGCGTCGGCGAGACACCCGCAGACCTATGGACAAGCGGAGCGGGTCAACGCCATCATGCAGCAGTACCTAAGATGCTACGCGAACCAGCAGCCTGCGACATGGGTGGACTACCTGCCGCTCGCCAAGTTCACCTACAACAACACGAAGCACGTGTCCACGGGGGTGACACCGTTCTTTGCCAACAATGGGAGACATCCCAGAACCTTCCCGGGATTAGAGAGAGTGGGGGAGGGGGAGCCACAGGCAGCGGACGCCTTCGCGTCAGAGTTGCAGGAGGTCCACGAACAGCTCTGAAGGCAGTTAGAACTAGAAAAGCACGCATACAAACTGCAGGCTGACAAACACAGAAGGGCCGGGGAAAACATACAGGTGGGCGACTGGGTTTGGTTAGCAGCCCAGGCAGTGCCGGCCAGATCGGCGGATTCCAAGATGGCGATGAGGTAAGACGCATTTGCCGGAGCTCTTCTCGAATCCTCCTTAAATTTGTGTTGTGGCTCCCAGCCTTTCAAGTTCTTGCTGAAGATTGTACCAGGGTGTTGGAGTCTATGCTAGGAGTTCACATTGCCGATAACTGTGAAGCCTGCATCGTAAATCAGCTTTAATGAGCAGATAATTGTATTCTCCGGCAGCCTTCGACTCACTGTTTTCTCGCCACCTCACATTCAGCTGTATTGCTATTTCTACTACTTTTTATTACCTTTTAACCACTGTTATTTTAAAAGACTCATTTTAAACGACTCATTTTAGACGATTCATTTTAAACGACTCATAACGATGGGTCAAGACAAACGCCTAAGAGACTGTGACGAGGCTTTGCCCTCCCCAAGAGCCAAACAATCAAAAACCGACCCCCCCGTGTCTGGCAAATGGAGTGACCCCACAGAACACTGCTATAGGGTGAAAACCCAGAACCGTTTCTATCCTTTAATGTCCCCAGAAACAACGTCAACACCAGAGGAATTATTTTCACCTCAGATTAAGGCTGCGGACGGCAAGCTTGGAGGAGGAGGGAGTGTCCCACCGGGGGTGGTACGGGACGCCGGAACTGAGGACTGCGCAAGACAAGAACAACATGAACATCTCCATCTTGTGGTCAGAACCCTTAATTGCATATTCAAGAAGATTGATGTGCTATCCTCCCAGCTATGTAACCTCGAACAGAAAATTGATAACCTCTGGTTAAAGCCTAAGCCATCAGTGGATACGGGGGAACTGAAGTTCCGGAGAACCTTACCCTCAACCAAAAAAGGAAGTGTGATTCCTAAATATAGACCAAACCCTGCACTGAAACATCAAGCATTGTCCCTGCAACCTAAGAAAATCTGCCTAAACATTGGGGCAGGGTCAGCAAGGTGGCTCACTCTGGATGGGGTCAAAAAGCATCTAAGCAATCTCCTAAACATAGAAACCACACAATGTGATCTCATTGCAGTATTACCTTTGAACCAGCACTTCAGGCCACAGAAAGTGATACTTGCGTTTTACTCTCCAAGGATCCCTTCAGCTATCATCAGGCAGAAATCACTCTTGGCTAGGTACGATATCACCCCAACAAGAGTTTTTATGGATAGTAAGATCCACCCCCTTCTACTCGCCGGTCACGACAAGGAGCGGACTCTGTCGGAGAGGTCGGGAGCACCTCGGGACATCGAGCCTCCTCTTCCGGAGGTTATCCATCCGCACCGAAACTGGACCTACTCTACGCCCCCACGAGCTCTAAAGAAACCCACTGGCGCAAGTAATCTTCTGACCCCGCCGGAGGAAAGAGAGCTTTTAGCCACCTTTGGCGACCTCCCATCGAGGGAACAACAAGAAATAATTGATAGACTAGAAGTACTTAATCATCAACTCATACATGTCCAGAAGAACGGAAAAGTCCTGCCCACTTCTCAGGATAATCCTGCCAGCTCTTCGGAGCCGTGTTATAAGGAAGCAGGAAGTCTTCCTTACTTTAGTCCAGTTCCTAAACCCATGCCTCCCCCACTTGAGGACAAAGCCCAACGATGCTTGGCAGACCCAGGTTTTGTCTCACAAGTAGGCCCCTCATCTCTACTCTTGATAAATTTTGACTCGCCCTCCAGGAGTTCCCCGCTGAAGAGTGTAGCCCAGAGTTCCTTCCACCAAAACAATTCCTTACCAACTAATCCATCAATGCCGGAACTGGAGTCCTCATATTCCCCTGAGCGGCATAGACCCGACATACAAACAGTACCAGTACGCCAAGCATCCCCAGTATCCTCGCTAGCACCAGGCCAGGGGAGTGTTCCACCTACATCCAAAAATGGCCCGGATTTGATTGAAGACCCAGCCGGACATATAAATCAAATGGTTTCATCGGCGATCTTTAGACCTCGCGGTGGGGCAGTCTCAGCAAATCCTGTGGAGTTTCCCACTGAAGTGTCCGCCCTTGGGTCAGCCAGCAGGAGACCCGTCCTGTTACACCAGTCAGAACACCTCACTACCAACTTCAAGACTAGATACCCTCAGCAGGTGCCAGCCATGCAAAGTAAAATAACTGACTTTTTTGTGGGGTCTGCCCTGCCCCCTAAGGATACACATCTCTCCCTGAAATGACAGCGAATTGGACACAACAGGAACTCCCCCCTATCAGTCCTCAGCTGGAACATTGCGGGCTGGAGAGGAAAAAAACTTGATCCAGAATTCTTGGAGTATATTAACCAGTTTCATATCATCTTGTTTCAAGAATCGTGGGAAGTAGAGAAAATTGTCCTAAATGGCTTTGAGCTTCTAGAACTCCCTGCCTGCCCCTCCCTGAAAGGAGGCCGCCCTAAAGGGGGCCTAATAATAGGCATCTCCCTCAACCTACATTCTAAACTTACCCTAGTACAGGCCTTGCCTCCTTACGCCCTTACCGGGCTGATTGTGGGGGAAAAGATCTCACTTCTAGTTACAAATGTCTACTTACCACCTGGGGGTTCTTCCCCCGAACTTGGCTCTAAATGGGGCTCGCTAGAAGAGCATCTGCTCTCATGCTATGTTAAGTTTCCTAATACCCCGGCCATAATAGGTGGCGATTTTAACGCCCGTACAGCAGCAAACTGGGACGCGCTGACCAAAGCCAAATGGTGGGTTACTCCAAACCTTGATAATTATGATCTGGATCATATCATGAGGAGAACTTCTAAAGACCACAGAGCAAATGAGGCTGGAGTACTCCTCTATCAAATGGCCATCCGTTTAAATCTGGTCCCCTTAAATGGCACATGTCTCCCTGACATTCCTGGGGATTTTACCCACCTGAGCGTCAAATCAAACAGCGTCCTCGATTACCTGTTGGTCTCCAGGGATCTACTTAAGTGCATTTCCACCTTTAAGATCGAGAATATACAATCTAGTGATCATCTTCCCCTTGTAGCCAAGCTCTCCCTGAACTGGCAGTCGAAGGCCCATAGACATGCGACCCAGATGGTAACCAACGAATCTCTCCAAGTAAGAGGAATCAAATGGTCGGAGACCCAGGCTCAAAGGTACCAAGAATTCTTTCAAAAAGTAATCCTCGGGCCCCATCCTAACATAGGCTCTGCCTCAGACGAGCATAGCATAGTGCTGAAACGCTTCCACCATCATACGACTGATCTTACGTCCTTCTTCAGGTTACCACCCAAAATATTAAATCGAAATGAATATACTTACGGTGCCCCCTGGTATAATTCTCAGTGTAAACAAGCAAGACAGTGCCTCCGTGCTATATATAATGTATATAAGACCTCCGATGCAGCTACTCTGCCAGCTAGTTATGCACAAGCCAAGCTAGCTTACAAACGCACGCAGAAAATTGCCAAACGTGAGTGGCAACACAATCGCTGGCAGGCTTTGATTACTGCTTCAAAATCACACAGATCCAGGGAATTCTGGTCTTTGATCAACAGAAGGGTGAGGAAATACCCAAGGGCAGTCATCCCTGCACCGACATGGGAATTGTTCCTGAAGAAATGCTTCTCACAGGCAGATGCTCCCTCCGACCACCTGACGCACCTGTTTACCCACCTACCTATTTGGCCTCCCACCGATCCGGACGAAATAGCCAAGCTAATAGCGCAGCTGAAACCGGGTAAAGCCCCAGGGCCCGATCTGATCCCTGCTGAAGCCATTAAACTACACCCAAAATGGTGGGCTGGCATCTTGGCCAAAACCTTTGATGCAATCAACGCTTCTGGCCTCATCCCCAAAATATGGAAGGAGGCCATTATAGTACCAATTCATAAAAAAAGGTTCTCCAATGGAGCCGGAAAACTACCGTAACATCAGCCTCCTTTCGATCATAGGGAAAATTTATGCCAGCTTCTTGCTGACTAAACTATTGCGATGGGTAGATGAGACTAATCAGATTGGCCACGAACAAGCAGGGTTCAGAATTAAACGCTCTACAACCGATCATGCGATAGTTCTTTACCATCTGGCACGAAAGTACTCCTCTCCCCCCCGGGGCTACCTCTGTGCTGCCTTCTTAGACCTAAAGGCAGCCTTTGACAGCGTTCCTAGAAATATTCTATGGGAGAAACTTGCGAAACAGGGCATTGATAGAAGACTCCTATGGCTTATAAGTCAGCTCCATGAAGGCACCCTTGCTAGAGTGAGACTTACCCCTGCGGGCGATCTCACAAATTCGATACCAATAAACAAGGGAGTGCGCCAAGGATGCATATTGGCTCCCTGTCTATTCAACCTATTCATCAGCGACATGCGAGCACCCCTAGTTAACTCATCTCCAAGTACACACGCACCTAGACTTGCGGACTATCGCTGCCCACTCCTTTTATATGCGGACGACGCGGTAATTCTATCCTATACACGTGTTGGACTAACCAGAGCTTTGAAGATCTTTGCCACGTTTTGTCAACTCAACCAATTAACCATCAACCATGCTAAATCCAAGATTCTGATTTTCTCCAGAAGCCGGAGATTATACGAATGGAAGCTTGGTGGAGCAAAAATAGAGCAAGTCCTAAAATTTCAATACCTAGGAGTTATTTTTCAACACAACTTGGGGTGGAAAGCTCAAATTCAACACCTACTTAACAAGGCCAAAACTTTGTCATATGCGCTCCTCCGATTCTTTTTTTCGGATGGAGCTTTGCATGTTCCCTCGGCCCTAAAGGTGTTCAAGGCAAAAGTGGTCGCCGTGCTAGCTTATGCTGCCCCGCTTTGGGCCGTGATGACAGATCTTGCTCCTCTCGAGACACTGCAAAATCAATTCCTGCGGCGGCTCCTAATGCTCCCCCTGTGCGTAAGCAACGCAGCCATGCGACTAGAACTGAAGATCGCATCCTTAGAAACTTGCCTGTGGAAGCAAGTCTTCAATTATTGGTTATCATTGTGGCATAGATTACCAAACCACTACCTTGTCCAGTGCTTATGGCGAGATGAATTCGCTAGCCTTTGGACTAGTAGAATTCATGCCAAACTCCTGAGCTATGGAATCTCTCCTTCAGATTCCCTAAAACTAGACCAAATTACTGCTCAAAGACTGATCCGCCAAAGACTGGATGACATCGATCTACAGCGAAATTATATGCTGGGGGGAGGTGTTTGTTCGCCCCAGAACATTGGTATCACTTTAACTTACTGCGTTCCATCATACCTCTCCTCCCTCTCGACTGTTGCCCATAGACTGGCCTTCACCAAAGCGAGGTTCAACGTTTTTCCCTCCAACGTCCTGAGACATAGATTCTCAAAGGGCCAAGCCCCCGCCACGTGTGAATGTGATAAGGAGACGCCGGAGTCGCTCCAGCACATCATGTTCACTTGCCCCCTGTTCAATGTGCCACGGGCAAATCTGTTGGGATCAATCATACAGAAACTAGAGGGTACCCCACCAAAATTCCACCTTGCTCAAATTTTGCAGGATAAGGATACCCATACGACCCTGAATGTGGCTAGGTTCCTGGTCGCTGTCCTTACCCAAAAGCGACGCCAAGGAGCACTACAAACTAACTAAGGCGTCATATGCCATTCCATTTTATAGTATTTTATTGTTACTGTGGTGTTTTAGCGACTGTTTTTTTTTCCCCATGTGCACAAGCTGTTATTTATGTGTTGTTTTTACCTGTATGGGCCTATGGCCGTAATAAATATTGTTGTTGTTGTTGTTGCCGGCCAGATCGTTAGCGAAGAAGAAGCTCGGACATAAGCAGCTAGGGCCTTACCAAGTCGAGGCACAGGTCAATCCAGTGGCCTTCCGGTTGACACTTCCGGAGGGATCCAGAATGCACCCGGTCTTTCATAGATCAGTGCTCACGCCCTACAAGGCACCTCACAGATTTCAGGAGCCAAGGAAGGCACCAGACCCGCTCAGGGAAACGCCCACAGAAAGGGGGTCGCCAAGGGAGGAGCCCATCAACGAGGTCACAGAGATTTTAGACTCGAGATGGGGGGAAGAGGGGGTTGAGTATCTCCTCGCCAGGGAAGGTACCCCGGCAAGCGCCAACAGCTGGGTGCCGTACTATGAGGTGGAGGAGCACTACCTCAAGGACGAGTTCCACGCACTCTTCCCACACAGACCTATGCCAGCAGATTATTTCGACGAATATCTTTTCACACCCACACTTTCAGCCAGCACGTTCCAGGGGTTCTCCTCGGACGAGGAACTGGCAATAGACACACGTTCCCCGGAGGGATCGCCCTCGGGGTTTGCCTCAGACCGCTCTTATTGGTGGGACGATCGACCGGAGGAGCAGTGGCGCAGGAAGTGGTTGGCGGGTCCCGGGCAGGCAACATCCCCCGAGGAGACCGGGGGAGAGACGGACATGGACGCGTTGGGAGAGGACCTTGGGTTTGAGCATGGAGGCAAAGAGATGGAAGCAGAGGAGATCAATGTCGACGAGAACATGGAGGACGATCTGGATTTATCCAGCTGGATGCACGCCACGGGAGACGAACTGTATCCGGCACTCACCCCCACAACGATGGAGCGCCCAGTACCCACACCTGAAGGAGGGGAGGGGGGAAGGGGGGGCTTCGAGGGAGATGGATGTCAGGGGCTCAGGAGCAGAGGCACAGGAAAGGGAGGAAACGGAGAGCGAGGGGGAGGAATCCGAAGGAAACGTAGCGATGACAGTGGTCCGAGGTCGCTGAATCTTTCCAGCGAATCGGAACACTCACAGAAAGGGGTTCCCAGGGCCAGAGCAAGGGGGACACCCCAGGAAGAAGGGGCCAGAGGGGACTCAGAGAGCAGCAGCTGGAAATCGGGACCAGCTTCCCCACCAGAGCGCATTAGGGGGGAGGAGTCCCAGGTATCGGGATCTGGCTGCTCACCGCCAGCGGGAGGAGATGAGTCAGGATTGGTCATGCCTCCATCGGAAAGAGAGGAAACGGTCGAGAGGAAGGTTGGAAGATGGGCGCGCGCGCCAAGTTCAAATGTACAGGGGAGCGGCACAGTGGGTAGCCCGGATAGAGAGCCAGGTCCTAAAGCCCGCCGAAAGGAGGGACAGGAGTCAGGGGGGTCAGCGTCAGAAGAGTCCAGGAAGGAGGGGACACCGGGGGGCAGATGGACCCAGAGGAGAAAGGAGCAACGGAAAAGGTGGAGTAAGGCTAGAGTCTTAAACTGGTGTACAGGGGGTGGAGACTCAGACAGGGCTTCGCCGATCTAGCGTCTAGACGTAGGGCTGCACGCTGCGGCTTGTAAATGGAAACTGAACCTCAATAAAGACTTTTGTACATTACTACCGGCTAGCGTTGGTCCTCTGTGAGCTGGGACCTGGAGGCAGCTCTGACAGCATGTGTCACACTTAGTGACGTAATCCGCGACTTCTCCCCTCATCTTGGGCCACCAAAAGTCTCTGGCTACTAATTCCGCCGTCTTTTCCTTGCCGAAGTGCCCGGCGCTGGGCGCGTCGTGTAACTGCTGCAGTACTCTTGCGCGGAGGTCGTCTCCCGGCACGTAGAGGGCCCCTTTGCGGATGAGCAGTCCGTGGCATATCTGGAACTCGTCGTCCTTTGCTGTGCCTCTTCGCACCTCCTCCATCTTGGATTGAGCGAACGAATCCGTCTGCAGCGCGCGACGTACCGCGTCCAGGTCTACGGTGGCCGAAGCGCACGGCCATGCTTTCGGTGCGAAAATGTGTTTGGCCGCCGCCGGTGCCGCTTCCTCGAGATACTGCGGCTTCCTGGACAGCGCATCCACCATGACGTTGCTGTCTCCCGGGATGTATTCTATACGGAAGTCGAAATCCGCAAAAAACTCCACCCAGCGGATGTGACTCTGGTTCAGGAACCGCGCCGTGCGCCAGTACTCCAGGTTCTTATGGTCCTGTCCCAGATGGTGTAGTTCTGTTCCGACTTTCTGAGTTTCCTGGAGTAGAATGCGCATGGCCTCCAGTCCCCTTGCGGATCTTGTTGCAACAGGACCGCCCCCACCGCTCTGTCCGAGGCGTCCGTTTCAACCCTCATTGGTTTGCTGGGGTTTACGTGTAGCAGCTGTTCTTCGGACGCGAAGAGACGCTTGAGTCTCCGAAAGGACTGCTCCGCCTGGTCCGTCCAGGTGAACTTCTTCTTCTTGGAGCTGAGGGTGTCCGTGATGGCCGCCGTCTCCATCGCGAACCCCTTGATGAACTTGCGATAAAAGTTGGCGAAGCCGACGAACTTCTGGACCTCCTTCCGGTTGCGCGGGCTCTTCCAGTCCAGCACCGAGCGGACCTTGGTGCTGTCCATGGCGAGTCCCTTGTCGGACAGCTTGTAGCCCAGGAAATCCACCTCCGTCATGTCGAACTGGCACTTCTCCAGTTTGGCGTAAAGTCTGTGTTTCCGTAGTCTCTGCAGGACCTGCTTGACGTCCCTCTCGTGAGCCTCCTGCGATTCCGAGAAGATCAGGATGTTGTCCAGGAAGCAGACGCACTTCTTGTAGAGGAGTCCCGCTAACACGTGATGCATGAAGGCTTGGAAACAGTGGGAGCCATTTTGCAAACCAAACGGCATAACTCGATATTCATAGGTGCTTAAAGGCGTAAACATGGCCGTCTTCCACTCATTGCCCTCCCGCATGCGTATAAGGTTGTACGCCCCTCGTAGATCCAACTTGGTGAAGATGCGTCCCTTCCTCACCGTCTCGAGTAGGTCGTCGATCTTGGGCATGGGGAAAGCTGTGGGCTTCGTCCTGGAATTGATAATGCGGTAATCACAATCTAATCTCCGTGGTTCGTGTCTTTCTTCTTCACGAAAAACACGGGACTGCCCCCCACTGCTTTGGATTCTTGGATGAATCCCCGCTTCAAGTTGTGATCTATGAACTCCCTGAGTTCTTGCAGTTCGTCTTCAGACATGGAATACAGTTTTCCAGTTGGCAGCGTCGCCCCCGGCAGGAGGTCAATCTTGCAGTCGTAGGGCCTGTGGGGAGGCAGCTTGTCCGCTTCCTTTTCGCAGAAGACCTCCAAAAACTCCTTGTACTTGTTGGGTACCGCTTGCACCATGCCTAAGTGTAGCTGTGGTTCATCCTCTTGCCCCTCATTTTCCTGGCTGGTCAGGAGGCAGTGTTCTGCGCAGTAGGAGGAGCAGAAGGTCAATTGACGCTGGTACCATGCCAATGCCGGGCTGTGCCTATCCAACCAACTCATGCCCAACACTATGGGCGTGTCCGACAGGTGGGTGACGTTGAAGCTGATGACTTCGCGGTGATTTCCAATTTGCATTACCATTGGCGGTGTTTGCTGTACCACCTGTCCTCCCAGTAGCTCTCTGCCATCGACCGTGATGACGTTCAGGGGCATCGTGGCTGGTAGGAGCGCTATGCGATGTTGCTTGATGAAGTCCACGCCTACAAAGTCTGCATTACTACCAAAGTCAATGGTAATTGGGACTTCAAGGGTGAGTCCATTGGACAACTGGAGCGATGCAGTGAGTTGCACCACTGGTTTGGGCGGGAGGGGGTCTGTGGGCTGCAAAATCGCTGGGAGCTGCTTCACTGACTCGCCTGGCTGGCCCCAGTGCCTCTGCTTCCAACCAGGCTTTGTCGTTTCCCTGCAGCTGTTCCTCCTGCTGAACTGCTCCCCTTACTGTTGCTGAGGCTGCAGTTTGCCTCTGGAGCCTCTGGGGACACTCTTTGGCCATGTGCTGTGCACTGTCGCAGATGTAGCACTTCCTGCTCCCTCTAGGAGCCTTCGCCTTGACTGCTCCTGGCGTTGGGGCTCTGTTTACTGTCTGAGCCCTGGCACCACCTATCTCCATCGGCTCTTCTTCCCCTCCCAGTGGAGGCGTGGACTGCGCACGCGCTGTCTCTCTGGGCAGGAAAGGAGGTGTTCTGGCTGTTGTGCGTCCCATACGTCCCTCATCCCTGCTCCAGGGGCGTTCTTCTAGGCGCACCCCTATCTGCAGCGCTTTCTGGACGACTTCTGCGGTGCTTTTGGGCCTCTCCCCCCTCGCCAGCTCATCTTTCACAGCTCCATTCAGCCCCTCCCAGAACAGATCCCTGACGGCAGCGGAATCCTTCTCCCAGCCCAGCACATTTACTAACGCAAAAAAGCGGGAGTGATATTGTCTCACAGTGGCTTTGCCCTGCCTCAGCCCATGCATTTGCCTCCTCGCCACATCCACATCTACTGTTGATTTAAAACAATCGTCCATAGCCTTGATAAAGGCGTCTGAATCTCGGAGGGCGGGATCATTTTCGCGCCATAAATTGCGCAGCCATGCTTTAGCTTCCCCGTGGAGATGCGTTATTATGAAGCCTACTTTCTCCTCCTCATCTCTAAAGTCTTTCCGAAGCAAATTGAGCGCGAAAACTATGTCTGCTCTGAAGTTAGGATACTGCTGCAGATTCCCGTCGAAGTGAGCTACGATGCTGCCCCCCCTCTTCCCGAGGCCAACTCCCTCCGGTTTGGGTCCTGGCTGCCCTTCCTTGCCCCAACGTTCCCACCTGGCTTGCAGATCCCGGCATATTGCTGCTGCTTCTCTTCCCTCTTTTTGGATGCTGCTACTTCTGCGTAAAGCGTCGTGACTGCTTCTTGCAGCTCTTTCACCCTCTCCTCTGTAGTCATCTTTGCCGATCTTCGTGAGCTCGCAAAACACCAAGTTTTGCCCCCCGTTGCGCCAACTCACGCTGCGAGGGTTCAATTTTATATGAGACGGAGCTTACTGTCAGAGCTGCCCGAGGTCCCAGCTCACAAAGGACCAACGCCAGTGCGTTACTATTTACAAAAGTCTTTATTGAAGTTCAGTTTCGATTTCAAAGCCGCAGCGCGCAGCTCTACGTCTCAAACTCTAGACCGCTGAAGCTCCGTCTGAATCTCCTCCCCCCAGACACCAGTTTAAAACTCTAGCCTTGCTCCACCTCTTCCTTTGCTCTTTCCTCCTCTGCGTCCGCCTGTCCGCTGGGGTCTCGCTCCTTCTACACTCTTCTGACGCTGATTCCCCTGAGTCTTCCCCCTGCCTCCGGCGGGCTTTAGGACCTGGTTCCCAATCCGTGTTTCCTGCTGTGCCGCGCGCCTGCACATTTGAACTTGGCGCGCGCACCCAGCCGGCAACCTTCCTCCTAACCGTTACACTGCTCCTATCACTGCTTTCCCCTTCGGGGAGGCTAGCTGAAACTGACTTCCCCTCCGTTCCCTCACTCTGCGATGGAGGCGTGGCCAGCTCTGACTCATCTTCTCTCCCTGCTGGGAGAGACGCTGGCCCTGATCCATGGGACCCTTCCCCCCCACTACGCTCTGGTGGGGAAGCTGGTCCTGATCTCCAGCTGCTGCTTTGGGAGTCCCCGCTGGCCTCTTGTTTCTGGTGCATCCCCCCTGGCACTCCCCTTGCCCTGGCCATCGGCGCCCCCTTCTGGGAATCTTCTGATTCGCTGGAGAAGCTCATGGAATCTCTCGGGTCACTGTCATACTCCCCTACGCTTCCCTCAGATTCTTCCCCTTCGCTCTCCATTCCCTCTCTCCCCTGTGCCTCTGCTCCTGAGCCCCTGACAGGTGTTTTGTTATTTTGGAATGATGACACTGCCATTTGGGGGTGAATGTGCATTCAAACCAAAAAAACATGTGTCAGAGCTGCCCAAGGTCCCAGCTCACAGAGGACCAACGCCAGTTCTTGTTATATACAAAAGTCTTTATTAAGGTTCAGTTTCGATTCGAAAGCCGCGGCGCGCAGCTCTACGTCTCAACCCTAGACCGCTGAAGCTCCGTCTGAATCTCCTCCCCCCTGACACCAGTTCAAGACCCTAGCCTTGCTCCACCTCTTCCTTTGCTCTTTCCTCCTCTGGGTCCGCCTGCCCGCTGGGGTCTCGCTCCTTCTACACTCTTCTGACGCTGATTCCCCTGAGTCTTCCCCCTCTCTCCGGCAGGCTTTAGGACCTGGTTCCCAATCCGTGTTTCCTGCTGTGCCGCGCGCCTGCACATTTGAACTTGGCGCGCGCGCCCAGCCGGTAACCTTCCTCCTGACCGTTACACTGCTCCTTTCACTGCTTCCCCCTTCGGGGGGGCTAGCTGGCTCTGACTTCCCCTCTGTTCCCTCACTCAGCGATAGGGGCGTGGTCAGCCCTGACTCATCTTCTCTTTCCCCTGGAGGGGAAGCCGGCCCTGACACATGGGACCCTTCCCCCCCGCTACGCTCCGGTGGGGAAGCTGGTCCCGATCTCCAGCTGCTGCTTTGGGAGTCACCGCTGGTCCCTTGCTTCTGGTGCGTCCCCCCGGGACCCCCCTTGCTCTGGCTATCGGTGCCCCCTTCTGGGAATCTTCCGAATCACTGGACAGACTCATGGAATCTCTTGCCCCACTGTCATCCTCACCTACACTGCCCTCGGATTGTTCCCCTTCGCTCTCCGCTTCCTCCTTCCCCTGTGCCTCTGCTCCTGAACCCCTGACATCCATCCCCCCTTCGAAGCCCCCCCTTCCCCCTTCCTCCTCCTCGGGTGCGGGTTCCAGGTGCTCCAGTGTTGTGGGGGTGAGTGCGGGATACAGTTCCTCCCCTCTGATGTGCATCCGGCTGGTTGGGATCAGCCAGTCCGGAATGGGCTCGTCGACGTCGATCTCCTCTGCTTCCATCTCTCTGCAGCTGTGCTCGAACCCAGGGTCCTCCCCCAACACCTCCATGTCCGTCTCCCCCCCCGGTTGCCTCGGGGGATGCTGCCTGCCAAGGTCCCTTCAGCCGCTCCCTGCTCCACCCCACCTCCGGTTGATTGTCCCACCAATAAGAGCGGTCTGTGGCAGACCCCGAGAGTGATCCCTCCGGGGAACGTGTGTCGGGTGCTGGTTCCTCGTCTGATGAGAACCCCTGGAACGTGCTGGCTGAAAGTGTGGGTGTGAAAAGATATTCGTCGAAATAATCTGCCGGCATAGGTCTGTGTGGGAAGATTGCATGGAACTTGTCCTTGAGGTAGTGCTCCTCCACCGCATAGTACGGCACCCAGCTGTTGGCGCTGGCCGGGGTACCTTCCCTGGCGAGGAGATACTCAACCCCCTCTTCCCCCCTTCTCGGGTCTAAAATCTTTGTGACCTCGTTGATAGGCTCCCCCCTTGGTGACCCCCCCTCTGTGGGCGTTTCCCTGAGCGGGTCTGCTGCCGTCCCTGGCGCCTGAAACCTGTGAGGTGCCTTGTAGGGCGTGAGCACTGATCTATGAAAGACCGGGTGCATTCTGGATCCCTCCAGATGTGTCAACCGGAAGGCCACTGGATTGATCCGTGCCTCGACTTGGTAAGGCCCTAGCTGCTTATGTCCGAGCTTCTTCTTCGCTAACGATCTGGCCGGCACTCCCTGGGCTGCTAACCAAACCCAGTCTCCCACCTGTATGTCTTCCCCAACCCTTCTGTGTCTGTCAGCCTGCAGCTTGTATGCGTGTTTCGCTAGTTCTAACTGCCTTCGGAGCTGTTCGTGGACCTCCTGCAACTCCGACGCGAAGGCGTCCACTGCCTGTGGCTCCCCCTCCCCCACTCTCTCTAATCCCGGGAAGGTTCTGGGATGCCTCCCATTGTTGGCAAAGAACGGTGTCATCCTCGTGGACACGTGCTTCGTGTTGTTGTAGGCGAACTCGGCAAGCGGCAGGTAGTCCACCCATGTCGTAGGCTGCTGATTCGCGTAGCATCTCAGGTACTGCTGCATGATGGCCTTGACCCTCTCCGCTTGTCCGTTGGTCTGCGGGTGTTTCGCCGACGCTAGGTTGATCTTGACGTTCTGGATGCCCATCAGCTTCTGCCAGAAGTTCGAGATGAACTGGCACCCCCGGTCGGACAGGATAGACCGTGGTAGACCGTGAACCTTGAACACGTGGTCTATGAACAGCTTGGCGGTCTGTTCCGCTGTGGCCACCTTCGCGCACGGAATGAGGTGGGCCATTTTGGTGAACATGTCCACCACCACGAGAACTGCTGTTTTGCCCCGCGAGCTGGGTAGATCCGTGACAAAGTCCAGGGCCACCCTCTCCCACGGTTCGAGCGGGGTCTGCAGCGGTTCCAGCAGTCCCGCCGTCGGTCTGTGCTCTGGTTTGGCCCTTTGGCATGTGTCGCACCTCGTGACGTAATCCGCGACTTCCCCCCGCATCTTGGGCCACCAAAAGTCTCTGGCTACTAATTCTACAGTCTTCTCTTTGCCAAAGTGCCCGGCGCTGGGTGCGTCGTGCAACTGCTGCAGTACCTTGGCGCGCAGGTCGTCTCCCGTTACATAGAGGGCCCCTTTGCGGATGAGCAGTCCGTCGCGTATCTGGAACTCGTCGTCCTTCGCTGTGCCACTGGGCACCTCCTCCATCTTGGATCGTGCGAAGGAGTCCGCCTGCAGCGCGCGACGTACGGCGTCCAGCTCCACGGTGGCCGAAGCGTACACCCACGCTTTCGGTGCGAAAATGTGCTGGGCCGCCGCCGGTGCCGCCTCCTCGAGATACTGCGGCTTCCTGGACAGTGCATCCGCCATGACGTTGTTGCCTCCCGGGATGTACTCAATCCTGAAGTCGAAGTCCGCAAAGAACTCCGCCCAGCGGATGTATCTCTGGTTCAGGAACCTTGCCGTGCGCCAGTACTCCAGGTTCTTATGGTCCGTGCGTACCTGCACTGTGTGTTTGGCTCCGACGAGGAAGTGCCGCCACGCCTTGAATGCTGCATGAATGGCCAGCAACTCCCTGTCCCAGATGGTGTAGTTCTGCTCCGACTTGCTGAGTTTCCTGGAGTAGAAAGCGCACGGCCTCCAGTCCCCTTGCGGATCTTGCTGCAACAGGACCGCTCCCACGGCTCTGTCTGAGGCGTCCGTTTCAACCCTCATCGGTTTGCAGGGGTTCACATGCAGTAGCTGCTCTTCGGACGCGAAGAGACACTTGAGTTTCTGGAATGACTGCTCCGCCTGCTCCGTCCAGATGAACTTCTTCTTCTTGGAGCTGAGAGTGTCGGTAATGGCCGCCGTCTGCATAGCGAACCCCTTGATGAACTTGCGATAAAAGTTTGCGAAGCCAACGAACCGCTGGACATCCTTCCGATTACGTGGGCTCTTCCAGTCCAACACTGAGCAGACCTTGGCGCTGTCCATGGCGAGCCCCTTGTCGGACAACTTGTAGCCCAGGAAATCCACCTCCGTCATGTCGAACTGGCACTTCTCCAGTTTGGCGTACAGTCTGTGCTCCCGTAGTCTCTGCAGAACGTCCTTGACGTCCCTCTCGTGAGCCTCCTGAGAGTTTGAGAATATCAGGATGTCGTTCAGGAAGCAGACGCACTTCTTGTAGAGGAGTCCCGCTAACACGTGATGCATGAAGGCTTGGAAACAGTGGGAGCCATTTTGTAATCCAAATGGCATAACTCTGTATTCATAGGTGCCCAGGGGCGTGAACATGGCCGTCTTCCACTCGTCGCCCTCCCGTATGCGAATAAGGTTGTACGCCCCTCGCAGATCCAACTTGGTGAAAACGCGTCCTTTTCTCACCGTCGCGAGCAGGTCGTCGATTTTGGGCATGGGGAAGGCCGTGGGCTTGGTTTTCGAATTTAAAATTCTATAATCAACCACAAGCCTCTTTTGGGGCGTGTCTTTTTTCTTCACGAAGAATACGGTTCTGCCCCCCACTGCTTTGGACTCCCGGATGAAACCGCGCTTCAAGTTGTGATCTATGAACTCCCTGAGTTCTTGCAGGTCGTCTTCAGACATGGAATACAGTTTCCCGGTCGGCAGCGTCACCCCCGGCCGGAGGTCAATCTTGCAGTCATAGGACCTGTGGGGAGGTAGCTTGTCCGCTTCCTTCTCGCAGAAAACCTCCAAAAGCGCTGCGTACTTGTGGGGCACTGCTTGCAGCGTGCCTAATCTTAGCTGCGGGTCATCCTCTTCCCCTTCCGGGCTAGGCAGAATGCAGTGTTCTGCGCAGTAGGAGGAGCCGAAAGTCAGTTGGCGCTGGTACCATGCCCAATACTACAGGCGTGTCCGACAGTTGGGTGACATTGAAGCTGATGAATTCCCGGTGATTTCCAATTTGCATCACCATCGGCGGCGTTTGCTTGACCACCTGCCCCCCCAGCAATTCCCTTCCATCCACCGTGACAACTTTCAGGGGCAGCGTGGCTGGCAGGAGCGCTATGCTGTGTTGCTTGATGAAATCCAGTCCTATAAAGTCTGCATTACTACCAGAGTCAATGGTAATGGGCACTTCCATAGTGAGTCCATTGGGTAGCTGCAGCGATGCAGTGAGTTGCACCACTGGTTTGGGCGGGAGTAGGTCTGTGGGCTGCAAAATTTCTGGGGACTGCTTCACTGACTCGTCTGGCTGGGCCCCAGTGCCTCTGCTTCCAGCCAGACTCTGTCGTTTCCCTGCTGCGGTTCTCTCTGCTGATTTGCCTCTGTTACTGTTGCGGAGGCTGCAGTGTGCTTGTGGAGCCTCTGGGGGCACTCTCTTGCCATGTGCTGAGCACTGTCGCAGATGTAGCACTTCCTGTTCCCTCTAGGAGGCTTCGCTTTGACTGCTCCCGATGTTAGGGCTCTGGTTGCTGACTGAGTCCTGGAGCCTCCAATCTCCATCGGTTCTTCTCCCCCTCCCAGCGGAGGCGTGGATTGCGCACGCGCTGCATCCCTGGGAAAGAGGGGAGGTGCTCTCGCTGGCGTGCGTCCCCAACGCCCTTCTTCTTTGCTCCAAGGACGTTCTTCCAGCCGCACCCCAATCGTCAGCGCCCTCTGTACAACTTCCTGAGTGCTCTGGGGTCTCTCCCCCCCTTGCGATTTCGTCTTTCACAGCTCCATTCAACCCTTCCCAGAAAAGGTCTCTGACTGCAGCTGAATCTTTCTCCCATCCCAGCGCATTGACCAATGCAAAAAAGCGGGAATGATACTGCCTTACAGTGGCTCTCCCTTGTTTCAGTCCATTTTGCAGGTCTACCATTCGTTCTTCGGTAGTCATCCTGTCCAGCTTTTGTGAGCTCGCGAAGCACCAATCTTCGCCCCTCGCTGCGTCCACTCACGTTGCGAGGTGTATTTAGAGGTGACGGAGCTTACTGTCAGAGCTGCCTCCAGGTCCCAGCTCACAGAGGACCAACGCTAGCCGGTAGTAATGTACAAAAGTCTTTATTGAAGTTCAGTTTCCATTTACAAGCTGCAGCGTGCAGCTCTACGTCTAGAAGCTAGATCGGCGAAGCTCCGTCTGAGTCTCCACCCCCTGTACACCAGTTTAAGACTCTAGCCTTACTCCACCTCTTCCGTCACTCTTTTCTCCTCTGGGTCCTTCTGCCCCTCCTTTCTGGACTCTTCCGACGCTGACCGGCCTGACTCCTGTCCCTCCTTTCGGCGGGCTTTAGGACCTGGCTCCCTATCCGGGCTACCGACTGTGCCGCTCGCCTGTACATTTGAACTTGGCGCGCGCCCAGCCTCCAACCTTCCTCTTGACCGTTTCCTCGCTCTCCGATGGAGGCGTGGCCAATCCTGACTCATCTCCTCCCGCTGGCGGTGAGCAGCCTGATCCCGATACCTAGGACTCCTCCCCCCTAATGCGCTCTGGTGGGGAAGCTGGTCCTGATTTCCAACTGCTGCTCTCTGAGTCCCCTCTGGCCCCTTTTTCCTGGGGTGTCCCCCTAGGCACCCCCTTGCTCTGACCATGGGAGCCCCTTTCTGTGAATCTTCCGATTCGCTGGAAAGACTCAGAGACCTCAGACCACTGTCATCGCTTACGCTTCCTTCGGATTTCTCCACCTCGCTCTCCATTTCCTCCCTTTCCTGTGCCTCTGCTCCTGAGCCCCTGACAGAAGCCAAAATACCTATTTTCTTTTGTTGGGGGTGATTCTGGTGCGCACCCAAAAAACACCATGAGAATTGAAATAAGCCCAATCAAAGCTTATTTGTCGTCTTTCTACGCATATGGAAGCAAAAAGACGGTGTTGTGTTATTTTGGTCTCATTCCACACAGTTTGCGATTTCTGCGTCAATGTGCATTAACACCAAAAAACACGACTTGAAATAAGTGAAATCCAAGATTCTTCTTTCTATGTAGCTGGAACCCAAAACAACCTGTTTGGCTTTGTTTAGGCTTATTACACTTCACTTTGCTATTTGTGGGGCAATGAACACGAAAGAACAATCCAAGCTCATTCGTCGTTTTTCTATTGAGATGGAAGCAAAACACCTATGTTTGTTTTGGGCTGATTACAAACATGTCACTCTCCAATTTTTGGGTGAATGTGCATTCTAACCCCAAAATCACCAATTTGAAATAAGCCCGACCAGAGCTTTATCATCTTCTTTTTATGTAAATGGAAGCCAAAATACCTATTTTCTTTTGTTGGGGGTGATTCTGGTGCACACCCAAAAAACACCATGCGAATTGAAATAAGCCCAATCAAGGCTTATTTGTCGTCTTTCTACGCATATGGAAGCAAAAAGACGGTGTTGTGTTATTTTGGTCTCATTCCACACAGTTTGCGATATCTGCGTCAATGTGCATTAACACCAAAAAACACGACTTGAAATAAGCGAAATCCAAGATTCTTCTTTCTATGTAGCTGGAACCCAAAACAACCTGTTTGGCTTTGTTTAGGCTTATTACACTTCACTTTGCTATTTGTGGGGCAATGAACATGAAAGAACAATCCAAGCTCATTCGTCGTTTTTCTATTGAGATGGAAGCAAAACACCTATGTTTGTTTTGGGCTGATTACAAACATGTCACTCTCCAATTTTTGGGTGAATGTGCATTCTAACCCCAAAATCACCAATTAGAAATAAGCCCGACCAGAGCTTTATCATCTTCTTTTTATGTAAATGGAAGCCAAAATACCTATTTTCTTTTGTTGGGGGTGATTCTGGTGCACACCCAAAAAACACCATGAGAATTGAAATAAGCCCAATCAAAGCTTATTTGTCGTCTTTCTACGCATATGGAAGCAAAAAGACGGTGTTGTGTTATTTTGGTCTCATTCCACACAGTTTGCGATATCTGCGTCAATGTGCATTAACACCAAAAAACACGACTTGAAATAAGCGAAATCCAAGATTCTTCTTTCTATGTAGCTGGAACCCAAAACAACCTGTTTGGCTTTGTTTAGGCTTATTACACTTCACTTTGCTATTTGTGGGGCAATGAACACGAAAGAACAATCCAAGCTCATTCGTCGTTTTTCTATTGAGATGGAAGCAAAACACCTATGTTTGTTTTGGGCTGATTACAAACATGTCACTCTCCAATTTTTGGGTGAATGTGCATTCTAACCCCAAAATCACCAATTAGAAATAAGCCCGACCAGAGCTTTATCATCTTCTTTTTATGTAAATGGAAGCCAAAATACCTATTTTCTTTTGTTGGGGGTGATTCTGGTGCACACTCAAAAAACACCATGAGAATTGAAATAAGCCCAATCAAAGCTTATTTGTCGTCTTTCTACGCATATGGAAGCAAAAAGACGGTGTTGTGTTATTTTGGTCTCATTCCACACAGTTTGCGATTTCTGCGTCAATGTGCATTAACACCAAAAAACATGACTTGAAATAAGCGAAATCCAAGATTCTTCTTTCTATGTAGCTGGATCCCAAAACAACCTGTTTGGCTTTGTTTAGGCTTATTACACTTCGCTTTGCTATTTGTGGGGCAATGAACACGAAAGAACAATCCAAGCTCATTCGTCGTTTTTCTATTGAGATGGAAGAAAAACACCTATGTTTGTTTGGGGCTGATTACAAACATGTCACTCTCCAATTTTTGGGTGAATGTGCATTCTAACCCCAAAATCACCAATTTGAAATAAGCCCGACCAAAGCTTTATCATCTTCTTTTTATGTAAATGGAAGCCAAAATACCTATTTTCTTTTGTTGGGGGTGATTCTGGTGCACACCCAAAAAACACCATGCGAATTGAAATAAGCCCAATCAAAGCTTATTTGTCGTCTTTCTACGCATATGGAAGCAAAAAGACGGTGTTGTGTTATTTTGGTCTCATTCCACACAGTTTGCGATATCTGCGTCAATGTGCATTAACACCAAAAAACACGACTTGAAATAAGCGAAATCCAAGATTCTTCTTTCTATGTAGCTGGAACCCAAAACAACCTGTTTGGCTTTGTTTAGGCTTATTACACTTCACTTTGCTATTTGTGGGGCAATGAACACGAAAGAACAATCCAAGCTCATTCGTCGTTTTTCTATTGAGATGGAAGAAAAACACCTATGTTTGTTTGGGGCTGATTACAAACATGTCACTCTCCAATTTTTGGGTGAATGTGCATTCTAACCCCAAAATCACCAATTTGAAATAAGCCCGACCAGAGCTTTATCATCTTCTTTTTATGTAAATGGAAGCCAAAATACCTATTTTCTTTTGTTGGGGGTGATTCTGGTGCACACCCAAAAAACACCATGCGAATTGAAATAAGCCCAATCAAAGCTTATTTGTCGTCTTTCTACGCATATGGAAGCAAAAAGACGGTGTTGTGTTATTTTGGTCTCATTCCACACAGTTTGCGATTTCTGCGTCAATGTGCATTAACACCAAAAAACATGACTTGAAATAAGCGAAATCCAAGATTCTTCTTTCTATGTAGCTGGATCCCAAAACAACCTGTTTGGCTTTGTTTAGGCTTATTACACTTCGCTTTGCTATTTGTGGGGCAATGAACACGAAAGAACAATCCAAGCTCATTCGTCGTTTTTCTATTGAGATGGAAGAAAAACACCTATGTTTGTTTGGGGCTGATTACAAACATGTCACTCTCCAATTTTTGGGTGAATGTGCATTCTAACCCCAAAATCACCAATTTGAAATAAGCCCGACCAAAGCTTTATCATCTTCTTTTTATGTAAATGGAAGCCAAAATACCTATTTTCTTTTGTTGGGGGTGATTCTGGTGCACACCCAAAAAACACCATGCGAATTGAAATAAGCCCAATCAAAGCTTATTTGTCGTCTTTCTACGCATATGGAAGCAAAAAGACGGTGTTGTGTTATTTTGGTCTCATTCCACACAGTTTGCGATATCTGCGTCAATGTGCATTAACACCAAAAAACACGACTTGAAATAAGCGAAATCCAAGATTCTTCTTTCTATGTAGCTGGAACCCAAAACAACCTGTTTGGCTTTGTTTAGGCTTATTACACTTCACTTTGCTATTTGTGGGGCAATGAACACGAAAGAACAATCCAAGCTCATTCGTCGTTTTTCTATTGAGATGGAAGAAAAACACCTATGTTTGTTTGGGGCTGATTACAAACATGTCACTCTCCAATTTTTGGGTGAATGTGCATTCTAACCCCAAAATCACCAATTTGAAATAAGCCCGACCAGAGCTTTATCATCTTCTTTTTATGTAAATGGAAGCCAAAATACCTATTTTCTTTTGTTGGGGGTGATTCTGGTGCACACCCAAAAAACACCATGCGAATTGAAATAAGCCCAATCAAAGCTTATTTGTCGTCTTTCTACGCATATGGAAGCAAAAAGACGGTGTTGTGTTATTTTGGTCTCATTCCACACAGTTTGCGATTTCTGCGTCAATGTGCATTAACACCAAAAAACATGACTTGAAATAAGTGAAATCCAAGATTCTTCTTTCTATGTAGCTGGAACCCAAAACAACCTGTTTGGCTTTGTTTAGGCTTATTACACTTCACTTTGCTATTTGTGGGCCATGAACACGAAAGAACAATCCAAGCTCATTCGTCGTTTTTCTATTGAGATGGAAGCAAAACACCTATGTTTGTTTTGGGCTGATTACAAACATTGTCACTCTCCAATTTTTGGGTGAATGTGCATTCTAACCCCAAAATCACCAATTTGAAATAAGCCCAATCAGAGCTTTATCATCATCTTTTTATGTAAATAGAAGCCAAAATACCTATTTTCTTTTGTTGGGGGTGATTCTGGTGCACACCCAAAAAACACCATGAGAATTGAAATAAGCCCAATCAAAGCTTATTTGTCGTCTTTCTACGCATATGGAAGCAAAAAGACGGTGTTGTGTTATTTTGGTCTCATTCCACACAGTTTGCGATTTCTGCATCAATGTGCATTAACACCAAAAAACACGAAATAAGCGAAATCCAAGATTCTTCTTTCTATGTATCTGGAACCCAAAACAACCTGTTTGGCTTTGTTTAGGCTTATTACACTTCACTTTGCTATTTGTGGGGCAATGAACACGAAAGAACAATCCTTTTTTTAATAATAATTTTTAATGATTTTCAGAACATACAACATACAACAAGCAAAACAAAAGAAAACACATATATCTCAAAAAACAAATACATACAAATAAAATTTGACTTCCCCATACCTCCCTTTCACAGCATCCTTGTTTTACCATTTTTTAGCAACCCTTAAATCAATTTTGCTAATTAACTCTCTTTTAGATTTTCTTAAGATTAACATTTACAGCTGTAATTCTCTTTTTCTTACCCCTTAACATCTTATCAGTCCACAATTTTGCAGCAATTTTTAAGATATACTCTAAATTTTCCCCAGTCCTCCTCCACTGTCTCTTTCCTCTGGTCACGGATTCTGCCGGTCATCTCTGCCAGTCCCATATATTCCGTCACCTTCGTCTGCCATTCTTCCAGAGTAGGTAGTTCTTGCATCTTCCAATACTTTGCCAACAGGATTCTTGCTGCTGTAGTTGCATACATAAAGAATGTCCTATCCTTCTTTGGTACCAGTTGGCCGACCGTGCCCAGGAGAAAAGCCTCCGGTTTCTTTACAAATGTCCACTTAAGGACTTTCTTAATTTCATTATAGATCATTTCCCAGTAGGCCTTAATCTTTGGGCAGGTCCACCAAAGGTGGTAAAAAGTTCCTTCAGATTCCTTACATTTCCAACAGTTATTATTGGGCAAATGATAGATCTTTGCAAGCTTGACTGGGGTCATGTACCACCTGTAGATCATTTTCATTATATTCTCTTTCAAGGCACTACATGCCGTAAACTTAATACCGGTGGTCCATAACTGTTCCCAGTCAGCAAACATAATGTCAGGGGTTCAGGAGCAGAGACACAGGAGGGGGAGCAAATGGAGAGCGAGGAGGAGGAATCCGAGGGGGGAGTAGGCAGTGACAGTGGTCAGAGAGATTCCTCGAGTCTCACCAGCGAATCGGAAGACTCGCAGAAGGGAGCGCCCGTGGCCAGGGCGAGGGGGGTGCCAAAGGGGAAGCCCCAGAAGCAAGGGGCCAGCGGGGACTCATTGAGCAGCAGCTGGAAATCAGGACCAGCTTCCCCACCAGAGCACAGTAGGGGGGAGGAGTCCCAGGAATCGGGAACAGTGTTCTCGCCACCAGCGAGAGGAGATGAGTCAGGGTTGACCACGCCCACATCGGAGAGCGGGGGAACGGTCAGGAGGAAGGTTACCGGCTGGGCGCGCGCGCCAAGTTCAAATGTACAGGCGAGCGGCACAGCAGGTAGCCCGGATGAGGAGCCAGGTCCTAAAGCCCGCCGGAAGGAAGGGCAAGACTCAGGAGGGTCAGCGTCAGAAGAGTCCAGGAAGGAGGAAACCCCAGGGGGCAGAAGGACCCAGCGAAGAAAGGAACAGCGCAGGAGGTGGAGCCGGGCTAGGATCTTAAACTGGTGCGGAAGGGGTAGTGAGTCAGAGGGGACTTCGCCGGTCTGAAGTCAAGACGTAGGATTGCACGCTCTGGGGTTTGAAATGGAAACTAAGCTTCAATAAAGACTTTTGTACATTAAATCAACTGGGCGTTGGTCCTCTGTGAGCTGGGACCTGGAGGCAGTCCTGACAGTAAGTCCCCTCTCACCGTCTTTTTGAAACCTCGCCACGTGAAGGAACGCAGCGAGGGGCGAAGATTGGTGCTTCGCGAGCTCACAAAAACGGGGCAAAATGACTACCGAAGAACACATAGCAAGCCTGCGGGAAGCAGTGACACAACTTAACGCAGAAATTTTGGCATCCAGGAAAAAGGAGGCGGAAGCAGCGGCTACCTGCCAGGATCTGCGAGCCAGGTTAGAAAAATTGACTACACAGGGGCTGCCGGGATCCAGACCAGAGGGGATTGGGCTGGGAAAAAGAGGAGGGAGCCTTGTGTCTCATTTTGATGGGAATTTGCAGCAGTATCCTAACTTCAGAGCAGACGTCATTTATGCGCTAAAGTTGCTGGAGAAGGACTTTAGAGATCAAGAGGAGAAAGTGGGCTTCATAGTCAGTCATCTCTATGGAGAAGCTAAAGCATGGTTGCGCAATCTCTGGAGAGATAAGGATCCAGCCCTCCGGAATGCGGATGCCTTCATTAAAGCGATGGATGCTTTTTTTTTGTCAGAGATTGATGTAGATATCGCCAGGAGAGAGATTCATGGGCTGAAACAAGGCAAAGCCACTGTGAGGCAATATCACTCCCGTTTTTTTGCATTGGTCAACGCATTAGGGTGGGAGAAAGAGTCAGCGGCCGTCAGGGACCTGTTTTGGGAGGGGCTGAACGGAGCTGTGAAAGACGAAATTGCAAGGGGGAAGAGGCCCCAAACCACCCAAGATGTAGTGCGGAGGGCGCTAACGATTGGGGTACGCCTGGAAGGATGCCCTTGGAGCAAGGAGGAAGGGCATTGGGGACGCACGCCAGCAAGAGCACCGCCTTCCTTTCCCAGGGAAACGGTGCGCGCTCATTCCACGCCTCCGCTGGGAGGGGGAGAAGAGCCGATGGAGATAGGTGGTGCTAAGGCTCGGTCAGCAGCCAGAGCCCTACCACCGGGAGCAGTCAAAACGAAGCCTCCTAGAGGGAACAGGAAATGTTACATCTGCGACAGTGCTCAGCACATGGCGAAAGAGTGTCCCCAGAGGATTCACAAGCACACTGCAGCTTCAGCAACAGTAACAGAATCTGTTCAGCAGAATGCAACACAGCAGGGAAACGAAATGGTCTGGCTGGAATCGGAGGCACTGGGGCCCAGCCAGACAAGTCAATGAAGCAGTCCCCAGGGATCTTACAGCCCACAGACCCCCTCCCACCCAAACCAGTGGTGCAACTCACTGCATCTCTCCAACTTCCCCATGGGCTCACCATGGAAGTCCCGATTACCATTGACTCTGGGAGCAACGCGGACTTTATCGGACTGGAATTTCTCAAGCAACACAACGTGGCGCTCCTACCAGCCACGACACCCCTGAATGTAGTCACGGTGGACGGCAGAGAGCTCCTGGGGGGGCAAGTGCTGCAGCAGACACCTCCGATGGTGATGCGAATTGGGAATCACCGCGAAGTCATCAGCTTCAATGTCACCCACCTGTCAGACACGCCCATAGTGTTGGGCATGAGTTGGCTGGACAGGCACAGCCCGGCATGAGCTTGGTACCAGCGCCAACTGACCTTCGGCTCCTCCTACTGTGCAGAACACTGCATCCTCGCTAACCAGGAAGAGGAGGGACAAGAGGATGGACCACAGCTGAACTTAGGCATGTTGCAAGCAGTACCCAACAAGTACAAAGAGTTTTTGGAGGTTTTCTGCGAGAAGGAAGCGGACAAGCTGCCTCCCCACAGGCCCTACGACTGCAAAATTGACCTCCTGCCGGGGGCGACGCTGCCGACGGGGAAACTATATTCCATGTCTGAGGATGAACTGCAGGAACTCAGGGAGTTCATAGATCACAATTTGAAGCGGGGATTCATCCGAGAATCCAAAGCGGTAGGGGGCAGTCCCGTGTTTTTTGTGAAGAAGCGGGACACGCCCCAGAAGAGGTTGGTAGTTGATTTCAGAATCTTAAACTCGAAAACCAAGCCCTCAGCCTTTCCCATGCCCAAGATAGACGACCTGCTGGCGACGGTGAGGAAGGGTCGCATCTTTACCAAGTTGGATCTACGCGGAGCTTACAATCTCATACGCGTGAGGGAGGGCGACGAGTGGAAAACGGCCATGTTTACGCCCCTGGGCACCTATGAATATAGAGTTATGCCTTTTGGATTACAAAATGGCTCCCACTGTTTTCAAGCCTTCATGCACCACGTCTTAGCGGGTCTCCTCTACAAGAAGTGCGTCTGCTTCCTGGACGACATCCTGATCTTCTCGGAGTCGAAGGAGGCTCACGAGGGCGATGTCAAGGAAGTCCTGCAGCAGCTGAGGGACCACAGGCTTTACGCCAAACTGGAGAAGTGCCAGTTCGACAGGACGGAGGTGGATTTCCTGGGGTACAAGCTGTCCGACAAGGGACTCGCCATGGACAGTGCCAAGGTCCATTCGGTGCTGGACTGGAAAAGCCCGCGCAATCGGAAGGAGGTCCAGAGGTTTGTCGGCTTTGCCAACTTTTATCGCAAGTTCATCAAAGGTTTCGCTATGCAGACGGCGGCCATCACCGACACCCTCAGCTCCAAGAAGAAGAAGTTCATCTGGACGGAGCAGGCAGAGCAGTCCTTTCAGAAACTCAAGCGTCTCTTCGCGTCTGAAGAACAACTACTGTATGTGAACCCCAGCAGGCCCATGAGGGTGGAGACGGACGCCTCAGACAGAGCCGTGGGGGCTGTCCTGTTGCAGCAAGACCACCAGGGGGACTGGAGGCCGTGCGCTTTCTACTCCAGGAAGCTCAGCAAGTCTGAACAGAACTACACCATCTGGGACAGGGAGTTGCTGGCCATTCATGCAGCCTTCAAGGCGTGGCGGCACTTCCTCATCGGAGCCAAACATACGGTGCAGGTCCGCACGGACCATAAGAACTTGGAGTACTGGCGCACGGCGAGGTTCCTGAACCAGAGGCACATACGCTGGGCGGAGTTCTTTGCGGATTTCGACTTCAGGATAGAATACATCCTGGGAGACAGCAACACCATGGCGGATGCGCTGTCCAGGAAACCGCAGTATCTAGAGGAAGGGGCACCGGCAGCCAAGCACATTTTCGCACCAGAAGCATGGGCGTGCGCCTCAGCCACGGTGGACCTGGAAGTGGTACGTCGCGCGCTGCAGACGGACCCCTTCGCTCAAGCCAAAATGGAGGAGGTGCGCAGCGGCACGGCGGGGGGCGACGAGTTCCAAGTACGTGACGGACTGCTCATATGCAAAGGGGCCCTCTACGTGCCGGGGGACGACCTATGAGCGAGAGTACTGCAACAGTTGCACGACGCACCCAGCGCTGGGCACTTCGGCAAAGAGAAGACGGTGGAATTAGTAGCCAGAGACTTTTGGTGGCCCAAGATGAGAGGGGAGGTCGCGGATTATGTCAATAGGTGCGACACCTGCCAAAGGGCCAAGCCGGTACACAGGCCACCGGCGGGACTGTTGGAACCACTGCAGACACCGTTCGAACCGTGGGAGAGGGTGGCTCTGGACTTTGTCACTGATCTGCCCAGTTCGAGGGGAAAGACAGCAGTACTCGTGGTAGTAGATCTGTTCACCAAGATGGCCCACTTCATTCCTTGCGCAAAGGCGGCCACGGCGGAACAGACGGCCAAACTGTTCATAGACCACGTGTTCAAGGTGCACGGCCTGCCACGGTCCATCCTGTCTGACCAGGGGCGCCAGTTCATTTCAAGTTTCTGGCAGAAGCTGATGGGCATCCTGAACGTCAAAGTCAACCTGTCGTCGGCGAGACACCCACAGACCAACGGACAAGCGGAGAGGGTCAACGCCGTCATGCAGCAGTACCTGAGATGCTACATGAACCAGCAGCCCTCGACCTGGGTGGACTATCTACTGCTGGCCGAGTTTGCCTACAACAACACGAAGCACGTGTCCACGGGGGTGACACCGTTTTTCGCCAACAATGGGCGGCATCCCAGAACCTTCCCGGGTTTAGAGAAAGTGAGGGAGGGGGAGCCGCAGGGAGCAGACGCTGTGGCAGCGGAGTTACAGGAGGTCCACGAGCAGCTCAGAAGGCAGTTAGAGCTAGCAAAACAAGCTTACAAAGTGCAGGCAGACAGACACAGGAGAGTTGGGGAGGACATCCGGGTGGGGGACTGGGTCTGGTTGGCAGCCCAGGCAGTCCCGGCCAGATCGTTAGCCAAGAAGAAGCTCGGACATAAGCAGCTAGGGCCTTACCAAGTCGAGGCACAGATCAACCCAGTGGCCTTCCGGTTGACACTCCCGGAGGGATCCAGAATGCACCCGGTCTTTCATAGATCAGTGCTAACGCCCTACAAGGTGCCTCACAGGTTCCAGGCGCCAGGGACAGCTCCGAGCCCGCTCAGGGAAGCGCCCACTACGGGGAGGTCGCCGAGGGCGGAGCCGCTCAACGAGGTCACAGAGATTTTGGACTCCAGATGGGGGGTAGAGGGGGTTGAATATCTCCTCGCCAGGGAAGGTACCCCGGCCAGCGCCAAAGGCTGGGTACCGTACTTTGCAGTGGAGGAGCACTACCTCAAGGACGAGTTCCACGCACTTTTCCCACACAGGCCCATGCCGGCAGATTATTTCGACGAATACCTTTTCACTCCCACACTCTCAGCCAGTACGTTTCAGGGGTTCTCTTCAGATGAGGACAAGGCGCCAGAGACTAGCTCCCCAGAGGGATCACTCTCAGGGTTCGGCACAGGGGGCTCCTATTGGTGGGAGGATCAACCTGAGGTGGGGTGGCGCAGAGGGATGCCGAGAGGACCACTGCACGCAGCATCACCCCAGGAGACGGGGGATGAGGGGGTCATGGGCGAGTTGGGGGAAGATCCCGGGTTCGAACACGCCGCCCAGGAGATGGAAGCCGAGGAGATCGCCGTCGATGAGCCCGTACAGGACTTCCCGGACTTATCCCAATGGCTGCACGCCACAGGGGACGAACTGTATCCTGCACTCACCCCCACAACACTGGAGCCACCGGAACCCGCACCTGAAGAGGGGGAGGGGGGAAGGGGGGGCTTCGAGGGGGGGATGGATGTCAGGGGTTCAGGAGCAGAGACACAGGAGGGGGAGCAAATGGAGAGCGAGGAGGAGGAATCCGAGGGGGGAGTAGGCAGTGACAGTGGTCAGAGAGATTCCTCGAGTCTCACCAGCGAATCGGAAGACTCACAGAAGGGAGCGCCCGTGGCCAGGGCGAGGGGGGTGCCAAAGGGGAAGCCCCAGAAGCAAGGGGCCAGCGGGGACTCATTGAGCAGCAGCTGGAAATCAGGACCAGCTTCCCCACCAGAGCACAGTAGGGGGGAGGAGTCCCAGGAATCAGGAACAGTGTTCTCGCCACCAGCGAGAGGAGATGATCCATATTTTTAACAATCATTTTGCCTTACTCTTATTCATTTTAAAACCAGCAAGCTTCCCAAATTCCTCCATCTCGTCCAGAATCGCCCTTATACTTTCTATAGGTTCTTCCACCGTTAAAACCACGTCGTCCGCATAAGCTTTAACTTTATACTTATTTGAGCCTAATGTTACCTCTTTAATTTGTTTATTTTGTCTTATTGCATTCAGTAGCACTTCCAGAACCACTATAAAGAGCAGTGGCGAGAGCGGGCAGCCCTGCCTCGTTCCCTTACATATTTTTATATCCTCAGTGATAACATTATTGACTATCAGTCTCGCCTTCTGCTCTGTGTAAATAGCCCTTATACCATTTAAAAACTCTTGTCCCACTTCCATAGCTTCCAGATTTTTTAACATGAAGTCCCAAGTTACATTATCGAAGGCTTTCTCCGCGTCTATGAAGATTAAGCTAGCTGGTTTGTCAGAACTATCTGATAGGTATTCGATGAGATTGATTATATGTCTTGTATTACTTCTTATTAGCCTACCCGGAAGAAAGCCCGTCTGGTCTTCATGTATTATCCTTATTAATATCTTTTTTAATCTTTTGGCTAGGATACCGGCAAAGATCTTATAGTCCGTATTTACTAAGGAGATGGGTCTATAGTTCTTGACTTGGGTTAGGTCCGAATCTTGTTTTGGGATAATTGTAATAAAAGCCTCTTTCCATGAGCCGGGCATATCTCTTTCTTTTAAGATGTTGTTCATTACTTCAATTAGCGGTGTCATCAGCGTGTCTTTCATTTCTTTATAATAACTCGGTGTGAACCCGTCAGGACCCGGTGCCTTTCCTCTTTTCAGTTCTTTTATCGCTTCTTCTACCTCTATTCTGCCAATTGGGGCGTTTAACTGTTCTTTTTGCTCGGAAGACATCTTCTTGACGATCTTTTCTTTTAAATATCTTTCTATTTTTTTCTTATTATTCCTTTCTTTATGCCTGTATAGTTGCTCATAAAAATCCAAAAATCCTTTTCTGATTTCTTTCGAATCAGTTGTTTCTTCTCCATTTATTAATATTTTGTTGATTGTGTTTTGCTCTTTCCTTTTTTTAACTTGCCACGCAAGCCATTTACCTGACTTATTGGCAAATTCGAAGTTTTTTTGTCTTAACCTTTTAATGTTCCACTCGACCTCCTTATTTATTATCATTGCAAATTGTGTTTGAAGGGATTTTATTTCCTGCATTATTCTTTCGTTATTCGGTTTTTTAATCAATTTCTGTTCATTGTCCATTATCTGTCTCAAAATCTCTTTTGACCTCTTTTCCTTATTCTTTTTTTTCAGGACATTTTGTTGGATGAAAAGGCCCCTCATTACAGCCTTACTTGCGTCCCATACCATACTTGTTTTCACCCCTTTATCTGTATTATCTAAGAAGTATTCCCCTAATTTTTTTCGGATTCTTTCGACAAATTTTTGATCATCCCATAAGTTATCATTTAGTCTCCATCTGAAAGTTCGTTCTTCCACTCCCTTCATCTCCATTTCAATTGGATTGTGGTCTGATATTACTTTGGCCTGAATTTCAATTTTTTTAATTCTTGGTGTCAATTCATTCGATATCCATATTTGGTCTATTCTTGAGAATGACTGGTTCGGTTCTGAGTGATATGTGAATTGTTTCTCTAAAGGGTGTTTCAGTCTCCATATATCGATAAGGTTGCAGTTCTTGGTCAGTGTGAAAAATGTCTTAGGTAATTTTCCTTGTCTATTCTTTGAGTTTCTTAGTCTGTCCATTTCAGTTGAGACCAAATCTTTCAAATCTCCCATTATTATAATTTTTTGGTCCATATATTCGAATAACCTTTCTTCCAGTGAACTAAAAAATTCTGTTTTATTCCCATTAGGGGCATAGATCCCTACTATTATCAATGCTTCGCCTTGCCATTTAATACGTACCGCAATTATTCTTCCTTCCTCGTCCTTAAATAATTGATGTGCTTCAATTTTGTTTTTAATATATAGTACTACTCCTCTTTTTTTCTCATTGTCTGAAGAGATGAATTCGTTCCCTAACCTCTTATTGATCAGGATTTTTCTGTGTTTCTTAGCCACATGCGTTTCTTGTAAACACGTGACATCCAGGTTCTTCTTTTTTAAAATACGCTCAATTCCATTCCGTTTTTTCTTATCATTCATCCCATTGACATTCCAACTCCATAATTTTAGTGACATTTTTATTAAATTTAAGTTTTTTTAGCCTAAAGTCTTTCTGTCTCTTCTCCTTCTACGTCTTCTTCCTCTTCCTCTGGCTTTCTTTCGTTCTGTTCTTCCTCTTCTCCTGATTCTGATTCCTCCCTCAGTCTTATTCCTCCTTCGGCTCCTTTCGGCTCCTCCTCTCCTTGTTGAAGTTCTTTATATCTTCTTGTAAACTTTCCTATTTCCTCGGGACTTGTCAGTCTTCTTTTGACTCCTTTATAAAAGAAAGAGACGCCCTCCGGAAATTCCCAACGAAAATCTATTCTGTTTTTCTTAAGCAGATGCACCAGTGGTTTATAAGGTTCTCTTCGTTTCAACAGTCTTATTGGAATATCTTTAAATATAATTATGTAATTTCCATCGATGTACAGTCTCTTCTCTCTATTTCTTTGCAAAATCAGGTTCCTCATCTCTTTGTCTTTGAATATGACTAAACAGTCGCCTGGGAGTTTCTTAACTTTGCTTGCTTTAGTTTTCATTCTGTATGCATTTTGTATTGTTCCTGCCACTTCCTCCTCCGCTAACTCCATCCACTGTGCTATTTCCTTTGTTAGTCTTTCTTTTATGTTTTCATTTTGTAGTTCCGGGATCTGTCTCAATCTTAAATTCACTTCTCTTTGTTTAAGTTCGTTCATCGCGATAGAATCTTTTAGATCTTCCTGCGTTTTGTGTAGGTCTGCTATCTCACCTTTCATTTTTTCTTCTTCCCGTCTCATTTCTTTCATTTCCTGTTTAGTCTTTTTTAACCCCTCATCCACTCTTTTTGATACCTCCTTAATCTGTCCTTTAAGTTCACTTACTGTCTCTTCAATCTTTTTGTCCATTTTTCCAATTTTGTTATCTACCTGCTCTAATTTTGTCTCTAAGTTTTTCTCACTTTGCTTTATTTCTGCAAACATCCTCAATATTTCTGTTCTAAATTCCGTCTCTTGTTTTGAGGCTTTCCTGTCAGTTGGAGTGCCCCCCTCCGACCCTTTTTTTTGGTTGTATGACATTGTCACTAATCTTTAGGTGTCAAATATTCCACTTGTTATTCCCTGTCTATCCGTCTTTCTATATTTTAGAACTCTTACCCTTGCTCAAAATCGTCTCTTGGGCTTAAACATTACCCCTGAGCCGATACCGAGTTAGCCGCCACTAAGAAAAAAAAAACAAAAACAAAAAAGAAGATATTCAGCCTCGACTAAATAAACAGCAAGTAACGATAGCCAAAACAAGACCACAGGTATCAAAACCGAAACACAGATGGGTACAGTAAATACCAGCTTCGTTCACAGTTCCCCTCCACTTAATATATTTGACTGCTGTCCCTTCCCCCCCAAATCTCGTGGTGAATTAGTTAACCGTTGGTTATCAGGAGTGTTCAGTTTGTGATCTTCCTGCCCCTATTCGGGCTAATCCAACCGATATCTGACGGAAGAGCTGGGGTTTCCTCTGCAGAAAGAACTCTCGCCTGCGGTAGGTTCCAATCGATATCCTGATGTCCGTAAACTTAATTTGTGAACTTATGAATCCAGATAGCCCAAACAGTCCAAGTTGAGATGGAGAAAGTTGTAAGGGAACGGCTCTCGAAGCTGCAGGTATAAGCTGGGTTTAGCTGGCAGTTTGGATGAACAAATTGTCTGTACCTTATCGATGGACGTTCGTATTAAACTAGTCCAGAGGTTTTAACCTACAGGGAAGGTGAGTTCTCTCCAGAGCTGACAACCTTTCACTATGACCAAAAACTCAAGAGAGGTACAGCTGGGGTTTCCTTTAATTATAAAGTAGCGCGGTATGGTATTAAACACCCGCCTCAGAAGGAATCAGTCTATTCAGTCTATTTCTGACTTCGGAAGAGAGTTTTTTAATTGACTTCCCAGGCAAGGGTAGCCACACAACGGAGCAGTAGTGGGTAAAGAGGTAACCCCTCCAACATTAAGCCGCAGTATTTTATGGCGCCCTATATCCCCCGTATTAGACGTTTTTTAGAGTCATTTAAAATGGCGTCTGAGGCGCCTCTCCTTGCCTCCCCCACTTAAAATGGCGTCGGAGCGTCTTCTCGCTGCTTAAATTTTTTTCGGAGATGTTCAAACAAACAGTACTGTCTGTGTTCCAATTATACGATAGCCCTGCTGACTGGGTTTTCTCTTCTGTCACGCCTCCTTTCTGCTCCCTCTTAGTTTTCTCCCTTACAAAAAGAGGGGCTTCTTTTGGCTTTAACTGCCCGAGGGAGACGGAAACAGTATCCGCTAGCGGTAACTTACTTTCTCTTTAGGCTCTGCTCGCGGCGCTGCGTCTTTTTTCAATGAAGTCAGAACCAGCGCTGAACTCGAGCTTTCCCCACCTTTTACTCGGAGACTTCCTTGTTGTATTATTATATCCAATTTGATGTATAAATCTGTTTTACGGTTCCGAGTTTCTTCGTTTTGAGAGCGGAGCGCTATACCTTGCAGGCTCGGGGCTTCGCTAAGTCACCGTTGAATCGCCGCTATAATGGCTGCCTGACTGCCTACCGCTCGTTCCGTCGTACTCTTCGCCTTTTTCCAAAGACTACCTGACGACCGGACGGGTGGCTGCCTGGCACTGCCGGGTACCTGGACCTCTGGACACCCACCAGAGGCTTAACGGGGGGTTTTGGCGCCCTAAAAACCTCCGAATTCTGGCGAAAAAGCTGGGGTTTCCTCCGCAGAAAGAACCCTCGCCTGCGGTAGGTTCCGCCCTCCACCGGAAGTCCCCGCAAAGCGAAGTGTAATAAGCCTAAACAAAGCCAAACAGGTTGTTTTGGGTTCCAGCTACATAGAAAGAAGAATCTTGGATTTCGCTTATTTCAAGTCGTGTTTTTTGGTGTTGATGCACATTGACGCAGAAATCGCAAACTGTGTGGAATGAGACCAAAATAACACAACACCGTCTTTTTGCTTCCATATGCGTAGAAAGACGACAAATAAGCTTTGATTGGGCTTATTTCAATCATCATGGTGTTTTTTGGGTGTGCACCAGAATCACCCCCAACAAAAGAAAATAGGTATTTTGGCTTCCATTTACATAAAAAGAAGATGATAAAGCTCTGATTGGGCTTATTTCAAATTGGTGATGTCAGGACTGCCTCCAGGTCCCAGCTCACAGAGGACCAACGCCCAGTTGATTTAATGTACAAAAGTCTTTATTGAAGCTTAGTTTCCATTTCAAACCCCCAGAGCGTGCAATCCTACGTCTTGACTTCAGACCGGCGAAGTCCCCTCACTACCCCTTCCGCACCAGTTTAAGATCCTAGCCCGGTTCCAAGTCCTGAGCTGTTCCTTTCTTCACTGGGTCCTTCTGCCCCCTGGGGTTTCCTCCTTCCTGGACTCTTCTGACGCTGACCCTCCTGAGTCTTGCCCTTCCTTCCGGCGGGCTTTAGCACCTGGCTCCTCATCCGGGCTACCTGCTGTGCCGCTCGCCTGTACATTTGAACTTGGCGTGCGCGCCCAGCCGGTAACCTTCCTCCTGACCGTTCCCCCGCTCTCCGATGTGGGCGTGGTCAACCCTGACTCATCTCCTCTCGCTGGTGGCGAGAACACTGTTCCCGATTCCTGGGACTCCTCCCCCCTACTGTGCTCTGGTGGGGAAGCAGGTCCTGATTTCCAGCTGCTGCTCAATGAGTAACCGCCGGCCCCTTGCTTCTGGGGCTTCCCCTTTGGCACCCCCCTCGCCCTGGCCACGGGCGGTCCCTTCTGCGAGTCTTCCGATTCGCTGGTGAGACTCGAGGAATCTCTCTGACCACTGTCACTGCCTACTCCGCCCTCGGATTCCTCCTCCTCGCTCTCCATTTGCTCCCCCTCCTGTGTCTCTGCTCCTGAACCCCTGACAGGTGATTTTGGGGTTAGAATGTACATTCACCCAAAAATTGGAGAGTGACATGTTTGTAATCAGCCCAAAACAAACAAAGGTGTTTTGCATCCATCTCAATAGAAAAATGACGAATGAGCTTGGATTGTTCTTTCGTGTTCATTGCCCCACAAATAGCAAAGCGAAGTGTAATAAGCCTAAACAAAGCCAAACAGGTTGTTTTGGGTTCCAGCTACATAGAAAGAAGAATCTTGGATTTCGCTTATTTCGTGTTTTTTGGTGTTAATGCACATTGACGCAGAAATGGCAAACTGTGTGGAATGAGACCAAAATAACACAACACCGTCTTTTTGCTTCCATATGCGTAGAAAGACGACCAATAAGCTTTGATTGGGCTTATTTCAATTCGCATGGTGTTTTTTGGGTGTTGTCAGGACTGCCTCTCGGTCCCAGCTCACAGAGGACCGACGCCCATTGGATGTTATATACAAAAGTCTTTATTGAAGTTTAGTTTCCATTTCCAAGCTTTGGGCGCGCAGACCCACGTCTTGACGCTAGATCGGCTAAGTCCCCTCTGACTCACTGCTGACCCCACACCAGTTTAAGATTCTAGCCCGGCTCCACCTCCTGCGCTGCTCTTTCCTTCGCTGGGTCCTTCTGCCCTCTGGTGTTACTTCCTTCCTGGATTCCTCTGACGCTGACCCCCCTGAATCTCGCCCTTCCTTCCGGCGGGCTTTAGGACCTGGCTCCTTGTCAGGACTCCCTGCTGTGCCGCTCGCCTGTACATTTGAACTTGGCGCGCGCGCCCAGCCGGTAACCTTCCTTCTGACCGTTTCCCCGCTTCCTGATGTGGGCGTTGCCAAACCTGACTCCTCTCCTCCCGCTGGTGGTGAGAGCATTGGTCCCGACTCCTGGGACTCCCCCTCCCCACTGCACTCTGGTGGTGAAGCTGGTCCTGATCTCCAACTGTTGCTCAGGGACTCCCCACTGGCCCCTCCCTCCTGGGGCTTCCCCCCTGGAACCCCCCTCGCTCTGGCCATGGGCGCTCCCTTCTGTGAGTCCTCCGATTCGCTAGAGAGACTTGTGGAGTGACTCTGGCCGCTGTCACTGCCTGCTCCCCCTTCGTACTCCTCCTCCTCACTCTCCATTTGCTCGCCCTCCTGTGTCTCTCTTTCTGAACCCCTGACAGGTGTGCACCAGAATCACCGCCAACAAAAGAAAATAGGTATTTTGGCTTCCATTTACATAAAAAGAAGATGATAAAGCTCTGATTGGGCTTATTTCAAATTGGTGATTTTGGTGTTAGAATGCACATTCACCCAAAAATTGGAGAGTGACATGTTTGTAATCAGCGCAAAACATAGGTGTTTTGCTTCCATCTCAATAGAAAAACGACGAATGAGCTTGGATTGTTCTTTCGTGTTCATTGCCCCACAAATAGCAAAGTGAAGTGTAATAAGCCTAAACAAAGCCAAACAGGTTGTTTTGGGTTCCAGCTACATAGAAAGAAGAATCTTGGATTTCGCTTATTTCGTGTTTTTTGGTGTTAATGCACATTGACGCAGAAATCGCAAACTGTGTGGAATGAGACCAAAATAACACAACACCTTCTTTTTGCTTCCATATGCGTAGAAAGACGACAAATAAGCTTTGATTGGGCTTATTTCAATTCGCATGGTGTTTTTTGGGTGTGCACCAGAATCACCCCCAACAAAAGAAAATAGGTATTTTGGCTTCCATTTACATTGGAGAGTGACATGTTTGTAATCAGCCCAAAACAAAAATAGGTGTTTTGCTTCCATCTCAATAGAAAAACGACGAATGAGCTTGGATTGTTCTTTCGTGTTCATTGCCCCACAAATAGCAAAGCGAAGTGTAATAATCCTAAACAAAGACAAACAGGTTGTTTTGGGTTCCAGCTACATAGAAAGAAGAATCTTGGATTTTGCTTATTTCGTGTTCTTTGGTGTTAATGCACATTGACACAGAAATCGCAAACTGTGTAGAATGAGACCAAAATAACACAACACCGTCTTTTTGCTTCCATATGCGTAGAAAGACGACAAATAAGCTTTGATTGGGCTTATTTCAATTCGCACGGTGTTTTTTGGGTGTGCACCAGAATCACCCCCAACAAAAGAAAATAGGTATTTTGGCTTCCATTTACATAAAAAGAAGATGATAAAGCTCTGATTGGGCTTATTTCAAATTGGTGATTTTGGGGTTAGAATGCACATTCACCCAAAAATTGGAGAGTGACATGTTTGTAATCAGCCCAAAACAAACATAGGTGTTTTGATTCCATCTCAATAGAAAAAT
The DNA here is from genome assembly GCF_964234715.1 of Podarcis melisellensis. Lineage (NCBI taxonomy): Eukaryota > Metazoa > Chordata > Lepidosauria > Squamata > Lacertidae > Podarcis > Podarcis melisellensis. Next base: position 42,061,261 of record NC_138533.1, read on the forward strand.
GACGAATGAGCTTGGATTGTTCTTTCGTGTTCATTGCCCCACAAATAGCAAAGCGAAGTGTAATGCCTAAACAAAGCCAAACAGGTTGTTTTGGGTTCCAGCTACATAGAAAGAAGAATCTTGGATTTCGCTTATTTCGTGTTCTTTGGTGTTAATGCACATTGACGCAGAAATCGCAAACTGTGTGGAATGAGACCAAAATAACACAACACCGTCTTTTTGCTTCCGTATGCGTAGAAAGACGACAAATAAGCTTTGATTGGGCTTATTTCAATTCTCATGGTGTTTTTTGGGTGTGCACCAGAATCACCCCCAACAAAAGAAAGTAGGTATTTTGGCTTCCATTTACATAAAAAGAAGATGATAAAGCTCTGATTGGGCTTATTTCAAATTGGTGATTTTGGGGTTAGAATGCACATTCACCCAAAAATTGGAGAGTGACATGTTTGTAATCAGCGCAAAACAAACATAGGTGTTTTGCTTCCATCTCAATAGAAAAACGACGAATGAGCTTGGATTGTTCTTTCGTGTTCATTGCCCCACAAACAGCACAGCGAAGTGTAATAAGCCTAAACAAAGCCAAACAGGTTGTTTTGGGTTCCAGCTACATAGAAAGAAGAATCTTGGATTTCGCTTATTTGAAGTCGTGTTTTTTGGTGTTAATGCACATTGACGCAGAAATCGCAAACTGTGTGGAATGAGACCAAAATAACACAACACCGTTTTTTTGCTTCCATATGCGTAGAAAGACGACAAATAAGCTTTGATTGGGCTTATTTCAATTCGCATGGTGGTTTTTGGGTGTGCACCAGAATCACCCCCAACAAAAGAAAATAGGTATTTTGGCTTCCATTTACATAAAAAGAAGATGATAAAGCTCTGATTGGGCTTATTTCAAATTGGTGATTTTGGGGTTAGAATGCACATTCACCCAAAAATTGGAGAGTGACATGTTTGTAATCAGCCCAAAACAAACATAGGTGTTTTGATTCCATCTCAATAGAAAAACGACGAATGAGCTTGGATAGTTCTTTCCTGTTCATTGCCCCACAAATAGCAAAGTGAAGTGTAATAAGCCAAACAGGTTGTTTTGGGTTCCAGCTACATAGAAAGAAGAATCGGATTTCGCTATTTCAAGTTGTGTTTTTTGGTGTTAATGCACATTGACGCAGAAATCGCAAACTGTGTGGAATGAGACCAAAATATGACAACACCGTCTTTTTGGTTCCAAATGCGTAGAAAGACGACAAATAAGCTTTGATTGGGCTTATTTCAATTCTCATGGTGTTTTTTGGGTGTGCACCAGAATCACCCCAACAAAAGAAAATAGGTATTTTGGCTTCCCTTTACATAAAAAGAAGATTATAAAGCTCTGATTGGGCTTATTTCAAATTCGTGATTTTGGGGTTAGAATGCACATTCACCCAAAAATTGGAGAGTGACAAATTTGTAATCAGCGCAAAACAAACAAAGGTGTTTTGCTTCCATCTCAAAAGAAAAACGACGAATGAGCTTGGATTGTTCTTTCGTGTTCATTGCCCCACAAATAGCAAAGCGAAGTGTAATGCCTAAACAAAACCAAACAGGTTGTTTTGGGTTCCAGCTACATAGAAAGAAGAATCTTGGATTTCGCTTATTTCGTGTTCTTTGGTGTTGATGCACATTGACGGAGAAATCTCAAACTGTGTGGAATGAGTCCAAAATAACACAACACCGTCTTTTTGCTTCCATATGCGTAGAAAGACGACAAATAAGCTTTGATTGGGCTTATTTCAATTCTCATGGTGTTTTTTGGGTGTGCACCAGAATCACCCCCAACATAAGAAAATAGGTATTTTGGCTTCCATTTACATAAAAAGATACATAACATTTACATAAAAAGATAAAGCTCTGATTGGGCTCATTTCAAATTGGTTATTTTGGGGTTAGAATGCACATTCACCCAAAAATTGGAGAGTGACATGTTTGTAATCAGCCCAAACAAACATAGGTGTTTTGATTCCATCTCAATAGAAAAACGACGAATGAGCTTGGATAGTTCTTTCCTGTTCATTGCCCCACAAATAGCAAAGTGAAGTGTAATAAGCCAAACAGGTTGTTTTGGGTTCCAGCTACATAGAAAGAAGAATCGGATTTCGCTATTTCAAGTTGTGTTTTTTGGTGTTAATGCACATTGACGCAGAAATCGCAAACTGTGTGGAATGAGACCAAAATAAGACAACACCGTCTTTTTGCTTCCATATGCGTAGAAAGACGACAAATAAGCTTTGATTGGGCTTATTTCAATTCTCATGGTGTTTTTTGGGTGTGCACCAGAATCACCCCAACAAAAGAAAATAGGTATTTTGGCTTCCCTTTACATAAAAAGAAGATTATAAAGCTCTGATTGGGCTTATTTCAAATTCGTGATTTTGGGGTTAGAATGCACATTCACCCAAAAATTGGAGAGTGACAAATTTGTAATCAGCGCAAAACAAAGGTGTTTTGCTTCCATCTCAATAGAAAAACGACGAATGAGCTTGGATTGTTCTTTCGTGTTCATTGCCCCACAAATAGCAAAGCGAAGTGTAATAAGCCTAAACAAAGCCAAACAGGTTGTTTTGGGTTCCAGCTACATAGAAAGACGAATCTTGGATTTCGCTTATTTCGTGTTTTTTGGTGTTAATGCACATTGACGCAGAAATCGTAAACTGTGTGGAATGAGACCAAAATAACACAACACCGTCTTTTTGCTTCCATATGCGTAGAAAGACGACAAATAAGCTTTATTGGGCTTATTTCAATTCGCATGGTATTTTTTGGGTGCACCAGAATCACCCCCAACAAAAGAAAATAGGTATTTCGCTTCCATTTACATAAAAAGAAGATGATAAAGCTCTGGTCGGGCTTATTTCAAATTGGTGATTTTGGTGTTAGAATGCACATTCACCCAAAAATTGGAGAGTGACATGTTTGTAATCAGCCCAAAACAAACATAGGTGTTTTGATTCCATCTCAATAGAAAAACGACGAATGAGCTTGGATTCTTCTTTCGTGTTCATTGCCCCACAAATAGCAAAGTGAAGTGTAATAAGCCAAACAGGTTGTTTTGGGTTCCAGCTACATAGAAAGAAGAATCTTGGATTTCGCTTATTTCGTGTTCTTTGGTGTTAATGCACATTGACGCAGAAATCTCAAACTGTGTGGAATGAGTCCAAAATAACACAACACCGTCTTTTTGCTTCCATATGCGTAGAAAGACGACAAATAAGCTTTGATTGGGCTTATTTCAATTCTCATGGTGTTTTTTGGGTGTGCACCAGAATCACCCCCAACAAAAGAAAATAGCTATTTTGGCTTCCATTTACATAGAAGATTATAAAGCTCTGATTGGGCTTATTTCAAATTCGTGATTTTGGGGTTAGAATGCACATTCACCCAAAAATTTAGAGTGACATGTTTGTAATCAGCCCAAAACAAACATAGGTGTTTTGCTTCCATCTCAATAGAAAAACGACGAATGAGCTTGGATTGTTCTTTCGTGTTCATTGCCCCACAAATAGCAAAGCGAAGTGTAATAAGCCTAAACAAAGCCAAACAGGTTGTTTTGGGTTCCAGCTACATAGAAAGAAGAATCTTGGATTTCGCTTATTTCGTGTTCTTTGGTGTTGATGCACATTGACGGAGAAATCTCAAACTGTGTGGAATGAGTCCAAAATAACACAACACCGTCTTTTTGCTTCCATATGCGTAGAAAGACGACAAATAAGCTTTGATTGGGCTTATTTCAATTCTCATGGTGTTTTTTGGGTGTGCACCAGAATCACCCCCAACATAAGAAAATAGGTATTTTGGCTTCCATTTACATAAAAAGAAGATGATAAAGCTCTGATTGGGCTCATTTCAAATTGGTGATTTTGGGGTTAGAATGCACATTCACCCAAAAATTGGAGAGTGACATGTTTGTAATCAGCCCAAAACAAACATAGGTGTTTTGATTCCATCTCAATAGAAAAACGACGAATGAGCTTGGATAGTTCTTTCCTGTTCATTGCCCCACAAATAGCAAAGTGAAGTGTAATAAGCCAAACAGGTTGTTTTGGGTTCCAGCTACATAGAAAGAAGAATCGGATTTCGCTATTTCAAGTTGTGTTTTTTGGTGTTAATGCACATTGACGCAGAAATCGCAAACTGTGTGGAATGAGACCAAAATAAGACAACACCGTCTTTTTGCTTCCATATGCGTAGGAAGACGACAAATAAGCTTTGATTGGTGTCAGGGGTTCAGAAGGAGAGACACAGGTGGGGGAGCAAATGGAGAGTGAGGAGGAAGAGGACGAAGGGGGTGCAGGCAGTGACAGTTACCAGAGTCATGACTCAAGCCTCTCTAGCAAATCCGAGGACTCACAGAAGGGAGCACCGAAGGCCAGAGTGAGTGAGGTTCCAGGGGAGAAACCTCAGGAGGGAGGGGCCAGCGGGGAGTCCCTGAGCAGCAGTTGGAAGTCAGGACCAGCTTCCCCACCAGAGCGCAGTGGGGAGGCGGAATCCCAGGAGTCGGGACCAGTGTTCTCACCACCAGCGGGAGGAGAGGAGGCAGGTTTGGCCACGCCCACATCCGGAAGCGGGGAGACGGTCAGAAGGAAGGTTACCGGCTGGGCGCGCGCGCCAAGTTCAAATGTACAGGCGAGCGGCACAGCAGGGAGTCCTGACAGGGAGCCAGGTCCTAAAGCCCGCCGGAAGGAAGGGCGGGACAGGGGGGTCAGCGTCAGAGGAATCCAGGAGGGAAGTAACCCCAGAGGGCAGAAGGACCCAGAGAAGGAAGGAGCAGCGGAGGAGGTGGAGCAAGGCTAGAGTCGTAAACTGGTGTGGCTTTAGCAGCGAGTCAGAGGGGACTTAGCCGATCTAGCGTCAAGACGTGGGTCTGCGCGCCCAGAGCTTGGAAATGGAAACTAAACTTCAATAAAGACTTTTGTATATAAGATCCACTGGGCGTTGGTCCTCTGTGAGCTGGGACCTAGCGGCAGTTCCTGACAATTGGGCTTATTTCAATTCGCATGGTGTTTTTTGGGTGTGCACCAGAATCACCCCCAACAAAAGAAAATAGGTATTTTGGCTTCCATTTACATAAAAAGAAGATGATAAAGCTCTGATTGGGCTTATTTCAAATTGGTGATTTTGGGGTTAGAATGCACATTCACCCAAAAATTGGAGAGTGACGTTTGTAATCAGCGCAAAACAAACATAGGTGTTTTGCTTCCATCTCAATAGAAAAACGACGAATGAGCTTGGATTGTTCTTTCGTGTTCATTGCCTCACAAATAGCACAGCGAAGTGTAATAAGCCTAAACAAAGCCAAACAGGTTGTTTTGGGTTCCAGCTACATAGAAAGACGAATCTTGGATTTCGCTTATTTCGTGTTCTTTGGTGTTAATACACATTGACGCAGAAATCGCAAACTGTGTTGAATGAGACCAAAATAACACAACACCGTCTTTTTGCTTCCATATGCGTAGAAAGACGACAAATAAGCTTTGATTGGGCTTATTTCAATTCTCATGGTGTTTTTTGGGTGTGCACCAGAATCACCCCCAACATAAGAAAATAGGTATTTTGGCTTCCATTTACATAAAAAGAAGATGATAAAGCTCTGATTGGGCTCATTTCAAATTGGTGATTTTGGGGTTAGAATGCACATTCACCCAAAAATTGGAGAGTGACATGTTTGTAATCAGCCCAAAACAAACATAGGTGTTTTGATTCCATCTCAATAGAAAAACGACGAATGAGCTTGGATAGTTCTTTCCTGTTCATTGCCCCACAAATAGCAAAGTGAAGTGTAATAAGCCAAACAGGTTGTTTTGGGTTCCAGCTACATAGAAAGAAGAATCGGATTTCGCTATTTCAAGTTGTGTTTTTTGGTGTTAATGCACATTGACGCAGAAATCGCAAACTGTGTGGAATGAGACCAAAATAAGACAACACCGTCTTTTTGCTTCCATATGCGTAGGAAGACGACAAATAAGCTTTGATTGGTGTCAGGGGTTCAGAAGGAGAGACACAGGAGGGGGAGCAAATGGAGAGTGAGGAGGAAGAGGACGAAGGGGGTGCAGGCAGTGACAGTTACCAGAGTCATGACTCAAGCCTCTCTAGCAAATCCGAGGACTCACAGAAGGGAGCACCGAAGGCCAGAGTGAGTGAGGTTCCAGGGGAGAAACCTCAGGAGGGAGGGGCCAGCGGGGAGTCCCTGAGCAGCAGTTGGAAGTCAGGACCAGCTTCCCCACCAGAGCGCAGTGGGGAGGCGGAATCCCAGGAGTCGGGACCAGTGTTCTCACCACCAGCGGGAGGAGAGGAGGCAGGTTTGGCCACGCCCACATCCGGAAGCGGGGAGACGGTCAGAAGGAAGGTTACCGGCTGGGCGCGCGCGCCAAGTTCAAATGTACAGGCGAGCGGCACAGCAGGGAGTCCTGACAGGGAGCCAGGTCCTAAAGCCCGCCGGAAGGAAGGGCGGGACAGGGGGGTCAGCGTCAGAGGAATCCAGGAGGGAAGTAACCCCAGAGGGCAGAAGGACCCAGAGAAGGAAGGAGCAGCGGAGGAGGTGGAGCAAGGCTAGAGTCGTAAACTGGTGTGGCTTTAGCAGCGAGTCAGAGGGGACTTAGCCGATCTAGCGTCAAGACGTGGGTCTGCGCGCCCAGAGCTTGGAAATGGAAACTAAACTTCAATAAAGACTTTTGTATATAAGATCCACTGGGCGTTGGTCCTCTGTGAGCTGGGACCTAGCGGCAGTTCCTGACAATTGGGCTTATTTCAATTCGCATGGTGTTTTTTGGGTGTGCACCAGAATCACCCCCAACAAAAGAAAATAGGTATTTTGGCTTCCATTTACATAAAAAGAAGATGATAAAGCTCTGATTGGGCTTATTTCAAATTGGTGATTTTGGGGTTAGAATGCACATTCACCCAAAAATTGGAGAGTGACGTTTGTAATCAGCGCAAAACAAACATAGGTGTTTTGCTTCCATCTCAATAGAAAAACGACGAATGAGCTTGGATTGTTCTTTCGTGTTCATTGCCTCACAAATAGCACAGCGAAGTGTAATAAGCCTAAACAAAGCCAAACAGGTTGTTTTGGGTTCCAGCTACATAGAAAGACGAATCTTGGATTTCGCTTATTTCGTGTTCTTTGGTGTTAATACACATTGACGCAGAAATCGCAAACTGTGTTGAATGAGACCAAAATAACACAACACCGTCTTTTTGCTTCCATATGCGTAGAAAGACGAAAAATAAGCTTTGATTGGGCTTATTTCAATTCGCATGGTGTTTTTTGGGTGTGCACCAGAATCACCCCCAACAAAAGAAAATAGGTATTTTGGCTTCCATTTACATAGAAGACTATAAAGCTCTGATTGGCCTTATTTATAATTCGTGCTCTTGGGGTTAGAATGCACATTCACCCAAAAATTTAGAGTGACATGTTTGTAATCAGCCCAAAACAAACATAGGTGTTTTGCTTCCATCTTAATAGAAAAATGACGAATGAGCTTGGATTGTTCTTTCGTGTTCATTGCCCCACAAATAGCAAAGCGAAGTGTAATAAGCCTAAACAAAGCCAAACAGGTTGTTTTGGGTTCCAGCTACATAGAAAGACGAATCTTGGATTTCGCTTATTTCGTGTTTTTTGGTGTTAATGCACATTGACGCAGAAATCGTAAACTGTGTGGAATGAGACCAAAATAACACAACACCGTCTTTTTGCTTCCATATGCGTAGAAAGACGACAAATAAGCTTTATTGGGCTTATTTCAATTCGCATGGTATTTTTTGGGTGCACCAGAATCACCCCCAACAAAAGAAAATAGGTATTTCGCTTCCATTTACATAAAAAGAAGATGATAAAGCTCTGGTCGGGCTTATTTCAAATTGGTGATGTCAGAGACTGCCTCCAGGTCCCAGCTCACAGAAGACCAACGCTAGCCAGCGGAACTGTACAAAGTCTTTATTGAAGTTTAGTTCCCATTTTCAAACCCTAGCGTGCATCTCTACGTCTAGACCCTAGACCAGCGAAGCCTCATCTGAGTCTCCGCCCCCTGTACACCAGTTCAACACTCTAGCCTTACTCCACCTTCTGCGTTTCTCCTTCCGCCTCTGGGTCCTACTACCCCCCTGGGTGCCTTCCTTCCTGGACGCTTCGGATGCGGACCCCTCGGACTCCTCCCCCTCTCTTCGGCGGGCTTTGGGACCCGGCTCCCTCTCCGGGCTGCTTATGGCGCCACCCTCTTGTACATTTGAACTTGGCGCGCGCGTGCTGCCCCTGACCTTCCTTTTGACCGTTTCCTCGCTCTCTGATGCAGGCGTGGCTAACCCTGACTCCTGTCCTTCCGCTGACGGAGAGCTGCCTGCTCCCGATGCCTGGGGCTCCTCCCCCCTACTGCTCTCCGGTGGGGAAGCTGGTCCCGATTTCCAGCTACTGCTCTCTGAGCCCTCTCTGGCCCCTCCCTCCTGGGGTGTTCCCCTTGGCAACCCCCTTGCTCTGATCACGGGAGCCCCTTTCTGTGAATCCTCTGATTCGCTGGAGAGACTTAGAGACCTCGGACGGCTATCATCGCTGACTTCTCCCTCGGATTCCTCTCCCTCGGTCTCTAATTCCTCCCTTCCCTGTCCCTCTGCTCCTGAACCCCTGACATCCATCCCCCCCTCGAAGCCCCCCCTTCCCCCCTCCCCTCCTTCCGGTGTGGGTACTGGGTGCTCCGTCGTAGCGGGGGTGCGTGCAGGATACAGTTCGTCCCCCATGTACTCGTCGACATCTCTCTCCTCTGCTTCCATCTCTCTGTCTCCGTGCTCGAACCCCACGTCTTCCCCCAACACGTCCATGTCCGTCTCGCCCCCCTCCCCCTCTCCGGGTGATCCCAGCCAAGAACCACTCAGCCACTTCCTGCGCCACTGCTCCTCTGGTCGATCGTCCCACCAATAAGAGCTGTCTGAGGCAGACCCCGGTGGCGAACCCACCCGGGAGCTCGGGACTGGGGCCTGTTCTTCGTCCGAGTCGAACCCCTGGAATGTGCTGGCCGAAAGAGTGGTTGTGAAGAGCCAGTCGTCGAAATACTCGGCTGGCATGGGCCTGTGTGGGAAGAGGGCATGAAACTCCTCTTTGAGCAGAGGCTCCTCCAAAGCATAGTCCGGAACCCAGCTGTTCGCAGTGGCCGGGGTACCCTCTCTGGCTAGGAGATATTCTACTCCTTCTTCCCCCCATCTCGAGTCTAAAATCTCTGTGACCTCGTTGATGTGCCCCCTCCTTGGCGACCCCCCCTGTCTGGGCCCTTCTCTGGGCGGGTCCGGTGCTGTGTCTGGCTCCTGAAATCTATGAGGTGCTTTGTAGGGCGTGAGCACTGATCTATGGAACACCGGATGCATCCTGGAACCCTCCGGAAGCGCTAACCGGAAGGCCACTGGATTGACCTGTGCCTGGACTTGGTAAGGTCCTAGCTGCTTATGTCCTAGCTTCTTCTTCGCTAACGATCTGGTCGGCACTGCTTGCGCTGCTAACCAGACCCAGTCTCCCACCTGTATGTCTTCCCCAACTCTTCTGTGTCTGTCTGCCTGCACTTTGTATGCGTGTTTTGCGAGTTCTAACTGCCTCCTGAGCTGTTCGTGGACTTCCTGCAACTCCGACGCTAAGGCTTCCGCTGCCTGTGGCTCCCCCTCCCCCACTCTCTCTAAACTCGGGAAGGTTCTGGGATGCCTCCCGTTGTTGGCAAAGAACGGCGTCACCCCCGTCGACACGTGCTTCGTATTGTTGTAAGCGAACTCAGCGAGTGGCAGGTAGTCCACCCATGTCGTGGGCTGCTGATTGGCGTAGCATCTCAGGTACTGCTGCATGATGGCGTTGACCCTCTCCGCTTGTCCGTTGGTCTGTGGGTGTCTCGCCGACGCCAAATTGACTTTGACGTTCAGAATGCCCATCAGCTTCTGCCAGAAGTTCGAGATGAACTGTCGCCCCCGGTCGGAGAGAATAGATCGTGGCAGACCGTGAACCTTGAACACGTGGTCAATGAACAGTTTGGCGGTCTGCTCTGCCGTGGCTACCTTCGCACACGGAATGAAGTGTGCCATTTTAGTAAACATGTCCACCACCACTAGCACTGCTGTCTTTCCCCTCGAACTGGGTAGATCCGTGACGAAGTCCAGGGCCACCCTCTCCCACGGTTCAGCCGGTGTTTGCAGCGGTTCCAGCAATCCCGCCGGCGGTTTGTGAACTGACTTGGCCCTTTGGCAGGTGTCACATCTCGCGACGTAATCCGCGACTTCCCCCCGCATCTTGGGCCACCAAAAGTCTCTGGCTACTAGTTCGACAGTCTTTTCTTTGCCAAAGTGCCCGGCTGTGGGAGCGTCGTGTAGCTGCTGCAGAACCCTTGCGCGGAGGTCGTCTCCCGGCACGTAGAGTGCTCCCTTGTGGAGGAGCAACCCATCGCGTATCTGGAACTCGTCGGCCCTCGCTGTGCCCCTGTGCACCTCCTCCATCCTGGCCTGTGCGAAGGGGTCTTCCCGCAGCGCTCGACGGACGGCCTCCAGGTCCACGGTTGCCGACGCGCATGCCCACGCTTCCGGTGCGAAAATGTGCTTGGCCGCCGGCGGTGCCGCCTCCTCCAGGTATTGCGGCTTTCTGGACAAAGCATCCGCCATCACGTTGTTGTCGCCCGGAATGTACTCTATCTTAAAGTCGAAGTCCGCGAAGAACTCCGCCCATCTAATGTGTCGCTGGTTGAGGAACCTAGCCGTGCGCCAGTACTCCAGATTCTTGTGGTCCGTGTGGACCTGCACTGTGTGTCTGGCTCCGATAAGGAAGTGCCGCCATGCCTTGAACGCTGCATGGATGGCTAGCAACTCCCTGTCCCAGATGGTATAATTCTGCTCCGACTTGCTGAGCTTCCTCGAGTAGAAGGCGCACGGCCTCCAGTCCCCCTGCTGGTCTTGTTGCAACAGGACAGCTCCCACGGCTCTGTCTGAGGCGTCTGTCTCCACCCTCATGGGTCTGCTGGGATTCACATGCAGCAGCTGCTCCTCTGACGCGAAGAGCCGCTTGAGTCTCTGAAAGGACTGCTCCGCTTGCTCCGTCCAGATGAATTTCTTCTTCTTGGAGCTGAGCGTGTCGGTGATGGCCGCTGTCTGCATGGCAAATCCCTTGATGAACTTGCGGTAAAAGTTGGCAAAGCCGACAAACCGCTGGACTTCCTTCCGATTGCGTGGGCTTTTCCAGTCCAAAACTGCGCTAACCTTGGCGCTGTCCATGGCGAGCCCCTTGTCTGACAGCTTGTAGCCCAGGAAATCCACCTCCGTCACGTCGAACTGGCACTTCTCCAGCTTGGCGTACAGCCTGTGCTCCTTCAGTCTCTGCAGAACTTCCCTGACATCCCTCTCGTGCGCCTCGCGCGATTCTGACAAAATCAGGATGTCGTCCAGGAAGCATACGCACTTCTTGTAAAGGAGCCCCGCCAGCACATGATGCATAAAGGCTTGGAAAGTGTGAGAGCCATTTTGCAATCCGAAGGGCATAACTCTGTATTCGTAGGTGCCCAGTGGCGTGAACATGGCCGTCTTCCACTCGTCGCCCTCGCGCATGCGAATCAGGTTGTACGCCCCACGTAGATCCAACTTGGTGAAAACGCGTCCTTTCCGCACCGTCGCGAGCAGGTCGTCTATCTTGGGCATGGGGAAAGCTGAGGGCTTGGTTTTCGAGTTTAAGATCCTGAAATCCACCACCAGCCTCCGTTGGGGCGTGTCCCGCTTCTTCACAAAGAATACTGGACTGCCTCCCACCGCTTTCGACTCCCGGATGAACCCACGCTGCAAATTGTGATCTATGAACTCCCTGAGTTCCTGCAGTTCATCCTCAGACATGGAGTACAGTTTCCCCGTTGGCAGCGTCGCCCCCGGCAGGAGGTCAATCTTGCAATCATAGGGTCTGTGAGGAGGTAGCTTGTCCGCCTCCTTCTCGCAGAAAACCTCCAAAAACTCCGCATACTTGTGGGGTACTGCTTGCAGCGTGCCCAACTGTAACTGCGGGTCCTCCTCTTCCTCCTCTGGGCTGGGTATGATGCAGTGTTCTGCACAGTAGGAGGATCCAAACGTTAGTTGGCGCTGGTACCAAGCCAACGCTGGGCTGTGCCTGTGCAGCCAACTCATGCCTAATACTACAGGCGTGTCTGACAGTTGGGTGACATTGAAGCTGATGACCTCCCGGTGATTCCCAATTTGCATCACCATCGGCGGCGTCTGCTGCACCACCTGCCCCCCTAGCAGTTCCCTGCCATCCACCGTGACAACCTTCAGGGGCAGCGTGGCTGGCAGTAAAGCTATGTTGTGTCGTTGAATGAACTCCAGTCCTATAAAGTCTGCATTACTGCCAGAGTCAATTGTGATAGGCACTTCTAAGGTGAGTCCATTGGGCAGCTGGAGCGATGCGGTGAGCTGCACCACTGGTTTGGGCGGGAGGGGGTCTGTGGGCTGCAAAATCTCCGGGGACTTCTTCACTGACTTGTCTGGCTGGGCCCCAGTGCCTCCTATTCCAGCCAGACTTCGTCGTTTCCCTGCTGTGGTTCTCTCTGCTGAGTTGTTTCCAATACTGTCACTGAGGCTGCAGTTTGCTTGCGGAGCCTCTGGGGACACTCTTTCGCCAGATGCTCCTCACTCTCACATATATAGCACTTCCTGTTCCTTCTAGGCAGCTTCGGTTTTACTGCTCCCGGTGTTAAGGCTCTATTAGCTGAGAGAGCCCTAGCACCTCCAATCTCCATCTGCTCTTCGCCCCCTCCCTGTGGAGGCGTGGACTGCGCACGCGCTGTCTCTCTAGACAAGAGGGGGGGCACCCTCCCTGGTGTGCGTCCCCAACGTCCTTCTTCTTTGCTCCATGGCCGTTCTTCCTGCCTCACCCCAATCGACAGCGCTCTTTCCACCACTTGCTGAGTGGTTGTGGGTCTCTCTCCCCGTGCCATCTCATCTTTGATCTGTGGGCTCAATCCCTCCAAAAAAAGGTCTCTAACTGGCGGAGAATCCTTATCCCAATTCAGCGCGTTGACCAATGCAAAAAACCTGGAATGATACTGCCTGACGCTGGCTTTCCCTTGTCTTAGCCCAAATATGTCCTTTCTGGCAATATCAATGTCTATGTTTGATAAGAAACAGGAATCCATCGCCTTAATGAATGCATCTGCGCTTTGGAGCGCTGGATCCTTGTCCCTCCACAGATTTCGCAGCCATGCTTTCGCGTCCCCATGCAAATGGGACAGGATGAACCCCACTTTCTCTTGCTCATCTCTAAAGTCTCTCTCCAACAGCTGCAGCGCAAACAGCACGTCTGCTCGGAAATTGGGGTACTGCTGCAAATTCCCATCAAAATGAGATACAATGCTGGCTCCTCTTTTCCCCAACCCAATCCCCTCGGATCTGGGTCCCGGTAGCCCCTGCTTCGCAAGCCCCTCTAACCTGGCTTGAAGATCTCTGCAGGCAGCCGCCGCTTCTTCCTCTCTCTTCCTGGATGCGATTATTTCAGCGCTGAGTTGTGTCACCGCTTCTTGCAGGGAAGCTATTTTCTGTTCTGTAGTCATCTCGCCTGACTTTTGTGAGCTCGCAAGGCACCAGTCTTCTGCCCTCCCTGCCTCGCTCCCGTAGCGATGCTTGAGGCGAAGAAAACCGGTGAAAATTTGAGATGAGGCTTACTGTCAGAGACTGCCTCCAGGTCCCAGCTCACAGAAGACCAACGCTAGCCAGCGGAACTGTACAAAGTCTTTATTGAAGTTTAGTTCCCATTTTCAAACCCTAGCGTGCATCTCTACGTCTAGACCCTAGACCAGCGAAGCCTCATCTGAGTCTCCGCCCCCTGTACACCAGTTCAACACTCTAGCCTTACTCCACCTTCTGCGTTTCTCCTTCCGCCTCTGGGTCCTACTACCCCCCTGGGTGCCTTCCTTCCTGGACGCTTCGGATGCGGACCCCTCGGACTCCTCCCCCTCTCTTCGGCGGGCTTTGGGACCCGGCTCCCTCTCCGGGCTGCTTATGGCGCCACCCTCTTGTACATTTGAACTTGGCGCGCGCGCGCTGCCCCTGACCTTCCTTTTGACCGTTTCCTCGCTCTCTGATGCAGGCGTGGCTAACCCTGACTCCTGTCCTTCCGCTGACGGAGAGCTGCCTGCTCCCGATGCCTGGGGCTCCTCCCCCCTACTGCTCTCCGGTGGGGAAGCTGGTCCCGATTTCCAGCTGCTGCTCTCTGAGCCCTCTCTGGCCCCTCCCTCCTGGGGTGTTCCCCTTGGCAACCCCCTTGCTCTGATCACGGGAGCCCCTTTCTGTGAATCCTCTGATTCGCTGGAGAGACTTAGAGACCTCGGACGGCTATCATCGCTGACTTCTCCCTCGGATTCCTCTCCCTCGGTCTCTAATTCCTCCCTTCCCTGTCCCTCTGCTCCTGAACCCCTGACAGGTGATTTTGGTGTTAGAATGCACATTCACCCAAAAATTGGAGAGTGACATGTTTGTAATCAGCCCAAAACAAACATAGGTGTTTTGATTCCATCTCAATAGAAAAACGACGAATGAGCTTGGATTCTTCTTTCGTGTTCATTGCCCCACAAATAGCAAAGTGAAGTGTAATAAGCCAAACAGGTTGTTTTGGGTTCCAGCTACATAGAAAGAAGAATCTTGGATTTCGCTTATTTCGTGTTCTTTGGTGTTAATGCACATTGACGCAGAAATCTCAAACTGTGTGGAATGAGTCCAAAATAACACAACACCGTCTTTTTGCTTCCATATGCGTAGAAAGACGACAAATAAGCTTTGATTGGGCTTATTTCAATTCTCATGGTGTTTTTTGGGTGTGCACCAGAATCACCCCCAACAAAAGAAAATAGCTATTTTGGCTTCCATTTACATAGAAGATTATAAAGCTCTGATTGGGCTTATTTCAAATTCGTGATTTTGGGGTTAGAATGCACATTCACCCAAAAATTTAGAGTGACATGTTTGTAATCAGCCCAAAACAAACATAGGTGTTTTGCTTCCATCTCAATAGAAAAACGACGAATGAGCTTGGATTGTTCTTTCGTGTTCATTGCCCCACAAATAGCAAAGCGAAGTGTAATAAGCCTAAACAAAGCCAAACAGGTTGTTTTGGGTTCCAGCTACATAGAAAGAAGAATCTTGGATTTCGCTTATTTCGTGTTCTTTGGTGTTGATGCACATTGACGGAGAAATCTCAAACTGTGTGGAATGAGTCCAAAATAACACAACACCGTCTTTTTGCTTCCATATGCGTAGAAAGACGACAAATAAGCTTTGATTGGGCTTATTTCAATTCTCATGGTGTTTTTTGGGTGTGCACCAGAATCACCCCCAACATAAGAAAATAGGTATTTTGGCTTCCATTTACATAAAAAGAAGATGATAAAGCTCTGATTGGGCTCATTTCAAATTGGTGATTTTGGGGTTAGAATGCACATTCACCCAAAAATTGGAGAGTGACATGTTTGTAATCAGCCCAAAACAAACATAGGTGTTTTGATTCCATCTCAATAGAAAAACGACGAATGAGCTTGGATAGTTCTTTCCTGTTCATTGCCCCACAAATAGCAAAGTGAAGTGTAATAAGCCAAACAGGTTGTTTTGGGTTCCAGCTACATAGAAAGAAGAATCGGATTTCGCTATTTCAAGTTGTGTTTTTTGGTGTTAATGCACATTGACGCAGAAATCGCAAACTGTGTGGAATGAGACCAAAATAAGACAACACCGTCTTTTTGCTTCCATATGCGTAGGAAGACGACAAATAAGCTTTGATTGGTGTCAGGGGTTCAGAAGGAGAGACACAGGAGGGGGAGCAAATGGAGAGTGAGGAGGAAGAGGACGAAGGGGGTGCAGGCAGTGACAGTTACCAGAGTCTCTCTAGCCTCTCTAGCAAATCCGAGGACTCACAGAAGGGAGCACCGAAGGCCAGAGTGAGTGAGGTTCCAGGGGAGAAACCTCAGGAGGGAGGGGCCAGCGGGGAGTCCCTGAGCAGCAGTTGGAAGTCAGGACCAGCTTCCCCACCAGAGCGCAGTGGGGAGGCGGAATCCCAGGAGTCGGGACCAGTGTTCTCACCACCAGCGGGAGGAGAGGAGGCAGGTTTGGCCACGCCCACATCCGGAAGCGGGGAGACAGTCAGAAGGAAGGTTACCGGCTGGGCGCGCGCGCCAAGTTCAAATGTACAGGCGAGCGGCACAGCAGGGAGTCCTGACAGGGAGCCAGGTCCTAAAGCCCGCCGGAAGGAAGGGCGGGACAGGGGGGTCAGCGTCAGAGGAATCCAGGAGGGAAGTAACCCCAGAGGGCAGAAGGACCCAGAGAAGGAAGGAGCAGCGGAGGAGGTGGAGCAAGGCTAGAGTCGTAAACTGGTGTGGCTTTAGCAGCGAGTCAGAGGGGACTTAGCCGATCTAGCGTCAAGACGTGGGTCTGCGCGCCCAGAGCTTGGAAATGGAAACTAAACTTCAATAAAGACTTTTGTATATAAGATCCACTGGGCGTTGGTCCTCTGTGAGCTGGGACCTAGCGGCAGTTCCTGACAATTGGGCTTATTTCAATTCGCATGGTGTTTTTTGGGTGTGCACCAGAATCACCCCCAACAAAAGAAAATAGGTATTTTGGCTTCCATTTACATAAAAAGAAGATGATAAAGCTCTGATTGGGCTTATTTCAAATTGGTGATTTTGGGGTTAGAATGCACATTCACCCAAAAATTGGAGAGTGACGTTTGTAATCAGCGCAAAACAAACATAGGTGTTTTGCTTCCATCTCAATAGAAAAACGACGAATGAGCTTGGATTGTTCTTTCGTGTTCATTGCCTCACAAATAGCACAGCGAAGTGTAATAAGCCTAAACAAAGCCAAACAGGTTGTTTTGGGTTCCAGCTACATAGAAAGACGAATCTTGGATTTCGCTTATTTCGTGTTCTTTGGTGTTAATACACATTGACGCAGAAATCGCAAACTGTGTTGAATGAGACCAAAATAACACAACACCGTCTTTTTGCTTCCATATGCGTAGAAAGACGAAAAATAAGCTTTGATTGGGCTTATTTCAATTCGCATGGTGTTTTTTGGGTGTGCACCAGAATCACCCCCAACAAAAGAAAATAGGTATTTTGGCTTCCATTTACATAGAAGACTATAAAGCTCTGATTGGCCTTATTTATAATTCGTGCTCTTGGGGTTAGAATGCACATTCACCCAAAAATTTAGAGTGACATGTTTGTAATCAGCCCAAAACAAACATAGGTGTTTTGCTTCCATCTTAATAGAAAAATGACGAATGAGCTTGGATTGTTCTTTCGTGTTCATTGCCCCACAAATAGCAAAGCGAAGTGTAATAAGCCTAAACAAAGCCAAACAGGTTGTTTTGGGTTCCAGCTACATAGAAAGACGAATCTTGGATTTCGCTTATTTCGTGTTTTTTGGTGTTAATGCACATTGACGCAGAAATCGTAAACTGTGTGGAATGAGTCCAAAATAACACAACACCGTCTTTTTGCTTCCATATGCGTAGAAAGACGACAAATAAGCTTTATTGGGCTTATTTCAATTCGCATGGTATTTTTTGGGTGCACCAGAATCACCCCCAACAAAAGAAAATAGGTATTTCGCTTCCATTTACATAAAAAGAAGATGATAAAGCTCTGGTCGGGCTTATTTCAAATTGGTGATTTTGGTGTTAGAATGCACATTCACCCAAAAATTGGAGAGTGACATGTTTGTAATCAGCCCAAAACAAACATAGGTGTTTTGATTCCATCTCAATAGAAAAACGACGAATGAGCTTGGATAGTTCTTTCCTGTTCATTGCCCCACAAATAGCAAAGTGAAGTGTAATAAGCCAAACAGGTTGTTTTGGGTTCCAGCTACATAGAAAGAAGAATCGGATTTTGCTATTTCAAGTTGTGTTTTTTGGTGTTAATGCACATTGACGCAGAAATCGCAAACTGTGTGGAATGAGACCAAAATAAGACAACACCGTCTTTTTGCTTCCATATGCGTAGAAAGACGACAAATAAGCTTTGATTGGGCTTATTTCAATTCTCATGGTGTTTTTTGGGTGTGCACCAGAATCACCCCAACAAAAGAAAATAGGTATTTTGGCTTCCCTTTACATAAAAAGAAGATTATAAAGCTCTGATTGGGCTTATTTCAAATTCGTGATTTTGGGGTTAGAATGCACATTCACCCAAAAATTGGAGAGTGACACATTTGTAATCAGCGCAAAACAAACAAAGGTGTTTTGCTTCCATCTCAATAGAAAAACGACGAATGAGCTTGGATTGTTCTTTCGTGTTCATTGCCCCACAAATAGCAAAGCGAAGTGTAATAAGCCTAAACAAAGCCAAACAGGTTGTTTTGGGTTCCAGCTACATAGAAAGACGAATCTTGGATTTCGCTTATTTCGTGTTTTTTGGTGTTAATGCACATTGACGCAGAAATCGTAAACTGTGTGGAATGAGACCAAAATAACACAACACCGTCTTTTTGCTTCCATATGCGTAGAAAGACGACAAATAAGCTTTATTGGGCTTATTTCAATTCGCATGGTATTTTTTGGGTGCACCAGAATCACCCCCAACAAAAGAAAATAGGTATTTCGCTTCCATTTACATAAAAAGAAGATGATAAAGCTCTGGTCGGGTTTATTTCAAATTGGTGATTTTGGTGTTTGAATGCACATTCACCCAAAAATTGGAGAGTGACATATTTGTAATCAGCCCAAAACAAACATAGGTGTTTTGCTTCCATCTCAATAGAAAAACGACGAATGAGCTTGGCTTGTACTTTCGTGTTCATTGCCCCACAAATAGCAAAGTAATAAGCCTAAACAAAGCCAAACAGGTTGTTTTGGGTTCCAGCTACATAGAAAGACGAATCTTGGATTTCGCTTATTTCGTGTTTTTTGGTGTTAATGCACATTGACGCAGAAATCTCAAACTGTGTGGAATGAGACCAAAATAACACAACACCGTCTTTTTGCTTCCATATGCGTAGAAAGACGACAAATAAGTTTTGATTTGGCATATTTCAATTCTCATGGTGTTTTGGGTGTGCACCAGAATCACCCCCAGCAAAAGAAAATAGGTATTTTGGCTTCCATTTACATAGAAGATTATAAAGCTCTGATTGGGCTTATTTCAAATTGGTGATTTTGGGGTTAGAATGCACATTCACCCAAAAATTGGAGAGTGACATGTTTGTAATCAGCCCAAAACAAACATAGGTGTTTTGCTTCCATCTCAATAGAAAAACGACGAATGAGCTTGGATTGTTCTTTCGTGTTCATTGCCCCACAAATAGCAAAGTAATAAGCCTAAACAAAGCCAAACAGGTTGTTTTGGGTTCCAGCTACATAGAAAGACGAATCTTGGATTTCGCTTATTTCGTGTTTTTTGGTGTTAATGCACATTGACGCAGAAATCGTAAACTGTGTGGAATGAGACCAAAATAACACAACACCGTCTTTTTGCTTCCATATGCGTAGAAAGACGACAAATAAGCTTTATTGGGCTTATTTCAATTCGCATGGTATTTTTTGGGTGCACCAGAATCACCCCCAACAAAAGAAAATAGGTATTTCGCTTCCATTTACATAAAAAGAAGATGATAAAGCTCTGGTCGGGCTTATTTCAAATTGGTGATTTTGGTGTTAGAATGCACATTCACCCAAAAATTGGAGAGTGACATGTTTGTAATCAGCCCAAAACAAACATAGGTGTTTTGCTTCCATCTTAATAGAAAAATGACGAATGAGCTTGGCTTGTTCTTTCGTGTTCATTGCCCCACAAATAGCAAAGTGAGGTGTAATAAGCCAAACAGGTTGTTTTGGGTTCCAGCTACATAGAAAGAAGAATCTTGGATTTCGCTTATTTCGTGTTCTTTGGTGTTAATGCACATTGACGCAGAAATCGCAAACTGTGTTGAATGAGACCAAAATAAGACAACACCGTCTTTTTGCTTCCATATGCGTAGAAAGACGACAAATAAGCTTTGATTGGGCTTATTTCAATTCTCATGGTGTTTTTTGGGTGTGCACCAGAATCACCCCAACAAAAGAAAATAGGTATTTTGGCTTCCCTTTACATAAAAAGAAGATTATAAAGCTCTGATTGGGCTTATTTCAAATTCGTGATTTTGGGGTTAGAATGCACATTCACCCAAAAATTGGAGAGTGACAAATTTGTAATCAGCGCAAAACAAACAAAGGTGTTTTGCTTCCATCTCAATAGAAAAACGCCGAATGAGCTTGGATTGTTCTTTCGTGTTCATTGCCCCACAAATAGCAAAGGGAAGTGTAATAAGCCTAAACAAAGCCAAACAGGTTGTTTTGGGTTCCAGCTACATAGAAAGAAGAATCTTGGATTTCGCTTATTTCGTGTTCTTTGGTGTTAATACACATCGACGCAGAAATCGCAAACTGTGTTGAATGAGACCAAAATAAGACAACACCGTCTTTTTGCTTCCATATGCGTAGAAAGACGACAAATAAGCTTTGATTGGGCTTATTTCAATTCTCATGGTGTTTTTTGGGTGTGCACCAGAATCACCCCCAACAAAAGAAAATAGGTATTTTGGCTTCCATTTACATAAAAAGAAGATGATAAAGCTCTGATTGGGGTTATTTCAGATTGGTGATTTTGGGGTTAGACTGCACATTCACCCAAAAATTGGAGAGTGACATGTTTGTAATCAGCGCAAAACAAACATAGGTGTTTTGCTTCCATCTCAATAGAAAAAAGACGAATGAGCTTGGATTGTTCTTTCGTGTTCATTGCCCCACAAATAGCACAGCGAAGTGTAATAAGCCTAAACAAAGCCAAACAGGTTGTTTTGGGTTCCAGCTACATAGAAAGAAGAATCTTGGATTTCGCTTATTTGAAGTCGTGTTTTTTGGTGTTAATGCACATTGACGCAGAAATCGCAAACTGTGTGGAATGAGACCAAAATAACACAACACCGTCTTTTTGCTTCCATATGCGTAGAAAGACGACAAATAAGCTTTGATTGGGCTTATTTCAATTCTCATGGTGTTTTTTGGGTGTGCACCAGAATCACCCCCAACAAAAGAAAATAGGTATTTTGGCTTCCATTTACATAAAAAGAAGATGATAAAGCTCTGATTGGGCTTATTTCAAATTGGTGATTTTGGGGTTAGAATGCACATTCACCCAAAAATTGGAGAGTGACATGTTTGTAATCAGCGCAAAACAAACATAGGTGTTTTGCTTCCATCTCAATAGAAAAACGACGAATGAGCTTTCACCCCCAACAAAAGAAAATAGGTACTTTGGCTTCCATTTACATAAAAAGAAGATGATAAAGCTCTGATTGGGCTTATTTCAAATTGGTGATTTTGGGGTTAGAATGCACATTCACCCAAAAATTGGAGAGTGACATGTTGTTAATCAGCCCAAAACATACATAGGTGTTTTGCTTCCATCTCAATAGAAAAACGACGAATGAGCTCGGATTGTTCTTTCGTTTTCATTGCCCCACAAATAGCACAGCGAAGTGTAATAAGCCTAAACAAAGCCAAACAGGTTGTATTGGGTTCCAGCTACATAGAAAGACGAATCTTGGATTTCGCTTATTTCGTGTTTTTTGGTGTTAATGCACATTGACGCAGAAATCGTAAACTGTGTGGAATGAGACCAAAATAACACAACACCGTCTTTTTGCTTCCATATGCGTAGAAAGACGACAAATAAGCTTTATTGGGCTTATTTCAATTCGCATGGTATTTTTTGGGTGCACCAGAATCACCCCCAACAAAAGAAAATAGGTATTTCGCTTCCATTTACATAAAAAGAAGATGATAAAGCTCTGGTCGGGCTTATTTCAAATTGGTGATTTTGGTGTTAGAATGCACATTCACCCAAAAATTGGAGTGACATGTTTGTAATCAGCCCAAAACAAACATAGGTGTTTTGCTTCCATCTCAATAGAAAAACGACGAATGAGCTTGGATTCTTCTTTCGTGTTCATTGCCCCACAAATAGCAAAGTAATAAGCCTAAACAAAGCCAAACAGGTTGTTTTGGGTTCCAGCTACATAGAAAGACGAGTCTTGGATTTCGCTTATTTCGTGTTTTTTGGTGTTAATGCACATTGACGCAGAAATCTCAAACTGTGTGGAATGAGACCAAAATAACACAACACCGTCTTTTTGCTTCCATATGCGTAGAAAGACGACAAATAAGCTTTGATTTGGCATATTTCAATTCTCATGGTGTTTTGGGTGTGCACCAGAATCACCCCCAACAAAAGAAAATAGGTATTTTGGCTTCCATTTACATAGAAGATTATAAAGCTCTGATTGGGCTTATTTCAAATTCGTGATTTTGGGGTTAGAATGCACATTCACCCAAAAATTGGAGAGTGACATGTTTGTAATCAGCCCAAAACAAACATAGGTGTTTTGCCTCCATCTCAATAGAAAAACGACGAATGAGCTTGGATTGTTCTTTCGTGTTCATTGCCCCACAAATAGCAAAGTAAAAAGCCTAAACAAAGCCAAACAGGTTGTTTTGGGTTCCAGCTACATAGAAAGACGAATCTTGGATTTCGCTTATTTCGTGTTTTGTGGTGTTAATGCACATTGACGCAGAAATCGCAAACTGTGTGGAATGAGACCAAAATAACACAACACCGTCTTTTTGCTTCCATATGCGTAGAAGGACGACAAATAAGCTTTGATTTGGCTTATTTCAATTCTCATGGTGTTTTGGGTGTGCACCAGAATCACCCCCAACAAAAGAAAATAGGTATTTTGGCTTCCATTTACATAGAAGATTATAAAGCTCTGGGCTTATTTCAAATTCATGATTTTGGGGTTAGAATGCACATTCACCCAAAAATTGGAGAGTGACATGTTTGTAATCAGCCCAAAACAAACATAGGTGCTTTGCTTCCATCTCAATAGAAAAACGACGAATGAGCTTGGATTGTTCTTTCGTGTTCATTGCCCCACAAATAGCAAAGCGAAGTGTAATAAGCCTAAAGAAAGCCAAACAGGTTGTTTTGGGTTCCAGCTACATAGAAAGAAGAATCTTGGATTTCGCTTATTTCGTGTTTTTTGGTGTTAATGCACATTGACGCAGAAATCGCAAACTGTGTGGAATGAGACCAAAATAACACAACACCGTCTTTTTGCTTCCATATGTGTAGAAAGACGACAAATAAACTTTGATTGGGCTTATTTCAATTCGCATGGTGTTTTTTGGGTGTGCACCAGAATCACCCCCAACAAAAGAAAATAGGTATTTTGGCTTCCATTTACATAAAAAGAAGATGATAAATTCTGATCGGGGTTATTTCAAATTGGTGATTTTGGGGTTAGAATGCACATTCACCCCAAAATTGGAGAGTGACATGTTTGTAATGAGCGCAAAACAAACATAGGTGTTTTGCTTCCATCTCAATAGAAAAACGACGAATGAGCTTGGATTGTTCTTTCGTGTTCATTGCCCCACAAATAGCACAGCAAAGTGTAATAAGCCTAAACAAAGCCAAACAGGTTGTTTTGGGTTCCAGCTACATAGAAAGAAGAATCTTGGATTTGGCTTATTTGAAGTCGTGTTTTTTGGTGTTAATGCACATTGACGCAGAAATCGCAAACTGTGTGGAATGAGACCAAAAGAACACAGCACCGTCTTTTTGCTTCCATATGCGTAGAAAGACGACAAATAAGCTTTGATTGGGCTTATTTCAATTCGCATGGTGTTTTTTGGGTGTGCACCAGAATCACCCCCAACAAAAGAAAATAGGTATTTTGGCTTCCATTTACATAGAAGATTATAAAGCTCTGGGCTTATTTCAAATTCATGATTTTGGGGTTAGAATGCACATTCACCCAAAAATTGGAGAGTGACATGTTTGTAATCAGCCCAAAACAAACATAGGTGCTTTGCTTCCATCTCAATAGAAAAACGACGAAAGAGCTTGGATTGTTCTTTCGTGTTCATTGCCCCACAAATAGCAAAGCGAAGTGTAATAAGCCTAAACAAAGCCAAACAGGTTGTTTTGGGTTCCAGCTACATAGAAAGAAGAATCTTGGATTTCGCTTATTTCGTGTTCTTTGGTGTTAATGCACATTGACGCAGAAATCTCAAACTGTGTGGAATGAGTCCAAAATAACACAACACCGTCTTTTTGCTTCCATATGCGTAGAAAGACGACAAATAAGCTTTGATTGGGCTTATTTCAATTCTCATGGTGTTTTTTGGGTGTGCACCAGAATCACCCCCAACAAAAGAAAATAGGTATTTTGGCTTCCATTTACATAAAAAGAAGATGATAAAGCTCTGATTGGGCTTATTTCAAATTGGTGATTTTGGGGTTAGAATGCACATTCACCCAAAAATTGGAGAGTGACATGTTTGTAATCAGCCCAAAACAAACATAGGTGTTTTGCTTCCATCTCAATAGAAAAAAGACGAATGAGCTTGGATTGTTCTTTCGTGTTCATTGCCCCACAAATAGCACAGCGAAGTGTAATAAGCCTAAACAAAGCCAAACAGGTTGTTTTGGGTTCCAGCTACATAGAAAGAAGAATCTTGGATTTCGCTTATTTGAAGTCGTGTTTTTTGGTGTTAATGCACATTGACGCAGAAATCGTAAACTGTGTGGAATGAGACCAAAATAACACAACACCGTCTTTTTGCTTCCATATGCGTAGAAAGACGACAAATAAGCTTTGATTGGGCTTATTTCAATTCTCATGGTGTTTTTTGGGTGTGCACCAGAATCACCCCCAACAAAAGAAAATAGGTATTTCGCTTCCATTTACATAAAAAGAAGATTAAGCTTTGGTCGGGCTTATTTCAAATTGGTGATTTTGGGGTTAGAATGCACATTCACCCAAAAATTGGAGAGAGACATGTTTGTAAGCCCAAAACAAACATAGGTGTTTTGCTTCCATCTCAATAGAAAAACGACGAATGAGCTTGGATTGTTCTTTCGTGTTCATTGCCCCACAAATAGCAAAGCGAAGTGTAATAAGCCTAAACAAAGCCAAACAGGTTGTTTTGGGTTCCAGCTACATAGAAAGAAGAAGGATTTCGCTTATTTCGTGTTCTATGGTGTTAATGCACATTGACGCAGAAATCTCAAACTGTGTGGAATGAGTCCAAAATAACACAACACCGTCTTTTTGCTTCCATATGCGTAGAAAGACGACAAAAAAGCTTTGATTGGGCTTATTTCACATGGTTTTTTTTGGGTGTGCACCAGAATCACCCCCAACATAAGAAAATAGGTATTTTGGCTTCCATTTACATAAAAAGAAGATGATAAAGCTCTGATTGGGCTTATTTCAAATTCGTGATTTTGGGATTAGAATGCATTGGAGAGTGACATGTTTGTAATCAGCCCAAAACAAACATAGGTGTTTTGCTTCCATCTCAATAGAAAAACGACGAATGAGCTTGGATTGTTCTTTCGTGTTCATTGTCCCACAAATAGCAAAGCGAAGTGTAATAAGCCTAAACAAAGCCAAACAGGTTGTTTTGGGTTCCAGCTACATAGAAAGACGAAGCTTGCATTTCGCTTATTTCGTGTTTTTTGGTGTTAATGCACATTGACGCAGAAATCGCAAACTGTGTGGAATGAGACCAAAATAACACAACACCGTCTTTTTGCTTCCATATGCGTAGAAAGACGACCAATAAGCTTTGATTGGGCTTATTTAAATTCTCATGGTGTTTTTTGGGTGTGCACCAGAATCACCCCCAACAAAAGAAAATAGGTATTTTGGCTTCCATTTACATAAAAAGAAGATAAATCTTTGGTCGGGCTTATTTCAAATTGGTGATTTTGGGGTTAGAATGCACATTCACCCAAAAATTGGAGAGTGACATGTTTGTAATCAGCCCAAAACAAACATAGGTGTTTTGCTTCCATCTCAATAGAAAAACGACGAATGAGCTTGGCTTGTTCTTTCGTGTTCATTGCCCCACAAATAGCAAAGTAATAAGCCTAAACAAAGCCAAACAGGTTGTTTTGGGTTCCAGCTACATAGAAAGACGAATCTTGGATTTCGCTTATTTCGTGTTTTTTGGTGTTAATGCACATTGACGCAGAAATCTCAAACTGTGTGGAATGAGACCAAAATAACACAACACCGTCTTTTTGCTTCCATATGCGTAGAAAGATGACAAATAAGCTTTGATTTGGCATATTTCAATTCTCATGGTGTTTTGGGTGTGCACCAGAATCACCCCCAACAAAAGAAAATAGGTATTTTGGCTTCCATTTACATAGAAGATGATAAAGCTCTGATTGGGCTTATTTCAAATTGGTGATTTTGGGGTTAGAATGCACATTCACCCAAAAATTGGAGAGTGACATGTTTGTAATCAGCCCAAAACAAACATAGGTGTTTTGCTTCCATCTCAATAGAAAAACGACGAATGAGCTTGGATTGTTCTTTCGTGTTCATTGCCCCACAAATAGCAAAGTAATAAGCCTAAACAAAGCCAAACAGGTTGTTTTGGGTTCCAGCTACATAGAAAGAAGAATCTTGGATTTCGCTTATTTCGTGTTCTTTGGTGTTAATGCACATTGACCCAGAAAACTCAAACTGTGTGGAATGAGTCCAAAATAACACAACACCATCTTTTTGCTTCCATATGCGTAGAAAGACGACAAATAAGCTTTGATTGGGCTTATTTCAATTCTCATGGTGTTTTTTGGGTGTGCACCAGAATCACCCCCAACATAAGAAAATAGGTATTTTGGCTTCCATTTACATAAAAAGAAGATGATAAAGCTCTGATTGGGCTTATTTCAAATTGGTGATTTTGGGGTTAGAATGCACATTCACCCAAAAATTGGAGAGTGACATGTTTGTAATCAGCCCAAAACATACATAGGTGTTTTGTTTCCATCTCAATAGAAAAACGACGAATGAGCTTGGATTGTTCTTTCGTGTTCATTGCCCCACAAATTGCAAAGTGAAGTGTAATAAGCCTAAAAAAGCCAAACAGGTTGTTTTGGGTTTCAGCTACATAGAAAGACGAATCTTGGATTTCGCTTATTTCGTGTTTTTTGGTGTTAATACACATCGACGCAGAAATCGTAAACTGTGTGGAATGAGACCAAAATAACACAACACCGTCTTTTTGCTTCCATATGCGTAGAAAGACGACAAATAAGCTTTATTGGGCTTATTTCAATTCGCATGGTATTTTTTGGGTGCACCAGAATCACCCCCAACAAAAGAAAATAGGTATTTCGCTTCCATTTACATAAAAAAATGATAAAGCTCTGGTCGGGCTTATTTCAAATTGGTGATTTTGGTGTTAGAATGCACATTCACCCAAAAATTGGAGAGTGACATGTTTGTAATCAGCCCAAAACAAACATAGGTGTTTTGCTTCCATCTTAATAGAAAAATGACGAATGAGCTTGGCTTGTTCTTTCGTGTTCATTGCCCCACAAATAGCAAAGTGAGGTGTAATAAGCCAAACAGGTTGTTTTAGGTTCCAGCTACATAGAAAGAAGAATCTTGGATTTCGCTTATTTCGTGTTCTTTGGTGTTAATGCACATTGACGCAGAAATCGCAAACTGTGTGGAATGAGACCAAAATAAGACAACACCGTCTTTTTGCTTCCATATGCGTAGTAAGACGACAAATAAGCTTTGATTGGGCTTATTTCAATTCTCATGGTGTTTTTTGGGTGTGCACCAGAATCACCCCAACAAAAGAAAATAGGTATTTTGGCTTCCCTTTACATAAAAAGAAGATTATAAAGCTCTGATTGGGCTTATTTCAAATTCGTGATTTTGGGGTTAGAATGCACATTCACCCAAAAATTGGAGAGTGACAAATTTGTAATCAGCGCAAAACAAACAAAGGTGTTTTGCTTCCATCTCAATAGAAAAACGCCGAATGAGCTTGGATTGTTCTTTCGTGTTCATTGCCCCACAAATAGCAAAGGGAAGTGTAATAAGCCTAAACAAAGCCAAACAGGTTGTTTTGGGTTCCAGCTACATAGAAAGAAGAATCTTGGATTTCGCTTATTTCGTGTTCTTTGGTGTTAATACACATCGACGCAGAAATCGCAAACTGTGTTGAATGAGACCAAAATAAGACAACACCGTCTTTTTGCTTCCATATGCGTAGAAAGACGACAAATAAGCTTTGATTGGGCTTATTTCAATTCTCATGGTGTTTTTTGGGTGTGCACCAGAATCACCCCCAACAAAAGAAAATAGCTATTTTGGCTTCCATTTACATAGAAGATTATAAAGCTCTGATTGGGCTTATTTCAAATTCGTGATTTTGGGGTTAGAATGCACATTCACCCAAAAATTTAGAGTGACATGTTTGTAATCAGCCCAAAACAAACATAGGTGTTTTGCTTCCATCTCAATAGAAAAACGACGAATGAGCTTGGATTGTTCTTTCGTGTTCATTGCCCCACAAATAGCACAGCGAAGTGTAATAAGCCTAAACAAAGCCAAACAGGTTGTTTTGGGTTCCAGCTACATAGAAAGAAGAATCTTGGATTTCGCTTATTTGAAGTCGTGTTTTTTGGTGTTAATGCACATTGACGCAGAAATCGCAAACTGTGTGGAATGAGACCAAAATAACACAACACCGTGTTTTTGCTTCCATATGCGTAGAAAGACGACAAATAAGCTTTGATTGGGCTTATTTCAATTCTCATGGTGTTTTTTGGGTGTGCACCAGAATCACCCCCAACAAAAGAAAATAGGTATTTTGGCTTCCATTTACATAAAAAGAAGATGATAAAGCTCTGATTGGGCTTATTTCAAATTGGTGATTTTGGGGTTAGAATGCACATTCACCCAAAAATTGGAGAGTGACATGTTTGTAATCAGCGCAAAACAAACATAGGTGTTTTGCTTCCATCTCAATAGAAAAAAGACGAATGAGCTTGGATTGTTCTTTCGTGTTCATTGCCCCACAAATAGCACAGCGAAGTGTAATAAGCCTAAACAAAGCCAAACAGGTTGTTTTGGGTTCCAGCTACATAGAAAGAAGAATCTTGGATTTCGCTTATTTGAAGTCGTGTTTTTTGGTGTTAATGCACATTGACGCAGAAATCGTAAACTGTGTGGAATGAGACCAAAATAACACAACACCGTCTTTTTGCTTCCATATGCGTAGAAAGACGACAAATAAGCTTTGATTGGGCTTATTTCAATTCTCATGGTGTTTTTTGGGTGTGCACCAGAATCACCCCCAACAAAAGAAAATAGGTATTTCGCTTCCATTTACATAAAAAGAAGATTAAGCTTTGGTCGGGCTTATTTCAAATTGGTGATTTTGGGGTTAGAATGCACATTCACCCAAAAATTGGAGAGAGACATGTTTGTAAGCCCAAAACAAACATAGGTGTTTTGCTTCCATCTCAATAGAAAAACGACGAATGAGCTTGGATTGTTCTTTCGTGTTCATTGCCCCACAAATAGCAAAGCGAAGTGTAATAAGCCTAAACAAAGCCAAACAGGTTGTTTTGGGTTCCAGCTACATAGAAAGAAGAAGGATTTCGCTTATTTCGTGTTCTATGGTGTTAATGCACATTGACGCAGAAATCTCAAACTGTGTGGAATGAGTCCAAAATAACACAACACCGTCTTTTTGCTTCCATATGCGTAGAAAGACGACAAAAAAGCTTTGATTGGGCTTATTTCACTTCTCATGGTTTTTTTTGGGTGTGCACCAGAATCACCCCCAACATAAGAAAATAGGTATTTTGGCTTCCATTTACATAAAAAGAAGATGATAAAGCTCTGATTGGGCTTATTTCAAATTCGTGATTTTGGGATTAGAATGCATTGGAGAGTGACATGTTTGTAATCAGCCCAAAACAAACATAGGTGTTTTGCTTCCATCTCAATAGAAAAACGACGAATGAGCTTGGATTGTTCTTTCGTGTTCATTGTCCCACAAATAGCAAAGCGAAGTGTAATAAGCCTAAACAAAGCCAAACAGGTTGTTTTGGGTTCCAGCTACATAGAAAGACGAAGCTTGCATTTCGCTTATTTCGTGTTTTTTGGTGTTAATGCACATTGACGCAGAAATCGCAAACTGTGTGGAATGAGACCAAAATAACACAACACCGTCTTTTTGCTTCCATATGCGTAGAAAGACGACCAATAAGCTTTGATTGGGCTTATTTAAATTCTCATGGTGTTTTTTGGGTGTGCACCAGAATCACCCCCAACAAAAGAAAATAGGTATTTTGGCTTCCATTTACATAAAAAGAAGATAAATCTTTGGTCGGGCTTATTTCAAATTGGTGATTTTGGGGTTAGAATGCACATTCACCCAAAAATTGGAGAGTGACATGTTTGTAATCAGCCCAAAACAAACATAGGTGTTTTGCTTCCATCTCAATAGAAAAACGACGAATGAGCTTGGATTGTTCTTTCGTGTTCATTGCCCCACAAATAGCAAAGTAATAAGCCTAAACAAAGCCAAACAGGTTGTTTTGGGTTCCAGCTACATAGAAAGAAGAATCTTGGATTTCGCTTATTTCGTGTTCTTTGGTGTTAATGCACATTGACCCAGAAAACTCAAACTGTGTGGAATGAGTCCAAAATAACACAACACCATCTTTTTGCTTCCATATGCGTAGAAAGACGACAAATAAGCTTTGATTGGGCTTATTTCAATTCTCATGGTGTTTTTTGGGTGTGCACCAGAATCACCCCCAACATAAGAAAATAGGTATTTTGGCTTCCATTTACATAAAAAGAAGATGATAAAGCTCTGATTGGGCTTATTTCAAATTGGTGATTTTGGGGTTAGAATGCACATTCACCCAAAAATTGGAGAGTGACATGTTTGTAATCAGCCCAAAACATACATAGGTGTTTTGTTTCCATCTCAATAGAAAAACGACGAATGAGCTTGGATTGTTCTTTCGTGTTCATTGCCCCACAAATTGCAAAGTGAAGTGTAATAAGCCTAAAAAAGCCAAACAGGTTGTTTTGGGTTTCAGCTACATAGAAAGACGAATCTTGGATTTCGCTTATTTCGTGTTTTTTGGTGTTAATACACATCGACGCAGAAATCGTAAACTGTGTGGAATGAGACCAAAATAACACAACACCGTCTTTTTGCTTCCATATGCGTAGAAAGACGACAAATAAGCTTTATTGGGCTTATTTCAATTCGCATGGTATTTTTTGGGTGCACCAGAATCACCCCCAACAAAAGAAAATAGGTATTTCGCTTCCATTTACATAAAAAAATGATAAAGCTCTGGTCGGGCTTATTTCAAATTGGTGATTTTGGTGTTAGAATGCACATTCACCCAAAAATTGGAGAGTGACATGTTTGTAATCAGCCCAAAACAAACATAGGTGTTTTGCTTCCATCTTAATAGAAAAATGACGAATGAGCTTGGCTTGTTCTTTCGTGTTCATTGCCCCACAAATAGCAAAGTGAGGTGTAATAAGCCAAACAGGTTGTTTTAGGTTCCAGCTACATAGAAAGAAGAATCTTGGATTTCGCTTATTTCGTGTTCTTTGGTGTTAATGCACATTGACGCAGAAATCGCAAACTGTGTGGAATGAGACCAAAATAAGACAACACCGTCTTTTTGCTTCCATATGCGTAGTAAGACGACAAATAAGCTTTGATTGGGCTTATTTCAATTCTCATGGTGTTTTTTGGGTGTGCACCAGAATCACCCCAACAAAAGAAAATAGGTATTTTGGCTTCCCTTTACATAAAAAGAAGATTATAAAGCTCTGATTGGGCTTATTTCAAATTCGTGATTTTGGGGTTAGAATGCACATTCACCCAAAAATTGGAGAGTGACAAATTTGTAATCAGCGCAAAACAAACAAAGGTGTTTTGCTTCCATCTCAATAGAAAAACGCCGAATGAGCTTGGATTGTTCTTTCGTGTTCATTGCCCCACAAATAGCAAAGGGAAGTGTAATAAGCCTAAACAAAGCCAAACAGGTTGTTTTGGGTTCCAGCTACATAGAAAGAAGAATCTTGGATTTCGCTTATTTCGTGTTCTTTGGTGTTAATACACATCGACGCAGAAATCGCAAACTGTGTTGAATGAGACCAAAATAAGACAACACCGTCTTTTTGCTTCCATATGCGTAGAAAGACGACAAATAAGCTTTGATTGGGCTTATTTCAATTCTCATGGTGTTTTTTGGGTGTGCACCAGAATCACCCCCAACAAAAGAAAATAGCTATTTTGGCTTCCATTTACATAGAAGATTATAAAGCTCTGATTGGGCTTATTTCAAATTCGTGATTTTGGGGTTAGAATGCACATTCACCCAAAAATTTAGAGTGACATGTTTGTAATCAGCCCAAAACAAACATAGGTGTTTTGCTTCCATCTCAATAGAAAAACGACGAATGAGCTTGGATTGTTCTTTCGTGTTCATTGCCCCACAAATAGCACAGCGAAGTGTAATAAGCCTAAACAAAGCCAAACAGGTTGTTTTGGG
The DNA here is from genome assembly GCF_964234715.1 of Podarcis melisellensis. Lineage (NCBI taxonomy): Eukaryota > Metazoa > Chordata > Lepidosauria > Squamata > Lacertidae > Podarcis > Podarcis melisellensis. The sequence goes on from NC_138533.1 coordinate 42,093,741, forward strand.
TTCCAGCTACATAGAAAGAAGAATCTTGGATTTCGCTTATTTGAAGTCGTGTTTTTTGGTGTTAATGCACATTGACGCAGAAATCGCAAACTGTGTGGAATGAGACCAAAATAACACAACACCGTGTTTTTGCTTCCATATGCGTAGAAAGACGACAAATAAGCTTTGATTGGGCTTATTTCAATTCTCATGGTGTTTTTTGGGTGTGCACCAGAATCACCCCCAACAAAAGAAAATAGGTATTTTGGCTTCCATTTACATAAAAAGAAGATGATAAAGCTCTGATTGGGCTTATTTCAAATTGGTGATTTTGGGGTTAGAATGCACATTCACCCAAAAATTGGAGAGTGACATGTTTGTAATCAGCGCAAAACAAACATAGGTGTTTTGCTTCCATCTCAATAGAAAAACGACGAATGAGCTTTCACCCCCAACAAAAGAAAATAGGTACTTTGGCTTCCATTTACATAAAAAGAAGATGATAAAGCTCTGATTGGGCTTATTTCAAATTGGTGATTTTGGGGTTAGAATGCACATTCACCCAAAAATTGGAGAGTGACATGTTTGTAATCAGCGCAAAACAAACATAGGTGTTTTGCTTCCATCTCAGTAGAAAAACGACGAATGAGCTTGGATTGTTCTTTCGTGTTCATTGCCCCACAAATAGCAAAGCGAAGTGTAATAAGCCTATACAAAGCCAAACAGGTTGTTTTGGGTTCCAGCTACATAGAAAGAAGAATCTTGGATTTCGCTTATTTCGTGTTCTTTGGTGTTAATGCACATTGACGCAGAAATCTCAAACTGTGTGGAATGAGTCCAAAATAACACAACACCGTCTTTTTGCTTCCATATGCGTAGAAAGACGACAAATAAGCTTTGATTGGGCTTATTTCAATTCTCATGGTGTTTTTTGGGTGTGCACCAGAATCACCCCCAACATAAGAAAATTGGTATTTTGGCTTCCATTTACATAAAAAGAAGATGATAAAGCTCTGATTGGGCTCATTTCAAATTGGTGATTTTGGGGTTAGAATGCATTCACCCAAAAATTGGAGAGTGACATGTTGTTAATCAGCCCAAAACATACATAGGTGTTTTGCTTCCATCTCAATAGAAAAACGACGAATGAGCTCGGATTGTTCTTTCGTTTTCATTGCCCCACAAATAGCACAGCGAAGTGTAATAAGCCTAAACAAAGCCAAACAGGTTGTTTTGGGTTCCAGCTACATAGAAAGACGAATCTTGGATTTCGCTTATTTCGTGTTTTTTGGTGTTAATGCACATTGACGCAGAAATCGTAAACTGTGTGGAATGAGACCAAAATAACACAACACCGTCTTTTTGCTTCCATATGCGTAGAAAGACGACAAATAAGCTTTATTGGGCTTATTTCAATTCGCATGGTATTTTTTGGGTGCACCAGAATCACCCCCAACAAAAGAAAATAGGTATTTCGCTTCCATTTACATAAAAAGAAGATGATAAAGCTCTGGTCGGGCTTATTTCAAATTGGTGATTTTGGTGTTAGAATGCACATTCACCCAAAAATTGGAGTGACATGTTTGTAATCAGCCCAAAACAAACATAGGTGTTTTGCTTCCATCTCAATAGAAAAACGACGAATGAGCTTGGATTCTTCTTTCGTGTTCATTGCCCCACAAATAGCAAAGTAATAAGCCTAAACAAAGCCAAACAGGTTGTTTTGGGTTCCAGCTACATAGAAAGACGAATCTTGGATTTCGCTTATTTCGTGTTTTTTGGTGTTAATGCACATTGACGCAGAAATCTCAAACTGTGTGGAATGAGACCAAAATAACACAACACCGTCTTTTTGCTTCTGTTTCTCTGGTCTGGATCCCGGCAGCCCCTGTGTAGTCAATTTTTCTAACCTGGCTCGCAGATCCTGGCAGGTAGCCGCTGCTTCCGCCTCCTTTTTCCTGGATGCCAAAATTTCTGCGTTAAGTTGTGTCACTGCTTCCCGCAGGCTTGCTATGTGTTCTTCGGTAGTCATTTTGCCCCGTTTTTGTGAGCTCGCGAAGCACCAATCATCGCCCCTCGCTGCGTTCCTTCACGTGGCGAGGTTTCAAAAAGACGGTGAGAGGGGACTTACTGTCAGGACTGCCTCCAGGTCCCAGCTCACAGAGGACCAACGCCCAGTTGATTTAATGTACAAAAGTCTTTATTGAAGCTTAGTTTCCATTTCAAACCCCAGAGCGTGCAATCCTACGTCTTGACTTCAGACCGGCGAAGTCCCCTCTGACTCACTACCCCTTCCGCACCAGTTTAAGATCCTAGCCCGGCTCCACCTCCTGCGCTGTTCCTTTCTTCGCTGGGTCCTTCTGCCCCCTGGGGTTTCCTCCTTCCTGGACTCTTCTGACGCTGACCCTCCTGAGTCTTGCCCTTCCTTCCGGCGGGCTTTAGGACCTGGCTCCTCATCCGGGCTACCTGCTGTGCCGCTCGCCTGTACATTTGAACTTGGCGCGCGCGCCCAGCCGGTAACCTTCCTCCTGACCGTTCCCCCGCTCTCCGATGTGGGCGTGGTCAACCCTGACTCATCTCCTCTCGCTGGTGGCGAGAACACTGTTCCCGATTCCTGGGACTCCTCCCCCCTACTGTGCTCTGGTGGGGAAGCTGGTCCTGATTTCCAGCTGCTGCTCAATGAGTCCCCGCTGGCCCCTTGCTTCTGGGGCTTCCCCTTTGGCACCCCCCTCGCCCTGGCCACGGGCGCTCCCTTCTGCGAGTCTTCCGATTCGCTGGTGAGACTCGAGGAATCTCTCTGACCACTGTCACTGCCTACTCCCTCCTCGGATTCCTCCTCCTCGCTCTCCATTTGCTCCCCCTCCTGTGTCTCTGCTCCTGAACCCCTGACACCATGTGTCAGGGGCTCAGGAGCAGAAGCACAGGAAAGGGAGGAAATGGAGAGCGAGGGGGAGGAATCCGAAGGAAACGTAAGCGATGACAGGGGTCCGAGGTCTCTGAGTCTTTCCTGCGAATCGGAAGACTCACAGAAAGGGGCTCCCATGGTCAGAGCAAGGGGGTGCCTAGGGGAACACCCCAGGAAGAAGGGGCCAGAGGGGACTCAGAGAGCAGCAGTTGGAAATCAGGACCAGCTTCCCCACCAGAGCGCAGTAGGGGGGAGGAGTCCCAGGTATCGGGATCATGCTGCTCACTGCCAGCGGGAGGAGGCGAGTCAGGAATGGCCACGCCTCCATCGGAGAGCGAGGAAACAGTCGAGAGGAAGGTTGGAAGCTGGGCGCGCGCGCCAAGTTCAAATGTACAGGCGAGCGGCACAGTGGGTAGCCCGGATAGGGAGCCAGGTCCTAAAGCCCACCGAAAGGAGGGACAGGAGTCAGGGGGGTCAGTGTCAGAAGAGTCCAGGAAGGATGAGACACAGGGGGGCAGAAGGACCCAGAGGAGAAAGGAGAGACGGAAAAGGTGGAGTAAAGCGAGAGTCTTAAACTGGTGTACAGGGGGTGGAGACTCAGACGGGGCTTCGCCGATCTAGCGTCTAGACGTAGGGCTGCACGCTGCGGCTTGTAAATGGAAACTGAACCTCAATAAAGACTTTTGTACATTACTACCAGCTAGCGTTGGTCCTCTGTGAGCTGGGACCTGGAGGCAGCTCTGACAGTAAGCCCCGTCTCCGTTGTCACTAAGAACCTCGCAAGTGAGTGGACGCAGCGAGGGGCGAAGATTGGTGCTTCGCGAGCTCACAAAAGCAAGGAAAGATGACCACCGAACAGCAAATGGCTGACCTGCAAAATGCAGTGACGCGACTCAACCAGGAGATTCTCGCATCTAGGAAGAGAGAAGACGAAGCAGCTGCTGCCTGCAGAGATCTACAAGCCAGGTTGGACGCGCTTACTAAGCAGGAGCACTCCCCCCCAAAACCGGAGAGGATTGGGTTGAGGAGGAGAGGAGCCAGCCTTGTGTCTCATTTTGATGGGAATTTGCAGCAGTACCCTAACTTCCGAGCAGACGTGATGTTTGCGCTGCAATTGCTGGATAAAGACTTTAGAGATGAGCAGGAGAGGGTGGGATTTATATTATCTCATTTGCATGGAGAAGCTAAAGCGTGGCTGCGCAACCTGTGGAGAGATAAGGATCCGGCGCTCCGAAGTGCGGATGCCTTCATTAAAGCAATGGATTCGTGTTTTTTATCAACAATAGACATTGATATAGCCAGAAAAGAGATACATGGACTGAAACAAGGGAGAGCCACTGTAAGGCAGTATCATTCACGCTTTTTTGCATTGGTGAATGCTCTGGGATGGGAGAAAGATTCAGATGCAGTCAGAGACCTTTTCTGGGAGGGGCTGAATGGAGCTGTGAAAGACGAAATCGCAAGGGGGGGAGAGACCACAAAGCACTCAGGAAGTTGTGCAGAGGGCACTGACGATTGGGGTGAGGCTGGAAGAGCGTCCCTGGGGCAAAGAAGAAGGGCGTTGGGGACGCGCGCCAGCGAGAGCACCTCCCCTCTTTCCCAGAGATGCAGCGCGTACGCAATCCGCACCTCCGCAGGGAGGGGGAGAAGAACCAATGGAGATTGGAGGCGCCAGGGCTCAGTCAGCAACCAGAGCCCTAACACCGGGAGCAGTCAAAGCAAAGCCTCCTAGAGGGAACAGGAAGTGCTACATCTGCGACAGTGCTCAGCACATGGTGAAAGAGTGTCCCCAGAGGCTCCACAAGCACACTGCAGCCTCAGCAACGGTAACAGAAGCAGCTCAGCAAAGAGAACCACAGCAGGGAAACGACCAAGTCTGGCTGGAATCAGAGGCACTGGGGCCCAGCCAGACAAGTCAGTGAAGCAGTCCCCAGAGATTTTGCAGCCCACAGACCCTCTCCCGCCCAAACCAGTGGTGCAACTCACTGCATCGCTCCAGTTACCCAATGGACTCACAATGGAAGTACCTATTACCATTGACTCTGGTAGTAACGCAGACTTTATAGGACTGGATTTCATTAAGCAACACAGCATAGCGCTCCTGCCTGCCACGCTGCCCCTGAAAGTTGTCACGGTGGATGGAAGGGAATTGCTGGGGGGGCAGGTGGTGAAGCAAACGCCGCCGATGGTGATGCAGATTGGCAATCACCGGGAAGTCATCAGCTTCAATGTCACCCAACTGTCGGACACGCCTGTAGTTGGCATGAGTTGGCTGCACAGGCACAGCCCAGCGTTGGCATGGTACCAGCGCCAACTGACTTTCGGCTCCTCCTACTGTGCAGAACACTGCATTCTGCCTAGCCCGGAAGGGGAAGAGGATGACCCGCAGCTACAGTTAGGCACGCTGCAAGCAGTGCCCCACAAGTACGCAGCTTTTTTGGAGGTTTTCTGCGAGAAGGAAGCGGACAAGCTACCTCCCCACAGGTCCTATGACTGCAAGATTGACCTCCTGCCGGGGGCGACGCTACCGACCGGGAAACTATATTCCATGTCTGAAGATGAACTACAGGAACTCAGGGAGTTCATAGATCACAACTTGAAGCGCGGTTTCATCCGGGAGTCCAAGGCAGTGGGGGGCAGCCCCGTATTCTTCGTGAAGAAGAAAGACACGCCCCAAAAGAGGCTTGTAGTTGATTACCGGGTCATAAATTCGAGGACGAAGCCCACGGCGTTCCCCATGCCCAAGATCGACGACCTACTCGCGACGGTGAGGAAGGGACGCATCTTCACCAAGCTGGATCTTCGAGGGGCGTACAACCTCATACGTGTGCGGGAGGGCGATGAGTGGAAGACAGCCATGTTCACGCCCCTGGGCACCTATGAATACAGAGTTATGCCGTTTGGATTACAAAATGGCTCCCACTGTTTTCAAGCCTTCATGCATCACGTGTTAGCGGGACTCCTCTACAAAAAATTCGTCTGCTTCCTGGACGACATCCTGATATTCTCAGACTCGCAGGAGGCGCACGAGAGGGACGTCAAGGAAGTTCTGCAGAGACTGCAGGAGCACAGACTGTACGCCAAGCTGGAGAAGTGCCAATTCGACATGACGGAGGTGGATTTCCTGGGCTACAAGTTATCGGACAAGGGTCTAGCCATGGACAGCGCCAAAGTTCGTTCGCTGTTGGACTGGAAAAGCCCGCGCACTCGGAAGGAAGTCCAGCGGTTTGTCGGCTTTGCAAACTTTTATCGCAAGTTCATCAAGGGGTTCGCTATGCAGACGGCGGCCATCACCGACACGCTCAGCTCCAAGAAGAAGAAGTTTGTCTGGACGGAGCAGGCGGAGCAGTCATTTCAGAAACTCAAGCGTCTCTTCGCGTCCGAAGAGCAGCTACTGCATGTGAACCCCAGCAGACCGATGAGCGTGGAAATGGACGCCTCAGACAGGGCCGTGGGTGCAGTCCTGTTGCAGCAAGACCCGCATGGGGACTGGAGGCCGTGCGCCTTCTACTCCAGGAAGCTCAGCAAGTCGGAGCAGAACTACACCATCTGGGACAGGGAGTTGCTGGCCATTCATGCAGCATTCAAGGCGTGGCGGCACTTCCTCATCGGAGCCAAGCACACAGTGCAGGTCCGCACTGACCATAAGAACCTGGAGTACTGGCGCACGGCGAGGTTCCTGAACCAGAGACACATACGCTGGGCGGAGTTCTTTGCGGAATTCGACTTCAAGATAGAGTACATCCCAGGCGACAACAACGTCATGGCAGATGCACTGTCCAGGAAGCCGCAATACCTCGAGGAGGCGGCTCCAGCGGTGGCAAAGCACATTTTCGCACCGAAGGCGTGGGCATGCGCTTCGGCAACCGTGGACCTGGATGCTGTACGTTGCGCGCTGCAGGAGGACCCCTTCGCACAAGCCAAGATGGAGGAGGTGCACAGTGGCAAGGCAAAGGACGACGAGTTCCAGATACGCGACGGACTGCTCATCCGCAAAGGGGCCCTCTACGTACCGGGGGACGACCTCTGTGCGAAGGTACTGCAGCAGCTGCACAACGCACCCACCGCCGGGCACTTTGGCAAAGAGAAGACTGTAGAATTGCTAGCCAGAGACTTTTGGTGGCCCAGGATGCGGGGGGGAAGTAGCGGACTATGTCTCGAGGTGCGACACCTTCCAGAGGGCCAAGCCAGTGCACAAACCGCCGGCGGGCCTGCTGGAACCGCTACAGACTCCACTCGAACCGTGGGAGAGGGTGGCATTGGACTTTGTCACGGATCTACCCAGCTCGCGGGGCAAGACAGCAGTTCTAGTAGTGGTGGACATGTTCACCAAAATGGCCCATTTCATTCCGTGCGCGAAGGTGGCCACAGCGGAACAGACCGCCAAGCTGTTCATAGACCACGTGTTCAAGGTTCACGGTCTACCACGATCTATCCTGTCCGACCGGGGTCGACAGTTCATCTCGAATTTCTGCAAAAGCTGATGGGCATCCTGAACGTCAAGATCAACCTAGCGTCGGCGAGACACCCGCAGACCAACGGGCAAGCGGAGCGGGTCAACGCCATCATGCAGCAGTACCTAAGATGCTACGCGAATCAGCAACCTGCGACATGGGTGGACTACCTGCCGCTCGCCGAGTTTGCATACAACAACACGAAGCACGTGTCCACGGGGGTGACACCGTTCTTCGCCAACAATGGGAGACATCCCAGAACCTTCCCGGGATTAGAGAGAGTGGGGGAGGGGGAGCCACAGGCAGCGGACGCCTTCGCGTCAGAGTTGCAGGAGATCCACGAACAGCTCTGAAGGCAGTTAGAACTAGCAAAGCATGCATACAAACTACAGGCTGACAAACACAGAAGGGCCGGGGAAGACATACAGGTGGGAGACTGGGTTTGGTTAGCAGCCCAGGCAGTGCCGGCCAGATCGTTAGTGAAAAAGAAGCTCGGACATAAGCAGCTAGGGCCGTACCAAGTCGAGGCACAGGTCAATCCAGTGGCCTTTCGGTTAACACTTCCGGAAGGTTCCAGAATGCACCCGGTCTTTCATAGATCAGTGCTCACGCCCTACAAGGCACCTCACAGATTTCAGGAGCCAAGAAAGGCACCAGAACCACTAAGGGAAAGGCCCACAGACAGGGGGTCGCCAAGGGGGGAACCCATCAACGAGGTAACAGAGATTTTAGACTTGAGATGGGGGGAAGAGGGGGTTGAGTATCTCCTCGCCAGGGAAGGTACCCCGGCAAGCGCCAACAGCTGGGTGCCGTACTATGAGGTGGAGGAGCACTACCTCAAGGACGAGTTCCACGCACTCTTCCCACACAGGCCTATGCCAGCAGATTATTTCGACGAATATCTTTTCACACCCACACTTTCAGCCAGCATGTACCAGGGGTTCTCCTCGGACGAGGAACCGGCAATGGACACACGTTCCCCGGAGGGATCGCCCTCGGGGTTTGCCTCAGACCGCTCTTATTGGTGGGACAATCGACCGGAGGAGCAGTGGCGCAGGAAGTGGTTGGAGGGTCCCTGGCAGGCAACATCTCCAGAGGAAACCGGGGGAGAGGCGGACATGGACGCGTTGGGAGAGGACCTTGGTTTCGAGCACGGAGGCGAAGAGATGGAAGCAGAGGAGATCGCTGCACGCCACGGGAGACGAACTGTATCCGGCACTCACCCCCACAACAATGGAGCGCCCAGTACCCACACCTGAAGGAGGGGAGGTGGGAAGGGGGGCTTCGAGGGGAGGATGGATGCCAGGGGCTCAGGAGCAGAGGCACAGGAGAGGGAGGAAATGGAGAGTGAAGGGGAGGAATCCGAAGGGAACGTAAGCGGTGACAGTGGTCCGAGGTCTCTGAGTCTTTCCAGTGAATCGGAAGACTCACAGAAAGGGGCTCCCATGGTCAGAGCAAGGGGGTTGCCTAGGGGAACACCCCAGGAAGAAGGGACCAGAGGGGACTCAGAGAGCAGCAGTTGGAAATCAGGGCCAGCTTCCCCACCAGAGAGCAGTAGGGGGGAGGAGTCCCAGGTATCGGGATCAGGCTGCTCACCGCCAGCGGGAGGAGATGAGTCAGGATTGGCCACGCCTTCATCCGAGAGAGAGGAAACGGTTGAGAGGAAGGTTGGAAGCTGGGCGCGCGCGCCAAGTTCAAATGTACAGGCGAGCAGCACAGTGGGTAGCCCGGGTAGCGAGCCAGGTCCTAAAGCCCGCCGAAAGGAGGGACAGGAGTCCGGGGGATCAGCGTCAGAAGGGTCCAGGAAGGATGAGACACAGGGGGGCAGAAGGACCCAGAGGAGAAAGGAGAGACGGAAAAGGTGGAGTAAAGCGAGAGTCTTAAACAGGTGTACAGGGGGTGGAGACTCAGACGGGGCTTCGCCGATCTAGCGTCTAGACGTAGGGCTGCACGCTGCGGCTTGTAAATGGAAACTGAACCTCAATAAAGACTTTTGTACATTACTACCAGCTAGCGTTGGTCCTCTGTGAGCTGGGACCTGGAGGCAGCTCTGACAACGGTGTTATTTTGGTCTCATTCCACACAGTTTGCGATTTCTGCGTCGATGTGCATTAACACCAAAGAACACGACTTGAAATAAGCGAAATCAAAGATTCTTCTTTCTATGTAGCTGGAACCCAAAACAACCTGTTTGGCTTTGTTTAGGCTTATTACACTTCACTTTGCTATTTGTGGGGCAATGAACACGAAAGAACAATCCAAGCTCATTTGTCGTTTTTCTATTGAGATGGAAGCAAAACACCTATGTTTGTTTTGGGCTGATTACAAACATGTCACTCTCCAATTTTTGGGTGAATGTGCATTCTAACCCCAAAATCACCAATTTGAAATAAGCCCGACCAGAGCTTTATCTTCTTTTTATGTAAATGGAAGCCAAAATACCTATTTTCTTTTGTTGGGGGTTCTCAGGGGTTCAGGGAGAGAGGCGCAGATGAGGGAGGAGACTGAGAGCGAGGGGGAAGGATCCCAGGGCGACGAGGAAGAGGATGACAATGACTCGAGGGTTTCCATGAGTCTTTCCAGTGAATCGGAGGATTCCCAAAAGGGAGCGCCCCTGGTCAGGCCAAGGGGAGCCACAGGGGGGAGTAGTCAGGAGCAGGGCAGCAGCAGGGGAACCCCCAGTGGGAGTTGTAGATCGGGACCGGCTTCTCCGCCGGAACGGAGTGAAGGGGGTGGAGCTCCCAGTGTGTCAGACGGAGCAGAGCAGGAAGCAGAGAGGGGAAGGAGATCGGGGCAAGACGTCCTGCCGGAAGGGGCGGAGAGTAGTACCGGGAGTAGTGTAACTGTCGAAAGGAAGGTCAGAAGCAGCGTACGCGTGCCAAGTTCAAATGTGGAGGCACGCGGAAGTGAGGAGAGCCCGGAGGAGGGGCCTTGGCCCAAAGCACGAAGGAGGGGGGAGCAGGCGTCAGAGGATTCAGCCTCTGGGGAATCCCGGAGGGAGGGAACCGAGGGGGGCAGAAAGACCCTGCGGAAAAGGAAGGAGAGGAAGAGGTGGTCCAGCACAAGCCTCTTAAACTGGTGTAGAGGCGGGACTGATACAGAGGGGACTTCAGCGGTCTAAGCCTAACATACGTGGGGCCACACGCCTCGGATGTGAAGCTAACAATGTTCTTCAATAAAAGCTTCTGTATATAAGCTGGACTTGGCTTTGGTCTCTTCTGAGCTGGGACCTTGGGTGGCCCTGACAGGGGTGATTCTGGTGCACACCCAAAAAACACCCAGCGAATTGAAATAAGCCCAATCAAAGCTTATTTGTCATCTTTCTATGCATATGGAAACAAAAAGACGGTGTTGACCTATGTTTGTTTTGCGCTGATTACAAACATGTCACTCTCCAATTTTTGGGTGAATGTGCATTCTAACCCCAAAATCACCAATTTGAAATAAGCCCAATCAGAGCTTTATCATCTTCTTTTTATATAAATGGAAGCCAAAATACCTATTTTCTTTTGTTGGGGGTGATTCTGGTGCACACACAAAAAACACCATGCGAATTGAAATAAGCCCAATCAAAGCTTATTTGTCGTCTTTCTACGCATATGGAAGCAAAAAGACGGTGTTGTGTTATTTTGGTCTCATTCCACACAGTTTGCGATTTCTGCGTCAATGTGCATTAACACCAAAAAACACGACTTGAAATAAGCGAAATCCAAGATTCTTCTTTCTATGTAGCTGGAACCCAAAACAACCTGTTTGGCTTTGTTTAGGCTTATTACACTTCGCTTTGCTATTTGTGGGGCAATGAACACGAAAGAACAATCCAAGCTCATGCGTCGTTTTTCTATTGAGATGGAAGCAAAACACCTATGTTTGTTTTGCGCTGATTACAAACATGTCACTCTCCAATTTTTGGGTGAATGTGCATTCTAACCCCAAAATCACCAATTTGAAAGAAGCCCGACCAGAGCTTTAACATCTTCTTTTTATGTAAATGGAAGCCAAAATACCTATTTTCTTTTGTTGGGGGTGATTCTGGTGCACACCCAAAAACCACCATGCGAATTGAAATAAGCCCAATCAAAGCTTATTTGTCGTCTTTCTACGCATACGGAAGCAAAAAGACGGTGTTGTGTTATTTTGGTCTCATTCCACACAGTTTGCGATTTCTGCGTCAATGTGCATTAACACCAAAAAACACGACTTCAAATAAGCGAAATCCAAGATTCTTCTTTCTATGTAGCTGGAACCCAAAACAACCTGTTTGGCTTTGTTTAGGCTTATTACACTTCGCTGTGCTATTTGTGGGGCAATGAACACGAAAGAACAATCCAAGCTCATTCGTCGTTTTTCTATTGAGATGGAAGCAAAACACCTATGTTTGTTTTGCGCTGATTACAAACGTCACTCTCCAATTTTTGGGTGAATGTGCATTCTAACCCCAAAATCACCAATTTGAAATAAGCCCAATCAGAGCTTTATCATCTTCTTTTTATGTAAATGGAAGCCAAAATACCTATTTTCTTTTGTTGGGGGTGATTCTGGTGCACACCCAAAAAACACCATGAGAATTGAAATAAGCCCAATCAAAGCTTATTTGTCGTCTTTCTACGCATACGGAAGCAAAAAGACGGTGTTGTGTTATTTTGGTCTCATTCCACACAGTTTGCGATTTCCGCGTCAATGTGCATTAACACCAAAAAACACGACTTCAAATAAGCGAAATCCAAGATTCTTCTTTCTATGTAGCTGGAATCCAAAACAACCTGTTTGGCTTTGTTTAGGCTTATTACACTTCGCTGTGCTATTTGTGAGGCAATGAACACGAAAGAACAATCCAAGCTCATTCGTCGTTTTTCTATTGAGATGGAAGCAAAACACCTATGTTTGTTTTGCGCTGATTACAAACGTCACTCTCCAATTTTTGGGTGAATGTGCATTCTAACCCCAAAATCACCAATTTGAAATAAGCCCAATCAGAGCTTTATCATCTTCTTTTTATGTAAATGGAAGCCAAAATACCTATTTTCTTTTGTTGGGGGTAATTCTGGTGCACACCCAAAAAACACCATGCGAATTGAAATAAGCCCAATTGTCAGGAACTGCCGCTAGGTCCCAGCTCACAGAGGACCAACGCCCAGTGGATCTTATATACAAAAGTCTTTATTGAAGTTTAGTTTCCATTTCCAAGCTCTGGGCACGCAGACCCACGTCGACGCTAGATCGGCTAAGTCCCCTCTGACTCGCTGCTAAAGCCACACCAGTTTAAGATTCTAGCCTTGCTCCACCTCCTCCGCTGCTCCTTCCTTCTCTGGGTCCTTCTGCCCTCTGGGGTTACTTCCCTCCTGGATTCCTCTGACGCTGACCCCCCTGAGTCCCGCCCTTCCTTCCGGCGGGCTTTAGGACCTGGCTCCCTGTCAGGACTCCCTGCTGTACCGCTCGCCTGTACATTTGAACTTGGCGCGCGCGCCCAGCCGGTAACCTTCCTTCTGACCGTCTCCCCGCTTACGGATGTGGGCGTGGCCAAACCTGCCTCCTCTCCTCCCGCTGGTGGTGAGAACACTGGTCCCGACTCCTGGGATTCCGCCTCCCCACTGCGCTCTGGTGGGGAAGCTGGTCCTGACTTCCAACTGCTGCTCAGGGACTCCCCGCTGGCCCCTCCCTCCTGAGGTTTCTCCCCTGGAACCTCACTCACTCTGGCCTTCGGTGCTCCCTTCTGTGAGTCCTCGGATTCGCTAGAGAGGCTTGAGTCATGACTCTGGTAACTGTCACTGCCTGCACCCCCTTCGTCCTCTTCCTCCTCACTCTCCATTTGCTCCCCCTCCTGTGTCTCTCCTTCTGAAACCCTGACACCAATCAAAGCTTATTTGTCGTCTTCCTACGCATATGGAAGCAAAAAGACGGTGTTGAGTTATTTTGGTCTCATTCCACACAGTTTGCGATTTCTGCGTCAATGTGCATTAACACCAAAAAAAACGATTTCAAATAAGCGAAATCCAAGATTCTTCTTTCTATGTAGCTGGAACCCAAAACAACCTGTTTGGCTTTGTTTAGGCTTATTACACTTCGCTTTGCTATTTGTGGGGCAATGAACACGAAAGAACAATCCAAGCTCATTCGTCGTTTTTCTATTGAGATGGAAGCAAAACACCTATGTTTGTTTTGCGCTGATTACAAACATGTCACTCTCCAATTTTTGGGTGAATGTGCATTCTAACCCCAAAATCACCAATTTGAAATAAGCCCAATCAGAGCTTTATCATCTTCTTTTTATGTAAATGGAAGCCAAAATACCTATTTTCTTTTGTTGGGGGTGATTCTGGTGCACACCCAAAAAACACCATGATAATTGAAATAAGCCCAATCAAAGCTTATTTGTCGTCTTTCTACGCATACGGAAGCAAAAAGACGGTGTTGTGTTATTTTGGTCTCATTCCACACAGTTTGCGATTTCTGCGTCAATGTGCATTAACACCAAAAAACACGACTTCAAATAAGCGAAATCCAAGATTCTTCTTTCTATGTAGCTGGAACCCAAAACAACCTGTTTGGCTTTGTTTAGGCTTATTACACTTCGCTGTGCTATTTGTGGGGCAATGAACACGAAAGAACAATCCAAGCTCATTCGTCGTTTTTCTATTGAGATGGAAGCAAAACACCTATGTTTATTTTGCGCTGATTACAAACATGTCACTCTCCAATTTTTGGGTGAATGTGCATTCTAACCCCAAAATCACCAATTTGAAATAAGCCCAATCAGAGCTTTATCATCTTATTTTTATGTAAATGGAAGCCAAAATACCTATTTTCTTTTCTTGGGGGTGATTCTGGTGCACACCCAAAAAAACCCATGCGAATTGAAATAAGCCCAATCAAAGCTTATTTGTCGTCTTTTTACACATATGGAAGCAAAAAGACGGTGTTGTGTTATTTTGGTCTCATTCCACACAGTTTGCGATTTCTGCGTCAATGTGCATTTACACCAAAAAACACGACTTCAAATAAGCGAAATCCAAGATTCTTCTTTCTATGTAGCTGGAACCCAAACAACCTGTTTGGCTTTGTTTAGGCTTATTACACGGCTGTGCTATTTGTGGGGCAATGAACACGAAAGAACAATCCAAGCTCATTCGTCGTTTTTCTATTGAGATGGAAGCAAAACACCTATGTTTGTTTTGCGCTGATTACAAACATGTCACTCTCCAATTTTTGGGTGAATGTGCATTCTAACCCCAAAATCACCAATTTGAAATAAGCCCAATCAGAGCTTTATCATCTTCTTTTTATGTAAATGGAAGCCAAAGTACCTATTTTCTTTTGTTGGGGGTGAAAGCTCATTCGTCGTTTTTCTATTCAGATGGAAGCAAAACACCTATGTTTGTTTTGCGCTGATTACAAACATGTCACTCTCCAATTTTTGGGTGAATGTGCATTCTAACCCCAAAATCACCAATTTGAAATAAGCCCAATCAGAGCTTTATCATCTTCTTTTTATGTAAATGGAAGCCAAAATACCTATTTTCTTTTGTTGGGGGTGATTCTGGTGCACACCCAAAAAACACCATGAGAATTGCAATAAGCCCAATCAAAGCTTATTTGTCGTCTTTCTACGCATATGGAAGCAAAAAGACGGTGTTGTGTTATTTTGGTCTCATTCCACACAGTTTGCGATTTCTGCGTCAATGTGCATTAACACCAAAAAACACGACTTCAAATAAGCGAAATCCAAGATTCTTCTTTTTATGTAGCTGGAACCCAAAACAACCTGTTTGGCTTTATTTAGGCTTATTACACTTCGCTGTGCTATTTGTGGGGCAATGAACACGAAAGAACAATCCAAGCTCATTCGTCGTTTTTCTATTGAGATGGAAGCAAAACACCTATGTTTGTTTTGCGCTGATTACAAACTTGTCACTCTCCAATTTTTGGGTGAATGTGCATTCTAACCCCAAAATCACCAATTTGAAATAAGCCCAATCAGAGCTTTATCATCTTCTTTTTATGTAAATGGAAGCCAAAATACCTATTTTCTTTTGTTGGGGGTGATTCTGGTGCACACCCAAAAAACACCATGCGAATTGAAATAAGCCCAATCAAAGCTTATTTGTCGTCTTTCTACGCATATGGAAGCAAAAAGACGGTGTTGTGTTATTTTGGTCTCATTCCACACAGTTTGCGATTTCTGCGTCAATGTGCATTAACACCAAAAAACACGACTTCAAATAAGCGAAATCCAAGATTCTTCTTTCTATGTAGCTGGAACCCAAAACAACCTGTTTGGCTTTGTTTAGGCTTATTACACTTCGCTGTGCTATTTGTGGGGCAATGAACACGAAAGAACAATCCAAGCTCATTCGTCGTTTTTCTATTGAGATGGAAGCAAAACACCTATGTTTGTTTTGCGCTGATTACAAAAATGTCACTCTCCAATTTTTGGGTGAATGTGCATTCTAACCCCAAAATCACCAATTTGAAATAAGCCCAAACAGAGCTTTATCATCTTCTTTTTATGTAAATGGAAGCCAAAATACCTATTTTCTTTTGTTGGGGGTGATTCTGGTGCACACCCAAAAAACACCATGCGAATTGAAATAAGCCCAATCAAAGCTTATTTGTCGTCTTTCTACGCATATGGAAGCAAAAAGACGGTGCTGTGTTATTTTGGTCTCATTCCACACAGTTTGCGATTTCTGCGTCAATGTGCATTAACACCAAAAAACACGACTTCAAATAAGCGAAATCCAAGATTCTTCTTTCTATGTAGCTGGAACCCAAAACAACCTGTTTGGCTTTGTTTAGGCTTATTACACTTCGCTGTGCTATTTGTGGGGCAATGAACACGAAAGAACAATCCAAGCTCATTCGTCGTTTTTCTATTGAGATGGAAGCAAAACACCTATGTTTGTTTTGCGCTGATTACAAACGTCACTCTCCAATTTTTGGGTGAATGTGCATTCTAACCCCAAAATCACCAATTTGAAATAAGCCCAATCAGAGCTTTATCATCTTCTTTTTATGTAAATGGAAGCCAAAATACCTATTTTCTTTTGTTGGGGGTGATTCTGGTGCACACCCAAAAAACACCATGCGAATTGAAATAAGCCCAATCAATGCTTATTTGTCGTCTTTCTACGCATATGGAAGCAAAAAGACGGTGCTGTGTTATTTTGGTCTCATTCCGCACGGTTTGCGATTTCTGCGTCAATGTGCATTAACACCAAAAAACACGACTTCAAATAAGCGAAATCCAAGATTCTTCTTTCTATGTAGCTGGAACCCAAAACAACCTGTTTGGCTTTGTTTAGGCTTATTACACTTCGCTGTGCTATTTGTGGGGCAATGAACACGAAAGAACAATCCAAGCTCATTCGTCGTTTTTCTATTGAGAAGGAAGCAAAACACCTATGTTTGTTTTGCGCTGATTACAAACATGTCACTCTCCAATTTTTGGGTGAATGTGCATTCTAACCCCAAAATCACCAATTTGAAATAAGCCCAATCAGAGGTTTATCATCTTCTTTTTATGTAAATGGAAGCCAAAATACCTATTTTCTTTTGTTGGGGGTGAAAGCTCATTCGTCGTTTTTCTATTGAGATGGAAGCAAAACACCTATGTTTGTTTTGCGCTGATTACAAACATGTCACTCTCCAATTTTTGGGTTAATGTGCATTTTAACCCCAAAATCACCAAATTGAAATAACCCCAATCAGAGCTTTATCATCTTCTTTTTATGTAAATGGAAGCCAAAATACCTATTTTCTTTTGTTGGGGGTGATTCTGGTGCACACCCAAAAAACACCATGCGAATTGAAATAAGCCCAATCACAGCTTATTTGTCGTCTTTCTACGCATATGGAAGCAAAAAGACGGTGCTGTGTTATTTTGGTCTCATTCCACACAGTTTGCGATTTCTGCGTCAATGTGCATTAACACCAAAAAACACGACTTGAAATAAGCAAAATCCAAGATTCTTCTTTCTATGTAGCTGGAACCCAAAACAACCTGTTTGGCTTTGTTTAAGCTAATTACACTTCGCTGTGCTATTTGTGGGGCAATGAACACGGAAGAACAATCCAAGCTCATTCGTCGTTTTTCTATTGAGATGGAAGCAAAACACCTATGTTTGTTTTGCGCTGATTACAAACATGTCACTCTCCAATTTTTGGGTGAATGTGCATTCTAACCCCAAAATCACCAATTTGAAATAAGCCCAATCAGAGCTTTATCATCTTCTTTTTATGTAAATGGAAGCCAAAATACCTATTTTCTTTTCTTGGGGGGTGATTCTGGTGCACACCCAAAAAACACCATGCGAATTGAAATAAGCCCAATCAAAGCTTATTTGTCTTTCTACGCATATGGAAGCAAAAAGACGGTGTTGTGTTATTTTGGTCTCATTCCACACAGTTTGCGATTTCTGCGTCAATGTGCATTAACACCAAAAAACACGACTTCAAATAAGCGAAATCCAAGATTCTTCTTTCTATGTAGCTGGAACCCAAAACAACCTGTTTGGCTTTGTTTAGGCTTATTACACTTCGCTGTGCTGTTTGTGGGGCAATGAACACGAAAGAACAATCCAAGCTCATTCGTCGTTTTTCTATTGAGATGGAAGCAAAACACCTATGTTTGTTTTGCGCTGATTACAAACATGTCACTCTCCAATTTTTGGGTGAATGTGCATTCTAACCCCAAAATCACCAGTTTGAAATAAGCCCAATCAGAGCTTTATCATCTTCTTTTTATGTAAATGGAAGCCAAAATACCTATTTTCTTTTGTTGGGGGTGAAAGCTCATTCGTCGTTTTTCTATTGAGATGGAAGCAAAACACCTATGTTTGTTTTGCGCTGATTACAAACATGTCACTCTCCAATTTTTGGGTGAATGTGCAGTCTAACCCCAAAATCACCAATTTGAAATAAGCCCAATCAGAGCTTTATCATCTTCTTTTTATGTAAATGGAAGCCAAAATACCTATTTTCTTTTGTTGGGGGTGATTCTGGTGCACACCCAAAAAACACCATGCGAATTGAAATAAGCCCAATCAAAGCTTATTTGTCGTCTTTCTACGCATATGGAAGCAAAAAGACGGTGTTGTGTTATTTTGGTCTCATTCCACACAGTTTGCGATTTCTGCGTCAATGTGCATTAACACCAAAAAACACGAGTTCAAATAAGCGAAATCCAAGATTCTTCTTTCTATGTAGCTGGAACCCAAAACAACCTGTTTGGCTTTGTTTAGGCTTATTACACTTCGCTGTGCTATTTGTGGGGCAATGAACACGAAAGAAGAATCCAAGCTCATTCGTCGTTTTTCTATTGAGATGGAAGCAAAACACCTATGTTTGTTTTGCGCTCATTACAAACATGTCACTCTCCAATTTTTGGGTGAATGTGCAGTTTAACCCCAAAATCACCAATTTGAAATAAGCCCAATCAGAGCTTTATCATCTTCTTTTTATGTAAATGGAAGCCAAAATACCTATTTTCTTTTGTTGGGGGTGATTCTGGTGCACACCCAAAAAACACCATGCGAATTGAAATAAGCCCAATCAAAGCTTATTTGTCGTCTTTCTACGCATATGGAAGCAAAAAGACGGTGCTGTGTTCTTTTGGTCTCATTCCACACAGTTTGCGATTTCTGCGTCAATGTGCATTAACACCAAAAAACACGACTTCAAATAAGCGAAATCCAAGATTCTTCTTTCTATGTAGCTGGAACCCAAAACAACCTGTTTGGCTTTGTTTAGGCTTATTACACTTCGCTGTGCTATTTGTGGGGCAATGAACACGAAAGAACAATCCAAGCTCATTCGTCGTTTTTCTATTGAGATGGAAGCAAAACACCTATGTTTTGCGCTGATTACAAACATGTCACCCTCCAATTTTTGGGTGAATGTGCATTCTAACCCCAAAATCACCAATTTGAAATAAGCCCAATCAGAGCTTTATCATCTTCTTTTTATGTAAATGGAAGCCAAAATACCTATTTTCTTTTGTTGGGGGTGATTCTGGTGCACACCCAAAAAACACCATGCGAATTGAAATAAGCCCAATCAATGCTTATTTGTCGTCTTTCTACGCATATGGAAGCAAAAAGACGGTGCTGTGTTATTTTGGTCTCATTCCACACAGTTTGCGATTTCTGCGTCAATGTGCATTAACACCAAACAACACGAGTTCAAATAAGCGAAATCCAAGATTCTTCTTTCTATGTAGCTGGAACCCAAAACAACCTGTTTGGCTTTGTTTAGGCTTATTACACTTCGCTGTGCTATTTGTGGGGAAATGAACACGAAAGAACAATCCAAGCTCATTCGTCGTTTTTCTATTGAGATGGAAGCAAAACACCTATGTTTGTTTTGCGCTGATTACAAACATGTCACTCTCCAATTTTTGGGTGAATGTGCATTCTAACCCCAAAATCACCAATTTGAAATAAGCCCAATCAGAGCTTTATCATCTTCTTTTTATGTAAATGGAAGCCAAAATACCTATTTTCTTTTTGTTGGGGGTGATTCTGGTGCACACCCAAAAAACACCATGCGAATTGAAATAAGCCCAATCAAAGCTTATTTGTCGTCTTTCTACCCATATGGAAGCAAAAAGACGTTGTGTTATTTTGGTCTCATTCCGCACAGTTTGCGATTTCTGCGTCAATGTGCATTAACACCAAAAAACACGACTTCAAATAAGCGAAATCCAAGATTCTTCTTTCTATGTAGCTGGAACCCAAACAACCTGTTTGGCTTTGTTTAGGCTTATTACACTTCGCTGTGCTATTTGTGGGGCAATGAACACGAAAGAACAATCCAAGCTCATTCGTCGTTTTTCTATTGAGATGGAAGCAAAACACCTATGTTTGTTTTGCGCTGATTACAAACATGTCACTCTCCAATTTTTGGGTGAATGTGCATTCTAACCCCAAAATCACCAATTTGAAATAAGCCCAATCAGAGGTTTATCATCTTCTTTTTATGTAAATGGAAGCCAAAATACCTATTTTCTTTTGTTGGGGGTGATTCTGGTGCACACCCAAAAAACACCATGCGAATTGAAATAAGCCCAATCACAGCTTATTTGTCGTCTTTCTACGCATATGGAAGCAAAAATACGGTGCTGTGTTATTTTGGTCTCATTCCACACAGTTTGCGATTTCTGCGTCAATGTGCATTAACACCAAAAAACACGACTTGAAATAAGCAAAATCCAAGATTCTTCTTTCTATGTAGCTGGAACCCAAAACAACCTGTTTAGCTTTGTTTAAGCTAATTACACTTCGCTGTGCTATTTGTGGGGCAATGAACACGAAAGAACAATCCAAGCTCATTCGTCGTTTTTCTATTGAGATGGAAGCAAAACACCTATGTTTGTTTTGCGCTGATTACAAACATGTCACTCTCCAATTTCTGGGTGAATGTGCATTCTAACCCCAAAATCACCAATTTGAAATAACCCCAATCAGAGCTTTATCATCTTCTTTTTATGTAAATGGAAGCCAAAATACCTATTTTCTTTTCTTGGGGGGTGATTCTGGTGCACACCCAATAAACACCATGCGAATTGAAATAAGCCCAATCAAAGCTTATTTGTCTTTCTACGCATATGGAAGCAAAAAGACAGTGTTGTGTTATTTTGGTCTCATTCCACACAGTTTGCGATTTCTGCGTCAATGTGCATTAACACCAAAAAACACGACTTCAAATAAGCGAAATCCAAGATTCTTCTTTCTATGTAGCTGGAACCCAAAACAACCTGTTTGGCTTTGTTTAGGCTTATTACACTTCGCTGTGCTGTTTGTGGGGCAATGAACACGAAAGAACAATCCAAGCTCATTCGTCGTTTTTCTATTGAGATGGAAGCAAAACACCTATGTTTGTTTTGCGCTGATTACAAACATGTCACTCTCCAATTTTTGGGTGAATGTGCATTCTAACCCCAAAATCACCAATTTGAAATAAGCCAAATCAGAGCTTTATCATCTTCTTTTTATGTAAAGCCAAAGCAAAAAGACGGTGTTGTGTTATTTTGGTCTCATTCCACACAGTTTGCGATTTCTGCGTCAATGTGCATTAACACCAAAAAACACGACTTCAAATAAGCGAAATCCAAGATTCTTCTTTCTATGTAGCTGGAACCCAAAACAACCTGTTTGGCTTTCTTTAGGCTTATTACACTTCGCTTTGCTATTTGTGGGGCAATGAACACGAAAGAACAATCCAAGCTCATTCGTCGTTTTTCTATTGAGAGTGAAGCAAAACACCTATGTATGTTTAATCATCTTCTTTTTATGTAAATGGAAGCCAAAATACCTATTTTCTTTTGTTGGGGGTGATTCTGGTGCACACCCAAAAAACACCATGCGAATTGAAATAAGCCCAATCAAAGCTTATTTGTCGTCTTTCTACGCATATGGAAGCAAAAAGACGGTGCTGTGTTCTTTTGGTCTCATTCCACACAGTTTGCGATTTCTGCGTCAATGTGCATTAACACCAAAAAACACGACTTCAAATAAGCGAAATCCAAGATTCTTCTTTCTATGTAGCTGGAACCCAAAACAACCTGTTTGGCTTTGTTTAGGCTTATTACACTTCGCTGTGCTATTTGTGGGGCAATGAACACGAAAGAACAATCCAAGCTCATTCGTCGTTTTTCTATTGAGATGGAAGCAAAACACCTATGTTTTGCGCTGATTACAAACATGTCACCCTCCAATTTTTGGGTGAATGTGCATTCTAACCCCAAAATCACCAATTTGAAATAAGCCCAATCAGAGCTTTATCATCTTCTTTTTATGTAAATGGAAGCCAAAATACCTATTTTCTTTTGTTGGGGGTGATTCTGGTGCACACCCAAAAAACACCATGCGAATTGAAATAAGCCCAATCAATGCTTATTTGTCGTCTTTCTACGCATATGGAAGCAAAAAGACGGTGCTGTGTTATTTTGGTCTCATTCCACACAGTTTGCGATTTCTGCGTCAATGTGCATTAACACCAAACAACACGAGTTCAAATAAGCGAAATCCAAGATTCTTCTTTCTATGTAGCTGGAACCCAAAACAACCTGTTTGGCTTTGTTTAGGCTTATTACACTTCGCTGTGCTATTTGTGGGGAAATGAACACGAAAGAACAATCCAAGCTCATTCGTCGTTTTTCTATTGAGATGGAAGCAAAACACCTATGTTTGTTTTGCGCTGATTACAAACATGTCACTCTCCAATTTTTGGGTGAATGTGCATTCTAACCCCAAAATCACCAATTTGAAATAAGCCCAATCAGAGCTTTATCATCTTCTTTTTATGTAAATGGAAGCCAAAATACCTATTTTCTTTTTGTTGGGGGTGATTCTGGTGCACACCCAAAAAACACCATGCGAATTGAAATAAGCCCAATCAAAGCTTATTTGTCGTCTTTCTACCCATATGGAAGCAAAAAGACGTTGTGTTATTTTGGTCTCATTCCGCACAGTTTGCGATTTCTGCGTCAATGTGCATTAACACCAAAAAACACGACTTCAAATAAGCGAAATCCAAGATTCTTCTTTCTATGTAGCTGGAACCCAAACAACCTGTTTGGCTTTGTTTAGGCTTATTACACTTCGCTGTGCTATTTGTGGGGCAATGAACACGAAAGAACAATCCAAGCTCATTCGTCGTTTTTCTATTGAGATGGAAGCAAAACACCTATGTTTGTTTTGCGCTGATTACAAACATGTCACTCTCCAATTTTTGGGTGAATGTGCATTCTAACCCCAAAATCACCAATTTGAAATAAGCCCAATCAGAGGTTTATCATCTTCTTTTTATGTAAATGGAAGCCAAAATACCTATTTTCTTTTGTTGGGGGTGATTCTGGTGCACACCCAAAAAACACCATGCGAATTGAAATAAGCCCAATCACAGCTTATTTGTCGTCTTTCTACGCATATGGAAGCAAAAATACGGTGCTGTGTTATTTTGGTCTCATTCCACACAGTTTGCGATTTCTGCGTCAATGTGCATTAACACCAAAAAACACGACTTGAAATAAGCAAAATCCAAGATTCTTCTTTCTATGTAGCTGGAACCCAAAACAACCTGTTTAGCTTTGTTTAAGCTAATTACACTTCGCTGTGCTATTTGTGGGGCAATGAACACGAAAGAACAATCCAAGCTCATTCGTCGTTTTTCTATTGAGATGGAAGCAAAACACCTATGTTTGTTTTGCGCTGATTACAAACATGTCACTCTCCAATTTCTGGGTGAATGTGCATTCTAACCCCAAAATCACCAATTTGAAATAACCCCAATCAGAGCTTTATCATCTTCTTTTTATGTAAATGGAAGCCAAAATACCTATTTTCTTTTCTTGGGGGGTGATTCTGGTGCACACCCAATAAACACCATGCGAATTGAAATAAGCCCAATCAAAGCTTATTTGTCTTTCTACGCATATGGAAGCAAAAAGACGGTGTTGTGTTATTTTGGTCTCATTCCACACAGTTTGCGATTTCTGCGTCAATGTGCATTAACACCAAAAAACACGACTTCAAATAAGCGAAATCCAAGATTCTTCTTTCTATGTAGCTGGAACCCAAAACAACCTGTTTGGCTTTGTTTAGGCTTATTACACTTCGCTGTGCTGTTTGTGGGGCAATGAACACGAAAGAACAATCCAAGCTCATTCGTCGTTTTTCTATTGAGATGGAAGCAAAACACCTATGTTTGTTTTGCGCTGATTACAAACATGTCACTCTCCAATTTTTGGGTGAATGTGCATTCTAACCCCAAAATCACCAATTTGAAATAAGCCAAATCAGAGCTTTATCATCTTCTTTTTATGTAAATGGAAGCCAAAATACCTATTTTCTTTTGTTGGGGGTGATTCTGGTGCACACCCAAAAAACACCATGCGAATTGAAATAAGCCCAATCAAAGCTTATTTGTCGTCTTTCTACGCATATGGAAGCAAAAAGACGGTGTTGTGTTATTTTGGTCTCATTCCACACAGTTTGCGATTTCTGCGTCAATGTGCATTAACACCAAAAAACACGACTTCAAATAAGCGAAATCCAAGATTCTTCTTTCTATGTAGCTGGAACCCAAAACAACCTGTTTGGCTTTCTTTAGGCTTATTACACTTCGCTTTGCTATTTGTGGGGCAATGAACACGAAAGAACAATCCAAGCTCATTCGTCGTTTTTCTATTGAGAGTGAAGCAAAACACCTATGTATGTTTAATCATCTTCTTTTTATGTAAATGGAAGCCAAAATACCTATTTTCTTTTGTTGGGGGTGATTCTGGTGCACACCCAAAAAACACCATGCGAATTGAAATAAGCCCAATCAAAGCTTATTTGTCGTCTTTCTACGCATATGGAAGCAAAAAGACGGTGCTGTGTTCTTTTGGTCTCATTCCACACAGTTTGCGATTTCTGCGTCAATGTGCATTAACACCAAAAAACACGACTTCAAATAAGCGAAATCCAAGATTCTTCTTTCTATGTAGCTGGAACCCAAAACAACCTGTTTGGCTTTGTTTAGGCTTATTACACTTCGCTGTGCTATTTGTGGGGCAATGAACACGAAAGAACAATCCAAGCTCATTCGTCGTTTTTCTATTGAGATGGAAGCAAAACACCTATGTTTTGCGCTGATTACAAACATGTCACTCTCCAATTTTTGGGTGAATGTGCATTCTAACCCCAAAATCACCAATTTGAAATAAGCCCAATCAGAGCTTTATCATCTTCTTTTTATGTAAATGGAAGCCAAAATACCTATTTTCTTTTGTTGGGGGTGATTCTGGTGCACACCCAAAAAACACCATGCGAATTGAAATAAGCCCAATCAATGCTTATTTGTCGTCTTTCTACGCATATGGAAGCAAAAAGACGGTGCTGTGTTATTTTGGTCTCATTCCACACAGTTTGCGATTTCTGCGTCAATGTGCATTAACACCAAACAACACGAGTTCAAATAAGCGAAATCCAAGATTCTTCTTTCTATGTAGCTGGAACCCAAAACAACCTGTTTGGCTTTGTTTAGGCTTATTACACTTCGGTGTGCTATTTGTGGGGAAATGAACACGAAAGAACAATCCAAGCTCATTCGTCGTTTTTCTATTGAGATGGAAGCAAAACACCTATGTTTGTTTTGCGCTGATTACAAACATGTCACTCTCCAATTTTTGGGTGAATGTGCATTCTAACCCCAAAATCACCAATTTGAAATAAGCCCAATCAGAGCTTTATCATCTTCTTTTTATGTAAATGGAAGCCAAAATACCTATTTTCTTTTTGTTGGGGGTGATTCTGGTGCACACCCAAAAAACACCATGCGAATTGAAATAAGCCCAATCAAAGCTTATTTGTCGTCTTTCTACCCATATGGAAGCAAAAAGACGTTGTGTTATTTTGGTCTCATTCCGCACAGTTTGCGATTTCTGCGTCAATGTGCATTAACACCAAAAAACACGACTTCAAATAAGCGAAATCCAAGATTCTTCTTTCTATGTAGCTGGAACCCAAACAACCTGTTTGGCTTTGTTTAGGCTTATTACACTTCGCTGTGCTATTTGTGGGGCAATGAACACGAAAGAACAATCCAAGCTCATTCGTCGTTTTTCTATTGAGATGGAAGCAAAACACCTATGTTTGTTTTGCGCTGATTACAAACATGTCACTCTCCAATTTTTGGGTGAATGTGCATTCTAACCCCAAAATCACCAATTTGAAATAAGCCCAATCAGAGCTTTATCATCTTCTTTTTATGTAAATGGAAGCCAAAATACCTATTTTCTTTTGTTGGGGGTGATTCTGGTGCACACCCAAAAAACACCATGCGAATTGAAATAAGCCCAATCACAGCTTATTTGTCGTCTTTCTACGCATATGGAAGCAAAAAGACGGTGCTGTGTTATTTTGGTCTCATTCCACACAGTTTGCGATTTCTGCGTCAATGTGCATTAACACCAAAAAACACGACTTGAAATAAGCAAAATCCAAGATTCTTCTTTCTATGTAGCTGGAACCCAAAACAACCTGTTTAGCTTTGTTTAAGCTAATTACACTTCGCTGTGCTATTTGTGGGGCAATGAACACGAAAGAACAATCCAAGCTCATTCGTCGTTTTTCTATTGAGATGGAAGCAAAACACCTATGTTTGTTTTGCGCTGATTACAAACATGTCACTCTCCAATTTCTGGGTGAATGTGCATTCTAACCCCAAAATCACCAATTTGAAATAACCCCAATCAGAGCTTTATCATCTTCTTTTTATGTAAATGGAAGCCAAAATACCTATTTTCTTTTCTTGGGGGGTGATTCTGGTGCACACCCAATAAACACCATGCGAATTGAAATAAGCCCAATCAAAGCTTATTTGTCTTTCTACGCATATGGAAGCAAAAAGACGGTGTTGTGTTATTTTGGTCTCATTCCACACAGTTTGCGATTTCTGCGTCAATGTGCATTAACACCAAAAAACACGACTTCAAATAAGCGAAATCCAAGATTCTTCTTTCTATGTAGCTGGAACCCAAAACAACCTGTTTGGCTTTGTTTAGGCTTATTACACTTCGCTGTGCTGTTTGTGGGGCAATGAACACGAAAGAACAATCCAAGCTCATTCGTCGTTTTTCTATTGAGATGGAAGCAAAACACCTATGTTTGTTTTGCGCTGATTACAAACATGTCACTCTCCAATTTTTGGGTGAATGTGCATTCTAACCCCAAAATCACCAATTTGAAATAAGCCAAATCAGAGCTTTATCATCTTCTTTTTATGTAAATGGAAGCCAAAATACCTATTTTCTTTTGTTGGGGGTGATTCTGGTGCACACCCAAAAAACACCATGCGAATTGAAATAAGCCCAATCAAAGCTTATTTGTCGTCTTTCTACGCATATGGAAGCAAAAAGACGGTGTTGTGTTATTTTGGTCTCATTCCACACAGTTTGCGATTTCTGCGTCAATGTGCATTAACACCAAAAAACACGACTTCAAATAAGCGAAATCCAAGATTCTTCTTTCTATGTAGCTGGAACCCAAAACAACCTGTTTGGCTTTCTTTAGGCTTATTACACTTCGCTTTGCTATTTGTGGGGCAATGAACACGAAAGAACAATCCAAGCTCATTCGTCGTTTTTCTATTGAGAGTGAAGCAAAACACCTATGTATGTTTAATCATCTTCTTTTTATGTAAATGGAAGCCAAAATACCTATTTTCTTTTGTTGGGGGTGATTCTGGTGCACACCCAAAAAACACCATGCGAATTGAAATAAGCCCAATCAAAGCTTATTTGTCGTCTTTCTACGCATATGGAAGCAAAAAGACGGTGTTGTGTTATTTTGGTCTCATTCCACACAGTTTGCGATTTCTGCGTCAATGTGCATTAACACCAAAAAACACGAGTTCAAATAAGCGAAATCCAAGATTCTTCTTTCTATGTAGCTGGAACCCAAAACAACCTGTTTGGCTTTGTTTAGGCTTATTACACTTCGCTGTGCTATTTGTGGGGCAATGAACACGAAAGAAGAATCCAAGCTCATTCGTCGTTTTTCTATTGAGATGGAAGCAAAACACCTATGTTTGTTTTGCGCTCATTACAAACATGTCACTCTCCAATTTTTGGGTGAATGTGCAGTCTAACCCCAAAATCACCAATTTGAAATAAGCCCAATCAGAGCTTTATCATCTTCTTTTTATGTAAATGGCAGCCAAAATACCTATTTTCTTTTGTTGGGGGTGATTCTGGTGCACACCCAAAAAACACCATGCGAATTGAAATAAGCCCAATCAAAGCTTATTTGTCGTCTTTCTACGCATATGGAAGCAAAAAGACGGTGTTGTGTTATTTTGGTCTCATTCCACACAGTTTGCGATTTCTGCGTCAATGTGCATTAACACCAAAAAACACGACTTCAAATAAGCGAAATCCAAGATTCTTCTTTCTATGTAGCTGGAACCCAAAACAACCTGTTTGGCTTTGTTTAGGCTTATTACACTTCGCTGTGCTATTTGTGGGGCAATGAACACGAAAGAACAATCCAAGCTCATTCGTCGTTTTTCTATTGAGATGGAAGCCAAACACCTATGTTTGTTTTGCGCTCATTACAAACATGTCACTCTCCAATTTTTGGGTGAATGTGCAGTCTAACCCCAAAATCACCAATTTGAAATAAACCCAATCAGAGCTTTATCATCTTCTTTTTATGTAAATGGAAGCCAAAATACCTATTTTCTTTTGTTGGGGGTGATTCTGGTGCACACCCAAAAAACACCATGCGAATTGAAATAAGCCCAATCAAAGCTTATTTGTCGTCTTTCTACGCATATGGAAGCAAAAAGACGGTGCTGTGTTCTTTTGGTCTCATTCCACACAGTTTGCGATTTCTGCGTCAATGTGCATTAACACCAAAAAACACGACTTCAAATAAGCGAAATCCAAGATTCTTCTTTCTATGTAGCTGGAACCCAAAACAACCTGTTTGGCTTTGTTTAGGCTTATTACACTTCGCTGTGCTATTTGTGGGGCAATGAACACGAAAGAATAATCCAAGCTCATTCGTCGTTTTTCTATTGAGATGGAAGCAAAACACCTATGTTTGTTTTGCGCTGATTACAAACATGTCACGCTCCAATTTTTGGGTGAATGTGCATTCTAACCCCAAAATCACCAATTTGAAATAAGCCCAATCAGAG
Source organism: Podarcis melisellensis (assembly GCF_964234715.1). Taxonomy (NCBI): domain Eukaryota; kingdom Metazoa; phylum Chordata; class Lepidosauria; order Squamata; family Lacertidae; genus Podarcis; species Podarcis melisellensis. The sequence goes on from NC_138533.1 coordinate 42,122,763, forward strand.
CTTTATCATCTTCTTTTTATGTAAATGGAAGCCAAAATACCTATTTTCTTTTGTTGGGGGTGATTCTGGTGCACACCCAAAAAACACCATGCGAATTGAAATAAGCCCAATCAAAGCTTATTTGTCGTCTTTCTACGCATATGGAAGCAAAAAGACGGTGCTGTGTTCTTTTGGTCTCATTCCACACAGTTTGCGATTTCTGCGTCAATGTGCATTAACACCAAAAAACACGACTCCAAATAAGCGAAATCCAAGATTCTTCTTTCTATGTAGCTGGAACACAAAACAACCTGTTTGGCTTTGTTTAGGCTTATTACACTTCGCTGTGCTATTTGTGGGGCAATGAACACGAAAGAACAATCCAAGCTCATTCGTCGTTTTTCTATTGAGATGGAAGCCAAACACCTATGTTTGTTTTGCGCTGATTACAAACATGTCACTCTCCAATTTTTGGGTGAATGTGCAGTCTAACCCCTAAATCACCAATTTGAAATAAGCCCAATCAGAGCTTTATCATCTTCTTTTTATGTAAATGGAAGCCAAAATACCTATTTTCTTTTGTTGGGGGTGATTCTGGTGTACACCCAAAAAAACACCATGCGAATTGAAATAAGCCCAATCAAAGCTTATTTGTCGTCTTTCTACGCATATGGAAGCAAAAAGACGGTGCTGTGTTCTTTTGGTCTCATTCCACACAGTTTGCGATTTCTGCGTCAATGTGCATTAACACCAAAAAACACGACTTCAAATAAGCGAAATCCAAGATTCTTCTTTCTATGTAGCTGGAACCCAAAACAACCTGTTTGGCTTTGTTTAGGCTTATTACACTTCGCTGTGCTATTTGTGGGGCAATGAACACGAAAGAACAATCCAAGCTCATTCGTCGTTTTTCTATTGAGATGGAAGCAAAACACCTATGTTTGTTTTGCGCTGATTACAAACATGTCACTCTCCAATTTTTGGGTGAATGTGCATTCTAACCCCAAAATCACCAATTTGAAATAAGCCCAATCAGAGCTTTATCATCTTCTTTTTATGTAAATGGAAGCCAAAATACCTATTTTCTTTTGTTGGGGGTGAAAGCTCATTCGTCGTTTTTCTATTGAGATGGAAGCAAAACACCTATGTTTGTTTTGCGCTCATTACAAACATGTCACTCTCCAATTTTTGGGTGAATGTGCAGTCTAACCCCAAAATCACCAATTTGAAATAAGCCCAATCAGAGCTTTATCATCTTCTTTTTATGTAAATGGAAGCCAAAATACCTATTTTCTTTTGTTGGGGGTGATTCTGGTGCACACCCAAAAAACACCATGCGAATTGAAATAAGCCCAATCAAAGCTTATTTGTCGTCTTTCTACGCATATGGAAGCAAAAAGACGGTGTTGTGTTATTTTGGTCTCATTCCACACAGTTTGCGATTTCTGCGTCAATGTGCATTAACACCAAAAAACACGAGTTCAAATAAGCGAAATCCAAGATTCTTCTTTCTATGTAGCTGGAACCCAAAACAACCTGTTTGGCTTTGTTTAGGCTTATTACACTTCGCTGTGCTATTTGTGGGGCAATGAACACGAAAGAACAATCCAAGCTCATTCGTCGTTTTTCTATTGAGATGGAAGCAAAACACCTATGTTTGTTTTGCGCTGATTACAAACATGTCACTCTCCAATTTTTGGGTGAATGTGCATTCTAACCCCAAAATCACCAATTTGAAATAACCCCAATCAGAGCTTTATCATCTTCTTTTATGTAAATGGAAGCCAAAATACCTATTTTCTTTTGTTGGGGGTGATTCTGGTGCACACCCAAAAAACACCATGCGAATTGAAATAAGCCCAATCCAAGCTTATTTGTCGTCTTTCTACGCATATGGAAGCAAAAAGACGGTGCTGTGTTCTTTTGGTCTCATTCCACACAGTTTGCGATTTCTGCGTCAATGTGCATTAACACCAAAAAACACGACTTCAAATAAGCGAAATCCAAGATTCTTCTTTCTATGTAGCTGGAACCCAAAACAACCTGTTTGGCTTTGTTTAGGCTTATTACACTTCGCTGTGCTATTTGTGGGGCAATGAACACGAAAGAACAATCCAAGCTCATTCGTCGTTTTTCTATTGAGATGGAAGCAAAACACCTATGTTTGTTTTGCGCTGATTACAAACATGTCACTCTCCAATTTTTGAGTGAATGTGCATTCTAACCCCAAAATCACCAATCTGAAATAACCCCAATCAGAGCTTTATCATCTTCTTTTTATGTAAATGGAAGCCAAAATACCTATTTTCTTTTGTTGGGGGTGATTCTGGTGCACACCCAAAAAACACCATGCGAATTGAAATAAGCCCAATCAAAGCTTATTTGTCGTCTTTCTACGCATATGGAAGCAAAAAGACGGTGCTGTGTTCTTTTGGTCTCATTCCACACAGTTTGCGATTTCTGCGTCAATGTGCATTAACACCAAAAAACACGACTTCAAATAAGCGAAATCCAAGATTCTTCTTTCTATGTAGCTGGAACCCAAAACAACCTGTTTGGCTTTGTTTAGGCTTATTACACTTCGCTGTGCTATTTGTGGGGCAATGAACACGAAAGAACAATCCAAGCTCATTCGTCTTTTTTCTATTGAGATGGAAGCAAAACACCTATGTTTGTTTTGCGCTGATTACAAACATGTCACTCTCCAATTTTTGGGTGAATGTGCAGTCTAACCCCAAAATCACCAATCTGAAATAACCCCAATCAGAGCTTTATCATCTTCTTTTTATGTAAATGGAAGCCAAAATACCTATTTTCTTTTGTTGGGGGTGATTCTGGTGCACACCCAAAAAACACCATGCGAATTGAAATAAGCCCAATCAAAGCTTATTTGTCGTCTTTCTACGCATATGGAAGCAAAAAGACGGTGCTGTGTTCTTTTGGTCTCATTCCACACAGTTTGCGATTTCTGCGTCAATGTGCATTAACACCAAAAAACACGACTTCAAATAAGCGAAATCCAAGATTCTTCTTTCTATGTAGCTGGAACCCAAAACAACCTGTTTGGCTTTGTTTAGGCTTATTACACTTCGCTTTGCTATTTGTGGGGCAATGAACACGAAAGAACAATCCAAGCTCATTCGTCGTTTTTCTATTGAGATGGAAGCAAAACACCTATGTTTGTTTTGCGCTGATTACAAACATGTCACTCTCCAATTTTTGGGTGAATGTGCATTCTAACCCCAAAATCACCAATTTGAAATAACCCCAATCAGAGCTTTATCATCTTCTTTTATGTAAATGGAAGCCAAAATACCTATTTTCTTTTGTTGGGGGTGATTCTGGTGCACACCCAAAAAACACCATGCGAATTGAAATAAGCCCAATCAAAGCTTATTTGTCGTCTTTCTACGCATATGGAAGCAAAAAGACGGTGCTGTGTTCTTTTGGTCTCATTCCACACAGTTTGCGATTTCTGCGTCAATGTGCATTAACACCAAAAAACACGACTCCAAATAAGCGAAATCCAAGATTCTTCTTTCTATGTAGCTGGAACACAAAACAACCTGTTTGGCTTTGTTTAGGCTTATTACACTTCGCTGTGCTATTTGTGGGGCAATGAACACGAAAGAACAATCCAAGCTCATTCGTCGTTTTTCTATTGAGATGGAAGCCAAACACCTATGTTTGTTTTGCGCTCATTACAAACATGTCACTCTCCAATTTTTGGGTGAATGTGCAGTCTAACCCCAAAATCACCAATTTGAAATAAACCCAATCAGAGCTTTATCATCTTCTTTTTATGTAAATGGAAGCCAAAATACCTATTTTCTTTTGTTGGGGGTGATTCTGGTGCACACCCAAAAAACACCATGCGAATTGAAATAAGCCCAATCAAAGCTTATTTGTCGTCTTTCTACGCATATGGAAGCAAAAAGACGGTGCTGTGTTCTTTTGGTCTCATTCCACACAGTTTGCGATTTCTGCGTCAATGTGCATTAACACCAAAAAACACGACTTCAAATAAGCGAAATCCAAGATTCTTCTTTCTATGTAGCTGGAACCCAAAACAACCTGTTTGGCTTTGTTTAGGCTTATTACACTTCGCTGTGCTATTTGTGGGGCAATGAACACGAAAGAATAATCCAAGCTCATTCGTCGTTTTTCTATTGAGATGGAAGCAAAACACCTATGTTTGTTTTGCGCTGATTACAAACATGTCACTCTCCAATTTTTGGGTGAATGTGCAGTCTAACCCCAAAATCACCAATCTGAAATAACCCCAATCAGAGCTTTATCATCTTCTTTTTATGTAAATGGAAGCCAAAATACCTATTTTCTTTTGTTGGGGGTGATTCTGGTGCACACCCAAAAAACACCATGCGAATTGAAATAAGCCCAATCAAAGCTTATTTGTCGTCTTTCTACGCATATGGAAGCAAAAAGACGGTGCTGTGTTCTTTTGGTCTCATTCCACACAGTTTGCGATTTCTGCGTCAATGTGCATTAACACCAAAAAACACGACTTCAAATAAGCGAAATCCAAGATTCTTCTTTCTATGTAGCTGGAACCCAAAACAACCTGTTTGGCTTTGTTTAGGCTTATTACACTTCGCTGTGCTATTTGTGGGGCAATGAACACGAAAGAACAATCCAAGCTCATTCGTCTTTTTTCTATTGAGATGGAAGCAAAACACCTATGTTTGTTTTGCGCTGATTACAAACATGTCACTCTCCAATTTTTGGGTGAATGTGCAGTCTAACCCCAAAATCACCAATCTGAAATAACCCCAATCAGAGCTTTATCATCTTCTTTTTATGTAAATGGAAGCCAAAATACCTATTTTCTTTTGTTGGGGGTGATTCTGGTGCACACCCAAAAAACACCATGCGAATTGAAATAAGCCCAATCAAAGCTTATTTGTCGTCTTTCTACGCATATGGAAGCAAAAAGACGGTGCTGTGTTCTTTTGGTCTCATTCCACACAGTTTGCGATTTCTGCGTCAATGTGCATTAACACCAAAAAACACGACTTCAAATAAGCGAAATCCAAGATTCTTCTTTCTATGTAGCTGGAACCCAAAACAACCTGTTTGGCTTTGTTTAGGCTTATTACACTTTGCTGTGCTATTTGTGGGGCAATGAACACGAAAGAACAATCCAAGCTCATTCGTCGTTTTTCTATTGAGATGGAAGCAAAACACCTATGTTTGTTTTGCGCTGATTACAAACATGTCACTCTCCAATTTTTGGGTGAATGTGCATTCTAACCCCAAAATCACCAATTTGAAATAAGCCCAATCAGAGCTTTATCATCTTCTTTTTATGTAAATGGAAGCCAAAATACCTATTTTCTTTTGTTGGGGGTGAAAGCTCATTCGTCGTTTTTCTATTGAGATGGAAGCAAAACACCTATGTTTGTTTTGCGCTGATTACAAACATGTCACTCTCCAATTTTTGGGTGAATGTGCAGTCTAACCCCAAAATCACCAATTTGAAATAAGCCCAATTAGAGCTTTATCATCTTCTTTTTATGTAAATGGAAGCCAAAATACCTATTTTGTTGGGGGTGATTCTGGTGCACACCCAAAAAACACCATGCGAATTGAAATAAGCCCAATCAAAGCTTATTTGTCGTCTTTCTACGCATATGGAAGCAAAAAGACGGTGTTGTGTTATTTTGGTCTCATTCCACACAGTTTGCGATTTCTGCGTCAATGTGCATTAACACCAAAAAACACGACTCCAAATAAGCGAAATCCAAGATTCTTCTTTCTATGTAGCTGGAACACAAAACAACCTGTTTGGCTTTGTTTAGGCTTATTACACTTCGCTGTGCTATTTGTGGGGCAATGAACACGAAAGAACAATCCAAGCTCATTCGTCGTTTTTCTATTGAGATGGAAGCCAAACACCTATGTTTGTTTTGCGCTCATTACAAACATGTCACTCTCCAATTTTTGGGTGAATGTGCAGTCTAACCCCAAAATCACCAATTTGAAATAAACCCAATCAGAGCTTTATCATCTTCTTTTTATGTAAATGGAAGCCAAAATACCTATTTTCTTTTGTTGGGGGTGATTCTGGTGCACACCCAAAAAACACCATGCGAATTGAAATAAGCCCAATCAAAGCTTATTTGTCGTCTTTCTACGCATATGGAAGCAAAAAGACGGTGCTGTGTTCTTTTGGTCTCATTCCACACAGTTTGCGATTTCTGCGTCAATGTGCATTAACACCAAAAAACACGACTTCAAATAAGCGAAATCCAAGATTCTTCTTTCTATGTAGCTGGAACCCAAAACAACCTGTTTGGCTTTGTTTAGGCTTATTACACTTCGCTGTGCTATTTGTGGGGCAATGAACACGAAAGAACAATCCAAGCTCATTCGTCGTTTTTCTATTGAGATGGAAGCAAAACACCTATGTTTGTTTTGCGCTGATTACAAACATGTCACTCTCCAATTTTTGAGTGAATGTGCATTCTAACCCCAAAATCACCAATTTGAAATAAGCCCAATCAGAGCTTTATCATCTTCTTTTTATGTAAATGGAAGCCAAAATACCTATTTTCTTTTGTTGGGGGTGATTCTGGTGCACACCCAAAAAACACCATGCGAATTGAAATAAGCCCAATCAAAGCTTATTTGTCGTCTTTCTACGCATATGGAAGCAAAAAGACGGTGCTGTGTTCTTTTGGTCTCATTCCACACAGTTTGCGATTTCTGCGTCAATGTGCATTAACACCAAAAAACACGACTTCAAATAAGCGAAATCCAAGATTCTTCTTTCTATGTAGCTGGAACCCAAAACAACCTGTTTGGCTTTGTTTAGGCTTATTACACTTCGCTGTGCTATTTGTGGGGCAATGAACACGAAAGAACAATCCAAGCTCATTCGTCGTTTTTCTATTGAGATGGAAGCAAAACACCTATGTTTGTTTTGCGCTGATTACAAACATGTCACTCTCCAATTTTTGGGTGAATGTGCAGTCTAACCCCAAAATCACCAATCTGAAATAACCCCAATCAGAGCTTTATCATCTTCTTTTTATGTAAATGGAAGCCAAAATACCTATTTTCTTTTGTTGGGGGTGATTCTGGTGCACACCCAAAAAACACCATGCGAATTGAAATAAGCCCAATCAAAGCTTATTTGTCGTCTTTCTACGCATATGGAAGCAAAAAGACGGTGCTGTGTTCTTTTGGTCTCATTCCACACAGTTTGCGATTTCTGCGTCAATGTGCATTAACACCAAAAAACACGACTTCAAATAAGCGAAATCCAAGATTCTTCTTTCTATGTAGCTGGAACCCAAAACAACCTGTTTGGCTTTGTTTAGGCTTATTACACTTCGCTGTGCTATTTGTGGGGCAATGAACACGAAAGAACAATCCAAGCTCATTCGTCTTTTTTCTATTGAGATGGAAGCAAAACACCTATGTTTGTTTTGCGCTGATTACAAACATCTCACTCTCCAATTTTTGGGTGAATGTGCATTCTAACCCCAAAATCACCAATTTGAAATAACCCCAATCAGAGCTTTATCATCTTCTTTTATGTAAATGGAAGCCAAAATACCTATTTTCTTTTGTTGGGGGTGATTCTGGTGCACACCCAAAAAACACCATGCGAATTGAAATAAGCCCAATCAAAGCTTATTTGTCGTCTTTCTACGCATATGGAAGCAAAAAGACGGTGCTGTGTTCTTTTGGTCTCATTCCACACAGTTTGCGATTTCTGCGTCAATGTGCATTAACACCAAAAAACACGACTTCAAATAAGCGAAATCCAAGATTCTTCTTTCTATGTAGCTGGAACCCAAAACAACCTGTTTGGCTTTGTTTAGGCTTATTACACTTTGCTGTGCTATTTGTGGGGCAATGAACACGAAAGAACAATCCAAGCTCATTCGTCGTTTTTCTATTGAGATGGAAGCCAAACACCTATGTTTGTTTTGCGCTGATTACAAACATGTCACTCTCCAATTTTTGGGTGAATGTGCATTCTAACCCCAAAATCACCAATTTGAAATAAGCCCAATCAGAGCTTTATCATCTTCTTTTTATGTAAATGGAAGCCAAAATACCTATTTTCTTTTGTTGGGGGTGAAAGCTCATTCGTCGTTTTTCTATTGAGATGGAAGCAAAACACCTATGTTTGTTTTGCGCTGATTACAAACATGTCACTCTCCAATTTTTGGGTGAATGTGCATTCTAACCCCAAAATCACCAATTTGAAATAAGCCCAATTAGAGCTTTATCATCTTCTTTTTATGTAAATGGAAGCCAAAATACCTATTTTGTTGGGGGTGATTCTGGTGCACACCCAAAAAACACCATGCGAATTGAAATAAGCCCAATCAAAGCTTATTTGTCGTCTTTCTACGCATATGGAAGCAAAAAGACGGTGCTGTGTTATTTTGGTCTCATTCCACACAGTTTGCGATTTCTGCGTCAATGTGCATTAACACCAAAAAACACGACTTCAAATAAGCGAAATCCAAGATTCTTCTTTCTATGTAGCTGGAACCCAAAACAACCTGTTTGGCTTTGTTTAGGCTTATTACACTTCGCTGTGCTATTTGTGGGGCAATGAACACGAAAGAACAATCCAAGCTCATTCGTCTTTTTTCTATTGAGATGGAAGCAAAACACCTATGTTTGTTTTGCGCTGATTACAAACATGTCACTCTCCAATTTTTGGGTGAATGTGCAGTCTAACCCCAAAATCACCAATCTGAAATAACCCCAATCAGAGCTTTATCATCTTCTTTTTATGTAAATGGAAGCCAAAATACCTATTTTCTTTTGTTGGGGGTGATTCTGGTGCACACCCAAAAAACACCATGCGAATTGAAATAAGCCCAATCAAAGCTTATTTGTCGTCTTTCTACGCATATGGAAGCAAAAAGACGGTGCTGTGTTCTTTTGGTCTCATTCCACACAGTTTGCGATTTCTGCGTCAATGTGCATTAACACCAAAAAACACGACTTCAAATAAGCGAAATCCAAGATTCTTCTTTCTATGTAGCTGGAACCCAAAACAACCTGTTTGGCTTTGTTTAGGCTTATTACACTTCGCTTTGCTATTTGTGGGGCAATGAACACGAAAGAACAATCCAAGCTCATTCGTCGTTTTTCTATTGAGATGGAAGCAAAACACCTATGTTTGTTTTGCGCTGATTACAAACATGTCACTCTCCAATTTTTGGGTGAATGTGCATTCTAACCCCAAAATCACCAATTTGAAATAACCCCAATCAGAGCTTTATCATCTTCTTTTATGTAAATGGAAGCCAAAATACCTATTTTCTTTTGTTGGGGGTGATTCTGGTGCACACCCAAAAAACACCATGCGAATTGAAATAAGCCCAATCAAAGCTTATTTGTCGTCTTTCTACGCATATGGAAGCAAAAAGACGGTGCTGTGTTCTTTTGGTCTCATTCCACACAGTTTGCGATTTCTGCGTCAATGTGCATTAACACCAAAAAACACGACTTCAAATAAGCGAAATCCAAGATTCTTCTTTCTATGTAGCTGGAACCCAAAACAACCTTTTTGGCTTTGTTTAGGCTTATTACACTTTGCTGTGCTATTTGTGGGGCAATGAACACGAAAGAACAATCCAAGCTCATTCGTCGTTTTTCTATTGAGATGGAAGCAAAACACCTATGTTTGTTTTGCGCTGATTACAAACATGTCACTCTCCAATTTTTGGGTGAATGTGCATTCTAACCCCAAAATCACCAATTTGAAATAAGCCCAATCAGAGCTTTATCATCTTCTTTTTATGTAAATGGAAGCCAAAATACCTATTTTCTTTTGTTGGGGGTGAAAGCTCATTCGTCGTTTTTCTATTGAGATGGAAGCAAAACACCTATGTTTGTTTTGCGCTGATTACAAACATGTCACTCTCCAATTTTTGGGTGAATGTGCATTCTAACCCCAAAATCACCAATTTGAAATAAGCCCAATTAGAGCTTTATCATCTTCTTTTTATGTAAATGGAAGCCAAAATACCTATTTTGTTGGGGGTGATTCTGGTGCACACCCAAAAAACACCATGCGAATTGAAATAAGCCCAATCAAAGCTTATTTGTCGTCTTTCTACGCATATGGAAGCAAAAAGACGGTGTTGTGTTATTTTGGTCTCATTCCACACAGTTTGCGATTTCTGCGTCAATGTGCATTAACACCAAAAAACACGACTTCAAATAAGCGAAATCCAAGATTCTTCTTTCTATGTAGCTGGAACCCAAAACAACCTGTTTGGCTTTGTTTAGGCTTATTACACTTCGCTGTGCTATTTGTGGGGCAATGAACACGAAAGAACAATCCAAGCTCATTCGTCGTTTTTCTATTGAGATGGAAGCAAAACACCTATGTTTGTTTTGCGCTGATTACAAACATGTCACTCTCCAATTTTTGGGTGAATGTGCATTCTAACCCCAAAATCACCAATTTGAAATAAGCCCAATCAGAGCTTTATCATCTTCTTTTTATGTAAATGGAAGCCAAAATACCTATTTTCTTTTGTTGGGGGTGAAAGCTCATTCGTCGTTTTTCTATTGAGATGGAAGCAAAACACCTATGTTTGTTTTGCGCTGATTACAAACATGTCACTCTCCAATTTTTGGGTGAATGTGCATTCTAACCCCAAAATCACCAATTTGAAATAAGCCCAATTAGAGCTTTATCATCTTCTTTTTATGTAAATGGAAGCCAAAATACCTATTTTCTTTTGTTGGGGGTGATTCTGGTGCACACCCAAAAAACACCATGTGAATTGAAATAAGCCCAATCAAAGCTTATTTGTCGTCTTTCTACGCATATGGAAGCAAAAAGACGGTGTTGTGTTATTTTGGTCTCATTCCACACAGTTTGCGATTTCTGCGTCAATGTGCATTAACACCAAAAAACACGACTTCAAATAAGCGAAATCCAAGATTCTTCTTTCTATGTAGCTGGAACCCAAAACAACCTGTTTGGCTTTGTTTAGGCTTATTACACTTCGCTGTGCTATTTGTGGGGCAATGAACATGAAAGAACAATCCAAGCTCATTCGTCGTTTTTCTATTGAGATGGAAGCAAAACACCTATGTTTGTTTTGCGCTGATTACAAACATGTCACTCTCCAATTTTTGGGTGAATGTGCATTCTAACCCCAAAATCACCAATTTGAAATAAGCCCAATCAGAGCTTTATCATCTTCTTTTTATGTAAATGGAAGCCAAAATACCTATTTTCTTTTGTTGGGGGTGAAAGCTCATTCGTCGTTTTTCTATTGAGATGGAAGCAAAACACCTATGTTTGTTTTGCGCTGATTACAAACATGTCACTCTCCAATTTTTGGGTGAATGTGCATTCTAACCCCAAAATCACCAAATTGAAATAAGCCCAATTAGAGCTTTATCATCTTCTTTTTATGTAAATGGAAGCCAAAATACCTATTTTCTTTTGTTGGGGGTGATTCTGGTGCACACCCAAAAAACACCATGCGAATTGAAATAAGCCCAATCAAAGCTTATTTGTCGTCTTTCTACGCATATGGAAGCAAAAAGACGGTGTTGTGTTATTTTGGTCTCATTCCACACAGTTTGCGATTTCTGCGTCAATGTGCATTAACACCAAAAAACACGACTTCAAATAAGCGAAATCCAAGATTCTTCTTTCTATGTAGCTGGAACCCAAAACAACCTGTTTGGCTTTGTTTAGGCTTATTACACTTCGCTGTGCTATTTGTGGGGCAATGAACACGAAAGAACAATCCAAGCTCATTCGTCGTTTTTCTATTGAGATGGAAGCAAAACACCTATGTTTGTTTTGCGCTGATTACACACATGTCACTCTCCAATTTTTGGGTGAATGTGCATTCTAACCCCAAAATCACCAATTTGAAATAAGCCCAATCAGAGCTTTATCATCTTCTTTTTATGTAAATGGAAGCCAAAATACCTATTTTCTTTTGTTGGGGGTGAAAGCTCATTCGTCGTTTTTCTATTGAGATGGAAGCAAAACACCTATGTTTGTTTTGCGCTGATTACAAACATGTCACTCTCCAATTTTTGGGTGAATGTGCATTCTAACCCCAAAATCACCAATTTGAAATAAGCCCAATCAGAGCTTTATCATCTTCTCTTTATGTAAATGGAAGCCAAAATACCTATTTTCTTTTGTTGGGGGTGATTCTGGTGCACACCCAAAAAACACCATGCGAATTGAAATAAGCCCAATCAAAGCTTATTTGTCGTCTTTCTACGCATATGGAAGCAAAAAGACGGTGTTGTGTTATTTTGGTCTCATTCCACACAGTTTGCGATTTCTGCGTCAATGTGCATTAACACCAAAAAACACGACTTCAAATAAGCGAAATCCAAGATTCTTCTTTCTATGTAGCTGGAACCCAAAACAACCTGTTTGGCTTTGTTTAGGCTTATTACACTTCGCTGTGCTATTTGTGGGGCAATGAACATGAAAGAACAATCCAAGCTCATTCGTCGTTTTTCTATTGAGATGGAAGCAAAACACCTATGTTTGTTTTGCGCTGATTACAAACATGTCACTCTCCAATTTTTGGGTGAATGTGCATTCTAACCCCAAAATCACCAATTTGAAATAAGCCCAATCAGAGCTTTATCATCTTCTTTTTATGTAAATGGAAGCCAAAATACCTATTTTCTTTTGTTGGGGGTGAAAGCTCATTCGTCGTTTTTCTATTGAGATGGAAGCAAAACACCTATGTTTGTTTTGCGCTGATTACAAACATGTCACTCTCCAATTTTTGGGTGAATGTGCATTCTAACCCCAAAATCACCAAATTGAAATAAGCCCAATTAGAGCTTTATCATCTTCTTTTTATGTAAATGGAAGCCAAAATACCTATTTTCTTTTGTTGGGGGTGATTCTGGTGCACACCCAAAAAACACCATGCGAATTGAAATAAGCCCAATCAAAGCTTATTTGTCGTCTTTCTACGCATATGGAAGCAAAAAGACGGTGTTGTGTTATTTTGGTCTCATTCCACACAGTTTGCGATTTCTGCGTCAATGTGCATTAACACCAAAAAACACGACTTCAAATAAGCGAAATCCAAGATTCTTCTTTCTATGTAGCTGGAACCCAAAACAACCTGTTTGGCTTTGTTTAGGCTTATTACACTTCGCTGTGCTATTTGTGGGGCAATGAACACGAAAGAACAATCCAAGCTCATTCGTCGTTTTTCTATTGAGATGGAAGCAAAACACCTATGTTTGTTTTGCGCTGATTACACACATGTCACTCTCCAATTTTTGGGTGAATGTGCGTTCTAACCCCAAAATCACCAATTTGAAATAAGCCCAATCAGAGCTTTATCATCTTCTTTTTATGTAAATGGAAGCCAAAATACCTATTTTCTTTTGTTGGGGGTGAAAGCTCATTCGTCGTTTTTCTATTGAGATGGAAGCAAAACACCTATGTTTGTTTTGCGCTGATTACAAACATGTCACTCTCCAATTTTTGGGTGAATGTGCATTCTAACCCCAAAATCACCAATTTGAAATAAGCCCAATCAGAGCTTTATCATCTTCTCTTTATGTAAATGGAAGCCAAAATACCTATTTTCTTTTGTTGGGGGTGATTCTGGTGCACACCCAAAAAACACCATGCGAATTGAAATAAGCCCAATCAAAGCTTATTTGTCGTCTTTCTACGCATATGGAAGCAAAAAGACGGTTGTCAGAGTCACCCGTTTCGTCCCAGCTCACAAGAGACCCAACTCCGATCCGGTTTATTTACAGAAAGTCTTTATTGAAGATCATGGTTGCGTTTGCATTCCATCTTTGTGACTCTACGTCTGTAACGTTAGACCGCTGAAGTCCCCTCTGAATCTGTCCCGCCGAGGCACCAATTTAAGAGGCTAGTCCTGGACCACCTCTTCCTCTCCTTCCTTTTCCGCAGGGTCTTTCTGCCCCCCTGGGTTCCCCCCCGCCGGGACTCGCCCGAGGCTGAATCCTCTGACGCCTCTTCCCCCCCTCCTTCTCGCTTTGGGGCCGGGCTCCTCCCCAGGGCTCTCCTCACTTCCGCGCGCCTCTACATTTGAACTTGGCGCGCGTACGCTGCTTCTGACCTTTCTCTCTACCGCTACACTGCTCCCGGTGCTGCTCTCCACCCCTTCCGGCTGAGCGCCCTGCTCCGATCTCCTTCCCCTGTCTCTTTCTTGCTCTGCTCCCTCTGACACACTGGTAACTCCACCTCCTTCACTCCGTTCCGGCTGAGAAGCCGGCTCCTGTCTCCAACTCCCACTGGGGCTTCTCCCTTCGCTCCCCTGCTCCTCACTGCTTCCCCCTTGTCCCCCCTTTGGTCTGACCAGGGGGGCCCCCTTTTGGGAGTCGTCTGACTCACTGGTCAGACTCATGGACGACCTTTGGGCATCGTCATCCTCCTCCTCATCTCTCTGGGATTCTTCCCCCTCGCTCTCTGTCTCCTCCCCCATCTGCTCTTCTCTCCCTGAAACCCTGACATCCATCCCCCCCTCGAAGCCCCCCCCTCCCGCTGCCGGGGGCCGGTTGTGGAAACTGCGGCTCTTCGGGGGTAGGCTCAGGATACAGGTCGTCTACGTCAGTGTTTCCCAACCTTTTTTGGGCAAAGGCACACCTGTTTCATGAAAAAAATCTCGAGGCACACCACCATTAGCAAATGTTTAAAAAATTAACTCTTTGCCTATATTGACTATATATAAAGTAACTCTCTTTAATAGGATTCAAATAAACACAAAGAAAGTATTTTATAATTACTTTATTATGAAATAGTAAGTAAACAGAAATATGAAAAATTATAAAATACTTGATTCAGTGCGCAACCTGGGCCTGTTTGGCTGAACACAAAGCTGATATTCTGGCTGGAATCGAAGAAAGACACACACGTAGCTCTTCGTCAACAGCTCTCAGTCTCTCTCTGTATTTAGTTTTTATAGCAATCATGCTTGAAAAGCTCAACTCACAGAGATATGTAGTGGAAAATGGGAGCAATGTCAAAATAGCTTTGTTTGCCAGAAGGGGGAACTCCTTGGCAGTTTCCAACCAAAAACTGTCCAAAGGTAGATCAGCAAATCTTAGCTTGAAACCACGATTTTGTCTCAGTTCAGTTAGTTCCTCCTGCTCCTGTAAAGTCATGTCCTTTCCACCAACTGATGCTGAGCTATAAGGGTCCCTAACCCAGTCAAGGCATTCAGTGGAGACTGAAGAGAAATAAAATGACAACTTCCCCTCAAGAGTTTTTAAATGTTTAGCTATTATCTCACACAGTGCAGCAGTGTGAACACCTTGCCATTGCTTGGTGAGTGTGAACATTTCAAGATTGCCACTTTCCACGTGTTGATGCCAGAGTTGCAGCTTTGCACGGAATCCATTTATTTTATCTGTACTTGTAAGCAGGTTTTCATTTCGGCCTTGCATTCGTGTGTTCAGTTCATTCAGATGATGAAATATATCTGCCAGGTATGCCAGCCTTGCACACCACTCATCACTTGCAAGCAGTTTTGCGTAATCTGCCCTCTCATCTGTCAGAAACACTTTAAGTTCCTCCCGCAGCTCATACACACGAACCAAGACCTTGCCACGCGACAACCACCGGACCTCCGTATGAAACAGCAAGGTTTTATGCTTCGCTCCCATCTCCTCACACAAAGCTGCAAATATGCGACTTTTCACGGGTCGTGACTTTACAAAGTTTACCATGCGCACAACATCATCCAACACATGAACTAGGTCTGCTGGTAAAGTCTTGGCTACGAGGGCCTCACGGTGCAAAAAACAATGCGTAACAATAACATTTGGATTTCTTTCCTTCACTCTGCTTACAAAGCCTTTGGTGTGCCCGACCATGGCTGCAGCTCCATCGGTGCAGACACTTATGCAGTTTTCCCACTTAAGTCCTCCTTGTTCAAGGTATTCTGATGTGACCCGAAAAAATTCTTCTCCTGTTGCTTTTTCTGGCAATGCCTTGCAGAAAAAGAAGTTTTCTCTAATTGCATCACCATCAACAAAACGCACATTGGCCAAGAGTTGAGCATGTCCACTGATATCAGTAGACTCGTCCAGTTGTAATGCAAATTTCTCACTGCTATGGATCTTTTCCAAAACCACACTTTCAATGTCTGCAGACATGTCATCAATACGTCTGGAAATTGTGTTGTTTGAGAGAGGTACTTTGGCTATTTCCTTAGCTGCTTCAGGTCCGAGCATCTCCTCTACAATAGCTTTGCAGGCGGGAAGTATTAATGTCTCTGCCACAGTGTGCGACTTTTTTGTCTTGGCTATAAGTTCAGCAACGTGATAGCTAGCTTTAAGAGCTCTTTCATTTACCTTTGAGGTTTGTCTCATGAGAGTTGCCTGTTTCTCCGTGTTTTCACGCAGGCGAACAAAATAGTCCACATTCTTGTTTTGAAGCGAAGGGTGTTTCGTTTGGAGATGGCGTTTAAGTTTGCTTGGGACCATAGCACTGTTAGCTAGCTTTTCACCACACACCACGCACAGTGGAGTTGGTTGGTTTGCATCTCCGGTGAAAGTAAATCCAAATGAAATATAGCTTTCGCTATATTGCCTTGTGAGAGAGAATTTGCTTGAGCTAACCATCTTTGCTTTCTTTTCATGCCCACTCGTACTTGGCCTCTCATCTGGCTCCAAATTTTGTTCAGAGTCCAGTTCTTTTCTTTTCAAAAACTTTTCCATCACTGCAGTATCCGGCCTCTCTGCAGTGCCGACTCCCGTTGAGTCCTGGTCTCTGTGCTCGGGCGGGAAGGAAGTCGGAAGATGATGTCCTACTAGGATGATAGGTCCAGGCTGGAGTCCGGACCAATCACA
Organism: Podarcis melisellensis; assembly: GCF_964234715.1. Classification (NCBI taxonomy): domain Eukaryota; kingdom Metazoa; phylum Chordata; class Lepidosauria; order Squamata; family Lacertidae; genus Podarcis; species Podarcis melisellensis. The sequence goes on from NC_138533.1 coordinate 42,139,587, forward strand.
GCCAGGCAAAAACATGCATACTGTGTGAGCTCAATGCAGCGGCTCATTTCTGCAAAGGAAAAAAAATGGGTTTAGATGGAGGGGGAGAGGCGGGGTAGTCGTTATACAGAACAGTTTTTACTGCCTGTATTACGGGCACGAATTATACATGGGAATGGCGGGAAGAGTGACGGCAGCACACGCAAAAGCGGAAGCCACGAGGTCCCCGAGGGCCTAGGCTGCCGCGGAACAGCGGTTGAAAAACACTGGATTAGAGAGGGCAAGAGCAAGGCAATTTCCATTGAGCTTCATGGCTAAGCAAGGAATTGAACTTCCAACATGGATGTCTTCCCCAGTTTACAGAAAACCTAAAAAGGTTGAAAAACACTAACAGCGGTTGAAAAAGACTGTAATAAGGCCACTGTCACTTAATGGCTGTATACGCTGTTAACCATCTTTCCCAAATAAATTTTATTTATACCCCGCCCTCCCCAGCCAAGACTGGGCTCAGGGCGGCTAACAACAAATTAAAAAACAAGTCAATTGAAATATAGTAAATAATAAAAAATAAGTCGAATGAAATAAAAACAATAATAAAAAACAAGTTGATTGAAATAAAAAAACAATAATAAAACAAGTTGATTGAAATATAACTTAAAAACAAGATTAAAATACAACATTTAAACATCAAAATGCGGTTGAGTTGCAGAATTCTGCAAGCAGAATAAATTCCACAGCCCCGATGCATTGGCACCTCGTGCCGTTTGAGTTGCAGAATTTATTCAGCACACAGAAAATGGCCTTTTGGGGGGTGAATGTGGATGAAGCAGGAAGAGAACTTAAAAAAAAAAAAGGCATGCATGAAATCTAGCCCCAAACACACACACGCACACTTTCCCCAAAGTGGTTGATGACGCAGGATATTTCCACATGCTTCAAAAATGCACATTAAATAAAATGAGAGAGAGGAGTGCACGCACTCACCTGCCAGCCTCGGAGCTGTGGAATGCAGCGACATGAAGCAGTCTGTGTCCTTCCAGGCACCAACTCAGACCTGCCGTGCTTTTTCGTTCCCCCGGCGTCGCTGCCTTCATCCAGCCGGATGCCTCTCCTGCCCAAGGGACGTGTCAGCAGCCACCCGGCGCAGGACGGCCCCACTTCCTGCTGCCCACAAGGCTTTGGGGTGAGAAACACGGAGGGGCAGGAGAGTGGAGGTTCCCTTAATTGGAAAAAGCAGGGAGGCAGGCTGCTTGATGCCTGCTGAAGGGAATCCCCCAGGCAGCGGAGCAGCTCGCCCGTCGAAGCCTGCACGGTGGCTGCTGCACGATCACCCGCCGCGGGGAGCCGGGGGCGGCGGCGCGGTTGCCGGGCAGCGGCGGGGGTGGTGGTGGCGGTGGCTGCTTGCCGCCCTCCTGGGCGGAGGCGGGCACGGTGGGCACCGGCACGGCCAAGGGCCCCTGCTTGGTGCCGTCGGATGTAGGAGCTCGCTCGCTCGCCGCCCCGCGTGTGCTCACCGAGCATGCACAGGCCCAGTAGCGAGCGGCGATCGGATGTAGCGAGCGGCGATGGGGCTAGCCGGAGAGGGCGAGCCCCCTCCGCTCCGGCCCTAAAAAGGGCAAGCCACGCCCCCTCCAGCCAGCCGATTGCCTGGCCAGGAGGCGTGGCCGGATGGGATTCCCCTGCTCTCGCGGGGGCTGAGATGGGATTCCCCGCTGACGTGGGGGCGGAAGAGAATCCCCGCTCACGTGGGGAAGGGCAGGCCCAGTAGCGAGCGGATGCGCAGGCCCAGTAGCGAGCGGCAATGGGATGTGGGAGCTCGCTCGCTCGCCGCACCGCGTGTGCTCGCCGCCGCCGCCCCGCCTCTCACTGCCCGACTCGCCCGCCGCCACGGAACACGAGGCAAAGCTCCACGGCACACTGGTGTGCCGCGGAACACCGGTTGGGAAACACTGGTCTACGTCAATGTTCTCTGCTGGCAGTTCTGTGTATGTGTGTTCGAACTCGGGTTCTTCACCCAAAGGCTTCTCAGTCTCTTCTTCCATTGCTACTTCCTCTGGTGCTGCCCGCCAAGGACCCATCATCCACCTCTTACGCCATTCCTCCTCTGGTTGCTCCTCCCACCAATAAGGGGTTTCCGTGTCCACCCCCGAGCACGATCCCCTGGGCGGGCTTGATTCTGGTGTTCTTTCCTCGGGGGAAGAGAAACCCCTGAACGTGCTATCTGACAATGTGGGTGTGAAAAGCCAGTCATCAAAGTACTCAGCTGGCATGGGTCTATGTAACACCTCAGGTACTGCTGCATGATCGCGTTGACCCTCTCTGCTTGGCCGTTGGTCTGTGGGTGTCTCGCCGACGCTAGGTCGATCTTGACGTGCAGGATACCCAGAAGCTTCTGCCAGAAGTTGGAAACAAATTGGCGCCCCCTGTCGGACAGGACGGACTGCGGTAGTCCATGCACTCTGAACACGTGGTCGATGAAGAGTTTGGCGGTCTGTTCTGCCGTCGCCACCTTGGCACAAGGAATGAAGTGCGCCATCTTGGTGAACAAGTCCACAACCACCAGCACCGCCGTCTTGCCCCTGGAGCTGGGCAGGTCAGTAACAAAGTCCAGTGCTACCCTCTCCCACGGTTGCTGCGGCGTTTCCAGCGGTTCCAACAATCCCGCCGGCTTCTGGTGTACTGGTTTGGACCTCTGACAGGTGTCACACCTGGCGACGTAATCCGCCACCTCTCCCCGCATCTGGGGCCACCAAAAGTCCCTGGCCACTAATTCTATTGTCTTCTCCTTGCCGAAGTGGCCCGCACTGGGGGCGTCGTGCAATTGCTGCAGAACCTTTGCGCGAAGTTCGTCGTTAGGCACGTAGAGGGCACCCTTGCGAGTTAAGAGTCCGTCCCGCAACTGGAACTCATCGTCTCTTTGCGACCCGCTGCGGAGCTCCTCCATCTTGGACTGTGCAAATTGATCCGCTTGCAACGCGCGTCGCACCGCGTCCAGGTCGACTGCGATGGCAGCGCACGCCCACGCCTGTGGTGCGAAAATGTGCTTCGCTGCAATTGGTGTCGTCTCCTCCAGGTATTGCGGTTTCCTGGAGAGCGCGTCTGCTATAACATTGGAGTCTCCCGGGATGTATTCTATTTTGAAGTTGAAATCCGCAAAGAATTCTGCCCAGCGCATGTGCCTTTGGGTCTGCAGCCTTGCCGTTCGCCAATACTCTAAGTTCTTGTGATCCGTGCGGACCTGCACTGTGTGCTTGGCTCCTATGAGGAAGTGTCGCCACGCTTTAAAAGCTGCATGAATGGCCAACAGCTCCCTGTCCCATATGGTGTAGTTCCGCTCCGTCTTGCTGAGCTTCCGGGAGTAGAAGGCACCCGGCCTCCAATTGCCTTGCGGATCCTCCTGCAGAAGGACGGCTCCAACCGCTCTGTCTGACGCGTCGGTTTCCACCCGCATGGGCCTGCCGGGATTCACGTGCAGCAGCTGCTCCTCGGAGGCGAAGAGGCTTTTAAGCTTCCGAAAAGAGCGCTCTGCCTGTTCCGTCCAAGCGAACTTCTTCTTCTTGGAACTGAGGGTGTCCGTGATTGCTGCCGTCTCCTTTGCAAAACCTCTGATGAATTTGCGATAAAAATTGGCAAAACCGATGAATCTCTGGACCTCCTTCCGATTGCGTGGGCTCTTCCAGTCCAACACCGCTTGGACCTTGACTCTGTCCATGGCCAGCCCCTCGTCGGACAGCTTGTAGCCAAGGAAATCCACCTCCGTCACATCAAACTGGCACTTCTCCAACTTGGCGTACAGCCTGTGCTCCTTCAACCTCTGTAGGACTTCCTTTACATCCTTCTCGTGAGCTTCCGGCGATTCCGAGAAAATCAGGATGTCGTCGAGAAAACATACACACTTCTTGTAGAGGAGTCCCGCCAGCACGTGATGCATAAATGCTTGGAAAACGTGGCTGCCATTTTGGAGACCAAACGGCATAACTCTGTATTCATACGTGCCTAGAGGCGTGAACATGGCAGTCTTCCACTCATCGCCCTTCCGGATGCGGATGAGGTTGTACGCTCCACGCAAATCCAACTTGGTGAAGATCTTACCCTTCCTAACGGTCGCTAGGAGGTCGTCAATCTTGGGCATGGGAAAGGCTTTGTGCTTAGTCAGTCTGTTTATGAATCTATAGTCCACAATGAGTCTTTTTTGGGGCGTGTCTTTCTTCTTCACAAAGAAAACAGGACTGCCTCCCACCGCTTTGGATTCCCGGATGAACCCGCGCTTCAGATTATGCTCTATGAACTCTCTGAGCTCTTGCATCTCGTCCTCAGACATGGAATACAGCTTTGCAGTTGGCAGCTGCGCCCCTGGCACCAGGTCGATCACACAGTCGTAAGGCCTGTGAGGCGGCAACTTGTCAGCTTCTTTCTCGCAGAAAACCTCCAAGAATCCCTCGTACTTGTGAGGCACTGCCTGCACCATGCCCAGGTGCAGTTGCTGCTCAGCTCCTTCCTCCTGATTGGTTTGGATGCAATGCTGAGCACAATACGATGAGCAGAAGGTGATCTGCCGCTGGTACCACGCTACAGCGGGACTATGCCTCTCCAGCCAACTCATGCCTAACACAATGGGCGTGTCTGACAGGTGGGTGACATTGAAGCTAATGAGTTCTCGATGATTTCCAATCTGCATCACCATGGGAGGTGTCTGCTGCACAACTTGCCCTCCCAGCAATTTCCTGCCGTCCACTGTGACCACGTTCAGAGGCGTCGTTGCAGGCAGGAGCGCTATGCTATGCTGCTTGACAAATTGTATTCCCACAAAATCCGCATTGCTTCCTGAATCAATCGTGATGGGAACTTCCAGGGATTGTCCATTTGGCAGCTGAAGGGTTGCAGTGAGTTGCACTGCTGGCTTGGGTGGTAAAGGGTCTGTGCGTTGCAAGGGTGCTGGGGACTGTTCTACAGATCCGCCTGGCTGAGCCCCAGTAGCTCCGCTTCCAGCCAGGCACTGTCGTTTCCCTGAGGCTGCTCTCTTTGCACCACTTCCGCTGCCACTGTTGCTAGAGCTGCAGTGTGTTTTTGGAGCCTCTGGGGGCACTCTTTCGCCATATGGTGTGCACTGTCACAGATGTAACATTTCCTGGTCCCTCTAGGCGGCTTCGCCTTCACTGCACCGGAAACAGGGGCTCTGGATGGTGTCTGAGCCCTAGCACCACCGATTTCCATCGGCTCTTCTCCTTGCCTCCCCAAGGGCGAGGGGTGCGTCTGGCTGAAGTCCCTGGGGACAAAAGGGGGGGTTCTCGCTGGTGCACGCGCCTGGGGTCCCTCCCCCTCGTGCCACGGGCGTCCCTCATGTCGGATTCCTATAGCCAAAGCCCGTTGCACTACGTCTTCTAGGGTCTGGGGTCTATCCCCCCTGGCGATCTCATCCTTGACGGGGGGGCTAAGACCTTCCCAGAAAAGATCTCTGACTGGTTTACTATCCTTCTCCCAGCCCAACGCAGTTAGTAATGCAAAGAACTTGGAATGATATTGACGTACAGTGGCTTTGCCTTGCCGCAGTCCGTGCATCTGTCTACGCGCAATATCCACATCCACAGAGGACTGGAAACAAGCATCCATCGCTTTAATAAATTCATCAGAATTGCGGCGGGCAGGGCCATCTTCGCGCCACAAATTGCGCAGCCAAGCTCTGGCCTCCCCATGCAGATGCGAAATTATGAACCCCACTCTCTCCTCCTCATCTTTAAAATCATGACGGAGTAAATGCAGTGCATACACGACGTCTGCCCTGAAGTTAGGGTAGTCTTGCAGGTTGCCATTAAAGTGCGTAACTAGGGCGCCCCCCCGCCGTCCAAGTGCAACGCCCTCCGATCTGGAACCCGGGACCCCTGCCCTGCCTGCCTGCTCCCACCTTGTTCGCAGGTCCTGGCAAGCCTTGTCCAGTTCGTCATTCTTCTTCTGCGATGCAATGACTGCAGCTGTGAGTTCGGTAACTTGATTCCTCAGCGTAAGCAGCTGTTCCTCCGCGCTCATGGCTGCTCCCGTTGGTGAGCTTTGCAAAAAAAAAATTTTTTTGCGTTCTGGAGAGGGGACTTACTGTCAGAGTCACCCGTTTGGTCCCAGCTCACAAGAGACCCAACTCCGATCCGGTTTATTTACAGAAAGTCTTTATTGAAGATCATGGTTGCGTTTGCATTCCATCTTTGTGACTCTACGTCTGTAACGTTAGACCGCTGAAGTCCCCTCTGAATCTGTCCCGCCGAGGCACCAATTTAAGAGGCTAGTCCTGGACCACCTCTTCCTCTCCTTCCTTTTCCGCAGGGTCTTTCTGCCCCCCTGGGTTCCCCCTCGCCGGGACTCGCCCGAGGCTGAATCCTCTGACGCCTCTGCCCACCTCCTTCTCGCTTTGGGGCCGGGCTCCTCCCCAGGGCTCTCCTCACTTCCGCGCGCCTCTACATTTGAACTTGGCGCGCGTACGCTGCTTCTGACCTTTCTCTCGACCGCTACACTGCTCCCGGTGCTGCTCTCCACCCCTTCCGGCTGAGCGCCCTGCTCCGATCTCCTTCCCCTGTCTCTTTCTTGCTCTGCTCCCTCTGACACACTGGTAACTCCACCTCCTTCACTCCGTTCCGGCTGAGAAGCCGGCTCCTGTCTCCAACTCCCACTGGGGCTTCTCCCTTCGCTCCCCTGCTCCTCACTGCATCCCCCTTGTCCCCCCTTTGGTCTGACCAGGGGGGGCCCCTTTTGGGAGTCGTCTGACTCACTGGTCAGACTCATGGACGACCTTTGGGCATCGTCATCCTCCTCCTCATCTCTCTGGGATTCTTCCCCCTCGCTCTCTGTCTCCTCCCCCATCTGCTCTTCTCTCCCTGAAACCCTGACAACGGTGCTGTGTTATTTTGGTCTCATTCCACACAGTTTGCGATTTCTGCGTCAATGTGCATTAACACCAAAAACCACGACTTCAAATAAGCGAAATCCAAGATTCTTCTTTCTATGTAGCTGGAACCCAAAACAACCTGTTTGGCTTTGTTTAGGCTTATTACACTTCGCTGTGCTATTTGTGGGACAATGAACACGAAAGAACAATCCAAGCTCATTCGTCTTTTTTCTATTGAGATGGAAGCAAAACACCTATGTTTGTTTTGCGCTGATTACAAACATGTCACTCTCCAATTTTTGGGTGAATGTGCAGTCTAACCCCAAAATCACCAATTTGAAATAAGCCCAATCAGAGCTTTATCATCTTCTTTTTATGTAAATGGAAGCCAAAATACCTATTTTCTTTTGTTGGGGGTGATTCTGGTGCACACCCAAAAAACACCATGCGAATTGAAATAAGCCCAATCAAAGCTTATTTGTCGTCTTTCTACGCATATGGAAGCAAAAAGACGGTTGTCAGGGGTTCAGAAGGAGAGACACAGGAGGGGGAGCAAATGGAGAGTGAGGAGGAAGAGGACGACGGGGGTGCAGGCAGTGACAGTTACCAGAGTCATGACTCAAGCCTCTCTAGCGAATCGGAGGACTCACAGAAGGGAGCACCGAAGGCCAGAGTGAGGGAGGTTCCAGGGGAGAAACCTCAGGAGGGAGGGGCCAGCGGGGAGTCCCTGAGCAGCAGTTGGAAGTCAGGACCAGCTTCCCCACCAGAGCGCAGTGGGGAGGGGGAATCCCAGGAGTCGGGACCAGTGTTCTCACCACCAGCGGGAGGAGAGAAGGCAGGTTTGGCCACGCCCACATCCGGAAGCGGGGAGACGGTCAGAAGGAAGGTTACCGGCTGGGCGCGCGCGCCAAGTTCAAATGTACAGGCGAGCGGCACAGCAGGGAGTCCTGACAGGGAGCCAGGTCCTAAAGCCCGCCGGAAGGAAGGGCGGGACTCAGGGGGGTCAGCGTCAGAGGAATCCAGGAGGGAAGTAACCCCAGAGGGCAGAAGGACCCAGAGAAGGAAGGAGCAGCGGAGGAGGTGGAGCAAGGCTAGAATCTTAAACTGGTGTGGCTTTAGCAGCGAGTCAGAGGGGACTTAGCCGATCTAGCGTCAAGACGTGGGTCTGCGCGCCCAGAGCTTGGAAATGGAAACTAAACTTCAATAAAGACTTTTGTATATAAGATCCACTGGGCGTTGGTCCTCTGTGAGCTGGGACCTAGCGGCAGTGCCTGACAACGGTGTTGTGTTATTTTGGTCTCATTCCACACAGTTTGCGATTTCTGCGTCAATGTGCATTAACACCAAAAAACACGACTTCAAATAAGCGAAATCCAAGATTCTTCTTTCTATGTAGCTGGAACCCAAAACAACCTGTTTGGCTTTGTTTAGGCTTATTACACTTCGCTGTGCTATTTGTGGGGCAATGAACACGAAAGAACAATCCAAGCTCATTCGTCGTTTTTCTATTGAGATGGAAGCCAAACACCTATGTTTGTTTTGCGCTCATTACAAACATGTCACTCTCCAATTTTTGGGTGAATGTGCAGTCTAACCCCAAAATCACCAATTTGAAATAAGCCCAATCAGAGCTTTATCATCTTCTTTTTATGTAAATGGAAGCCAAAATACCTATTTTCTTTTGTTGGGGGTGATTCTGGTGCACACCCAAAAAACACCATGCGAATTGAAATAAGCCAAATCAAAGCTTATTTGTCGTCTTTCTACGCATATGGAAGCAAAAAGACGGTGCTGTGTTCTTTTGGTCTCATTCCACACAGTTTGCGATTTCTGCGTCAATGTGCATTAACACCAAAAAACACGACTTCAAATAAGCCAAATCCAAGATTCTTCTTTCTATGTAGCTGGAACCCAAAACAACCTGTTTGGCTTTGTTTAGGCTTATTACACTTCGCTGTGCTATTTGTGGGGCAATGAACACAAAAGAATAATCCAAGCTCATTCGTCGTTTTTCTATTGAGATGGAAGCAAAACACCTATGTTTGTTTTGCGCTGATTACAAACATGTCACTCTCCAATTTTTGGGTGAATGTGCATTCTAACCCCAAAATCGCCAATTTGAAATAACCCCAATCAGAGCTTTATCATCTTCTTTTTATGTAAATGGAAGCCAAAATACCTATTTTCTTTTGTTGGGGGTGATTCTGGTGCACACCCAAAAAACACCATGCGAATTGAAATAAGCCCAATCAAAGCTTATTTGTCGTCTTTCTACGCATATGGAAGCAAAAAGACGGTGCTGTGTTATTTTGGTCTCATTCCACACAGTTTGCGATTTCTGCGTCAATGTGCATTAACACCAAAAAACACGACTTCAAATAAGCGAAATCCAAGATTCTTCTTTCTATGTAGCTGGAACCCAAAACAACCTGTTTGGCTTTTTTTAGGCTTATTACACTTCGCTGTGCTATTTGTGGGGCAATGAACACGAAAGAACAATCCAAGCTCATTCGTCTTTTTTCTATTGAGATGGAAGCAAAACACCTATGTTTGTTTTGCGCTGATTACAAACATGTCACTCTCCAATTTTTGGGTGAATGTGCAGTCTAACCCCAAAATCACCAATCTGAAATAACCCCAATCAGAGCTTTATCATCTTCTTTTTATGTAAATGGAAGCCAAAATACCTATTTTCTTTTGTTGGGGGTGATTCTGGTGCACACCCAAAAAACACCATGAGAATTGAAATAAGCCCAATCAAAGCTTATTTGTCGTCTTTCTACGCATATGGAAGCAAAAAGACGGTGTTGTGTTATTTTGGTCTCATTCCACACAGTTTGCGATTTCTGCGTCAATGTGCATTAACACCAAAAAACACGACTTCAAATAAGCGAAATCCAAGCTTCTTTCTATGTAGCTGGAACCCAAAACAACCTGTTTGGCTTTGTTTAGGCTTATTACACTTCGCTGTGCTATTTGTGGGGCAATGAACACGAAAGAACAATCCAAGCTCATTCGTCGTTTTTCTATTGAGATGGAAGCAAAACACCTATGCTTGTTTTGCGCTGATTACAAAAATGTCACTCTCCAATTTTTGGGTGAATGTGCAGTCTAACCCCAAAATCACCAATTTGAAATAAGCCCAATCAGAGCTTTATCATCTTCTTTTTATGTAAATGGAAGCCAAAATACCTATTTTCTTTTGTTGGGGGTGATTCTGGTGCACACCCAAAAAACACCATGCGAATTGAAATAAGCCCAATCAAAGTTTATTTGTCGTCTTTCTACGCATATGGAAGCAAAAAGACGGTGCTGTGTTATTTTGGTCTCATTCCACACAGTTTGCGATTTCTGCGTCAATGTGCATTAACACCAAAAAACACGACTTCAAATAAGCGAAATCCAAGATTCTTCTTTCCATGTAGCTGGAACCCAAAACAACCTGTTTGGCTTTTTTTAGGCTTATTACACTTCGCTGTGCTATTTGTGGGGCAATGAACACGAAAGAACAATCCAAGCTCATTCGTCGTTTTTCTATTGAGATGGAAGCAAAACACCTATGTTTGTTTTGCGCTCATTACAAACATGTCACTCTCCAATTTTGGGGTGAATGTGCATTCTAACCCCAAAATCACCAATTTGAAATAACCCCGATCAGAATTTATCATCTTCTTTTTATGTAAATGGAAGCCAAAATACCTATTTTCTTTTGTTGGGGGTGATTCTGGTGCACACCCAAAAAACACCATGCGAATTGAAATAAGCCCAATCAAAGTTTATTTGTCGTCTTTCTACACATATGGAAGCAAAAAGACGGTGTTGTGTTATTTTGGTCTCATTCCACACAGTTTGCGATTTCTGCGTCAATGTGCATTAACACCAAAAAACACGACTTCAAATAAGCGAAATCCAAGATTCTTCTTTCTATGTAGCTGGAACCCAAAACAACCTGTTTGGCTTTGTTTAGGCTTATTACACCGCTGTGCTATTTGTGGGGCAATGAACACGAAAGAACAATCCAAGCTCATTGGTCTTTTTTCTATTGAGATGGAAGCAAAACACCTATGTTTGTTTTGCGCTGATTACAAACATGTCACTCTCCAATTTTTGGGTGAATGTGCAGTCTAACCCCAAAATCACCAATTTGAAATAAGCCCAATCAGAGCTTTATCACCTTCTTTTTATGTAAATGGAAGCCAAAGTACCTATTTTCTTTTGTTGGGGGTGAAAGCTCATTCGTCGTTTTTCTATTGAGATGGAAGCAAAACACCTATGTTTGTTTTGCGCTGATTACAAACATGTCACTCTCCAATTTTTGGGTGAATGTGCAGTCTAACCCCAAAATCACCAATTTGAAATAAGCCCAATCAGAGCTTTATCATCTTCTTTTTATGTAAATGGAAGCCAAAATACCTATTTTCTTTTGTTGGGGGTGATTCTGGTGCACACCCAGAAAACACCATGCGAATTGAAATAAGCCCAATCAAAGCTTATTTGTCGTCTTTCTACGCATATGGAAGCAAAAAGACGGTTGTCAGGGGTTCAGAAGGAGAGACACAGGAGGGGGAGCAAATGGAGAGTGAGGAGGAAGAGGACGACGGGGGTGCAGGCAGTGACAGTTACCAGAGTCATGACTCAAGCCTCTCTAGCGAATCGGAGGACTCACAGAAGGGAGCACCGAAGGCCAGAGTGAGGGAGGTTCCAGGGGAGAAACCTCAGGAGGGAGGGGCCAGCGGGGAGTCCCTGAGCAGCAGTTGGAAGTCAGGACCAGCTTCCCCACCAGAGCGCAGTGGGGAGGGGGAATCCCAGGAGTCGGGACCAGTGTTCTCACCACCAGCGGGAGGAGAGGAGGCAGGTTTGGCCACGCCCACATCCGGAAGCGGGGAGACGGTCAGAAGGAAGGTTACCGGCTGGGCGCGCGCGCCAAGTTCAAATGTACAGGCTAGCGGCACAGCAGGGAGTCCTGACAGGGAGCCAGGTCCTAAAGCCCGCCGGAAGGAAGGGCGGGACTCAGGGGGGTCAGCGTCAGAGGAATCCAGGAGGGAAGTAACCCCAGAGGGCAGAAGGACCCAGAGAAGGAAGGAGCAGCGGAGGAGGTGGAGCAAGGCTAGAATCTTAAACTGGTGTGGCTTTTGCAGCGAGTCAGAGGGGACTTAGCCGATCTAGCGTCAAGACGTGGGTCTGCGCGCCCAGAGCTTGGAAATGGAAACTAAACTTCAATAAAGACTTTTGTATATAAGATCCACTGGGCGTTGGTCCTCTGTGAGCTGGGACCTAGCGGCAGTGCCTGACAACGGTGTTGTGTTATTTTGGTCTCATTCCACACAGTTTGCGATTTCTGCGTCAATGTGCATTAACACCAAAAAACACGACTTCAAATAAGCCAAATCCAAGATTCTTCTTTCTATGTAGCTGGAACCCAAAACAACCTGTTTGGCTTTGTTTAGGCTTATTACACTTCGCTGTGCTATTTGTGGGGCAATGAACACGAAAGAACAATCGAAGCTCATTCGTCGTTTTTCTATTGAGATGGAAGCCAAACACCTATGTTTGTTTTGCGCTCATTACAAACATGTCACTCTCCAATTTTTGGGTGAATGTGCAGTCTAACCCCAAAATCACCAATTTGAAATAAGCCCAATCAGAGCTTTATCATCTTCTTTTTATGTAAATGGAAGCCAAAATACCTATTTTCTTTTGTTGGGGGTGATTCTGGTGCACACCCAAAAACACCATGCGAATTGAAATAAGCCCAATCAAAGCTTATTTGTCGTCTTTCTACGCATATGGAAGCAAAAAGACGGTGCTGTGTTCTTTTGGTCTCATTCCACACAGTTTGCGATTTCTGCGTCAATGTGCATTAACACCAAAAAACACGACTTCAAATAAGCGAAATCCAAGATTCTTCTTTCTATGTAGCTGGAACCCAAAACAACCTGTTTGGCTTTGTTTAGGCTTATTACACTTCGCTGTGCTATTTGTGGGGCAATGAACACGAAAGAACAATCCAAGCTCATTCGTCGTTTTTCTATTGAGATGGAAGCAAAACACCTATGTTTGTTTTGCGCTCATTACAAACATGTCACTCTCCAATTTTGGGGTGAATGTGCATTCTAACCCCAAAATCACCAATTTGAAATAACCCCGATCAGAATTTATCATCTTCTTTTTATGTAAATGGAAGCCAAAATACCTATTTTCTTTTGTTGGGGGTGATTCTGGTGCACACCCAAAAAACACCATGCGAATTGAAATAAGCCCAATCAAAGTTTATTTGTCGTCTTTCTACACATATGGAAGCAAAAAGACGGTGTTGTGTTATTTTGGTCTCATTCCACACAGTTTGCGATTTCTGCGTCAATGTGCATTAACACCAAAAAACACGACTTCAAATAAGCGAAATCCAAGATTCTTCTTTCTATGTAGCTGGAACCCAAAACAACCTGTTTGGCTTTGTTTAGGCTTATTACACCGCTGTGCTATTTGTGGGGCAATGAACACGAAAGAACAATCCAAGCTCATTCGTCGTTTTTCTATTGAGATGGAAGCAAAACACCTATGTTTGTTTTGCGCTGATTACAAACATGTCACTCTCCAATTTTTGGGTGAATGTGCATTCTAACCCCAAAATCACCAATTTGAAATAAGCCCAATCAGAGCTTTATCACCTTCTTTTTATGTAAATGGAAGCCAAAGTACCTATTTTCTTTTGTTGGGGGTGAAAGCTCATTCGTCGTTTTTCTATTGAGATGGAAGCAAAACACCTATGTTTGTTTTGCGCTGATTACAAACATGTCACTCTCCAATTTTTGGGTGAATGTGCAGTCTAACCCCAAAATCACCAATTTGAAATAAGCCCAATCAGAGCTTTATCATCTTCTTTTTATGTAAATGGAAGCCAAAATACCTATTTTCTTTTGTTGGGGGTGATTCTGGTGCACACCCAAAAAACACCATGCGAATTGAAATAAGCCCAATCAAAGCTTATTTGTCGTCTTTCTACGCATATGGAAGCAAAAAGACGGTTGTCAGGGGTTCAGAAGGAGAGACACAGGAGGGGGAGCAAATGGAGAGTGAGGAGGAAGAGGACGACGGGGGTGCAGGCAGTGACAGTTACCAGAGTCATGACTCAAGCCTCTCTAGCGAATCGGAGGACTCACAGAAGGGAGCACCGAAGGCCAGAGTGAGGGAGGTTCCAGGGGAGAAACCTCAGGAGGGAGGGGCCAGCGGGGAGTCCCTGAGCAGCAGTTGGAAGTCAGGACCAGCTTCCCCACCAGAGCGCAGTGGGGAGGGGGAATCCCAGGAGTCGGGACCAGTGTTCTCACCACCAGCGGGAGGAGAGGAGGCAGGTTTGGCCACGCCCACATCCGGAAGCGGGGAGACGGTCAGAAGGAAGGTTACCGGCTGGGCGCGCGCGCCAAGTTCAAATGTACAGGCGAGCGGCACAGCAGGGAGTCCTGACAGGGAGCCAGGTCCTAAAGCCCGCCGGAAGGAAGGGCGGGACTCAGGGGGGTCAGCGTCAGAGGAATCCAGGAGGGAAGTAACCCCAGAGGGCAGAAGGACCCAGAGAAGGAAGGAGCAGCGGAGGAGGTGGAGCAAGGCTAGAATCTTAAACTGGTGTGGCTTTAGCAGCGAGTCAGAGGGGACTTAGCCGATCTAGCGTCAAGACGTGGGTCTGCGCGCCCAGAGCTTGGAAATGGAAACTAAACTTCAATAAAGACTTTTGTATATAAGATCCACTGGGCGTTGGTCCTCTGTGAGCTGGTACCTAGCGGCAGTGCCTGACAACGGTGTTGTGTTATTTTGGTCTCATTCCACACAGTTTGCGATTTCTGCGTCAATGTGCATTAACACCAAAAAACACGACTTCAAATAAGCGAAATCCAAGATTCTTCTTTCTATGTAGCTGGAACCCAAAACAACCTGTTTGGCTTTGTTTAGGCTTATTACACTTCGCTGTGCTATTTGTGGGGCAATGAACACGAAAGAACAATCCAAGCTCATTCGTCGTTTTTCTATTGAGATGGAAGCCAAACACCTATGTTTGTTTTGCGCTCATTACAAACATGTCACTCTCCAATTTTTGGGTGAATGTGCAGTCTAACCCCAAAATCACCAATTTGAAATAAGCCCAATCAGAGCTTTATCATCTTCTTTTTATGTAAATGGAAGCCAAAATACCTATTTTCTTTTGTTGGGGGTGATTCTGGTGCACACCCAAAAAACACCATGCGAATTGAAATAAGCCCAATCAAAGCTTATTTGTCGTCTTTCTACGCATATGGAAGCAAAAAGACGGTGTTGTGTTCTTTTAGTCTCATTCCACACAGTTTGCGATTTCTGCGTCAATGTGCATTAACACCAAAAAACACGACTTCAAATAAGCCAAATCCAAGATTCTTCTTTCTATGTAGCTGGAACCCAAAACAACCTGTTTGGCTTTGTTTAGGCTTATTACACTTCGCTGTGCTATTTGTGGGGCAATGAACACGAAAGAAGAATCCAAGCTCATTCGTCTTTTTTCTATTGAGATGGAAGCAAAACACCTATGTTTGTTTTGTGCTGATTACAAACATGTCACTCTCCAATTTTTGGGTGAATGTGCAGTCTAACCCCAAAATCACCAATTTGAAATAACCCCAATCAGAGCTTTATCATCTTCTTTTTATGTAAATGGAAGCCAAAATACCTATTTTCTTTTGTTGGGGGTGATTCTGGTGCACACCCAAAAAACACCATGCGAATTGAAATAAGCCCAATCAAAGCTTATTTGTCGTCTTTCTACGCATATGGAAGCAAAAAGACGGTGCTGTGTTATTTTGGTCTCATTCCACACAGTTTGCGATAACTGCGTCAATGTGCATTAACACCAAAAAACACGACTTCAAATAAGCGAAATCCAAGCTTCTTTCTATGTAGCTGGAACCCAAAACAACCTGTTTGGCTTTGTTTAGGCTTATTACACTTTGCTGTGCTATTTGTGGGGCAATGAACACGAAAGAACAATCCAAGCTCATTCGTCGTTTTTCTATTGAGATGGAAGCAAAACACCTATGTTTGTTTTGCGCTGATTACAAAAATGTCACTCTCCAATTTTTGGGTGAATGTGCAGTCTAACCCCAAAATCACCAATTTGAAATAAGCCCAATCAGAGCTTTATCATCTTCTTTTTATGTAAATGGAAGCCAAAATACCTATTTTCTTTTGTTGGGGGTGATTCTGGTGCACACCCAAAAAACACCATGCGAATTGAAATAAGCCCAATCAAAGCTTATTTGTCGTCTTTCTACGCATATGGAAGCAAAAAGACGGTGCTGTGTTCTTTTGGTCTCATTCCACACAGTTTGCGATTTCTGCGTCAATGTGCATTAACACCAAAAAACACGACTTCAAATAAGCGAAATCCAAGATTCTTCTTTCTATGTAGCTGGAACCCAAAACAACCTGTTTGGCTTTTTTTAGGCTTATTACACTTCGCTGTGCTATTTGTGGGGCAATGAACACGAAAGAACAATCCAAGCTCATTCGTCGTTTTTCTATTGAGATGGAAGCAAAACACCTATGTTTGTTTTGCGCTGATTACAAACATGTCACTCTCCAATTTTTGGGTGAATGTGCAGTCTAACCCCAAAATCACCAATCTGAAATAACCCCAATCAGAGCTTTATCATCTTCTTTTTATGTAAATGGAAGCCAAAATACCTATTTTCTTTTGTTGGGGGTGATTCTGGTGCACACCCAAAAAACACCATGCGAATTGAAATAAGCCCAATCAAAGCTTATTTGTCGTCTTTCTACGCATATGGAAGCAAAAAGACGGTGCTGTGTTCTTTTGGTCTCATTCCACACAGTTTGCGATTTCTGCGTCAATGTGCATTAACACCAAAAAACACGACTTCAAATAAGCCAAATCCAAGATTCTTCTTTCTATGTAGCTGGAACCCAAAACAACCTGTTTGGCTTTGTTTAGGCTTATTACACTTCGCTGTGCTATTTGTGGGGCAATGAACACGAAAGAAGAATCCAAGCTCATTCGTCTTTTTTCTATTGAGATGGAAGCAAAACACCTATGTTTGTTTTGTGCTGATTACAAACATGTCACTCTCCAATTTTTGGGTGAATGTGCAGTCTAACCCCAAAATCACCAATTTGAAATAACCCCAATCAGAGCTTTATCATCTTCTTTTTATGTAAATGGAAGCCAAAATACCTATTTTCTTTTGTTGGGGGTGATTCTGGTGCACACCCAAAAAACACCATGCGAATTGAAATAAGCCCAATCAAAGCTTATTTGTCGTCTTTCTACGCATATGGAAGCAAAAAGACGGTGCTGTGTTATTTTGGTCTCATTCCACACAGTTTGCGATAACTGCGTCAATGTGCATTAACACCAAAAAACACGACTTCAAATAAGCGAAATCCAAGCTTCTTTCTATGTAGCTGGAACCCAAAACAACCTGTTTGGCTTTGTTTAGGCTTATTACACTTCGCTGTGCTATTTGTGGGGCAATGAACACGAAAGAACAATCCAAGCTCATTCGTCGTTTTTCTATTGAGATGGAAGCAAAACACCTATGTTTGTTTTGCGCTGATTACAAAAATGTCACTCTCCAATTTTTGGGTGAATGTGCAGTCTAACCCCAAAATCACCAATTTGAAATAAGCCCAATCAGAGCTTTATCATCTTCTTTTTATGTAAATGGAAGCCAAAATACCTATTTTCTTTTGTTGGGGGTGATTCTGGTGCACACCCAAAAAACACCATGCGAATTGAAATAAGCCCAATCAAAGCTTATTTGTCGTCTTTCTACGCATATGGAAGCAAAAAGACGGTGCTGTGTTCTTTTGGTCTCATTCCACACAGTTTGCGATTTCTGCGTCAATGTGCATTAACACCAAAAAACACGACTTCAAATAAGCGAAATCCAAGATTCTTCTTTCTATGTAGCTGGAACCCAAAACAACCTGTTTGGCTTTTTTTAGGCTTATTACACTTCGCTGTGCTATTTGTGGGGCAATGAACACGAAAGAACAATCCAAGCTCATTCGTCGTTTTTCTATTGAGATGGAAGCAAAACACCTATGTTTGTTTTGCGCTGATTACAAACATGTCACTCTCCAATTTTTGGGTGAATGTGCAGTCTAACCCCAAAATCACCAATCTGAAATAACCCCAATCAGAGCTTTATCATCTTCTTTTTATGTAAATGGAAGCCAAAATACCTATTTTCTTTTGTTGGGGGTGATTCTGGTGCACACCCAAAAAACACCATGCGAATTGAAATAAGCCCAATCAAAGCTTATTTGTCGTCTTTCTACGCATATGGAAGCAAAAAGACGGTGCTGTGTTCTTTTGGTCTCATTCCACACAGTTTGCGATTTCTGCGTCAATGTGCATTAACACCAAAAAACACGACTTCAAATAAGCCAAATCCAAGATTCTTCTTTCTATGTAGCTGGAACCCAAAACAACCTGTTTGGCTTTGTTTAGGCTTATTACACTTCGCTGTGCTATTTGTGGGGCCATGAACACGAAAGAACAATCCAAGCTCATTCGTCTTTTTTCTATTGAGATGGAAGAAAAACACCTATGTTTGTTTTGCGCTGATTACAAACATGTCACTCTCCAATTTTTGGGTGAATGTGCAGTCTAACCCCAAAATCACCAATTTGAAATAAGCCCAATCAGAGCTTTATCATCTTCTTTTTATGTAAATGGAAGCCAAAATACCTATTTTCTTTTGTTGGGGGTGATTCTGGTGCACACCCAAAAACCACCATGCGAATTGAAATAAGCCCAATCAAAGCTTATTTGTCGTCTTTCTACGCATATGGAAGCAAAAAGACGGTGCTGTGTTATTTTGGTCTCATTCCACACAGTTTGCGATTTCTGCGTCAATGTGCATTAACACCAAAAAACACGACTTCAAATAAGCGAAATCCAAGCTTCTTCTTTCTATGTAGCTGGAACCCAAAACAACCTGTTTGGCTTTGTTTAGGCTTATTACACTTCGCTGTGCTATTTGTGGGGCAATGAACACGAAAGAACAATCCAAGCTCATTCGTCTTTTTTCTATTGAGATGGAAGCAAAACACCTATGTTTGTTTTGCGCTGATTACAAACATGTCACTCTCCAATTTTTGGGTGAATGTGCAGTCTAACCCCAAAATCACCAATCTGAAATAACCCCAATCAGAGCTTTATCATCTTCTTTTTATGTAAATGGAAGCCAAAATACCTATTTTCTTTTGTTGGGGGTGATTCTGGTGCACACCCAAAAAACACCATGCGAATTGAAATAAGCCCAATCAAAGCTTATTTGTCGTCTTTCTACGCAAATGGAAGCAAAAAGACGGTGCTGTGTTATTTTGGTCTCATTCCACACAGTTTGCGATTTCTGCGTCAATGTGCATTAACACCAAAAAACACGACTTCAAATAAGCGAAATCCAAGCTTCTTCTTTCTATGTAGCTGGAACCCAAAACAACCTGTTTGGCTTTGTTTAGGCTTATTACACTTCGCTGTGCTATTTGTGGGGCAATGAACACGAAAGAACAATCCAAGCTCATTCGTCTTTTTTCTATTGAGATGGAAGCAAAACACCTATGTTTGTTTTGCGCTGATTACAAACATGTCACTCTCCAATTTTTGGGTGAATGTGCAGTCTAACCCCAAAATCACCAATTTGAAATAAGCCCAATCAGAGCTTTATCATCTTCTTTTTATGTAAATGGAAGCCAAAATACCTATTTTCTTTTGTTGGGGGTGATTCTGGTGCACACCCAAAAAACACCATGCGAATTGAAATAAGCCCAATCAAAGCTTATTTGTCGTCTTTCTACGCATATGGAAGCAAAAAGACGGTTGTCAGGGGTTCAGAAGGAGAGACACAGGAGGGGGAGCAAATGGAGAGTGAGGAGGAAGAGGACGACGGGGGTGCAGGCAGTGACAGTTACCAGAGTCATGACTCAAGCCTCTCTAGCGAATCGGAGGACTCACAGAAGGGAGCACCGAAGGCCAGAGTGAGGGAGGTTCCAGGGGAGAAACCTCAGGAGGGAGGGGCCAGCGGGGAGTCCCTGAGCAGCAGTTGGAAGTCAGGACCAGCTTCCCCACCAGAGCGCAGTGGGGAGGGGGAATCCCAGGAGTCGGGACCAGTGTTCTCACCACCAGCGGGAGGAGAGGAGGCAGGTTTGGCCACGCCCACATCCGGAAGCGGGGAGACGGTCAGAAGGAAGGTTACCGGCTGGGCGCGCGCGCCAAGTTCAAATGTACAGGCGAGCGGCACAGCAGGGAGTCCTGACAGGGAGCCAGGTCCTAAAGCCTGCCGGAAGGAAGGGCGGGACTCAGGGGGGTCAGCGTCAGAGGAATCCAGGAGGGAAGTAACCCCAGAGGGCAGAAGGACCCAGAGAAGGAAGGAGCAGCGGAGGAGGTGGAGCAAGGCTAGAATCTTAAACTGGTGTGGCTTTTGCAGCGAGTCAGAGGGGACTTAGCCAATCTAGCGTCAAGACGTGGGTCTGCGCGCCCAGAGCTTGGAAATGGAAACTAAACTTCAATAAAGACTTTTGTATATAAGATCCACTGGGCGTTGGTCCTCTGTGAGCTGGGACCTAGCGGCAGTGCCTGACAACGGTGTTGTGTTATTTTGGTCTCATTCCACACAGTTTGCGATTTCTGCGTCAATGTGCATTAACACCAAAAAACACGACTTCAAATAAGCGAAATCCAAGATTCTTCTTTCTATGTAGCTGGAACCCAAAACAACCTGTTTGGCTTTGTTTAGGCTTATTACACTTCGCTGTGCTATTTGTGGGGCAATGAACACGAAAGAACAATCCAAGCTCATTCGTCGTTTTTCTATTGAGATGGAAGCCAAACACCTATGTTTGTTTTGCGCTCATTACAAACATGTCACTCTCCAATTTTTGGGTGAATGTGCAGTCTAACCCCAAAATCACCAATTTGAAATAAGCCCAATCAGAGCTTTATCATCTTCTTTTTATGTAAATGGAAGCCAAAATACCTATTTTCTTTTGTTGGGGGTGATTCTGGTGCACACCCAAAAAACACCATGCGAATTGAAATAAGCCCAATCAAAGCTTATTTGTCGTCTTTCTACGCATATGGAAGCAAAAAGACGGTGCTGTGTTCTTTTGGTCTCATTCCACACAGTTTGCGATTTCTGCGTCAATGTGCATTAACACCAAAAAACACGACTTCAAATAAGCCAAATCCAAGATTCTTCTTTCTATGTAGCTGGAACCCAAAACAACCTGTTTGGCTTTGTTTAGGCTTATTACACTTCGCTGTGCTATTTGTGGGGCAATGAACACGAAAGAACAATCCAAGCTCATTCGTCGTTTTTCTATTGAGATGGAAGCAAAACACCTATGTTTGTTTTGCGCTGATTACAAACATGTCACTCTCCAATTTTTGGGTGAATGTGCAGTCTAACCCCAAAATCACCAATTTGAAATAAGCCCAATCAGAGCTTTATCATCTTCTTTTTATGTAAATGGAAGCCAAAATACCTATTTTCTTTTGTTGGGGGTGATTCTGGTGCACACCCAAAAAACACCATGCGAATTGAAATAAGCCCAATCAAAGCTTATTTGTCGTCTTTCTACGCATATGGAAGCAAAAAGACGGTTGTCAGGGGTTCAGAAGGAGAGACACAGGAGGGGGAGCAAATGGAGAGTGAGGAGGAAGAGGACGACGGGGGTGCAGGCAGTGACAGTTACCAGAGTCATGACTCAAGCCTCTCTAGCGAATCGGAGGACTCACAGAAGGGAGCACCGAAGGCCAGAGTGAGGGAGGTTCCAGGGGAGAAACCTCAGGAGGGAGGGGCCAGCGGGGAGTCCCTGAGCAGCAGTTGGAAGTCAGGACCAGCTTCCCCACCAGAGCGCAGTGGGGAGGGGGAATCCCAGGAGTCGGGACCAGTGTTCTCACCACCAGCGGGAGGAGAGGAGGCAGGTTTGGCCACGCCCACATCCGGAAGCGGGGAGACGGTCAGAAGGAAGGTTACCGGCTGGGCGCGCGCGCCAAGTTCAAATGTACAGGCGAGCGGCACAGCAGGGAGTCCTGACAGGGAGCCAGGTCCTAAAGCCCGCCGGAAGGAAGGGCGGGACTCAGGGGGGTCAGCGTCAGAGGAATCCAGGAGGGAAGTAACCCCAGAGGGCAGAAGGACCCAGAGAAGGAAGGAGCAGCGGAGGAGGTGGAGCAAGGCTAGAATCTTAAACTGGTGTGGCTTTAGCAGCGAGTCAGAGGGGACTTAGCCGATCTAGCGTCAAGACGTGGGTCTGCGCGCCCAGAGCTTGGAAATGGAAACTAAACTTCAATAAAGACTTTTGTATATAAGATCCACTGGGCGTTGGTCCTCTGTGAGCTGGTACCTAGCGGCAGTGCCTGACAACGGTGTTGTGTTATTTTGGTCTCATTCCACACAGTTTGCGATTTCTGCGTCAATGTGCATTAACACCAAAAAACACGACTTCAAATAAGCGAAATCCAAGATTCTTCTTTCTATGTAGCTGGAACCCAAAACAACCTGTTTGGCTTTGTTTAGGCTTATTACACTTCGCTGTGCTATTTGTGGGGCAATGAACACGAAAGAACAATCCAAGCTCATTCGTCGTTTTTCTATTGAGATGGAAGCCAAACACCTATGTTTGTTTTGCGCTCATTACAAACATGTCACTCTCCAATTTTTGGGTGAATGTGCAGTCTAACCCCAAAATCACCAATTTGAAATAAGCCCAATCAGAGCTTTATCATCTTCTTTTTATGTAAATGGAAGCCAAAATACCTATTTTCTTTTGTTGGGGGTGATTCTGGTGCACACCCAAAAAACACCATGCGAATTGAAATAAGCCCAATCAAAGCTTATTTGTCGTCTTTCTACGCATATGGAAGCAAAAAGACGGTGCTGTGTTATTTTGGTCTCATTCCACACAGTTTGCGATTTCTGCGTCAATGTGCATTAACACCAAAAAACACGACTTCAAATAAGCGAAATCCAAGATTCTTCTTTCTATGTAGCTGGAACCCAAAACAACCTGTTTGGCTTTGTTTAGGCTTATTACACTTTGCTGTGCTATTTGTGGGGCAATGAACACGAAAGAACAATCCAAGCTCATTCGTCGTTTTTCTATTGAGATGGAAGCAAAACACCTATGTTTGTTTTGCGCTCATTACAAACATGTCACTCTCCAATTTTGGGGTGAATGTGCATTCTAACCCCAAAATCACCAATTTGAAATAACCCCGATCAGAATTTATCATCTTCTTTTTATGTAAATGGAAGCCAAAATACCTATTTTCTTTTGTTGGGGGTGATTCTGGTGCACACCCAAAAAACACCATGCGAATTGAAATAAGCCCAATCAAAGTTTATTTGTCGTCTTTCTACACATATGGAAGCAAAAAGACGGTGTTGTGTTATTTTGGTCTCATTCCACACAGTTTGCGATTTCTGCGTCAATGTGCATTAACACCAAAAAACACGACTTCAAATAAGCGAAATCCAAGATTCTTCTTTCTATGTAGCTGGAACCCAAAACAACCTGTTTGGCTTTGTTTAGGCTTATTACACCGCTGTGCTATTTGTGGGGCAATGAACACGAAAGAACAATCCAAGCTCATTCGTCGTTTTTCTATTGAGATGGAAGCAAAACACCTATGTTTGTTTTGCGCTGATTACAAACATGTCACTCTCCAATTTTTGGGTGAATGTGCATTCTAACCCCAAAATCACCAATTTGAAATAAGCCCAATCAGAGCTTTATCACCTTCTTTTTATGTAAATGGAAGCCAAAGTACCTATTTTCTTTTGTTGGGGGTGGAAGCTCATTCGTCGTTTTTCTATTGAGATGGAAGCAAAACACCTATGTTTGTTTTGCGCTGATTACAAACATGTCACTCTCCAATTTTTGGGTGAATGTGCATTCTAACCCCAAAATCACCAATTTGAAATAAGCCCAATCAGAGCTTTATCATCTTCTTTTTATGTAAATGGAAGCCAAAATACCTATTTTCTTTTGTTGGGGGTGATTCTGGTGCACACCCAAAAAACACCATGCGAATTGAAATAAGCCCAATCAAAGCTTATTTGTCGTCTTTCTACGCATATGGAAGCAAAAAGACGGTGTTGTGTTATTTTGGTCTCATTCCACACAGTTTGCGATTTCTGCGTCAATGTGCATTAACACCAAAAAACACGACTTCAAATAAGCGAAATCCAAGATTCTTCTTTCTATGTAGCTGGAACCCAAAACAACCTTTTTGGCTTTGTTTAGGCTTATTACACTTCGCTGTGCTATTTGTGGGGCAATGAACACGAAAGAACAATCCAAGCTCATTCGTCGTTTTTCTATTGAGATGGAAGCAAAACACCTATGTTTGTTTTGCGCTGATTACAAACATGTCACTCTCCAATTTTTGGGTGAATGTGCAGTCTAACCCCAAAATCACCTGTCAGAGCCACCCGTTTGGTCCCAGCTCACAAGAGACCCAACTCCGATCCGGTTTATTTACAGAAAGTCTTTATTGAAGATCATGGTTGCGTTTACATTCCATCTTTGTGACTCTACGTCTGTAACGTTAGACCGCTGAAGTCCCCTCTGAATCTGTCCCGCCGAGGCACCAATTTAAGAGGCTAGTCCTGGACCACCTCTTCCTCTCCTTCCTTTTCCGCAGGGTCTTTCTGCCCCCCTGGGTTCCCCCTCGCCGGGACTCGCCCGAGGCTGAATCCTCTGACGCCTCTGCCCCCCTCCTTCTCGCTTTGGGGCCGGGCTCCTCCCCAGGGCTCTCCTCACTTCCGCGCGCCTCTACATTTGAACTTGGCGCGCGTACGTTGCTTCTGACCTTTCTCTCGACCGCTACACTGCTCCCGGTGCTGCTCTCCACCCCTTCCGGCTGAGCGCCCTGCTCCGATCTCCTTCCCCTGTCTCTTTCTTGCTCTGCTCCCTCTGACACACTGGTAACTCCACCCCCTTCACTCCGTTCCGGCTGAGAAGCCGGCTCCTGTCTCCAACTCCCACTGGGGCTTCTCCCTTCGCTCCCCTGCTCCTCACTGCTTCCCCCTTGTCCCCCCTTTGGTCTGACCAGGGGGGCCCCCTTTTGGGAGTCCTCTGACTCACTGGTCAGACTCATGGACGACCTTTGGGCATCGTCATCCTCCTCCTCATCTCTCTGGGATTCTTCCCCCTCGCTCTCTGTCTCCTCCCCCATCTGCTCTTCTCTCCCTGAAACCCTGACATCACCAATTTGAAATAGCCCCAATCAGAGCTTTATCATCTTCTTTTTATGTAAATGGAAGCCAAAATACCTATTTTCTTTTGTTGGGGGTGATTCTGGTGCACACCCAAAAAACACCATGCGAATTGAAATAAGCCCAATCAAAGCTTATTTGTCGTCTTTCTACGCATATGGAAGCAAAAAGACGGTTGTCAGGGGTTCAGAAGGAGAGACACAGGAGGGGGAGCAAATGGAGAGTGAGGAGGAAGAGGACGACGGGGGTGCAGGCAGTGACAGTTACCAGAGTCATGACTCAAGCCTCTCTAGCGAATCGGAGGACTCACAGAAGGGAGCACCGAAGGCCAGAGTGAGGGAGGTTCCAGGGGAGAAACCTCAGGAGGGAGGGGCCAGCGGGGAGTCCCTGAGCAGCAGTTGGAAGTCAGGACCAGCTTCCCCACCAGAGCGCAGTGGGGAGGGGGAATCCCAGGAGTCGGGACCAGTGTTCTCACCACCAGCGGGAGGAGAGGAGGCAGGTTTGGCCACGCCCACATCCGGAAGCGGGGAGACGGTCAGAAGGAAGGTTACCGGCTGGGCGCGCGCGCCAAGTTCAAATGTACAGGCGAGCGGCACAGCAGGGAGTCCTGACAGGGAGCCAGGTCCTAAAGCCCGCCGGAAGGAAGGGCGGGACTCAGGGGGGTCAGCGTCAGAGGAATCCAGGAGGGAAGTAACCCCAGAGGGCAGAAGGACCCAGAGAAGGAAGGAGCAGCGGAGGAGGTGGAGCAAGGCTAGAATCTTAAACTGGTGTGGCTTTAGCAGCGAGTCAGAGGGGACTTAGCCGATCTAGCGTCAAGACGTGGGTCTGCGCGCCCAGAGCTTGGAAATGGAAACTAAACTTCAATAAAGACTTTTGTATATAAGATCCACTGGGCGTTGGTCCTCTGTGAGCTGGGACCTAGCGGCAGTGCCTGACAACGGTGTTGTGTTATTTTGGTCTCATTCCACACAGTTTGCGATTTCTGCGTCAATGTGCATTAACACCAAAAAACACGACTTCAAATAAGCGAAATCCAAGATTGTTCTTTCTATGGAGCTGGAACCCAAAACTACCTGTTTGGCTTTGTTTAGGCTTATTACACTTCGCTGTGCTATTTGTGGGGCAATGAACACGAAAGAACAATCCAAGCTCATTCGTCGTTTTTCTATTGAGATGGAAGCAAAACACCTATGTTTGTTTTGCGCTGATTACAAACATGTCACTCTCCAATTTTTGGGTGAATGTGCAGTCTAACCCCAAAATCACCAATTTGAAATAAGCCCAATCAGAGCTTTATCATCTTCTTTTTATGTAAATGGAAGCCAAAATACCTATTTTCTTTTGTTGGGGGTGATTCTGGTGCACACCCAAAAAACACCATGCGAATTGAAATAAGCCCAATCAAAGCTTATTTGTCGTCTTTCTACGCATATGGAAGCAAAAAGACGGTGCTGTGTTCTTTTGGTCTCATTCCACACAGTTTGCGATTTCTGCGTCAATGTGCATTAACACCAAAAAACACGACTTCAAATAAGCCAAATCCAAGATTCTTCTTTCTATGTAGCTGGAACCCAAAACAACCTGTTTGGCTTTGTTTAGGCTTATTACACTTCGCTGTGCTATTTGTGGGGCAATGAACACGAAAGAACAATCCAAGCTCATTCGTCGTTTTTCTATTGAGATGGAAGCAAAACACCTATGTTTGTTTTGCGCTGATTACAAACATGTCACTCTCCAATTTTTGGGTGAATGTGCATTCTAACCCCAAAATCACCAATTTGAAATAAGCCCAATCAGAGCTTTATCATCTTCTTTTTATGTAAATGGAAGCCAAAATACCTATTTTCTTTTGTTGGGGGTGATTCTGGTGCACACCCAAAAAACACCATGCGAATTGAAATAAGCCCAATCAAAGCTTAATTGTCGTCTTTCTACGCATATGGAAGCAAAAAGACGGTGCTGTGTTCTTTTGGTCTCATTCCACACAGTTTGCGATTTCTGCGTCAATGTGCATTAACACCAAAAAACACGACTTGAAATAAGCGAAATCCAAGATTCTTCTTTTTATGTAGCTGGAACCCAAAACAACCTGTTTGGCTTTGTTTAGGCTTATTACACTTCGCTGTGCTATTTGTGGGGCAATGAACACGAAAGAACAATCCAAGCTCATTCGTCGTTTTTCTATTGAGATGGAAGCAAAACACCTATGTTTGTTTTGCGCTGATTACAAACATGTCACTCTCCAATTTTTGGGTGAATGTGCAGTCTAACCCCAAAATCACCAATTTGAAATAAGCCCAATCAGAGCTTTATCATCTTCTTTTTATGTAAATGGAAGCCAAAATACCTATTTTCTTTTGTTGGGGGTGATTCTGGTGCACACCCAAAAAACACCATGCGAATTGAAATAAGCCCAATCAAAGCTTATTTGTCGTCTTTCTACGCATATGGAAGCAAAAAGACGGTGCTGTGTTCTTTTGGTCTCATTCCACACAGTTTGCGATTTCTGCGTCAATGTGCATTAACACCAAAAAACACGACTTCAAATAAGCGAAATCCAAGATTCTTCTTTCTATGTAGCTGGAACCCAAAACAACCTGTTTGGCTTTGTTTAGGCTTATTACACTTTGCTGTGCTATTTGTGGGGCAATGAACACGAAAGAACAATCCAAGCTCATTCGTCTTTTTTCTATTGAGATGGAAGCAAAACACCTATGTTTGTTTTGCGCTGATTACAAACATGTCACTCTCCAATTTTTGGGTGAATGTGCAGTCTAACCCCAAAATCACCAATTTGAAATAAGCCCAATCAGAGCTTTATCATCTTCTTTTTATGTAAATGGAAGCCAAAATACCTATTTTCTTTTGTTGGGGGTGATTCTGGTGCACACCCAAAAAACACCATGCGAATTGAAATAAGCCCAATCAAAGCTTATTTGTCGTCTTTCTACGCATATGGAAGCAAAAAGACGGTGCTGTGTTCTTTTGGTCTCATTCCACACAGTTTGCGATTTCTGCGTCAATGTGCATTAACACCAAAAAACACGACTTCAAATAAGCGAAATCCAAGATTCTTCTTTCTATGTAGCTGGAACCCAAAACAACCTGTTTGGCTTTGTTTAGGCTTATTACACTTCGCTGTGCTATTTGTGGGGCAATGAAAACTAAAGAACAATCCAAGCTCATTCGTCTTTTTTCTATTGAGATGGAAGCAAAACACCTATGTTTGTTTTGCGCTGATTACAAACATGTCACTCTCCAATTTTTGGGTGAATGTGCAGTCTAACCCCAAAATCACCAATTTGAAATAACCCCAATCAGAGCTTTATCATCTTCTTTTTATGTAAATGGAAGCCAAAATACCTATTTTCTTTTGTTGGGGGTGATTCTGGTGCACACCCAAAAAACACCATGCGAATTGAAATAAGCCCAATCAAAGCTTATTTGTCGTCTTTCTACGCATATGGAAGCAAAAAGACGGTGCTGTGTTATTTTGGTCTCATTCCACACAGTTTGCGATTTCTGCGTCAATGTGCATTAACACCAAAAAACACGACTTCAAATAAGCGAAATCCAAGATTCTTCTTTCTATGTAGCTGGAACCCAAAACAACCTGTTTGGCTTTGTTTAGGCTTATTACACCGCTGTGCTATTTGTGGGGCAATGAACACGAAAGAACAATCCAAGCTCATTCGTCGTTTTTCTATTGAGATGGAAGCAAAACACCTATGTTTGTTTTGCGCTGATTACAAACATGTCACTCTCCAATTTTTGGGTGAATGTGCATTCTAACCCCAAAATCACCAATTTGAAATAAGCCCAATCAGAGCTTTATCATCTTCTTTTTATGTAAATGGAAGCCAAAATACCTATTTTCTTTTGTTGGGGGTGATTCTGGTGCACACCCAAAAACCACCATGCGAATTGAAATAAGCCCAATCAAAGCTTATTTGTCGTCTTTCTACGCATATGGAAGCAAAAAGACGGTGTTGTGTTATTTTGGTCTCATTCCACACAGTTTGCGATTTCTGCGTCAATGTGCATTAACACCAAAAAACACGACTTCAAATAATCGAAATCCAAGACTCTTCTTTCTATGTAGCTGGAACCCAAAACAACCTGTTTGGCTTTGTTTAGGCTTATTACACTTCGCTGTGCTATTTGTGGGGCAATGAACACGAAAGAACAATCCAAGCTCATTCGTCGTTTTTCTATTGAGATGGAAGCAAAACACCTATGTTTGTTTTGCGCTGATTACAAACATGTCACTCTCCAATTTTTGGGTGAATGTGCATTCTAACCCCAAAATCACCAATTTGAAATAAGCCCAATCAGAGCTTTATCATCTTCTTTTTATGTTAATGGAAGCCAAAATACCTATTTTCTTTTGTTGGGGGTGAAAGCTCATTCGTCGTTTTTCTATTGAGATGGAAGCAAAACACCTATGTTTGTTTTGCGCTGATTACAAACATGTCACTCTCCAATTTTTGGGTGAATGTGCATTCTAACCCCAAAATCACCAATTTGAAATAAGCCCAATCAGAGCTTTATCATCTTCTTTTTATGTAAATGGAAGCCAAAATACCTATTTCCTTTTGTTGGGGGTGATTCTGGTGCACACCCAAAAAACACCATGCGAATTGAAATAAGCCCAATCAAAGCTTATTTGTCGTCTTTCTACGCATATGGAAGCAAAAAGACGGTGCTGTGTTCTTTTGGTCTCATTCCACACAGTTTACGATTTCTGCGTCAATGTGCATTAACACCAAAAAACACGACTTCAAATAAGCGAAATCCAAGAGTCTTCTTTCTATGTAGCTGGAACCCAAAACAACCTGTTTGGCTTTGCTTAGGCTTATTACACTTCGCTGTGCTATTTGTGGGGCAATGAACACGAAAGACCAATCCAAGCTCATTCGTCCTTTTTCTATTGAGATGGAAGCAAAACACCTATGTTTGTTTTGCGCTGATTACAAACATGTCTGTCAGAGCCACCCGTCTGGTCCCAGCTCACAAGAGACCCAATTCCAATCCGGTTTATTTACAGAAAGTCTTTATTGAAGATCATGGTTGCGTTTACATTCCATCTTTGTGACTCTACGTCTGTACCGTTAGATCGCTGAAGTACCCTCTGAATCTGTCCCGCCTCGGCACCAATTTAAGAGGCTTGTGCTGGACCACCTCTTCCTCTCCTTCCTTTTCCGCAGGGTCTTTCTGCCCCCCTGGGTTCCCCCTCGCCGGGACTCGCCCGAGGCTGAATCCTCTGACGCCTCCGCCCCCCTCCTTCTCGCTTTGGGGCCGGGCTCCTACCCAGGGCTCTCCTCACTTCCGCGCGCCTCTACATTTGAACTTGGCGCGCGTACGTTGCTTCTGACCTTTCTCTCGACCGCTACACTGCTCCCGGTGCTACTCTCCACCCCTTCCGGCCGAGCGTCCTGCTCCGATTTTCTCCCCCTGTCTCCTTCACGCTCTGCTCCCTCTGACACCCTGGTAACTCCACCCCCTTCACTCCGTTCCGGCTGAGAAGCTGGCTCCTGTGTCCTACTCCTACTGAGGCTTCTCCCTTCGCTCCCCTGTTCCTCCCTGCTTCCCCCTTGGTCCCCCTTTGGTCTGACCAGGGGGGCTCCCTTCTGGGAGTCTTCTGACTCACTGGACAAACTCATGGACGATCTTTGGTCATCGTCATCCTCCTCCTCATCTCTCTGGGATTCTTCCCCCTCGCTCTCTGTCTCCTCCCCCATCTGCTCTTCTCTCCCTGAAACCCTGACAATGTCACTCTCCAATTTTTGGGTGAATGTGCATTCTAACCCCAAAATCACCAATTTGAAATAACCCCAATCAGAGCTTTATCATCTTCTTTTTATGTAAATGGAAGCCAAAATACCTATTTTCTTTTGTTGGGGGTGATTCAATGCACACCCAAAAAACACCATGCGAATTGAAATAAGCCCAATCAAAGCTTATTTGTCGTCTTTCTACGCATATGGAAGCAAAAAGACGGTTGTCAGAGCCACCCGTTTGGTCCCAGCTCACAAGAGACCCAACTCCGATCCGGTTTATTTACAGAAAGTCTTTATTGAAGATCATGGTTGCGTTTACATTCCATCTTTGTGACTCTACGTCTGTAACGTTAGACCGCTGCACTGCTCCCGGTGCTGCTCTCCGCCCCTTCCGGCTGAGCGCCCTGCTCCGATCTCCTTCCCCTGTCTCTTTCTTGCTCTGCTCCCTCTGACACACTGGTAACTCCACCCCCTTCACTCCGTTCCGGCTGAGAAGCCGGCTCCTGTCTCCAACTCCCACTGGGGCTTCTCCCTTCGCTCCCCTGCTCCTCACTGCTTCCCCCTTGTCCCCCCTTTGGTCTGACCAGGGGGGCCCCCTTTTGGGAGTCCTCTGACTCACTGGTCAGACTCATGGACGACCTTTGGGCATCGTCATCCTCCTCCTCATCTCTCTGGGATTCTTCCCCCTCGCTCTCTGTCTCCTCCCCCATCTGCTCTTCTCTCCCTGAAACCCTGACATCCATCCCCCCCTCGAAGCCCCTCCTTCCCCCCTCCCGCTCGCCGGGGGCCGGTTGTGGAAACTGCGGCTCTTCGGGGGTAGGCTCAGGATACAGGTCGTCTACGTCAATGTTCTCTGCTGGCAGTTCTGTGTATGTGTGTTCGAACTCGGGTTCTTCACCCAAAGGCTTCTCAGTCTCTTCTTCCATTGCTACTTCCTCTGGTGCTGCCCGCCAAGGACCCATCATCCACCTCTTACGCCATTCCTCCTCTGGTTGCTCCTCCCACCAATAAGGGGTTTCCGTGTCCACCCCCGAGCACGATCCCCTGGGCGGGCTTGATTCTGGTGTTCTTTCCTCGGGGGAAGAGAAACCCCTGAACGTGCTATCTGACAATGTGGGTGTGAAAAGCCAGTCATCAAAGTACTCAGCTGGCATGGGTCTATGTGGGAAAAGTGCATGGAACTCTTCTTTCAAAAGGGGTTCGTCTAACGCGTAGCCCGGCACCCAACTATTGGCAGTGGCTGGGGTGCCCTCCCTGGCGAGAAAGTATTCAACCCCCTCCTCCCCCCATCTCGAGTCCAGTATCTCTGTGACCTCGTTAAGGGGTTCGGCCCTAGGCGACCCCCCCCTCTTGGGTGCCCCTTTGCGTGGGTCTGGTACTGTTTCTGACTCTTGAAACCTGTGCGGGGCCTTGTAGGGAGTGAGCACCGACCTATGAAAGACCGGGTGCACTCTGGAGCCTTCTGGAAGGGCCAGGCGAAATGCTACCGGATTGATCCTAGCCTCAACTTGGTATGGTCCTAGCTGCCTGTGTCCTAGCTTCTTCTTGGCTAACGACTTGGCTGGCATCGCTTGGGCCGCTAACCATACCCAGTCCCCCACCTGGATGTCCTCTCCCGCCCTTCTGTGCTTGTCCGCCTGCACCTTATAGGCCTGCTTGGCCAGCTCCAAATGTCTCCGCAGCTCCTCGTGCACCTCTTGCAACTCTGCTGCGAACTGGTCGGCCTCTTGAGGCACCCCCTCTCCTGGCGTTATAAGTCTCGGAAAGGTTCTGGGATGACGGCCATTGTTCGCGAAGAACGGCGTCACCCCGGTCGATGCGTGCTTCGTGTTGTTGTAGGCAAACTCAGCCATCGGCAGGTAGTCCACCCACGCTGCTGGTCGCTGATTGGCGTAACACCTCAGGTACTGCTGCATGATCGCGTTGACCCTCTCTGCTTGGCCGTTGGTCTGTGGGTGTCTCGCCGACGCTAGGTCGATCTTGACGTCAGGATACCCAGAAGCTTCTGCCAGAAGTTGGAAACAAATTGGCGCCCCCTGTCGGACAGGACGGACTGCGGTAGTCCATGCACTCTGAACACGTGGTCGATGAAGAGTTTGGCGGTCTGTTCTGCCGTCGCCACCTTGGCACAAGGAATGAAGTGCGCCATCTTGGTGAACAAGTCCACAACCACCAGCACCGCCGTCTTGCCCCTGGAGCTGGGCAGGTCAGTAACAAAGTCCAGTGCTACCCTCTCCCACGGTTGCTGCGGCGTTTCCAGCGGTTCCAACAATCCCGCCGGCTTCTGGTGTACTGGTTTGGACCTCTGACAGGTGTCACACCTGGCGACGTAATCCGCCACCTCTCCCCGCATCTGGGGCCACCAAAAGTCCCTGGCCACTAATTCTATTGTCTTCTCCT
Source organism: Podarcis melisellensis (assembly GCF_964234715.1). Taxonomy (NCBI): domain Eukaryota; kingdom Metazoa; phylum Chordata; class Lepidosauria; order Squamata; family Lacertidae; genus Podarcis; species Podarcis melisellensis. Next base: position 42,172,883 of record NC_138533.1, read on the forward strand.
TGCCGAAGTGGCCCGCACTGGGGGCGTCGTGCAATTGCTGCAGAACCTTTGCGCGAAGTTCGTCGTTAGGCACGTAGAGGGCACCCTTGCGAGTTAAGAGTCCGTCCCGCAACTGGAACTCATCGTCTCTTTGCGACCCGCTGCGGAGCTCCTCCATCTTGGACTGTGCAAATTGATCCGCTTGCAACGCGCGTCGCACCGCGTCCAGGTCAATTGCGATGGCAGCGCACGCCCACGCCTGTGGTGCGAAAATGTGCTTCGCTGCAATTGGTGTCGTCTCCTCCAGGTATTGCGGTTTCCTGGAGAGCGCGTCTGCTATAACATTGGAGTCTCCCGGGATGTATTCTATTTTGAAGTCGAAATCCGCAAAGAATTCTGCCCAGCGCATGTGTCTTTGGCTCTGCAGCTTCGCTGTTCGCCAATACTCTAAGTTCTTGTGATCCGTGCGGACCTGCACTGTGTGCTTGGCTCCTATGAGGAAGTGTCGCCACGCTTTGAAAGCTGCGTGAATGGCCAACAGCTCCCTGTCCCATATGGTGTAGTTTTGCTCCGTCTTGCTGAGCTTCCGGGAGTAAAAGGCACCAGGTCTCCAATTCCCTTGCGGATCTTCTTGCAGAAGGACGGCTCCAACCGCTCTGTCGGACGCGTCGGTTTCTACTCGCATGGGCTTGCCGGGATTCACGTGCAGCAGCTGCTCCTCGGAGGCGAAGAGGCTTTTAAGCTTCCGAAAAGAGCGCTCCGCCTGTTCCGTCCAAGCCAACTTCTTCTTCTTGGAACTGAGGGTGTCCGTGATTGCTGCCGTCTCCTTTGCAAAACCTTTGATGAATTTGCGATAGAAATTGGCAAACCCGATGAATCTCTGGACTTCCTTCCGATTGCGTGGGCTCTTCCAGTCCAACACCGCTCGGACCTTGACGCTGTCCATGTCCAGCCCCTCGTCGGACAGCTTGTAGCCGAGGAAATCCACCTCCGTCACATCAAACTGGCACTTCTCCAACTTGGCGTAGAGCCTGTGCTCCCGCAGTCTCTGCAGGACTTCCTTTACGTCTTTCTCATGAGCTTCCGGCGATTCCGAGAAGATAAAGATGTCGTCGAGAAAACACACACACTTCTTGTAGAGGAGTCCCGCCAGCACGTGATGCATAAAGGCTTGGAAGACGTGAGATCCATTTTGGAGACCAAACGGCATAACTCTGTATTCATACGTGCCGAGAGGCGTGAACATGGCAGTCTTCCACTCATCGCCCTCCCGGATACGGATGAGGTTGTACGCTCCACGTAGATCCAACTTGGTGAAGATCTTCCCCTTCCTCACGGTCGCTAGGAGGTCGTCAATCTTGGGCATGGGAAAGGCCTTGGGCTTAGTCATTCTGTTTATGGACCGGTAGTCCACAATGAGTCTTTTTTGGGGCGTGTCCTTCTTCTTCACAAAGAAAACAGGACTGCCCCCCACTGCTTTGGATTCCCGGATGAATCCGTGCTTCAAATTCTTCTCTATGAACTCTCTGAGCTCTTGCATCTCGTCCTCAGACATGGAATACAGCTTTGCAGTCGGCAGCTGCGCCCCCAGCAGCAGGTCGATCGCACAGTCGTAAGGCCTGTGGGGCGGCAACTTGTCAGCTTCCTTCTCGCAGAAAACCTCCAAGAATCCTTCGTACCTGCGAGGCACTGCCTGCACCATGCCAAGTTGCAGCTGCTGCTCAGCCCCCTCCTCCTGGCTGGACTGGATGCAATGTTGAGCACAATACGATGAGCAGAAGGTGATCTGCCGTTGGTACCACGCTACAGCAGGACTGTGCCTCTCCAGCCAACTCATGCCTAATACTATGGGCGTGTCTGACAGGTGGGTGACATTGAAGCTAATGACTTCTCGATGATTTCCAATCCGCATCACCATGGGAGGCGTCTGTTGCACAACTTGCCCTCCTAGCAATTTCCTGCCATCCACCGTAACTACGTTCAGAGGCGTTGTTGCGGGCAGAAGCGCTATGCGATGCTGCTTGACAAATTGCATCCCCACAAAATCCGCATTGCTCCCAGAATCGATCGTGATGGGAACTTCCAGGGTGGTTCCATTCGGCAACTGAAGAGTTGCAGTGAGCTGCACTGCTGGCTTGGGTGGTAAAGGGTCTGTGCGTTGCGAAAGCACTGGGGACTGCTCTACAGATCCGCCTGGCTGAGCCCCAGCAGCTCTGCTTCCAGCCAGGCACTGTCGTTTCCCTGAGGTTGCTCTCCTTGCATCACTTCTGCTGCCACTGTTGCTAAAGCTGCAGTGTGTTTCTGGAGCCTCTGGGGGCACTCTTTCGCCATATGCTGTGCACTGTCACAGATGTAACATTTCCTGGTCCCTCTAGGAGGCTTCGCCTTTACTGCACCGGAAACCGGGGCTCTGGCTGGTGTCTGAGCCCTAGCACCACCAATTTCCATCGGCTCTTCTCCCTGCCTCCCCAAAGGCGAGGGATGTGCCTGGCTGAAGTCCCTGGGGATAAAAGGGGGTGTCCTTGCTGGTGCACGCGCCTGGTGTCCTTCCCCATCGTGCCAAGGGCGTCCCTCGTGTCTTACTCCTATCGCAAGAGCCCTCTGCACCACGTCTTCTAGGGTCTGGGGTCTGTCTCCCCTGGCAAGCTCATCCTTGATGGGGCCGCTGAGACCTTCCCAGAACAAATCTCTCACTGGTTTGCATTCCTTTTCCCAGCCTAACACAGTCAATAATGCGAAGAATCTGGAATGATACTGACGTACTGTGGCTTTGCCTTGCCGCAGTCCATGCATCTCCTTGCGCGCAATATCCAGATCCACAGTTGACTGGAAACAAGCATCCATCGCTTTAATAAATTCATCAGAATCGCGGCGGGCAGGGCCATCTTCGCGCCACAAATTGCGCAGCCAAGCTCTAGCCTCCCCATGCAAATGCGACACTATAAATCCCACCTTCTCTTCTTCATCTTTAAAATCATTGCGAAGCAAATGCAGTGCATACAAGACGTCTGCTCTGAAACTAGGGTAGTGCTTCAGGTTCCCATCGAAGTGGGTGACTAGGGTGCCCCCCCGCCGTCCAAGTCCAACTCCCTCCGATCTGGACCCCGGGAACCCTGCCCTGCTTGCATGCTCCCACCTCGTTTGCAGGTCCTGGCAGCGCTTCTCCAGTTCGTCATTCTTCTTTTGAGATGCAATGACTGCAGCTGTGAGTTCGGTAACCTGGTTCCCCAGCGCTTGCAGCTGTTCCTCCGCACTCATGGCTGCTACCGTTGGTGAGCTTTGCAAAAAAAAAATTTGCATTCTTAGAGAGGGTACTTACTGTCAGAGCCACCCGTGGTCCCAGCTCACAAGAGACCCAAGTCCAATCCAGTTTATATACAAAAGTCTTTATTGAAGAACATTGCTGGTTTTACATTCCATCTCCGTGGCTCTACGTCTGTGACATCAGACCGCTGAAGTACCCTCTGAATCAGTACCGCCTCTACACCAGCTTAAGAGTCTTGTGCTGGACCACCTCTTCCTCTCCTTCCTTTTCCGCAGGGTCTTTCTGCCCCCCTGGGCTCCCTCCCGTCGGGATTCCTCAGAGGCTGACTCCTCTGATGCCTGTTCCCCCCTCCTTCGTGCTTTGGGGCCGGGCTCCTCACCAGGGCTCTCCTCACTTCCGCGCGCCTCCACATTTGAACTTGGCGCGCGTACGTTGCTTCTGACCTTCCTCTCGACCGCTACACTGCTCCCGGTGCTACTCTCCGCCCCTTCCGGCAGAATGTCTTGCTCCGATCTCCTTCCCCTGTCTCCTTCTTCCTCTGCTCCCTCTGACACACTAGTAACTCCACCCCCTCCACTCCGTTCCAGCGGAGAAACCGGCCCCGATCTCCAACTCCCACTGGGGGCTCTCCCTTCGCTCCCCTGCTCCTGATTGTTTCCCCCTTGGGCTCCCCTTGGTCTGACCAGGGGGGCTCCCTTTTGGGAGTCCTCTGACTCACTGGACAGACTCATGGACGACCTTTGGTCATTGTCATCCTCCTCCTCGTCTCTCTGGGATTCTTCCCCCTCGCTCTCTGTCTCCTCCCCCATCTGCTCTTCTCTCCCTGAACCCCTGACAGTCGTCTTTCTACGCATATGGAAGCAAAAAGACGGTGTTGTGTAATTTTGGTCTCATTCCACACAGTTTGCGATTTCTGCATCAATGTGCATTAACACCAAAAAACACGACTTCAAATAAGCGAAATCCAAGATTCTTCTTTCTATGTAGCTGGAACCCAAAACAACCTGTTTGGCTTTGTTTAGGCTTATTACACTTCGCTGTGCTATTTGTGGGGCAATGAACACGAAAGAACAATCCAAGCTCATTCGTCGTTTTTCTATTGAGATGGAAGCAAAACACCTATGTTTGTTTTGCGCTGATTACAAACATGTCACTCTCCAATTTTTGGGTGAATGTGCATTCTAACCCCAGAATCACCAATTTGAAATAAGCCCGACCAGAGCTTTATCATCTTTGTCAGGGTTTCAGGGAGAGAAGAGCAGATGGGGGAGGAGACAGAGAGCGAGGGGGAAGAATCCCAGAGAGATGAGGAGGAGGATGACGATGACCAAAGGTCGTCCATGAGTCTGTCCAGTGAGTCAGAGGACTCCCAAAAGGGGGCCCCCCTGGTCAGACCAAGGGGAGGACAAGGGGGAAGCAGTCAGGAGCAGGGAAGCGAAGGGAGAACCCCCAGTGGGAGTTGGACACCGGAGCCGGCTTCTCAGCCGGAACGGAGTGAAGGGGGTGGAGTTACCAGTGTGTCAGAGGGAGCAGAGCAAGAAGGAGACAGGGGGAGGAGATCGGAGCAGGACGCTCTGCCAGAAGGGGCGGAGAGTAGCACCGGGAGCAGTGTAGCGGTCGAGAGAAAGGTCAGAAGCAACGTACGCGCGCCAAGTTCAAATGTGGAGGCGCGCGGAAGTGAGGAGAGCCCTGGGGAGGAGCCCGGCCCCAAAGCGAGAAGGAGGGGGGCAGAGGCGTCAGAGGATTCAGCCTCGGGCGAGTCCCGGCGGGGGGGAACCCAGGAGGGCAGAAAGACCCTGCGGAAAAGGAAGGAGAGGAAGAGGTGGTCCAGCACAAGCCTCTTAAACTGGTGTAGGGGCGGTACGGATTCAGAGGGGACTTCAGCGGTCTAATGTTACAGACGTGGAGCCACGGAGATGGAATGTAAAAGGAGCAATGATCTTCAATAAAGACTTTTGTAAATAAACTGCATTGGACTTGGGTCTCTTGTGAGCTGGGACCAACGGGTGGCTCTGACACTAACCCTAACCCTAACCCTAACCCTAACCCTAACCCGAACCCGAACCCGAACCCGAACCCGAACCCGAACCCGAACCCGAACCCGAACCCGAACCCGAACCCGAACCCGAACCCGAACCCTAACCCTAACCCCTAACCCTAACCCTAACCCTAACCCTAACCTAACCCCAAAACCCTAACCCTAACCCTAACCCTAACCCTAACCCTAACCCTAACCCTAACCCCTAACCCTAACCCTAACCCCTCTCCCTGAAACCCTGACATGTAATAAGCCTAAACAAAGCCAAACAGGTTGTTTTGGGTTCCAGCTACATAGAAAGAAGAATCTTGGATTTCGCTTATTTCAAGTCGTGTTTTTTGGTGTTAATGCACATTGACGCAGAAATCGCAAACTGTGTGGAATGAGACCAAAATAACACAACACCGTCTTTTTGCTTCCATATGCGTAGAAAGACGACAAATAAGCTTTGATTGGGCTTATTTCAATTCGCATGGTGTTTTTTGGGTGTGCACCAGAATCACCCCCAACAAAAGAAAATAGGTATTTTGGCTTCCACTTACATAAAAAGAAGATTGTCAGAGCCACCCGTCTGGTCCCAGCTCACAAGAGACCCAAATCCGATCCAGCTTATTTACAAAAAGTCTTTATTGAAGATCATTGCTCCATTTACATTCCATCTTTGTGACTCTACGTCTGTAACGTTAGACCGCTGAAGTACCCTCTGAATCCGTCCCGCCTCTACACCAATTTAAGAGGCTTGTGCTGGACCACCTCTTCCTCTCCTTCCTTTTCCGCAGGGTCTTTCTGCCCCCCTGGGTTCCCCCTCGCCGGGACTCGCCCGAGGCTGAATCCTCTGACGCCTCTGCCCCCCTCCTTCTCGCTTTGGGGCCGGGCTCCTCCCCAGGGCTCTCCTCACTTCCGCGCGCCTCTACATTTGAACTTGGCGCGCGTACGTTGCTTCTGACCTTTCTCTCGACCGCTACACTGCTCCCGGTGCTGCTCTCCACCCCTTCCGGCTGAGCGCCCTGCTCCGATCTCCTTCCCCTGTCTCCTTCTTGCTCTGCTCCCTCTGACACACTGGTAACTCCACCCCCTTCACTCCGTTCCGGCTGAGAAGCCGGCTCCGGTGTCCAACTCCCACTGGGGCTTCTCCCTTCGCTCCCCTGCTCCTCACTGTTTCCCCCTTGGCCTCCCTTTGGTCTGACCAGGGGGGGCCCCTTTTGGGAGTCCTCTGACTCACTGGACAGACTCATGGACGACCTTTGGTCATCGTCATCCTCCTCCTCATCTCTCTGGGATTCTTCCCCCTCGCTCTCTGTCTCCTCCCCCATCTGCTCTTCTCTCCCTGAAACCCTGACATCCATCCCCCCCTCGAAGCCCCCCCTTCCCCCCTCCCGCTCGGCGGGGGCCGGTTGTGGAAACTGCGGCTCCTCGGGGGTAGGCTCAGGATACAGGTCGTCTACGTCAATGTTCTCTGCTGGCAGTTCTGTGTATGTGTGTTCGAACTCGGGTTCTTCACCCAACGCAGTCTCAGTCTCTTCTTCCATTGCTACTTCGTCTGGTGCTGCCTTCCAAGGCCACTTCACCCACCTCTTACGCCAGTCCTCCTCTGGTTGCTCCTCCCACCAATCCGAAGGTAGTGTGTCCACTCCCGAACACGATCCCCTGGGCGGGCTCGATTCGGGCGTTCCCTCCTCGGCGGAAGAAAAGCCCCTGAACGTGGTATCTGACAATGTGGGCGTGAAAAGCCAGTCATCAAAGTACTCAGCTGGCATGGGTCTATGTGGGAAAAGTGCATGGAACTCATCTTTCAAAAGGGGTTCGTCTAACGCGTAGCCCGGCACCCAACTATTGGCAGTGGCTGGGGTGCCCTCTCTGGCGAGAAAGTATTCAACTCCCTCTGCCCCCCATCTCGAGTCCAGTATCTCTGTGACCTCGTTGAGCGGTTCGGCCCTAGGCGACCCCCCCCCCTCCTGGGTGACTCTTTGCGTGGGTCTGGTACTGTTTCTGACTCCTGAAACCTGTGTGGGGCCTTGTAGGGAGTGAGCACCGACCTATGAAAGACCGGGTGCACTCTGGAGCCTTCTGGGAGGGCCAGGCGAAATGCTACAGGATTGATCCTAGCCTCAACTTGGTATGGCCCTAGCTGCCTGTGTCCTAGCTTCTTTTTGGCTAACGATTTGGCTGGCATCGCTTGGGCCGCTAACCATACCCAGTCCCCCACCTGGATGTCTTCTCCCGCCCTTCTGTGTTTGTCCGCCTGACCTTATAGGCTTGTTTGGCCAGCTCCAAATGCCTCCGCAGCTCCTCGTGCACCTCCTGCAACTCTGCTGCGAACTGGTCGGCTTCTTGTGGCACCCCCTCTCCTGGTGCTATAAGCCTCGGAAAGGTTCTGGGATGACGGCCATTGTTCGCGAAGAACGGCGTCACCCCGGTCGATGCGTGCTTTGTGTTGTTGTAGGCAAACTCAGCCATCGGCAGGTAGTCCACCCACGCTGCGGGTCGCTGATTGGCGTAACATCTCAGGTACTGCTGCATGATCGCGTTGACCCTCTCTGCTTGGCTGTTGGTCTGTGGATGTCTTGCCGACGCTAGGTCGATCTTGACGTGCAGGATACCTAGAAGCTTCTGCCAGAAGTTGGAAACAAATTGGCGCCCCCTGTCGGACAAGACGGACTGCGGTAGCCCATGCACTCTGAACACGTGGTCGATGAAGAGTTTGGCGGTCTGTTCTGCCGTCGCCACCTTGGCACAAGGAATGAAGTGCGCCATCTTGGTGAACAAGTCCACAACCACCAGTACCGCCGTCTTGCCCCTGGAGCTGGGAAGATCAGTAACAAAATCCAGGGCTACCCTCTCCCACGGCTGCTGCGGCGTCTCCAGCGGTTCCAGCAATCCCGCTGGCTTCTGGTGTACTGGTTTGGACCTCTGACAGGTGTCACACCTGGCGACGTAATCCGCCACCTCACCCCGCATCTGGGGCCACCAAAAGTCCCTGGCCACTAATTCTATTGTCTTCTCCTTCCCGAAGTGGCCCGCACTGGGGGCGTCGTGCAACTGCTGCAGAACCTTTGCGCGAAGCTCGTCGCTTGGCACGTAGAGGGCACCCTTGCGAGTCAAGAGCCCGTCTCGCAACTGGAACTCATCGTCTCTCTGCGACCCCCTGCGCAGCTCCTCCATCTTGGATTGTGCAAATTGATCCACTTGCAACGCGCGTCGCACCGCGTCCAGGTCGACTGCGATGGCAGCGCACGCCCACGCCTGCGGTGCGAAAATGTGCTTCGCCGCTACTGGTGCCGTCTCCTCAAGATATTGTGGTTTCCTGGAGAGCGCATCGGCTATAACATTGGAATCCCCGGGGATGTATTCTATTCTGAAGTCGAAATCCGCGAAGAATTCTGCCCAGCGCATGTGTCTTTGGCTCTGCAGCTTCGCTGTTCGCCAATACTCTAAGTTCTTGTGATCCGTGCGCACCTGCACTGTGTGCTTGGCTCCTATGAGGAAGTGTCGCCACGCTTTGAAAGCTGCGTGAATGGCCAACAGCTCCCTGTCCCATATGGTGTAGTTCTGCTCCGTCTTGCTGAGCTTCCGGGAGTAGAAGGCGCCAGGCCTCCAATTCCCTTGCGGATCCTCCTGCAGAAGGACGGCTCCAACCGCTCTGTCTGACGCGTCGGTTTCTACCCGCATGGGCCTGCCGGGATTCACGTGCAGTAGCTGCTCCTCGGAGGCGAAGAGGCTTATAAGCTTCCGAAAAGAGCGCTCTGCCTGTTCCGTCCAAGCGAACTTCTTCTTCTTGGAACTGAGGGTGTCCGTGATTGCTGCCGTCTCCTTTGCAAAACCTCTGATGAATTTGCGATAAAAATTGGCAAATCCGATGAATCTCTGGACTTCCTTCCGATTGCGTGGGCTCTTCCAGTCCAACACCGCTCGGACCTTGACGCTGTCCATGGCCAGCCCCTCGTCGGACAGCTTGTAGCCGAGGAAATCCACCTCCGTTACATCAAACTGGCACTTCTCCAACTTGGCGTAAAGCCTGTGCTCCCGCAACCTCTGCAGGACCTCCTTTACGTCCTTCTCGTGAGCTTCCGGCGATTCCGAGAAGATCAGGATGTCGTCGAGAAAACACACACACTTCTTGTAGAGGAGTCCCGCCAGCACGTGATGCATAAAGGCTTGGAAAACGTGGCTGCCATTTTGGAGACCAAACGGCATAACTCTGTATTCATACGTGCCCAGAGGCGTGAACATGGCAGTCTTCCACTCATCGCCCTTCCGGATGCGGATGAGGTTGTACGCTCCACGCAAATCCAACTTGGTGAAGATCTTACCCTTCCTAACGGTCGCTAGGAGGTCGTCAATCTTGGGCATGGGAAAGGCCTTGGGCTTAGTCAGTCTGTTTATGAATCTATAGTCCACAATGAGTCTTTTTTGGGGCGTGTCTTTCTTCTTCACAAAGAAAACAGGACTGCCTCCCACTGCTTTGGATTCCCGGATGAAACCGCGCTTCAGATTATGCTCTATGAACTCTCTGAGCTCTTGCATCTCGTCCTCAGACATGGAATACAGCTTTGCAGTTGGCAGTTGCGCCCCCGGCACCAGGTCGATCGCACAGTCGTAAGGCCTGTGAGGCGGCAACTTGTCAGCTTCTTTCTCGCAGAAAACCTCCAAGAATCCTTCGTACTTGTGAGGCACTGCCTGCACCATGCCAAGTTGCAGCTGCTGCTCAGCCCCCTCCTCCTGATTGGTCTGGATGCAATGCTGAGCACAATACGATGAGCAGAAGGTGATTTGCCGCTGGTACCACGCTACAGCGGGACTATGCCTCTCCAGCCAACTCATGCCCAATACAATGGGCGTGTCTGACAGGTGGGTGACTGTCAGAGCCACCCGTCTGGTCCCAGCTCACAAGAGACCCAACTCCAATCCGGTTTATTTACAGAAAGTCTTTATTGAAGATCATGGTTCCGTTTACATTCCATCTTTGTGACTCTACGTCTGTAACGTTAGACCGCTGAAGTCCCCTCTGAATCCGTACCGCCTCGGCACCAATTTAAGAGGCTTGTGCTGGACCACCTCTTCCTCTCCTTCCTTTTCCGCAGGGTCTTTCTGCCCCCCTGGGTTCCCCCTCGCCGGGACTCGCCCGAGGCTGAATCCTCTGATGCCTCTGCCCCCCTCCTTCTCGCTTTGGGGCCGGGCTCCTCCCCAGGGCTCTCCTCACTTCCGCGCGCCTCTACATTTGAACTTGGCGCGCGTACGTTGCTTCTGACCTTTCTCTCGACCGCTACACTGCTCCCGGTGCTACTCTCCACCCCCTCCGGCTGAGCGTCCTGCTCCGATCTCCTTCCCCTGTCTCCTTCCTGCTCTGCTCCCTCTGACACACTGGTAACTCCACCCCCTTCACTCCGTTCCGGCTGAGAAGCCGGCTCCGGTGTCCAACTCCCACTGGGGCTTCTCCCTTCGCTCCCCTGCTCCTCACTGCCTCCCCCTTGGCCTCCCTTTGGTCTGACCAGGGGGGCTCCCTTTTGGGAGTCCTCTGACTCACTGGACAGACTCATGGACGACCTTTGGTCATCGTCATTGTCAGAGACTGCCTCCAGGTCCCAGCTCACAGAAGACCAACGCTAGCCAGCGGAACTGTACAAAGTCTTTATTGAAGTTTAGTTCCCATTTTCAAACCCTAGCGTGCATCTCTACGTCTAGACCCTAGACCAGCGAAGCCTCATCTGAGTCTCCGCCCCCTGTACACCAGTTCAACACTCTAGCCTTACTCCACCTTCTGCGTTTCTCCTTCCGCCTCTGGGTCCTACTACCCCCCTGGGTGCCTTCCTTCCTGGACGCTTCGGATGCGGACCCCTCGGACTCCTCCCCCTCTCTTCGGCGGGCTTTGGGACCCGGCTCCCTCTCCGGGCTGCTTATGGCGCCACCCTCTTGTACATTTGAACTTGGCGCGCGCGCGCTGCCCCTGACCTTCCTTTTGACCGTTTCCTCGCTCTCTGATGCAGGCGTGGCTAACCCTGACTCCTGTCCTTCCGCTGACGGAGAGCTGCCTGCTCCCGATGCCTGGGGCTCCTCCCCCCTACTGCTCTCCGGTGGGGAAGCTGGTCCCGATTTCCAGCTGCTGCTCTCTGAGCCCTCTCTGGCCCCTCCCTCCTGGGGTGTTCCCCTTGGCAACCCCCTTGCTCTGATCACGGGAGCCCCTTTCTGTGAATCCTCTGATTCGCTGGAGAGACTTAGAGACCTCGGACGGCTATCATCGCTGACTTCTCCCTCGGATTCCTCTCCCTCGGTCTCTAATTCCTCCCTTCCCTGTCCCTCTGCTCCTGAACCCCTGACATCCATCCCCCCCTCGAAGCCCCCCCTTCCCCCCTCCCCTCCTTCCGGTGTGGGTACTGGGTGCTCCGTCGTAGCGGGGGTGCGTGCAGGATACAGTTCGTCCCCCATGTACTCGTCGACATCTCTCTCCTCTTCTTCCATCTCTCTGTCTCCGTGCTCGAACCCCACGTCTTCCCCCAACACGTCCATGTCCGTCTCGCCCCCCTCCCCCTCTTCGGGTGATCCCAGCCAAGGACCACTCAGCCACTTCCTGCGCCACTGCTCCTCTGGTCGATCGTCCCACCAATAAGAGCTGTCTGAGGCAGACCCCGGTGGCGAACCCACCCGGGAGCTCGGGACTGGGGCCTGTTCTTCGTCCGAGTCGAACCCCTGGAATGTGCTGGCCGAAAGAGTGGTTGTGAAGAGCCAGTCGTCGAAATACTCGGCTGGCATGGGCCTGTGTGGGAAGAGGGCATGAAACTCCTCTTTGAGCAGAGGCTCCTCCAAAGCATAGTCCGGAACCCAGCTGTTCGCAGTGGCCGGGGTACCCTCTCTGGCTAGGAGATATTCTACTCCTTCTTCCCCCCATCTCGAGTCTAAAATCTCTGTGACCTCGTTGATGTGCCCCCTCCTTGGCGACCCCCCCTGTCTGGGCCCTTCTCTGGGCGGGTCCGGTGCTGTGTCTGGCTCCTGAAATCTATGAGGTGCTTTGTAGGACGTGAGCACTGATCTATGGAACACCGGATGCATCCTGGAACCCTCCGGAAGCGCTAACCGGAAGGCCACTGGATTGACCTGTGCCTGGACTTGGTAAGGTCCTAGCTGCTTATGTCCTAGCTTCTTCTTCGCTAACGATCTGGTCGGCACTGCTTGCGCTGCTAACCAGACCCAGTCTCCCACCTGTATGTCTTCCCCAACTCTTCTGTGTCTGTCTGCCTGCACTTTGTATGCGTGTTTTGCGAGTTCTAACTGCCTCCTGAGCTGTTCGTGGACTTCCTGCAACTCCGACGCTAAGGCTTCCGCTGCCTGTGGCTCCCCCTCCCCCACTCTCTCTAAACTCGGGAAGGTTCTGGGATGCCTCCCGTTGTTGGCAAAGAACGGCGTCACCCCCGTCGACACGTGCTTCGTATTGTTGTAAGCGAACTCAGCGAGTGGCAGGTAGTCCACCCATGTCGTGGGCTGCTGATTGGCGTAGCATCTCAGGTACTGCTGCATGATGGCGTTGACCCTCTCCGCTTGTCCGTTGGTCTGTGGGTGTCTCGCCGACGCCAAATTGACTTTGACGTTCAGAATGCCCATCAGCTTCTGCCAGAAGTTCGAGATGAACTGTCGCCCCCGGTCGGAGAGAATAGATCGTGGCAGACCGTGAACCTTGAACACGTGGTCAATGAACAGTTTGGCGGTCTGCTCTGCCGTGGCTACCTTCGCACACGGAATGAAGTGTGCCATTTTAGTAAACATGTCCACCACCACTAGCACTGCTGTCTTTCCCCTCGAACTGGGCAGATCCGTGACGAAGTCCAGGGCCACCCTCTCCCACGGTTCAGCCGGTGTTTGCAGCGGTTCCAGCAATCCCGCCGGCGGTTTGTGAACTGACTTGGCCCTTTGGCAGGTGTCACATCTCGCGACGTAATCCGCGACTTCCCCCCGCATCTTGGGCCACCAAAAGTCTCTGGCTACTAGTTCGACAGTCTTTTCTTTGCCAAAGTGCCCGGCTGTGGGAGCGTCGTGTAGCTGCTGCAGAACCCTTGCGCGGAGGTCGTCTCCCGGCACGTAGAGTGCTCCCTTGTGGAGGAGCAACCCATCGCGTATCTGGAACTCGTCGGCCCTCGCTGTGCCCCTGTGCACCTCCTCCATCCTGGCCTGTGCGAAGGGGTCTTCCCGCAGCGCTCGACGGACGGCCTCCAGGTCCACGGTTGCCGACGCGCATGCCCACGCTTCCGGTGCGAAAATGTGCTTGGCCGCCGGCGGTGCCGCCTCCTCCAGGTATTGCGGCTTTCTGGACAAAGCATCCGCCATCACGTTGTTGTCGCCCGGAATGTACTCTATCTTAAAGTCGAAGTCCGCGAAGAACTCCGCCCATCTAATGTGTCGCTGGTTGAGGAACCTAGCCGTGCGCCAGTACTCCAGATTCTTGTGGTCCGTGTGGACCTGCACTGTGTGTCTGGCTCCGATAAGGAAGTGCCGCCATGCCTTGAACGCTGCATGGATGGCTAGCAACTCCCTGTCCCAGATGGTATAATTCTGCTCCGACTTGCTGAGCTTCCTCGAGTAGAAGGCGCACGGCCTCCAGTCCCCCTGCTGGTCTTGTTGCAACAGGACAGCTCCCACGGCTCTGTCTGAGGCGTCTGTCTCCACCCTCATGGGTCTGCTGGGATTCACATGCAGCAGCTGCTCCTCTGACGCGAAGAGCCGCTTGAGTCTCTGAAAGGACTGCTCCGCTTGCTCCGTCCAGATGAATTTCTTCTTCTTGGAGCTGAGCGTGTCGGTGATGGCCGCTGTCTGCATGGCAAATCCCTTGATGAACTTGCGGTAAAAGTTGGCAAAGCCGACAAACCGCTGGACTTCCTTCCGATTGCGTGGGCTTTTCCAGTCCAAAACTGCGCTAACCTTGGCGCTGTCCATGGCGAGCCCCTTGTCTGACAGCTTGTAGCCCAGGAAATCCACCTCCGTCACGTCGAACTGGCACTTCTCCAGCTTGGCGTACAGCCTGTGCTCCTTCAGTCTCTGCAGAACTTCCCTGACATCCCTCTCGTGCGCCTCGCGCGATTCTGACAAAATCAGGATGTCGTCCAGGAAGCATACGCACTTCTTGTAAAGGAGCCCCGCCAGCACATGATGCATAAAGGCTTGGAAAGTGTGAGAGCCATTTTGCAATCCGAAGGGCATAACTCTGTATTCGTAGGTGCCCAGTGGCGTGAACATGGCCGTCTTCCACTCGTCGCCCTCGCGCATGCGAATCAGGTTGTACGCCCCACGTAGATCCAACTTGGTGAAAACGCGTCCTTTCCGCACCGTCGCGAGCAGGTCGTCTATCTTGGGCATGGGGAAAGCTGAGGGCTTGGTTTTCGAGTTTAAGATCCTGAAATCCACCACCAGCCTCCGTTGGGGCGTGTCCCGCTTCTTCACAAAGAATACTGGACTGCCTCCCACCGCTTTCGACTCCCGGATGAACCCACGCTGCAAATTGTGATCTATGAACTCCCTGAGTTCCTGCCGTTCATCCTCAGACATGGAGTACAGTTTCCCCGTTGGCAGCGTCGCCCCCGGCAGGAGGTCAATCTTGCAATCATAGGGTCTGTGAGGAGGTAGCTTGTCCGCCTCCTTCTCGCAGAAAACCTCCAAAAACTCCGCATACTTGTGGGGTACTGCTTGCAGCGTGCCCAACTGTAACTGCGGGTCCCCCTCTTCCTCCTCTGGGCTGGGTATGATGCAGTGTTCTGCACAGTAGGAGGATCCAAACGTTAGTTGGCGCTGGTACCAAGCCAACGCTGGGCTGTGCCTGTGCAGCCAACTCATGCCTAATACTACAGGCGTGTCTGACAGTTGGGTGACATTGAAGCTGATGACCTCCCGGTGATTCCCAATTTGCATCACCATCGGCGGCGTCTGCTGCACCACCTGCCCCCCTAGCAGTTCCCTGCCATCCACCGTGACAACCTTCAGGGGCAGCGTGGCTGGCAGTAAAGCTATGTTGTGTCGTTGAATGAACTCCAGTCCTATAAAGTCTGCATTACTGCCAGAGTCAATTGTGATAGGCACTTCTAAGGTGAGTCCATTGGGCAGCTGGAGCGATGCGGTGAGCTGCACCACTGGTTTGGGCGGGAGGGGGTCTGTGGGCTGCAAAATCTCCGGGGACTTCTTCACTGACTTGTCTGGCTGGGCCCCAGTGCCTCCTATTCCAGCCAGACTTCGTCGTTTCCCTGCTGTGGTTCTCTCTGCTGAGTTGTTTCCAATACTGTCACTGAGGCTGCAGTTTGCTTGCGGAGCCTCTGGGGACACTCTTTCGCCAGATGCTCCTCACTCTCACATATATAGCACTTCCTGTTCCTTCTAGGCAGCTTCGGTTTTACTGCTCCCGGTGTTAAGGCTCTATTAGCTGAGAGAGCCCTAGCACCTCCAATCTCCATCTGCTCTTCGCCCCCTCCCTGTGGAGGCGTGGACTGCGCACGCGCTGTCTCTCTAGACAAGAGGGGGGGCACCCTCCCTGGTGTGCGTCCCCAACGTCCTTCTTCTTTGCTCCATGGCCGTTCTTCCTGCCTCACCCCAATCGACAGCGCTCTTTCCACCACTTGCTGAGTGGTTGTGGGTCTCTCTCCCCGTGCCATCTCATCTTTGATCTGTGGGCTCAATCCCTCCAAAAAAAGGTCTCTAACTGGCGGAGAATCCTTATCCCAATTCAGCGCGTTGACCAATGCAAAAAACCTGGAATGATACTGCCTGACGCTGGCTTTCCCTTGTCTTAGCCCAAATATGTCCTTTCTGGCAATATCAATGTCTATGTTTGATAAGAAACAGGAATCCATCGCCTTAATGAATGCATCTGCGCTTTGGAGCGCTGGATCCTTGTCCCTCCACAGATTTCGCAGCCATGCTTTCGCGTCCCCATGCAAATGGGACAGGATGAACCCCACTTTCTCTTGCTCATCTCTAAAGTCTCTCTCCAACAGCTGCAGCGCAAACAGCACGTCTGCTCGGAAATTGGGGTACTGCTGCAAATTCCCATCAAAATGAGATACAATGCTGGCTCCTCTTTTCCCCAACCCAATCCCCTCGGATCTGGGTCCCGGTAGCCCCTGCTTCGCAAGCCCCTCTAACCTGGCTTGAAGATCTCTGCAGGCAGCCGCCGCTTCTTCCTCTCTCTTCCTGGATGCGATTATTTCAGCGCTGAGTTGTGTCACCGCTTCTTGCAGGGAAGCTATTTTCTGTTCTGTAGTCATCTCGCCTGACTTTTGTGAGCTCGCAAGGCACCAGTCTTCTGCCCTCCCTGCCTCGCTCCCGTAGCGATGCTTGAGGCGAAGAAAACCGGTGAAAATTAGAGATGAGGCTTACTGTCAGAGACTGCCTCCAGGTCCCAGCTCACAGAAGACCAACGCTAGCCAGCGGAACTGTACAAAGTCTTTATTGAAGTTTAGTTCCCATTTTCAAACCCTAGCGTGCATCTCTACGTCTAGACCCTAGACCAGCGAAGCCTCATCTGAGTCTCCGCCCCCTGTACACCAGTTCAACACTCTAGCCTTACTCCACCTTCTGCGTTTCTCCTTCCGCCTCTGGGTCCTACTACCCCCCTGGGTGCCTTCCTTCCTGGACGCTTCGGATGCGGACCCCTCGGACTCCTCCCCCTCTCTTCGGCGGGCTTTGGGACCCGGCTCCCTCTCCGGGCTGCTTATGGCGCCACCCTCTTGTACATTTGAACTTGGCGCGCGCGCGCTGCCCCTGACCTTCCTTTTGACCGTTTCCTCGC